>NC_137889.1:39655661-40315261 GCF_963455335.1 Martes martes
TTTTACACACTTATTATGTAATGGATGCTCTACTAGAAAATTTGTGTATTAGTTTAAACCTCAGAAGACTCCTCTGATATTAGTGTGCCTCTCCTGCACTCCCAGTTTATTTCATAGATGAGATTCACTGAGGTTTAAATAATTTAACCTTAGGTTCCACAACAAAGAAGGATGGGACTGGTATGCCAACCTGAGTTCAAAGCCTGAGTCTTCCCACAATACCCTACACTTCTATGGAGAACAGAGTCAGGTGCCACCATACCGCTGAATGCCAGTCTGTATGAAAGTGGGCTGTAGGGGCGCCCAGGAGGCTCAGTGGATGAAAGCCTCTGCCTTTGGCTCAGGTTATGATTCCAGGGTCCTGGGATCGAGACCCACATTGGGCTCTCTGCTCAGCAGGGAGCCTGCTTCCTCCTCTCTCTCTGCCTGCCTCTGCCTACTTGTGATCTCTGTCAAATAAATAAAATCTTAAAAAAAAAAAAAAAAGAAAGTGGGCTGTAATTCTGACTTTGTTATCAATGGGTGGTATGATACTGGATAAACTATTTAACTTTTTTTGTTCACTTTTTCTTTTTTCTTTTTAATCTTGAAACCAAAATCTTCATGTCTCCCTGAGGTTTTGGGGAATAGGAGATAGTGGTTAGGAGTCCATGCCCCATCCCAGTCAGCCAAAGGCATCCCCTCTTTTATCTGCCTCACCTGTTGGACTATTGTGTGAAATACAATTTGAAGGCATAATTTTCCCTCTTAAAATATTTTTATGTTATTGGTCTGTATGATTTCTTTCTTAGGTCTCATAGAGCTCATTATTTTTTGAAAGGTGTTGATGCAGTGCAATACCTCCTTGTATTTTCCTTTGGGAGGGAAAGAAGATATGGCCTAAGGCATCACATTATTTAATGCATGTTCCTTTCTGTTGGCAGCATTAGGGTGCTGATGACAGGGCCATTAAATTAGGAAGAAAGCAAATTCTTACTGGGGCAGTCTTCTGTGTCTCAGGATACCGAAATGTCTAAATTCTTTATCCACTATGATTGGAGCATCCAGCCTGCCCCTTTTTCCTTGCAGTGTAACTTCAGCAACCCAACCTTTCTCATCCAGAGGGAAATTATAATGCCAGGAATGTGAAAGAAGTAAAAATACATAAAAACACTGTTCTGTTTGCTTTCAACACTGTAGAATTAGAGATTTCTTGGCAAGATACAGAATAGCAGTGAGTAAAACTAAGCACCTTTTCATCCATGGCTTAGTTTTGTTTTCCCCCAACAGTTTTTTTCCCTTGTTATGTCTGTACTATTCATATGTTGGAGTATCTAGTCTGTATTCATTGACTTGATAAGATAGTGGTGCTAACAAGGCCAGGGTCAAATCTTAAGGAATAGATAAGTTTATTTCAGTGTGTCAGGAGACCTGCAAACAATTTTACAAGAAGATTTCTGTTGTGAGGTTGTGAGGGCAGCCCTAGCAAATGAACAGGGATGGCTCAATGTAAAATCCAGCTAACTATACTAGGAAAAGCAGTTTAGAGAGCTTGCCCTTTTGATGACAGATTGTTAAATATTTAAAATATGTTCTCTTCATTTGTCCTTGGAACAGCTGATGTGGTGAACTTTGAGTTAGTATTGGTGAAAGTAAAGAGAATTTTTAAAAGAAGTGTGAGACCCCGTTCTTTTTAAAGGAAAAATGTCTAGAGATTCTTTGTGGTGGCAAGTTCCCTAAAATGTGCTGGGAACTGAGATTTGTATAGCTTTGGTTCTTATATCCAGGTAATTAAAACTAAGAGAAGAAAATAGGGGCAGGAAATAAGTTTCTCTTGTTTAATACATTTAAATAATCTCTGCAAATATTTATTGAGTGTTTGCTATGTACCCAATACTGCTAATAACTGTTTATAAAAAGCTGATGAACTTATAAGCAAGATGATATTCATGCTCAGAGTCATTAAATAGAAGATGATGTATTTAAGTGCCAGATAATTGGTTTAAATCTCATGAACAGATGACTAATTCCATGTTAAAGATCCTGCTAGAGACAGACATACACTCCTAAAAGGAGACAGACTGTCGAGATCAGGAGCACTGTGGGAAATCAGGGATATGTGGTCATCATATTATATACAGGAGAGGAGAGAACAGAGTGGGGAATGAAGGATTCATCAGAGGCTTCTTGGAGGGAGGCAGGTGTGTTCTGTGTCTTAGGGGACAGGTAGGATTTGAATATGTGGAAAGAATGGGGAGAACATTTTGTTGTGGGAGAAGATGAGAGTGATATTGTGGAGAACAGTGGAATACTGACTCAAGTGAAAAGGTGAATGAAGGTATGATCATGGCCTTTAATATCAGTTTAGAAAGTTGTGATTTGAAGTCTGTGTCCTGAGAAGTTTTATTTAATCCCTTTGAGTTTGATTCTTTGAGGGTCCCCTCTGTACCTTATAGCCTGTCTCAGCTTTTGAATCAGTCATTCTGAAAGGCACGCATTTATTTAGAGGTTTTTCTTTCACTAAATGAGACTTACACTACACCTTGTTACCTTCACTGGAATGTGACTATTTTTGAAATTCCGTAGTCATCCATTTACCTATTATATTCAAGGTGAATTACTTCTACAGATAGTTTGATTTTAATTATTTTATGTTTGAATTTTAAAATTTACATTTTTGTGATATTTTGTGCTCATTCTCTTGTGCTGAGTACTAAAGACATAAAAGTTAAATCCTATCTAGCAATATATTTAATGAATTTATCTTATAAAAGAAGACAAAGTGAAAGAGAATTATAATTCAGCCTCTATGTGTCATGAATATTATTATATGTTTTATTTATCTGCTGTTGTATTCGCAGTGTGTTATTACACTGATATTTAGGAACTCATTTTTATCCCTGAATTTGAGTTTTAAAGAGATATTTTACAATTAGTTGCTAATGGCAGTTTTTCTTGAGTTGTTGTTTTAGGATATAAAATTGCCACTTCTGTTGTTTGAGGTCTAGCAGTAATGTGTGTTGGCCGGAGGAAACCTGGGTGTGGTGGACGTGTCTCTAGGCCATCTGAGCTTTCCTAGGGAGCAGTGAAGTGAATTTGAAATCTGTGTCATTGCTGATATTCTCCTCTCCCCTCTCATCCATTTGCTTGTAACTATACATTTTTCCATTTCCATTGTTTATGATCTTTGACATCTTCTGATTTGGATATAATAGTTTGTTCTTTGACAATGTAAAAAAAATATTGCCAAATCCTTTGGTGCATTGAAAATTCTTTGAATGACTTGAACTAAAAGGAAAGTTTCTTAGGTGAGTGAGTAAGAGCTGTGAATGTCTAACATGAAACCCTCTAAGGGAGGATTTCTTAACTTTAGGGGGTCTGTGAGCCCTTTAGACATTTTATACAGAGTTTGTATAAATGTCCCTCTGAATGTTTCTTATTGGGAGAGGGTCCATAGCTTTCTCCAGGAGGTCCATGATAGCAAAAAATTAAGAACTGCTTCTCTGAGACTTGGGGAACAGAAAAACAAGTATAAGGATTCTATTTTTCTAGTGCTACAAATATAACTATTATCCTAAATCAACAACACTAATAAGATATTTATTGTAAAATAACTTCTTTTAAGTAGATCAGTTACTGAATCTATATTGTCATTGTTTTTTGTAAGATATAATTTGTACTGGAAAGGCCGAAAGGATCAATTTATACTTTCTTTTTTCCATTTAAAAAATTTGTTTATTTACTGTATAGGGCTCACTTACTCTAATTATTATAAATAAGGGGACTGGTGAAAATTGTTTTGGGTCCATATATCCATGGATTGCCGTGTAACTTAACATTGTCATCATCTTGATAAAGAATTAATAAGTACCTTTTAACTTTTACAGTATGGTAGTTATCTAGGATATAGAAAATTTGAGATGAAAAGTAGGGAAAGCAGTGTGAAATCATGAAAATATAAGGACCCAATGAAAAGTACAGGCAGTATATGTTTTAAGAGTAAAAGGGAGGGGATGATCATGGAGTTGGGTTAAGCATGGAGGATCTCAGTGAATAGAATTTGAGTAGGGCCATGAGTAATGAGGAAGACATAGTTGGAAAAGAGGGAATAACTGTATACTGGTTTTATGGGAATATAGCCATGGATTAGTTTGCCATCGTCTGTGGTTGTTTTTGCTACTAGGGCAGAGTAACCTATTGGTGTAGAGATGTTATGGCCCATGGAACTTAAAATATTTACTATTTAGTCCTTTACAGAAAAGGTTTGCTGACTCCTGAGTTAAAGAATTACAGCTTTAATTTAGTCACACTGGGAACTTGTTTAAGATTTGTTGTGTTTTGTTTGGGGGAAGGGGAGGGCATATAATGGGACCATGGTGACAGCAGTGCTATCAGAAAAGTGCTTTAGGAAGATTAATACGGCAAAATTACTTGGAGTCTCTTAGAGGAAATGAATTCCTGTTGAGGTGGGTAGGCTGTTCAGGACCAGTAGCTAATTCCTAAAGCAATCATACCTGCTCTAGAGAAGTGATAGTAATAATAGAAAGGAAGGGATAGATGCATAAGACTTTAAGAACCTTGTTATAGTCTTGGAGACTAAAGATACGGGACATGTGAGGACTCTAAAGTGACAGGAGAGTTTAATATTACATCGAAGTAGGAATTCTCTCTCAGAAGCTAGTTTTTCAGGGAAGGTAATCACTACGATTCTGACATGTTGAATGTATAACATGAAACATCTGTCAGACAGTTAGAAATTGTTGACTCTTTGCCGTTTCTCTGCTTCTCTGGACAGACTCAGCTTTCCAGGGATGGTAGGCACAGTTCCTAGAGGAGGCTGCCCTGAGACCCCATACAGGATCCTAGGAAAGAGGGAATCTGTTTCTTCAGTCCAGGTTTCCTTCTTCCTGGTAGTGCCTTTCAAAATGAGAAGGCGGGGGGTTCACGTGGTGAAATATTGTGGATATGTAACGCATGGTTTGTTATTGGTAGCGACGTGGCCACTGTCTGCAGAGAAGCCCAGGGCAGAGCGTCTCAGGTTAGCCCGTCATACAGAACTCTCCCTTTGCTTTCTTCACATGAGACACACGTCTCTTCTAGACTCCTCCTGAGACACCTCCTCACCCTTCCCCCCATGCCAGCTAGCTAGATTATATGCGAACTGCTTCTAGCTGTGGTTTATTTTTTATTTGTTTTCTCGTTATGTTGTCATTAACCGAAGTTTCTCATATGTTGTCATTATCATAGGCTGGCAGATAGGAATGTAGCCTCGAGACCTTTAACTCTCCTTGGCAAGATTTCTTCTGTATTTGGCTTCCTCCATGCTTGTAATTAAGAGGATACAGACTGGTCTAGAGTTTTCCTGTTTTCTCTCCTTTTTCTGTTACCACAGTCTGATGTCTGGTATGGCTGATTGGCAGTTTCTTCTGAATTGACTAAATCATTGACATCTTTCTCTTTTTATTTATAGTGGTCTCTATGTGACTAGTACTTCCCACTCAACAGAAGTGTGAGGTGGACTGAAGCTCTGGAGAGATGTCAGGTCTGGCCACCTGGAATTATCAGTGTAGAGCCCCACTTTCAAATACCGTCTTGTAGTTTTCAGCTACTTTTTCATGTAGCCTTTCTAATTTTAATCTTTTCTTTTCTTTATTCTCTTCTTTTCTTTTTTTTTTTTAAGATTCTATTTATTTATTTGCGAGAGAGAGAGAGCACACGCACATGAGAGTTCAAAAGCATGAGCAGGGGAGGGGCAAATGGAGAGGGAGAAGCAGGCTACCTGCAGAGCAGGAGGAAGCCTTACATGGGGCTTGATCCCAGGACTCCGGGATCATGACCTGAGCTGAAGACAGACACTTAACCAACTGAACCACCTAGATGCCCCTCTGATTTTAATCTTATAGCAACCTTGGGAGATAAACATCTTGTTTACCTACATTATTGTTTGAATTGTGAATCCAAATTAATTACAAATTTTTATTTTAGTACAAAAGACTGGGGAAAAAGTTGACTTTTAATAAGTTTTCTTAAAGTAATAGGTGAAAGCTGAGGCTCAGAGACAAAATTGTTTGCCAGATTATATAGTAAGTAAGAGCAAAGATTGATTCCTAATAGTAATAGTAATATCAGCTAGTTTGTACTAAATATTTCCTATGTTCTGGGTGCCATTTTAAGCACTTTATGTGTATTAACTCATTTAGGATACTTTTGCCACCGTACCAGTTTGTCTTTTGGATCACTATTTATTCCAAGCTCTTGCATTTTATTTATTTTTTTAAGATTTTATTTATTTATTTGAGAGAGAGAAAGGGGAGAGAGAAGGAGCAGGGGTCAGGGCAGAGGGAGAAGGAGAAGCAGACCTGGGACTCGATCCTAGGACCCCGGGATCATGACCTGAGCTGAAGGCAGACGCTAGCCATCTGAGCCACCCAGGCGCCCCAAGCTCTTACATTTTAGAAGGCAGAGAATGCTAAGTGAGAAGAGCAGTGAGCTGAGAACTAATGGATTCTTGATACTATCTATAATTTAAGGGTAGAAGAGGAAGTGTAACAAGCCATGGAGAGAGAAGCAGGGCAGAAGAGGTAGAACCACAACCTGGATAGCATATTGCTACACAAGCCGATGGGGGAGACAGGTTCTAAAAGAAACTGTTCCCTTCCATCCTTTGGCTGAGCAGATATGCACTGTTGTTGAGGCTGGGTCTAGAGTTGTTCTGGACCTGATTCCCTGCCATCTAGCTCATGGATGCCCTTATTGATCCGTACAGAGAGGTGAAATTACATTTTTACATTAATGTAGTTAATATGAGAATTTTTGAACAGAATCTCTTACTGAAAGAGGGAGAGGAAATAGAAGCAGCAAATAAAGGAGCTTATAGGATAGAGAATTATGTAAGTATGGCTTACTGAGCCCTTTGGCTACCTTGCTTGCCCCCTCAAATGCCATTTGGATACTTACCAACTTTTCTATGTTAGGGGACTTTCACTTCCTCATAGTATTTGCTTTCAAGTTTTACTTTTGTGTATGGGTAAGGACCCCCTCAGGTCACTTCTTTAGCTCCAGACCATACTTTCCTTCAACTCTAATGCTGTCCTGGCACTCTTGGGTTCTGATTCCATCCTGGGCCCCATACATGAGGAAGGCAGTTTCCTGACTGTAAAAATTCTCCTTGCTTATTACACGCACCTGAGTTTTATGCCCTCTTGAACTGGCCTTGCAGTTGGATATTTGTGCTTCCTGAGTGTCTCAGTGGCATGGGAATACAGCAGTGAACAAAATAGAAAAAAACCAGAGACTTCATGGAAGTTTTCATTGGGTCTTTGGAAGCTTATATTTTGATTATGTCCAAATAATAAATATTTGATTACATTCTGAATAATTAGCCAGTTGTCAGGGCAAGAATCTACTTAGAATAATATCGGAAATAACCAGACTATTCAATAGTAACTAAGTTATATTACTACTAAAAATGATATTTACATAGTTTATATTAACAATAACACGATATAAGTATTATTGTAAATAAGTTAATATAAGCAGTCAACAAGAAAAAAAGGTCCAGATCTCCAAACTGTGCTAGATTAAGACGGGAATGAAGTATAATCCATGTGAGATAATGATTTTGTTTTGTTTCCTAATACTGTTCTGTATATTCATATTTGGGCTGGCAACTAAACTGCCTTTTTTTTTTTTTTTTCATACTTTGGTCTGAGGGTTGTTTCTTGCTCTCCTGACCTTCTAAGCTTGTGTCAGCCAGGTTTCTTCAGCTTTATACTCTTGATCTGTAAAGAAGCAGTTAATATCCCATACTATCTTATATAGTCCCAAATTAGGGTAAGGATGTTTTCCTTAAAATCTTATCAGAAAGGGGCACCTGGGTGGCTCAGTGGGTTAAATCCTCTGGCTTCAGCTCAGGTCGTGATCCTGGGGTCCTGGGATTAAGCCCTGCATCAGGCTCTCTGCTCAGCAGGGAGCCTGCTTCCCCCTCTCTGTCTCTGCCTGCCTCTCTGCCTGCTTGTGATCTCTATCAAATAAATTAAAAAAAAAAGAAAACAAAAAACTTAGCAGAAAAAAAGGAGTGGTCTTATACTCAAGTTGTTAATTGTTTCTGTATTAAAGATGTTTTGATTATTTTGAATAACAAAGAACTTTTTGGAGAAAACACATTAGCTTGAAACAAGTATAGATAATGCTAGTTGGGATGTTTACAGAAATCACTAAAACAGATTTTATATTACTTTTATTTTTTTAAAGGTTTTTATTTATTTTATTTGACAGGGAGAGAGAGAGAGATCACAAGTAGGCAGAGAGAGGGGGAAGCAGGCTCCCCACCGAGCAGAGAGCCCGATGTGGGACTTGATCCCAGGACCTTGAGATCATGACCTGAGCCGAAGGCAGAGGCTTAACCCACTGAGCCACCTAGGCGCCCCAACTAAAATAGATTTTAAAAAGGAGAAGAAAACATACTTACACAGGTTTAGTAATTATTCCTGGGGAAGTGATCCTAGAGTTGTGTAAAAAGTCACTGTAATCTAGCTTTTTAAAGATGACTTACAAAGGACATACAGTAAGTGGTTACATTGTGTGGATCACCTTAAGTGAATGGATACTGTAGATTAGGATAGAATTTCCAGTTACAGCATCAGACAGATTTAAATATTGCTGTATCTCAATTTAAGGCAGAACTAAAGATGTAATACAACTCAAAATAAGAATCTGTGGTAGCAAAGATCCTAATGACAAATTGCATGCAAAAAGCTTGAATAAAATAATTCTCTGAAATATTAGTTAATAAAAGCCAATTTATTTTTTAATTGCTTTACGTGGTATGTTGTTAAATATATACAAAATCAACATAAAGATAAAAACGCACAAAATTAGCATGAATTATGTGCAGATTTGTATGAATATGGACAGATTAACAGTAGAAGTGCTAATAGAGAAACAGATCTATTAATTTTTTTTTTAAGAGAGGTAGAGAGAGGTAGAGAGAGAGAGAGGAAGGGCGGAGGGAGAGGGAGAGAATCTTAAGCCCAACATGGAGCCTGAAGTGGGGCTTTGATCTCATGAATCTGAGCCAAAATTAAGAGTTGGATGCTTAACCAACCGAGCCACCCAGGCACCCCAGGTCTATCAAAATTTTTAGGAGTTTATTTGAGCAAAAATTGACTTAAATCAGACACCATCCAATATAGGAGATAGAAAGGAGTTCCAACTTAAAATGAAAAGACTTATTGGCAAAAGGGAATGGGAACAAGGAGGTTATAGTAGGCAACAAAATGGGCTAGTTATTACAAAGTTCCCTTCCTATAGGGGATGGCTGGGGTCTGTCAGGCATATTACCTAACTAGTACCAACTAGGTGATTCATTCCTGATTGACTGGTTCAACATTACATTTCTGGGAGAGCCAAAACTGTAATTAAGTTATGTCTCAGTTTGGTAATGTGGAGCTTAGCAATAAGAGACTACATTTGGCACCTGTTGTCTTGTTTTTTTTTATCTTTTATTTTTTATTATTTTGTGTTGTCTGGTTTTTAACATAAGTTTCATTTCACCTTAGATTTCACCTTAGAGTGATTTTTTGTTTGTTTGTTTGTTTTTTAATAGTATTTTGGAGTATAAAGCTCTGGCATCATATCAATCTTGGTATTGCCCACCCCTCCTCTCTGCTTGGATTTATTTCATGCTACATCTTCCTAGATTCTGTTTATCTCTATGTGACGCTTAAACTTTCAGATGTACCTTATAATAGAGACAAGAAACTAATATATAAAAACTAAATTTTTGTAACTCTGAAATTGGCATTGAATTTTTTGTTTTTTGTTTTTAAGATCTAAGAACCAGACTTAAAAAATAAACTAGAAACTGTCTTCTTATTTATTGGAATTTGCTCGGTGAAGAAAGTTATTTCAAATAAGGAATTATTGTTGTCAGTTCTTCCACATGGATTTAGGAATTAGTAAAAGCTAACAATAAAATATCATGGTGATAAGAATTGGCATCATAGTCTTGATTTGTGAAAAAGATTTAATTCTAAAATCTCATACTAAATTGGATGAGTTTGCTTGCCTGTTTGAAGATTTTGAGAAATAACACATTATATCAAATAATAATTTATTATCTACAGCTTGTCATTTCTGAACTAAAGGGGCAGTGCCAGTGACATGAAAATGGAGAAATACATTACTGATTTGAAATTTTGTTCTTCAGGAATGCGTAGTTGTTCATTTCTTTTAAACCTTTGTTAGAAGATTTGGACCTGGCATTTATGTTTGTATACATTTATGTATCAGGTGTGGTAAGACACACAGACATGGGAATAACTGTCATGAAGGAAGAAGTTTATACCCACAGATTTCTAGAAAAAGGAGGCATAGTAGGTGTGCAAGGGCACATGGGGAAGGAGGCAGAAAGAGTCAGGGAGAACACAGCCCGGCTTTTAACGAGGTTTTTGCAGGAAGGAATGGGCAAATAGGTTAGGTCTCTGAGTATGTTTAGGATTAAATAGTTGTTTATTATTATTATTTTTGTTATTAATTTCATGGTTTCTGGTAGTTCCTAATTATCCAGTACAAGCCCCTGATGTGATTTGGGACAGGAGAATATTGGTTTAAGAATGTGAGAGATTTATGTAGGAAATGGGGTGTGGCTGTAGATTGGTTTGTATATCAAAAGTACACTCCCATGGGAGTCCATTGCTATCTACAGGAAATAGCTAGTGGGGTGTGGGAGGGGTAATGTGACTCCTCAAGATGGAAGCTCCAAATGCCAGAGCATCAATACAGCAAATAAGAAGATATAGTTAATATAAAGTTTGTTAATGTTCAAAATAACTTATAATTTAAATTTCATACTTTATTAAAAACATTGGTTGTAGTTAGTTGGCAAGTATATTTTTACTTATAAAATATTCCTTTAAATTTTAATAAAAAATAAATCTAGCTTTTTTTAAATTCACTCTGTCAGTGATATTTCTAGAAAAACAATTAGATTTTAAAGAAGAGGTATAAACAGAATATTGGTTTGGATTTTTTAATGGTTCTCTCCTTTGAATGTTTTGGTACTATATTTCCTTTCAGAATAATGGCAGTGTTATTAAATTACATTTCAGACACAAAACAAAATATTTTCAGGATGGCACTGCTGTCCGTCTAAATAAAGATGTAAACTGAGGCAAGCTGGAATTACCAGAAATTGAGTTTATTTAGGGACAGCGGAGCAATTGCAATTTGGGAAATGCATCCTGTAGCAAACAATAGGTGGGTCCATTGAGGGTTTGGCTCAGGCTTTATCCATGGCCAAGGAGTCCAGAGCGGGAGGGCCAGGCAGAGTTCAAGCAGGTAAGTTCATTGGCTTGTGGATGGAGAGAGAGTTATGGCAGATGTTCACTGGTCAGGAGATAAGTCTTGGTCTTCTGTAAATCAGGCATTTATAGGAATCAGTCTCTTAGTTACTAAGTTCTGTTTTTTTGTGGGTGCCTGTGTGAATTTCTCCATTTCATATCCCCTGGTTCCAATTTAGATTGAAAAATCCTTTCATTTAATCTAGTTATGGACTCACACTGTTTTTGAACATAGTTTTTAGAATGGTGCCCATGAGATACTAGAGAATATGTAACAAATTTATTTTTGAGCTTTACTTTTTGAAATAGAAGGTTTCAGATTATCAGTCTAAGATAGTATTATAGTTAAAGCCTAATGTGAAATGCTAGATATTTGAAATTGGGACATTTGTGAGGGGGAGACATTTTTCTTCATGGTCCCTGGTAGTTGGAGTTGTGTAGCCTTTGTAATAGCAGTAACTTTATCAAGCATCCTCATTCTTGTATTTGAGTTTTTTTGTTTTTCTACACGCTACTAGGCTAACTAGCGTTAGCCTAGTAGCGTGTAGACTGGATATATGGATCCAGAGACTAGAAGAAAGTAAGCTGGAGGAGGGACATTTCACATGCTGTTGCTTTAGCCCTCCAACCCTTTGTTCTGTTTGTAATAAGGCAACATAGCTACTAAGTATTGGGAAGTAGTATGGTTTACTGTTTCTTTTCCATGGGTTCATCCATTGACTTTGGCTTGGCACTGAAGAGGTTGCAGGCTCAGGATGTAACTAAAAAGCCATGATAAATAGCCCAGCCCTCCAGTTAGCCCTTGAAACTACCAGGAAACTTTGGCCTTTAACTGTGTTTCATAGGATCATGGAGAGTTGCATATAATAGAAAACTTGAATTAATTTCTTAAAGTAAAGGTTTAGTTCTCTCCAATGTGAAAGAAGATGGGGGTGGGAGATCTATGGTGGGTTTCACCTCCTAACTAATAGAATGCCTGCTGTTAGGCAAGGCTGCTTTGGCTCTGGCCCCCTTCCATATTCCCCTCAGGGGAAGAAGTTGGGGAGGGCAAAATGGTAAATGCTCCTATTTTTTCCCTATTGATTGTTGTTGTTGTTATTATTATTATTATTATTTCCCTATTTTTTTATTAGGCATACCTTTCAAAAAAGCTCCTTTTTTGAAAGTCATGCCTGATAACTTCCATCTTCTATCTCATAGGGAATTGGTGATTCATTGATTGGATAATGTTTATATGAAACCAGCAGAGGTTGCCTTTGCTTTTCCAATCAACTCAGGAAAAATAGCAGCTCTTCTTGGAAAGGTTTTTGAAAAGTTGGCAGTTTTAGTTAAAAAAAAAAAGTGATATTAATACTAAAAGTCATGACAGTTATGAAAAACAATAATAATTAACCTTGAGCTTTTATTATACACTGGTTGTAACTCTGAGTGCTTTATATATTTATATGCATAGTTCATTAGTCCTCAGAATAACCCCATTGTTTTCCTCATTTTTTTGGAGGAGGAAGTTGAGCCTCTCAGAGGTTAAATAATTTGCTTAAATTGGCATAGTTGGAAAATAATGGAACCCAGATTACAAGTCTGGATCATGTGCTTTAACCACATTTTAATACGGATTTATAATTTAAAAATCTGCAGCTGAGAAGTAAGGAAGCTAAAGCTGGAAGATGTTAAGGCATTGTCTCCAGGTGAATTGAGTAGTCAGCAGTAAATTACTGGGCATTATTTCCACTGTTTCTGTGTGCTCTCTCTTGGTGCACTCTCTAACCTTTATCCTCTTATATTTGGGCTAGTCTTCTGGAGAGGTGGCTAATTTTGGCTTGCTGTGGTTCTAATCTTGCAAATTATGTTCTTCCTTCAGAATTCTTTTACTTGGCAAGGAAGTTCTCAGGAGGCAATGCAGTTTAGTGGTCAGGAGGGTGGACTTCGTAGCCTTAGTGCCTGTGTTTGAATCCTGCCCTTGCCAGTTTTCGCTGCGTGATTTCAGAGAAATTGCATACCTGTTTGTGTTTCAGTAGTCGTATTTGAGTAGCTATCCCAAGGGCTGCTGGTAGGAATAGAGGAGTTAATACAGTTAACCTGCCTACTGCAGTGCCTGGCACATAGTAAGCATTATATACATATTTTCTATTCTGATTTTATTATTTAGCAGAAATGTACACTCCAAAGTAGACTTGGCACATTTTCTAGAACTTGTTAGCCACTCAGTAAATGTAAATGGAATGAATGAAAATAACCATCAATTGCTTTGTATTGTTGGCCTCTGCTTTTTATACTGATTGGAATATTAAGGTTATAGAAGATGAGTTCTTTTTAATGTTTGTATTAACCTCCATTACCAAGACTAAGGACCAGTGTTACATTATGTTATTCATCTTGTGCTGTTTTTTACCTCACTTTTCTCATCTGTTAATGTAAAAAACTGTTAATTTTTACATTTAGTATGTTTACGGAGATTGTGTTGAAAGGTACTGCATACATCCAAGGTAGTATTAGTGATGTAAAAGTTTATGCCATCATATTTAAAGCTAGATGTGAATGTCTTTGAATTTTTTAGATCACATTTCCAAAGTAATATCAATTACCCATTAAATATTAATTTAATCACAGGAATGATAATGTAATCATCAGTAAAATGACTTGAGATGGCAGCATCATTTAGCAGTTCGATAAGGACTGGCAAAGCAGGATCTGTATCTTTCTACAGCAGTTTTTCAAACTGTATTTGCTTTTGCCTTTTCTGTTTAAATAACATAAGAATTAAACCCTTTTAAAGGGAACCCATGCATTTCCTTTCACATATGTCATTCCCTCATCAGAGAAAATGCTGCATAATACTGAGATGACAGCCCCACCTCTGATGTCACTGAGGATGGTACAATCCTCTCGGAGCCTTTGCTGGGGTTTCTGCTGCCGCACTGGGGAAATGGTTACATTAAAGCTAACTCCCGTCATCTCAATTATCTCCTTGGAAGTAGTTTTCACAAATATAGAAAAGCCCTACGGTGGTTGTTTTCGGTAAGCTACCAAGGTAGAGAGAGACAGGCAGAAAGAGGGCGAGTGAGCGAGCGAGAGAACAGGCAGCTTAGCCTTTGTGAGAGAGGGACTGAGGCGGCAGCTCCTCTCAGCTGAGGTTTCTAGCGCTCAAAGTGCTTCCATTGACATCACCGTGTGCAGTGCAGGGCAAAAGGGGCTGCCAGGAAATTTGAAACTAATTTGCTTCCAGTTGACTAGAACAGCAGATTTTGAATTAGCTGGCTTTTTTTCTAGCTAACTTTTCTCAAGCATTAAGCAGATGAACTGGGCATTTTCTATGATCAATGGGTAACTGCTGGAGCTACAGTAATCTCTGTGAGTAACCTCTATTTGTAGGTCTATGCAGGCAAATATATTTTTATATCTCTATCTCTTGTAAAATGCTGCTGTGAAATGATCCATCTGTATTATTGACTGCTTTTGCTTACTAGTCTTGTCTTTTGACTGTCCCAGTAGGAGACTCCTGGGGCTAGACCAGGTTGTGCTGAATCCTGACATAGGGCAGAGCATACTGCATTATTTAGGGATGCCCATGTCAATATTTTTTTAATTCCCCAGTCATCAGATAAATGCCACCCACCCTCGGAATGCTTTTGCCCAGTACCTTACCTGGCTTTAACCTGGAATGTTTTTTGTTTGTTTTTTTTTTAGCTTCTGACATTGGGTTTTCCAAAATTTTTATTTTTAAATAGAAAGCAATATTCTTACCTGTGATTATATTTCCTTTCATTGTTTTTTGTTGTTGTTGTTTGTGTTCACCCAGCTTTCCTGAGAATACAGTTCTCTCAGCCTATTTCTCTACTCTCTGTTTGTGATGTATTATATAGAAAGAAGGAGGAAAACGGGCTACCCCTGTAGTTTTAGAAAGACATAATATTGTGGCGCTGGATGGGAATAGGGGAGGAGTTTCTCTTAAAGAGCTCAAACCCCTTTCCATCTGCATGCCTAAGGTATGGCTCTGAGTAGCCTAGAAGAGAACCAAGGTTGGCCACAGCATGGCACCAGAAATGTTCTGTGAACACTCTAGTTAGGCTGAAATTGTATCCCCTGGAGGTTTATAATCGGTATTTTAACTCCTCAGTTAATACACAGGGCTGTGTTTTTTGTATCTATTGAAAGTGTCACTTTTAGAGTAATACAAGGTTTATTTTTCTCTCACTAGGGTACTTGACTTTCTGTAAAATTTGCATTTCAGATATGCTTGGAATTATTGCTCATGTTAGTTTGCATCTGAATCCTTAGCAAAACTATGGGTCTCTTTTTGAGCATGAAAATCACTGAATGCAAGTATGAATCAGCTGAGGCTTGATTCCGTTCAGACTGGAGGCTGAACGAGGTTGTTTACCATTGCACCTAACATCTGTCTTGAAACACAGCAGTGTAGAAAAGTCCACAGCTGTACTTGATCTTCCCTGCTAGGAACTCCAGCTGCTTGGCATTCATGATTTAAGAAAAAGAAGACAACAACTTGAATTTTGAAACATCAGTTTCAGTTTCTTAAATATTGAAATATTTCAGAGAATATTTTATATAAGAATTTATTTTAATACTACCACATTCATAATAACTTTAGCAGAAGAGAGCCTGCTGTAAACCAAATTGTGTAATTATTTAAAAGCTTAAACTTTTTTTGCTTTTCAGAATAAAATAACAAAAAGTAAGGGTCAATTGTTCAAATTGGGTTTTTCAGAGAATAGAATGGTGGTTATGAGGTGCTGGGGGGTGGAAGAAATGAGAAGATGTTGATCAAAGGGTATAAACTTCCAGTTATAAGATGAGTGAGTTCTGGGAATCTAATATATAGCACAGTGACTGTAGTTAATAGTAATTGTGTTATACACTTTGAAGCTGCTGAAGAGAGTAGATCTTGAATGTTTTCACTATAAAAAAGAGGTGGTAATTATGTGACATGATGGAGATGTTAGCTTAAACTATGGCGGTAATCATTTTGCAGTCTATAAGTATCAAATTAGCACATATGCCTTAAACTTACACAATGTTGTATGTCAGTTGTAGCTCAATAAAGCTGGAAAAAAATTAAAAAATAAAATTGGATTTTTAAAAGTGTGAATTCCTAGACAGGAAGAAGTAGTGGAGAATGGATAGAATGGATGGAATCAGAGGAGCAGCTCTAATCAGAATAAGGCTGACAGGAGAAGCATGAGGTGTGGATATGAAAAGAAACAAAAGTTAGGAGAAGTGGATGACGGTGGAGGACCTTATTGTTCGACAAAAGGAAACCAGCTTTAAAAAACAATGATTTTAAAGCTTAAATTCCACTATTACAGCGTAGTATTTCTTCTCTGTGGCAAAAACAGTGTTCTGTACACTTGCAGAGACTTTGGTTTAAAATTAATGGGCTGTTCCTTATCACACTCATTTTCCCTTCTGTATGCTGAATGCAGTGCCACTCCTTAGCTTGCAGAGCTTCCTCCGAAATTGACTGGGATGGTAAGGTAGGATCATTTCCCCAGGGATTAGAACTGAATGGGAAAAAATGGGTTCTGAGTCATTAGTATGTGAAATATTGCTTGTGGTAAGCACAGCTGTAACTATTAATCACTAGGGAAAAGAGTGTTCAATTAATGCAACAGTCTCTATTTGTATGCACATGCTAATAGCTTGCGTAGTAGTTGGCAGGCCTTTTCCTGGTTTTTGCAGCATATAAATAAATACCTGAAATATGTGTGTTTTAGACTTATTAGTGACCAGACAGTAGCCAGCATTCTCTGTGAATTTTATTAGGGTAAAGGGTGTGTACCAAAATACAGTGTGCTTAGATTACTCATTTAGTAAATTCTCATTACTCATACTCGTTTTCTGTTATTTTTATTTTTATCATACTAAATATATTTTCTATTGCTTAGGGAAAACAGACTAGATATTTTTTTAAAGGCGGCTTTTTCTGTTGCATTGCAAATCTGAACAACGTGTACATGCATCACTATTACTGGAGGGGTTTGTTGATTATTAGACCTAAAAACATTGATCACTGTTATTCACAGTTAAGGATTATAGTTACTTATAGGTGAAATGTATTTGAGATTTTTTTTTTTTTTTTAGCTCTGTAAGGCTTTTTGTATTTACTTTGTAAACTGGACCTTTGTCTTCCAATTTTTTTTTATTGGTTTATGAAATTTTAGCTAAAGGGTACAAAGTGGTCACCCTCCTGTCTATGGGACTGAATTCCTATTTGACAAGTCAGGGGACTTTAAGCTTATTTCTGTAAAATTTCCAGTGTTAAAATAAATTAGGAATTTATGGTTCTTTTATCACACTAACTCATGATATAAGTGTTTTAAGGTGTTTGCTAACTGATACTCATTAAGGAACAGAGAGTACCAGTGACATTAGTGCATTTTATTTTTATTTTTAAATTTAATTAATTAATTAATTTTGCATTTTGAAAAGGGATTTTATTTATTTGAGAGAGAGAGAGAAAATAAGCAGGGGGATGGGCAGAGGGAGAGGAAGAAGCAGATTTCCTGCTGAGCAGGGAGCCCGGTGGGGGGCTCAACCCCAGGACACCCTCCCCCCCCAGGATCATGGCCTGAGCCAAAGGCAGATGCTTTACTGACTAAGCCACCTAGGCGCCCCAGCATTATTGCATTTATGAACAAAGTACGTGGAAAGGAGAGAAAATAGATTTTTAGTGGCTAAGTTAGCTGCAATTTATAAAGAAATGAAAATCTGTTGATTTGTACTCATAAAAAATAGATTACAGACCCCCTAGTGCACTCTCGAAAGTACCTCATCAGAGTGAATTTGTCCATGCATTTTTATTTTACAAGTAATATATCCAATGACATATACATTAAAGTCTTGGGAGGGACGCCTGGGTGGCTGAGTGGGTTAAGCCTCTGCTTTCGGCTCAGGTCATGACCTTTGGTCCTGGGATTGAATCCCGCGTTGGTCTCTCTGCTTGGAGAGAGGCTGCTTCCCCCTCTCTCTCTGCTTGCCTCTCTGCCTACTTGTGATTTCTCTCTCTGTGTGTCAAATAAATAAAATCTTAAAAGAAAAAAAGTCTTGGGAAAATAACCCTGTTTTTAAAAATTGAAAAATCTTACCCTTCCCTCAGCTCTTTTCCTTTAAGCTCTAATGTTATTTCTTTAAGGCTGTTTACAGATGTTTACAGTGCTCAAGTTTACATTTGCATTATTTTAGGATTTTATTTTATTTTATTTATTTTTTTTGCATAAGTAAAGTTGTCATTGACCGTTCACTGTGAGAGAAATTTATTATGAAATGTAGAATAAAGAAGAGATTATATCACAGTAGAAGCGATTCTCTTCCTCTCTTAAGGCTTCCAGGATAATTGAAGGGCAAACCTAGACCAGAGTGAGCAAACCCTTCTCTTGTAGGAATGAGAGACTGTATGCTTCTTTAGTTGTTGTCCATTTGATTAAACAGTTGGACCTTTCAGTTAGGAGGTAGGAACTCTTGGGATTATCTTTTAGAATAAAAAAGTGGCCATTTAAATATAGTCAGAACAACTAGATATTGTCGTAGATAATACTGTAGTTCTATGGAGAAGTGCTTCTCATACTTTAATGTGTATACAGATAGCCTGGGTTTCTTTTTAGAAATACAGATTCTGATTAGGCTGGCACCAGAGTCCGCATTTTTTACAAACTTCTGGGTGGTATTTGTGCTACTGTCCCGAGGCCACACTCTTGAGTAGGAAGATTCTAGGACAGTACTTCCAAATAGAATTTTCTGTGATTACAGAAAAATGTTCTATATCTGTGTGGTGCAATATGGTAGCCCCTAACTACATATGGTATTGAGCAATGGATTTTCAATTTTATTTTATTCTAATTAATTTAAATTTAAGTAGCCATATGTGGCTGTACATAACATATTGGACAGCATAGCATTTAGAGTAAGATAATCAGTTGAGAAATTTATTCTTAATGGTAATAGCCCCTGTAGGGTCATGTTGAAATCTGGAACTGTGGACAAGATTGTCTCCTCTTAATTTTACCAGTGCCTGAGCTTTGTCTGCAATAGACAAGTGCATACAA
Organism: Martes martes; assembly: GCF_963455335.1. NCBI lineage: Eukaryota > Metazoa > Chordata > Mammalia > Carnivora > Mustelidae > Martes > Martes martes. The sequence goes on from NC_137889.1 coordinate 39,675,043, forward strand.
ATGGAATTATTGGACTGCAAGCTCCCTGATGGCAAGAGCCACATTGGCCTTGTTTGTTGCTTTGTTTTCCAGTGTTCAACACATACTTGGCTCACAGTAATAAATGTTGGCTGAGCAATTGGAAAAATTAGCTAGCTGTAACATTAGGAAGAACCCCCATGTTTCCACTAGTCTATTCAAGCCTGTACTTGGGACTAGGGGACAGAAGGCTGATGGCAATGACATGTAGTATTTTGCTTGTGTTTTGGTAGGTTTCTTTTTGTTTCTGTTTTGAGGTTCTATTAAATGGTATCCTGATGGTTATAGAACACTCTTCATTTATTCTTTGATCCAACAAATATTTCCATTTTGCTAGGTACTGGGTTCTGGGGATATAATGATAAAGCAAAGTTCCAGACTTTTGCAGTTTATATTCTCATGGCAACAAAACAAAACAGTACAAAACAAAAACAAAAAACCTCTTTCTAAAAATGACTAGGTCCAATTTCTAGGGAATATGTATGTGTAGAAGTCATAATTATGGTTCTTCTGGGGCTCTAGGCATAGATATGACAGTCATATTCTCTTGGGAAACTGACATCCTGTTGCTCAGAATCCCTCATGATAAACCTTTTTACTTGCTTCACATTTCAGCTTCCCATGTTCTAGTCTGCAGTAGACTTGCCAAATAGTTCTTTCTTTTTTCCTTCAACCATTTTCTCTCAAGGAGTTTGCAACCCAGAATGGAAGAAAATCCATTTCATTTACTCATCCTCAGACAGGATTATTCTTAGAAGACCACAGTCTTTCTGAAGCCCATCTTATGGAGCAGGCTCACTTCCTCATGATTTGAAGAACAACAGGTTTTTTAAATTGAGATGTAATTGACACATAACATTATATTGGTTTCAAGTGCATAATGATTTGATATCTGTATGTTGCAGAATATTTGCAACATAGAAAATCATAGATTTGCAGCATGGAAAATCTAGTTAACATCCATCACCATATATAGTTAAAATTTTTTTCTTGTGATGGAGGCTTTTAAGATCTACTCTCTTAGCAACTTGGAAATAGTATGATACAATATCGTTCATTATAGTCACTCTGTAGCACGTTATATCTCCATGACTTATTTATTTTGTAACTGGAAATTTGTGCCTTTTGATCCCTTTCACCCATTTCACCTAACCCCTACCTGCCACCTCTGGTAACTATCAGTCTGTTCTCTGTGAACTTGGATGTTGTTGTTGCTGTTTTTAGATATCCACATGTAAATGAGATCATACAGTATTTGTCTTTCTCTGTCTGACTTATTTCACTTAGCATAATGCCCTAGGGTCTACCTATGTTCTTGCAGATGGCAGGATTTCCTTCTTTTTTATGACTGGATAATATTTCAGTGTATGTGTGTGTGTGTGCATGCATGCATGCTTGATTTTCTTTAATCATTCAACCGTTGGTGTGTACTTGGGCTGTTTGCGTATCTTGGCTATTATAAACAATGCTGCAGTGAACGTGGGGGTGCCTGTCTTTTCGAATTAGTGTGTTTTCATTTTCTTTGATTAAATACAGAAGTGGAATTGCTGGATCATATGATAGTACTACTTCTAATTTTTTGAGATTCTGCCATACGTTTTCCGTAGTGGCTGCACCAGTTTGCATTTCCACCAACAGTGCCAAGGGTTCCCTTTCTAACACATCCTCTCTAACATTTGTTATTCTTGTGTTTTTGATGCTGGCCATTTTAAGAGGTATGAGGTGTTATCTTACTGTTATTTTGATTTGCATTTCCCTGATGATTAATGATGTTAAATATCTTTTCAGGTACCTGTATGTATATCTGTATATCTTTGGGGAAAAAAGATGTCTTTTCAGAACTTCTCCCCATTTTTTTTTTTTGAAGATTTTATTTATTTATTTGACAGAGATCACAAGTAGGCAGAAGGGAGGGCAGAGAGAGAATGAGAGAAGGAAGCAGGCTCCCTACTGAGCAGAAAGCCCGATGCAGGGCTCGATCCCAGGACCCTGGGATCATGACCTGAGCTGAAGGCAGCGGCTTAACCCACTGAGCCACCCAGGTGCCCCACTTCTCCCCATTTTTTTTTTTTTTAAGATTTTTATTTATTCAGGGACAGAGAGAGATCACAAGTAGGCAGAGAAGCAGGCAGAGAGAGAGAAGGGGTGGTGGGGGGAAGCAGGCTCCCTGCTGAGCAGAGAGCGCGATGCGGGACTTGATCCCAGGACCCTGAGATCATGACCTGAGCTGAAGGCAGAGGCTTAACCCACTGAGCCACCCAGGCGTCCCCCCACTTCTCCCCATTTTTAAAGTTGGATTTTTTTCTGCTCTTAAGTTATATGAGTTCTTTATATGTTTTGGATATTAACTCTTACCAGATATATGATTTTCAGGTATTTTTCTCCCAGTCAGTAGGGTGCCTTTTCATTTTATTGATGGTTTCCTTTGCCAAACAAGAAGCTTTTTTAGTTTTATATAGAAGTTCTTTTTTTTATTCCATTTTGTTTTATTTCAATACTGTTTCTGTTTCCCAGAAGTGGATGGCTATTTAATATACAACCCAAAGCACTCTTGAAATTGATTTGTTATCATTCAAAAGTATCCCGTTTCTTTTTCAATATATTAAGTTAAAAAAATTACTAAGTTTAGGGGCGCCTGGGTGGCTCAGTGGGTTAAAGCCTCTGCTTTCGGCTCTGGTCATGATCCCAGGTCCTTGGATCGAGCCCTGCATAGGGCTCTCTGCTCAGCAGGGAGCCTGCTTCCTCCTCTCTCTCTGCCTGCCTTTCTGCCTACTTGTGATCTCTGTCTGTCAAATGAATAAATAAAATCTTTAAAAAAAAAATTACTAGGTTTAGTTCATCACAGGCAAAGCACCTTTACTAAACAACAGGAAACAATTAGTTAGGAAGCTGACCAAATACACAGAGTGGCAGATTCCTATTAGAAAAAGATGATTCCTAAAGGAATATAAATAGATATCCCCCCAGTGTATATATATTTCACATGAATGTGAAAAGCTCTTCTCTCCTCCTTCCCCTCCCTCCTACACACTTGACACTACATTTTGATTCCTTTAAGGGGAAGAATAAATGCAGAAAAGCTATGAACTTTTATTAATTCAGATTCTACTAGTGTGTGGTTTATATTTAGGTAAGTGCTAAAGTTCTTTTTTTATACTTCACAAATCCCTTTGTCACAGATATGAAACCAAATTTGGGCAATACTAATTCAGTAAAACTTTCTGGAAGAGAAATAGCTATTTCAGTATTCACTTGGATTCTTACATTAGATAGAGACTGACAAAGGTGAAGGAAAAGCTTTAACAAGTGAGTTGTAAGAGCCCACAGCAGTTGGCATAGGCTGAGCAGCAGCTTTGTGGGAGCATGTTGAAGTTAGAGGGGGCTGGGCAGAGGGCATGAGGTGATACTGGGTGTGGATACTGGCTGGAGTGGGAGATGCAGGAGCTCCTGCATCTTTGTTCTGTCCCTTCCACCCTTGCCCAGGCTCAAGCATGCGTCACCTCACCTGTGCTATTGCCAGTAGCCTGGGCTGTTACTCCTGAGTCTGTTTATGTCCGTTCTTTGTCCTCTGTATATTCCTTCAAATGTTACTGGAATAAACTCTTCTAACATGCTAAACAGATTTTTCATGCTTTGGCAATATTCACTTTTGAATCCCCTATGTTTAGTATACAGCAGGTAATTAACAAAAGTTTATTGAATTGAAGGAATTTTGGAAATGATAAGCATTTAAATGGGAAGTATCTATGGTGCTGTTTCAAAAGGGGACAGAAAAAAATCTTGAAGTAAAAGAAGAATTTGGTCTTAAAAAAAAAATCACCCTAATAAGTAGTCCTGATTTTTAAAAACAAGGAATAAGTCAGAAATTCTAAATTAAAAGGTCAGGATTAATATCTTATGAAGTTTTGTTTATTGTTAAATACAATTTAAGTGGTGACCTGAAATGCAAGCAGCAGAAATAACTGCTCTTGCATTCTAACAAAGAAATGCCTTATTTGAAAGGAAGGATTTGATACTGTGCTGAGTCCTGTGATGAGCGTGCCAACCAAGAGCCATGCGATGTTCAAGGCTGTTTTTGCTCAGAAGCTACAACTGGAAGATTTTTTTATTCTTTATTGTGTCTGGTAATATTGCTGGTGTTAGAAATAGAGATCTAACAACTCAGAGACCTCTTAGTTTTTCCCAGGAATTTACTCCTGAGAAACAAAAGACTAGGAATCTAGTCCCGACTTGTAATTCTTGCATAACACGTGATTGAACATCGTCCTGTTTACCTTGGTCAGGTCAGTTTGTCTCTCAGAACATTGATTTCTCTTGGTCTGTGCTTGTTATTAGAAAAGTAAACCTAGAACAGGAGAATGGGCTGGAATAGTAAAGCAAGCTATTTGTCATGCAGGGTTTTGATTTTGTCCTTATGCCTTTTGTCTCACTTTTTTTTTTTTTTTGGTCTCACTTTCTTGACCAGTTGCCAAGTTGTTATATCAAGATACTACAAGTTGTTGCCCACAACTGAGGCATTTTCCATCCTCCTTTATGTGGTACATTTTAATGAAAAGTATTAAAAATAGGGTGGAGAGATTACTTAATTCCTTTGAGACCCCTTTTCTTGATTTTTTTTTATGGTCGCTCCTCTTTGGGCTGGCGTACCAGTGTTTATTTTAGTGGTGGTTTTACAGGTGGCAGTTTAAAGTGTTAGAGTGAAGTGGACTCCTGAATGATAAAGAGTAACTTTTCTTCCTTTTGTTGAATGGATTTCCCTGTAATCTTAAATATATGTATGGCTTCAATGGTCACTATGGGCAGTTTTGTTAAAGCACTTCAGACAGGTTAAAGATTGTAGTCTTTTGTAGCTTTAACCTATGAGCTAACATCATGTCCACTTATTTCATGTATTTGTATGATATGTAATATGCAGCTAAAATACTCTTGGCATTTGTAAGGGGAGAGGTGACTTCTTGCAAGCGCTGGTGGTTAAGGGAAGACTTAATTAGAGAAAGGGGTTTTGAGTCAAGTCTTGAAGGATGAAAACAATCTGGTCATTTAGAGATGGGAAGAAAAACTATGTCCTGTGGGGAAAAGAGATTGAGCAAAGGCAAAGGTATGTATATACAGTTAACTTTATTTCCAGTATATATTTGAGAGAACCTTCTCAAGGTATTCATGTGCTGTACCTCTCCTTCAACTGGAGAAGTAATAGTAGTAATATTAGTAGTAATCTTTTATTAGTAGTAATTAGTTAGTAATTAGTTTTATTAGTAGTAATCTTTTCAAATAGTAATATTTGAAAAGAGAGTTGAACAGGAAAAAAAGAGTAGTTTAGGGAAAATAGATTGGGACTGGTTTGGGATTGGGACTTCTAGATTAAGGAGTTCAGACTTTAGACTATTCTGTAGGCAGTGCGAAACTACTGAAAGCAACATAATTTTTGGTTTAGGAACAAAGTGGAAAATGAGGCTGGACATTGGATAACCATTTAGGAAGATTTTTAAATTTCAGGGAAAAGATTGAAGACACACATATTAGGGTACCTGGTTACCAATAAAGGTAGAGGGGCAGGGAGGGATGTAAAGCATAGTAGAGGTAGAATAGAAAAGCTCTGATTTTTTATTTGTTGTGTTATGTTGGTAGAGTACATCATTCAGTTGAGCATGGTTTCTCACCTAACTGTAAGGTGGCTGAATTAATTCTTAAATCCTTCAACCTTTGAAATTCTTTATTCTTTGGTACTTGAATTTTTCTAAAGGTATCTAGCTTAGAGAAATAATGAAAAACATTTAAAATCTAAAGGAAGTATTTCCTACTGTGTGCTAAGTACTTCTCTATGCATTTTAAGCTCTTTTACTGTGTTAAAGAAAGGAAAACATCTTTTTGGATTATTTGCTTTTTTCTTTCATAGCATATTAACAATAAATTTATAGTTTTAAAGTGCTGAAGAAACATTAATGGAGAGAAAACTGGTAAGAGCTCAAAAAAAGTATAAAACATGAAAAATGTTTTTAAAAAAGTGTAAAGAGGGTCTAAATAGATGCCAATATAGGATATTTCCCAATTCATTTTGTGAAGCCAGCAGTACCCTGGTATCAAAGCTGGGCGAAGATAATGCAAGACAACTGCAGACCAATATTCCTCACCAAAAATAACTAGAAACCTGAATCTAGCAACATATGAAAAGGATTATATACTCTGACCAAGTGAGATTTATTTTAGGCATGCAAGGTTGGTTCAGTATATAAAAATCAATTAACATAATACACCATGTTACTAGAAAAAAATATGAAATCCACATGAGTGTCTGAGTTAACAGAGAAAAGGCATTTGACAGAATTGGACACCATTTCATGATAAAAACACTTGAGAAACTAGGAATTGAAGGGATCTCAGCCTGATAGAAGGCATTTGTGAAAAATCCACGGCTAACATTAGATTTAATGGTAAGAGACTGAAACTTTCTCTTAAGTTTAGGAACAAGACAAGGTTGTCTGCTCTTACCTCTTCTTCTTCTTCTTCTTCTTTTTTTTTTTTAAAAGGATTTTTATTTATTTACTTGGGGGAGAGCGAGCGCATGAGCTGGGGCTGGGGGGAGGGGCAGAGGAAGAAGCAGACTCTGCTGAGTGGAAAGCCTGACTTCCCTCAGTCCTAGGACCCTGAGATCATGACCTGAGCTGAAGGCAGACGCTTAGTAGACTGAGCCACCCAGGCATCCCTTCTCTTACCACTTCTAATCAACATTGTACTAGGGGGTTAGCTAGGGCAGTTAGGCAAGGAAAAGAAATAAAAGGCATCCGGATAAAAAAGAAAAAGTGAAACTACTTATTTTCATGGGTCACATGATTTTGTATGTAGGAAATCTTAAGACATCCACAAAAAAGCAGTTGGAACTTAAAAGTTCAGCAAGGTTGTAGGATATAAGTTCCTTGTACAGTGACCAATTGTATTTCTCTATGCTAGCAATGAATAATCTGAAAATGCAATTTTAAGATATAACAGTATCAAAAAGAATAAACTGCTAAGGGATAAATTTAATAAAAGTAATGCAAAATTTCTACATTTAAAATTATAAAAAATTGCTAAGAGAAATTCAAGAAAATTAAATAAATTGAAAGACAGTCTATGGCATAGATCTAAAATGTAATAGTAATATTGTTAAGATTCCAGTGCTGTACAGATTCACCTAAGTCTCTCACAATTTCAGCTGTCTGACAAGCTGATCCTAAAATTCATGTAGGAAATACAAGAGGCACAAAGTAGTCAAAACACCTTGGAAAAGGATGAACAAAATAGGACTCACGCTTCCTTATTTTAGTTTCCACAGAGTTATAATAATCAAGATGGTTTAATACCAGCTACAAGATAGGCTTCTAGCTCAATGGAATAGAATTGAGAGTTCAGAAATAAACCTTTATACTTAGGGTCAGTTGATTTTCTACAAGGGTATCAAGGCAGTTCAGTGGGGGGAGGGAATAGTTTTTTCAACAGATAGTGTTGGGACAACTGGATAGCCGCCTGAAAAATGAAGTTGGATCTCTACCTCATACCATACACAAAAATTAACTCAAATTGGATCAAAGATCTAAATGTGATAGCTAACACTGTAAAACTCTTAGAAGAAGATAGGAATAAATTTTTGTGATCTTGGACAATAATTGTTACATATAACATCAAAAGCACAAGCAACAAAAGAAAAAAAAAGATGAGTTACATATTATCAAAATTAAAAACGTTTGTGCTTCAAAAGACTGTCAACTAAGGGGAAAGACAACACACAGAATGGGAGAAAAATATTTGCAAAGTATATATTTGATAAAGAACTTCTGTCAAAAATATATAAGAACTCTTACAACTCAATGATAAAGAGATAAGTAACTGAATTATAAAATGGGCAAAGGAACTGAACAGATATAACTCCAAAGAAAATGTACAAATGACCAATTCATATATGACAAGATGCTTACTATCAGTCACTAGGGAAATGCACATCAAAACCACAGTGAGGTATCATTTAATTCTCACCGGGACAGCTAGAATTGAAAAAAGATGGACAGTAATGGTACTCTCAGATTTTGCTGGTAGGAAGGTAAAATGGTGCAATTGTTTTGGAAAACTGGCAGTTTCTCAAACACTAAACATTGAGTAACCATGAAACCCAGAAATGCCACTTGTAGATGTATATCCAAGAAAACTGAAAATAAATGTAGACACAAGAACTTGTATATTTTGTATAACTTCTTAATAGCCAAAAAGTAGAAATAACACAAATATCCATTAACTGATGAATGGACAAAGAAGCTATGGTATATCCATACAGTGAAATATTGTTTGGCAGTAAAAAGGAATGAAGTTCTGATATATGCCACAGTGTGGATAAACCTTGAAAACATTGTGCTCAGTGAAAAAAGCCAGACACCGAATGCCACATATTATATGATTCCATTTTTATGACATGTCTGGAATACACAAATCTATAGAGACAGAAAGAATGTAGATTGGTCGGTTACCTGGAACTGAGGAGCGACAGCTGATGAATATGGGGTTTTTTGTTTGTTTGTTTGTTTTTTGGAGTGGGTGGTGAAATGTTTGGAATTAGAGAGTGGTAATGGTATAATTTAGTGAGCATATTTCAAACCACCGAATCTTCAAAGAGGAAAAGATACCAATATGCCACCCTAGTAAGAGGGATCTTACTGTTTTTAACTGTCTTTGTTTTAAAATCAGGATTTGAAGAAATGCTCACTCTTCAGATTTCAGCAAGCCACATTCTCTTAGTCCTGTCTTATGAAGGTATTTTAAGCCATCACAGAGAAGTGCTTTTGGATTCCATCCTCACCTTACTCAAATTTAATTTAAAAAATATATTTCAAATTTTTTAGAAAATGGAATATTAGACAGTATACACTCTCAGATGTATTACTATTCATCATATTTTGCATACTGTGGGATACCATATGTTAACTCATGTTTCCAAGTTAACTTCATTTTGTGTATGCCTTGGAATCAAGTCTTTCATGTCGTTTTAGTGCATATATTCAGATATTTATCTAATATTTCACTAAGTAGAAAGGTTGTAGTTCACAGGGATTTAAAAATAATAACACAGCAACACCTGTCCTCTTTGATAAAGTTGTCAAAGTAGTATACTACATTTCTAGTGTACATGAGGATTTTCTTGATACAAAGTAACCAAAACTAAGTTCAGAAGGAAATTGGATTATCAGAGCTGATATAACTGTACCTGTTATCCATAAACTCCCAATTTAAAATTTTCTTCATCAGAACATTTTCGTTGTTCTCACTGACTGCCATTTTAATAAGAAAATGTTGTAAATTTGGTTTGTTGCAGTAAATATATACTATTTACTATTTTTACTTCTTCACATATTGGGGTTCTGCCTAACACACCATTTAAGTTATGCAGCTGGGATCCTGGAAATTTTTCTTTCTTTCTTTTTTTTTTTTTTTTCTGGAAACTTTTCTTAACACATTAAGTATGCTATTCCATTTTGACTTCACTCTCATTGTCCAAGGATGTTCTGAAAGCCTTTTTCCCCATAGACATCCAGTAGTGAAGGGGAGGCTTCCAAGCTGAAAAAGTATTTACTGACTCTAAGTAGATCGTATCTGTCTCAGAGATTGCACTGCACAAATGCTGTTGGCTAGATCATAAGGTATTTATTTTCATGCCCAATATAAATATTTGAGTTACCACTTCATGAGTGGTATATGGAAAGTGATATGTATTTTATTTTATTCTCTTACTGCATATGCAGCAACTGAGTTGCATGTGTGAGACTTTATCAAAAGCAGGGTGAAACATGGCATGTGTCATTAGATGCCTCCTTCTGTACTAAAACCTTTACCTTCATGTTAGCTGAGTGGAAGGGACCACTGGTAAAGTTATGAGAAGAATGTGTGGCAGGGTGGCTGAGGGGCAGGAGACAGTGAAAGTATCAAATAAGGATTATTGAGTACCTAATCTGTGTGGATATTTATTAATACACATTGGAACCTGTTGTTCAAAACAATTTATATCTCCATTCTCTTCTCTTCATAGGTGATCATGGAGGAAGCACTTTACTCCCACCCAATGTCACAAATGAATTTCCAGAATATGGGACCATGGAGGAAAGTGGAGAAGGCCTAAGAACTTCTCTTGGGTTTGATACAGAGTCTCTGCCAGGTGGCCTACAAGGGCAGCAGGGGGTCCAGCTTCTTGATCACCACTCTGGGCCTGACAGTGTTACAGAAGGACCAAAAGATGTCAGAGAGTCCCTCTCTCAAAGTCACCTCAAGGAACAAAGTTTACAACCCATTGACTCCTTGATATCAACTCTGAAAGCCACAGAAGCCAGAATAGCTTCAGGAACATTACAGGCTACAAAGGTACTGGACAAAGATGCTAGTTTTTCAGTTCAGCAGGTGGAGAAGGAGCTGGACACTGCCCCTCATAAAACAAAGAGACAGAGAGCCAACAAATCATTTCCTGCTGGCCATGAAAAAGGACCAGATATACCTCCTTCAGCTGAAGTTACAACTGAGGAGAATTCTTACTTGAGCATCCAGAAGGATCTGACTGTGCTATTAACTGGAGAAACTCAGGCAGAGCTTTCCAAGGTAACTGATGATGGTAGAAAAGGGGCTCTTCGTGTGCAGGAACCAGCTTGTCCAGTATCCTCCCTGGGGAGCCCAGCAGTGACCCATACCTCGGCGGGCAGTGTTGGTTTTTTGAGGGAAAGAAGGTCTGATCAAGGTAGCTCCACAGGACGCCCTGGCCGGGTCAAACATGTGGAATTTCAAGGGGTGGAAATATTGTGGACAGGAGGGGAGAAAAGAGAGACACAGCAGCCTGTGGATTTTGAGATCCCATTGGAAAGGATGACCTCTCCTGAAAGCAGAGAGTTTTCCAAAGCGCCAAGCCGTCTCATCTCATCTGCTGGTTTGTATAATTCAGTTGGTTTAACTGAGAGTGTTTGGGATGAAACCTGGAACGCTTCCTCAGAGAAGCCAGGCACTGGCTCAGGGACATTTTCCCCTCTGCCTCTTGTTGACAGTGGAGAGGATGAAGTCTTCATCAAGGACAACAAAGAACATCTTGAGAAGAAACCTGAACTGGAGAGAGACAAGGAAAGGTGAGCTCCCATAGTCATCCTACTGTCTGTGATGCCTGGTACACATCATAGGAAACTGTTAGCCTGTGCTTGGCCAAGAGAACCCAACACAGTATCCTGGGGCCTTGTTTTCATAGAGTAGAAGAGAAGTTACCATAGGCTGGATTCCTTCCAAGTCCTAACATATTAAAGTGATCTTGTTATAAAGCTGTCCATTAGGCATAGATTAGGGAGGCAGAATTCTGGAGAAACTGAACCTGCCCATTTCTAACAATTTTTATATTTGACAGATTTCAAGTTTTCCAGCATCAGCACAGCTACATAACAGTACCCAACAGTTATCTTTAATAATATGAAAGGATCTGGACTCTTGACCTACCTGTAGTCATTGTTATCTTACCTTAGGCGCTTCTTCCGGATGCTACACCAGTGCCTGCACACAAGCTGCAGACGTGTGAACACAGAGGTGTTGGGTGTGGGCTGCCTCAACTTTCTAAGTTTAGAAAGGAAGTCAGAGGTCAGAAGTAGACTGAGTTTGTAATTCAGTTGTTCCATGGCATTCACATGAGAATCCCTTCTTACAAGTAGCACATGTTTTGATTTGGGGCCTGATAAGCTTATACATATTGTATTTCCTGCTCTTTCCACACATTTCTGACATCTGCACCAGCTTAGAGCCTGGATAAATGGAAGACAGAACCTGTCTTTCATTACTTCTCTTGATTGCAGTCTTGACCATACAGTGCACCTTTTGGCGGAGTCATTTGTTGTGTACTCTCATTTCCAGTTAGTACCATCTTTTCTTCTGTTGGTCCTCAGAACACCACATTTTACAGCTTATGTGGGAGAGCATGTATGTCAAGACTGAAGGGTTTTTGTGTTTGTTCGGTGTAAGGAAATGCCTTTTCCTGTGCAGTTAACAAATCCACCTAGAGTGATGCTCCTTTAGGATGGTAATCAGGACTCCTCCTTTCTACTCCTTCCTCCCCAACCTCTAACACATAAACATCTCTAGACGTCTCTCAAAAGCAGCCTTGGTGTGTGGCACGGCTCAGTAATTATATTCCCGCTGGAATATGCACTTTTGCATGTTATTAATTCTTTCTTCCTTTCCTCTTTCTCTCTTCTTCCACAAATAGTGTTTGATTGTCTATGATATTCTTGACCCTACTAGATGCTGGGCATAAAAGAACGTTCAAAATAGGTAATGGCCTGTGGCCACTGCCTTCATAGAGTTTTCGGTTGAAGATAAACACTGACCATATAATATATTAATAATTACAGGATCATAAATAGTGGTAGGTTCTGTGAAGGAGAAGAAGAGAGACATACTAGAAAAAAGTAATTTAAATTCAGTTGATGGTCCTGAGAAGGCCTTTCTGTGGAAATGATAAGTAGGCTGAGACTTGAGAAATTAATATGAGTTAACCAGGCAGAGTACGGGGAGGAAGAATGTTCCAGGGAGTGAGGGAACAGCATGTGCAAACGAACAACATACAAGGAGAGCTGCTGAGTTGTCTGACTACGTGTGCTTCCTAGAGTTGTGTGAAACAAAGGCTTTATGTCAAATACGATAGCAGTGTGGCTGGGGTGCAAGGAGGCTGGGGCAGGGGTGGGAAATGAGTGTGGAGGGGTAAGGAGGAGCTTCCTCATAGGAACTTCCCATTTTATTTCCTAAGCAGCAAGAAGCTATTTAGAGATACAAACCCAGAGTACTATTTGGTACATAGTAGACCTTTGCAATTTAAAAACAACATAGACAACTGTATTATTGATTGAGTCCTCATAATACCTAGGAATATGGATACTTAGGAGGTAGTTTTCTTTCAATTGTTACTGTATTCCTATTTATAGCAATCTGAGACTCAGAAATTAAGTGAAGATTTTTATTTTTATTATTTTTTTTAAAAGATTTTATTTATTTATTTGACAGACAGAGATCACAAGTAGGCAGAGAGGCAGGCAGAGAGAGAGGAAGAAGCAGGCTCCCCGATGAGCCGGGAGCCTGATGCAGGGCTCGATCCCAGGGTCCTGGAATCATGACCTGAGCCGAAGGCAGAGGCTTTAAACCACTGAGCCACCCAGGCGCCCCAAGTGAAGATTTTTAAAGTGACATAGCTGGTAATTGGCACCTCCAGCCTTCAGCTCCAGGTTTTTCTAACTCTTGACCTCTTGCTCTTACTGAGTTTTAAAATTTTTTAGTTATCCCAATGTTCATTTTTAATATTTGAACAAAATGCTGCGTACTGATTAGTTGGTGCTCCATCCACCCATGTATATTAAATTGTAAGTTGTTTATAGGTTTTCACTGTGTTGTTTAGCCTTGAAATTAACATGTTTGCTGGCTTTAAAAAAAACTTTAAAGGTCTTTCACTGGCTAATTTTGGGCCTTGAAATCTCTCTGCAGTGCTGCCTCATTGTCAGCAGGGGGCGGCCTTTGGATTCTAATGTAGTCATCCTCTTGAGGGTGTTTGGTCTTGTTTAAATCAGAAAGTATTAATAGACTGATGAAAGTTTAGTATATTTTTACTCCATTAAGTTTAGACTATATTTATCTGTGTCCATTAAAATTGAGGATGACAGTAGCTGTTAATAATTTGAATTTGTGGAGATTAGTTGGTTAAAATGAGAATTTAATATTTTTATTCAAATATTCAATAGACCAGATATAGTCCCATACTAGGAAACTAGTTTGAAACTATGTAAACTATTTAGAGGGTAGAGTAGCACATGTATGCCAAGAGGTTTGTCAACCCGAATATGATTCTGTGATACCTTCCTTTCTGAATATATTAAAATACAAGCCCAAAGAATATAATTGTTGGCTTTACAGAATCTTATCTTTTTTATATGGTTGATGGGAGAAAAATAAAAAGAATATTAACCTAATTTTGAAATTCTTCATTCTTATTTCCTGTCCAGGACTCTTGAGCAAGAGGAGCACTTTAGGGGAGGAGATGATGATATCCTTGGGCCTGGGTATACAGAAGACTCCACTGATGTGTACAGCTCCCAGTTTGAAACCATTTTGGACAACACTTCCTTATATTACAGTGCGGAGTCCTTGGAGACATTATATTCAGAACCTGATAGCTATTTTAGCTTTGAAATGCCCCTCACACCAATGATACAGCAGCGCATTAAAGAAGGCAGTCAGTTCCTGGAGAGGACGTCGGTGGCAGGACAGCAGGATGTTCTGAGCGTCTCAGCAGATGGTGGAATAGTGATGGGCTATTCTAGTGGGATCACCAATGGGCTGACTGACACCAGTGACTCCATCTACATGAAAGGCATGCCAGAGATTGCTTTCTGGGGAAGGTACTAGCTCTATTCTCGTTAATTTCATGCGTTGGTTTTTGTATCATTTTCTGTTTGGTAGATCTGAATGTGGAATATATCTAAGTAGCATCTGAACAGTTTCTGTGGATGGAAGTGAATGATGGGAGTAGAAAGAAATTTGGGTTTTAGGGCAGGCAGAGTACACCTTAGCAGTTTTGCCAAATTGGCAAGCTGTGGTTATTTGGTGATATTTCCTGGATTACCATATGTAAATTGGTATGTAAAATAAAAAATATATGTGGATGAGGAGTAGGTGTTAGCTCCCGTGGTGCAGCTTTGGTAGCAGTGGTATGGTGCTGTGAAAAGAACACTGGAAGGTGTCGACTTTCGTTTTGGCACTGATACTGGTTGATGACTTGAAGCGGGTTGCTTGACTAGGCCAGAAATTCCTTAATTGCAAATTGAGGGTGCTGGGTTAGATGGTGACCAAAGTCTCTTCCAGGCCTTTGCTCTGTGAGGTCCTGCTCTATTAGGCATTTTTCCTGTTCCTGAGATGGTGGGGGAAGGATCTGATTATGTGAATGCTTAATAGAGCCGATACTTGGTCAAGGCTATGAATATTTCATCTCTCTAGGGTTTAAGTCTACCTGGGAAATAAGATGACACATTACATTGATTATATGTGCCATACATGTCATTTAGTCATTCCCTGTCTGTTTATGGATTATCCGGCATTTCATTGCTTCTTGCTCATCATTCTCAGGTCATTTACCTGTCCTTTAGCATCTTTATCAATGGGCAGGGAGTACTAAACTTCAAATGATCTTGTGAATTTAGTTTTGATATAATTTTCCTGAATTAAAGTGTGTTGGTGTGTGTGTTTTGGGAGAGGTGGGGGGGAGGTTAAATGGGGATAAACTATTTTAAAGCTGTATGAAAAAGTGTCAGTGCTTTTTTAAAGTCAGTATTCATGTTACAGGTTTCCAGTGAACTTCTTTGTGAGCAGTCCACCTTATGTTGAGCATTTTCTAGATTTCATTAGATGAACACATTCAAGACTGGCACTTTAGAGCACTGAAGTTATGCATTTCCATATGAAATGGACCACAGATGTTGATTGTCTTCTTGGGTCCATGGTGAGATAATTAACACTAGTCTCAAAAGCAGAAGACCTTGGTCTGAAATACTTGGGCAAGCCACTTAGCTTTCTCTGATACCCACTTTATTCACTGGCAAAATAGGGTTAATGATTTCCAGTATGCTATGTGGCTATATTAAAGAGTTAATATAGATTAAGCAACTAGCATAGTGCCTGGTACAAAGTAGGAGCTTGAATAAAGGTGTTGTGAATCAGAATTGATTTGGCTGCTAAGTCCACATTTAGACTCCCTGTGTCTCTGAGAGAGGTGGCCTGAGACGGAGGGTGTCTCTGGAGGGGATCATGTTTCTGAGGAGGGCAATCCTCCCCTCAGAGAGGGGACCTTTTTGCTTTACTCGTTTGTCCTTTTGTTTCACCGTCATCTCTGATAACTAAGTTGGATAAAATGCAATAGTATAGGCATGCAGATAATTTTATTAAAAATTTAGTCCAACTTTCTGGGGTGAGTTGAAGTTATTTATTTTATTTATTTCAGACCCCCAAAATAGGTTGGGGGAACTGAGGGGTTTTGTGGCTGAGATGCTTTCTTATTGAAGCTACAGGGAGAGTAAGTAAATAAAAAGAAGAAATGAACATCAGTGAGTCAGATCAGGAAGGAATTAGGTGAGACCTTTACAAATGTATGGTCTGCTTACTTGAAATAGGAAGTAGGCATTATTGGGGCCAGCATGGGTGCCAGTCATTTTTGGTAAGGCAGAGTTAGATAATTAAGAAAGAGTATTAGGGTAGGTTACAGTATTTTAGCATCTCACATTTAGACAGCAGTATACTTCAGGCCATCTCAAGTCAAAGCTTCATTAAATGCATTGTAAAACCATGAGATGTTGGCCAGTAGTAAGACAAACCAAGAAACAGACTCTTAACAATAGAGAACAATCTGATGGTTACCCAGGGGAGATGGCTCAGGGGATGGGTGAGATAGGGAATAAGGAATGCAACAGCATTTTCATAGCAGCCCCCTCGCCGCCTCCGAACACTGTGTTAATACCAGCTACATGAATTCAAGAAGGACCACCCTTTTGTCTTTTGCACACAATTTATTTAACAATATGATTAATGAAAGAAATGAGTTGGTAGTTTACCATTCTATATAGTGATTGAATCTTCTTGGGTTTTCTTATATATAGTAATTATAATGCTTGCATGATTTACACTAGAATTGCTTTTCCTCATTTCAAGTTTCATATAGAAGAAAGAAAAGAATGCCTCTTCTCTGTTAACATTAGCATGATCTAAGAGTGATTAACCCTGTTTTTTTGTCTAAAACCAGTTTTCTTCTTTTAAAGATTTTATTTCTTTATTTGACAGACAGAGATCACAAGTAGGCAGAGAAGCAGGCAGAGAGAGGGGGAAGCAGACCCCTGCTGAGCAGAGAGCCCCATGTGGGGCTCCATCCCAGGACCCTGAGATCATGACCTGAGCCGAAGGCAGAGGCTTAACCCACTGAGCCACCCAGGCGCCCCAAGTCTAAAACCAGTTTTATCAGAGAAAGCAGCAATTTCTACATCTGCAAGACAAGGGTTTGGCTTAAGCTAGTATAGATAGATGTATGTGGCGGTGTGTGCATGTGTGCATGCAGGAGCCAATTCCTATCTTTCAGGGGTAATACTTGGAGAAAGTGTGCAGAGTTCACTATAGACAGAATCTTTTTACCATGTCAGAAAGTTATTGGGATACATTATAAGCTTGCATTGTTTCAAGAATCAGTTTCAAATACTACTTTTCTTCTCACTTTTAAACATAAATGTTCAAAGTCTTGAAAATACAAATAAAAATATGAATATAATGAACTTGTTTTCCCACTTAAAAAAGCGCGAGTCACCAATGACAACAAAAAGAATCCAAAACACCCCTCCCCCAAAACAAAAACAAAAAGAGAGAGAGAGAACAGATACTTAAATCAACTGTCTTTTTTAACAAAAAATATACATTATTTGTATTATATGGATGGGTGAGATGGGGATTAAGGAACACCCTTATGATGAGCACCTGGTATTGTTTGGAAGTGTCAAACACCTGAAACTAGTATTACACTGTGTTAACTAACTGGAATTTAAGTTAAAACTTAAAAAAAAAATAAGACGGAATTCTAGTACTGAATGAAAAGCATCTTAGAGATGTGCCAACAAGATTTCTCTCTCAGCTCTGGTACTCTTCCTCATGATTCCTAACTAGTGATCATTCTACCCTTCTTTGTGACTTGGATGAATCTATTTGTGTTCTTTGAGTTAGCATAAGATAATAAATGGTTATAGGTAGAAAAGGTTTGTTTTTTGATATATGTCTTTATTCAGGGTTAAAAAATAGAATGGGCTCAGTGATCCTAAGAAATTTTAAAGAAACAGGAATAACTGTTATGTTTTTCTTTACCCTCTCTGCCTTATTGGTGCTTTCAAGTTGCAGCACCGGAAGAATTATAAGTTGAAGAATTGTGACATTTTTCAGCTCGAAGGGGCCTTAGGTAATCTTTCCTGTTTTTATGGTAAAGAATCCACGTCCCAGTTTGGTGGGATGGATTTACCTGGTGAGAGATCCTGTACCAGAATTCAAATTGTCTGACTCCTAGACCAGATACATTCACTGTTTCTAAGCTGCCTGGTTTTATATTTTTATTCTTTTTCTAAGTATAATTTCTCTCATTCATAAGTCTAGAACCAGGAGTCTGAGTTGGTAATTGTAGAACTTCTTGTTGGTGGTGTGTGTTATGTTTAATTTGAGAAAAAATTTACCAAATTGATAATGAACATGTCTCCATAAATTTTTAAAGTAATCAATGAGCAGGCTTTTAAACATTTCTTCTACATTAAAGCATTCTTCTGCAGATGTAAGGAAGTAGGCTATTGAGCCTGTTAAGGAAATCCAAACTAGAATGCTGACTGTACAGTTGTGAACCTGATTGACTTCCCTCAATCAAGCACTGAGGGTCAAAGTGTTAGGATTCAAGGGGAAAAATTTTTTTCCCAATTTTATTAATAAATGTTGTGACATTTACATAAAGAAAGTGCTAAATAAAACAAGTGCCTATGCCTCGTAATTTGTCTCTATCCACCAACCTCGCTGTTCTGTTAGCAAATTTTTTTCCCAATTTTATTAATAAATGTTGTGACATTTACATAAAGAAAGTGCTAAATAAAACAAGTGCCTATGCCTCGTATTTTGTCTCTATCCACCAACCTCGCTGTTCTGTTAGCAGTCTAGGGGCATTTGACCATATTAAAGGAATCTGAAGAAAGCTCAGAAGAAAGGGGATGATATGACTAATGACATGACTATCTCCCTGATAATGCTTCTTTGATTCTAACTAAAACTGAACCAAGAAATTAAGCCTATCTCTGTTGAAGTCTTGATTTTAATGTATAAAATGTCAGTTCTCAACTAGTAGAAAAGATTATAAGATTACTTAGGCTGTCTCTGGGCACAATTTTATATGAAAGGCATCCTATAGGTTTTATTAGTAAACACATGGTATGTAATTCTCATAAGAAATCAGGAGAAAGAAGCTAATAATGTTCACAGTTTCCAGATAAGGAAACAGAAGCATAGCACAGTTGAGTAACTTGCTCAAAGTCACAGGATTTGAACCCAGGTAATCAGGCTCCAGAGTCCATTTATTATTGGTTTCAAAACAAAAATATATTTGGCACTGCCTAGGTATATTTTTAAATCTTTTTCTCCTTCAGTATGTGTCTTTACTCTGTCATTAAAGATGATTTCAGTGACAGTATTTGACAGTGATTTCCTTTGAATGCCAGATAACATGTTTTCTATTGTGTTGCTTCTTTAAAGACAAGTGCAAGTGTTTGGGAAAGGTGATGAGGATGTTGTATCACTTCAGCAAGACTTCGTTCTCCCTCTTAGCAACACCTTACAGTCTTGGAGTTAGCCATGCACTGGTGGCCAAAGGGGTTGTTCTTGCCCGGTGCTCTTTCTCTCCACTTAAGTCAAAGAAGAAAACATTTCAAATCTGTAATATTCTAGTATTAGGTCCGAAAGGACATTTTTTTTTTAAAGATTTTATTTATTTATTTGACAGACAGAGATCACAAGTAGGCAGAGAGGCAGGCAGAGAGAGGGGGGAAGCAGGCTCCCCGCTGAGCAGAGAGACCGATGCGGGGCTCGATCTCAGGACCCTGAGATCATGACCTGAGCCGAAGGCAGAGGCTTAACCCACTGAGCCACCCAGGTGCCCCCGAAAGGACATTTTTAAAGAGTACATGTGCTCACTGTTTGTCGTTTAAAGGATCATATACTTTTTTGATATCAAATAGATCATTCTTTATAAGGTGAAAAAAATTCTTAAGACCCTGGACTAACCCTGGATAGGAAGAGTTAAATTCTCTCAGGTGCTCTGAGTGCTCTGAGCACTGAATATTGGCGAGGAAGCTGCAGTCAGTCAGGAAATAGCTCACCCTATGATTGTAACACAATATTTTAATGAAGGAGCAAAGAAGAGCATCCCCTCCCGTTGTGGTCCGCTACATAGCACTCGGGCTGACAGGGTCAGCAGTGCTGTGTGAAGTCCAGTCACATGGCTCCAAAATTAGAAAGGATAATTAGAGACTTACAGTTGTACATGTTCCAATGGGTTCCTTTGTGTCTGGGTGCTTCTCCCTCGCTGGCTTATCATCTGATGATTGCAACTCCAATCAGTAAGTTCTGACCTGAAGACCGAAAGGCACAAATGTTGTCACTGTGACCATTAACAGAGCTGAATGTTGTCCAGGTCTATTGAGCTTAGGTTTGGACAGATAGGAAAAGAGAGATATCAAATACAGTAATATGGCAGGAGCTTTGTTTTGGTTCTCTGAAATACATAAAACCGCTTTTTAAAATCACCTGTTTAGTGTAATGGATATATTTTATGCCTCAGCTTCCTAGTTTTTCTTTCAGATACCGCTCAGGATATGCATTACCACAGAAGAGGTGAATTACATCTGTGTGCAACTGGTATGCCTGAGGAGGGTGCTCCAGCCACTCCTGGGTCCACTCTGAATTTGATAGTTTTGTTTTTTTTGCCTTCTTCTTGTTCTTCCCCTCCCGTTCTCAAATGGAATGCTGGCATTTAAAATTATCCCCTCTCTTCAGTTTTTCTCTTTCTTTAGTTTCTTTCTGTCTAGGAAAAAGTCACATGAAATAGGATTAATACAGAAGTTTGTGAAGTATGATTTCAAAAAATATTTTGATGTTCCAACTTAAAATCTGCAGGCATTTTAATATAATGTATAAGTATTAAAATAAATTAAACTAACGTGGTATTAGTTAAGCTGGTGACTGAGGAAAAGATTTGATCTTGTGAAGTCATCTTTAGAGACCTGGCTGGCCACTGAGCGCCCAACTTTTCTTGTAACATTAGAAACAGGAAGCTCTGCTGTCTCATAGGTTCATCAGCTATCATAGGGTAGCTGTTGCTCTAGTAATCTTTTTAGTCCTTTTCTTTTATGTTTTAAAACTAGTTCTGCAGAAAATGCGTTCTCATGTTTTGTCTTTCTAGATTCTTCCATCTGCTTTCCTAGAAGCTATAATAGATTTTTTTTTTTTAATTTACCAAAAGGAGTTCTTGCTCAGTGATGCATGATGTGGCTTACCTGGGTTTGAATCCTGCCGTAGGTACTCACTAGATGTGTGATCTTGAGTAATTATAGAAAATCTAGGAGCCTTTCTAAGTGCAAAATGCAATGAGTAATACCTATCTGGTAAAGGAAGGTGAAACAAATGAAATTAATCAGGTGACCGAAAATAAGAAAAGAAAATCAAGTGGTGTAACAGTGCCTGGTATACATAGTAGGAGATAAATGAATCAAAATTTATGTCCATGCCTCTACCATGTCCTGTATCAGCCTCTGAGCTGCCAGCACTGTCCTCCCAGCTCTATGCTGCCTGGAACACTTATTATTGGACTTCCTGAAATATCACTTCTTTTCATAAAGTACAATACACTGTGGTCAGGTGGCATAAATATTTAGATTTGGGATCGGAAGACCAGGAGGTCTGGTCAGCCTTTTTACTAGCTGCCTTTTTACTAACTGTTATTGGGTAGGTTGTTTGACTTAAGAGGGCCTCTGATTTCTTATTGGTAAAATGGAAATAAGCTTACCACTTTATTTATAGTTTTGTTGTAAGAATTTGCTAAGTTCTAGTTTGTGGATATTTATTTTAAACCTATTGTAAGTTTTGTAGTATTCTGAGTAATAGTCTAAGGGATATAAGAAAATAGGTAAGAAAAGCCTAGTAAAGAAAAAAAAGAAGATGCAAGGACTTGGCAAATGTTTGAATACAGGACATGAAGCCTGGGTCAAAATCACTGTGAGACTTCAAGCTTAGATGACTTACTGAATCCAGAAGTCATAGGAATTGGGTAGATTAGCTAGGTTTGTGAGAGAATAGCTGGTGGTGGGGTCAGTTTAAACAGGTAAAATTTGAGGAAAGTGATGGTGCTTTATGTACAAATGCTGGTGGGAATATGAGGTTGAAGGTTGGCTGTAGAGAGTTCAGAGTCACCATTCAGAGGTGAGGCCAGCAGCTGTGGACATGAGCGAACTCTTGGAGGGTGAGCACTGCACTGAGACACGCTGCAGAGATGGGCACACAGCAGCGCTACAGTGCCGCTCGTGTGTCTTCTAATTCCATATCTGTAGAAAATAGCCCTTAAGGTGAGTTTCCTGGTCGCTCTTCTGCGCTGGCTTCATTTCTCCAGTAGCACCTTGTTTCTCGGGGAGCCCTTGTAAAAGCTACGTGCTCTGGTCATTGATGTTCTTTCGGTTCCTCCCAGACAGTCCTGGCCCTGGCTGGCTCTCGTGGTTTTGGGCTCTTTCTGTTTGTGAAGTGCCTCTTGTATAAATTGGTGATGACTTCAGGAAATGGTGCCAGATTTGACATAGAGTTTCCTAGAAACGTTCTAATTCTGTAGTTTACAGCTTCAAGTAATGCACCCTGGATAATGGTGGATGTTACCCTTGAGGAGTGCTGTGAGATGCTTACTGAAGTGGATCATCTTTTATCAAAAACCATATTAAAAGACTTCAAATGATTAAAGACATTGAGCATATATATTATAATACAAGGACATACATATAATTACAAGGGCAGTCACAGGTCTAAATAAAAAACTGGATTGGCAGTTAATATTGTAACTGGTTGGGATGATACAGCAATCTTCTTATTCATGTATCAGTGCAATACTTAACTTTTAAAGGAAGCAGTAGCATTTCCTCTCAGCAGCGGTCACTAAACACAAGATTTGCAGTACTGGATGAGAAACATTATCCACTGATTTGTGATTTGGGGAAAAAAAAGAGAAATAAAGTTCTTTGAGCGTATTTTACATAGGAATACCAGTTTATCAGAATGCAAAATGGGTACATTTCCAGTGCTTTCATTTTTTTTTTTTTCTTTTTCTACTGTGGATCTCATAAGCTTTCTAGAAACTGATACAGGAGTCTGTATTAAATTAGCTCAAGCTCCTAGCAGAGCCTTAACACTCAGCACCCAAGTGGCCATGGTGTGAGGTATGTTCAATATAATCTTGAATGCTAATGAGGATTAATATTAAACTACATCTGAGCCAATGTTAGATGAATAATTTACCTTTATAATCCCTACACCCCATATGCTATTTCATATGCCTGCACCTAAACCTCCATTTGCAGGACTCTCCTGAATTAATAATTACAAAAGGAAAGCCTTACAAATCACACACACTGCACTACTGAGATTTTTAATCTTCCTGCTTACCACCTTGCTTCCCAGCAGTATTCACCTCGGAGCTTGTTAGAAGTGCAGAATCTCAAGCCCCATCTCTGACCCACTAAGTTAGGATCCGCATTTTAAGATGTCCAGATGGTTCACATATACAACGAAGTTTGAGAAGCACAGGGCTAGGACAGTGGTCCGTGGACCAAGCTCAAGTAGAGAAGCTCTAAAACAGGGTTTTTGACCTGACTTCACATTAGAGTTACATAGGGAGCTTTTTAAAATTCCGACTTCCCACGCTTCACCTCCAGAGATTCTGATTCTGTTGGTTTAGGGTGACATCTCAACCGTGTGGCTTTTAGAGATTCCCAGGTGATTCTGTTGTTCAGCTTGGGCTGTCAACCCCTCAGAGTTTGTTAGAAATGTGTACCACACACCTACCCCTGACCTACTCGATCAAAGTGTATGTTCTAACGAATTCTGAGGTGATTCGTAAGTACTTTAAAGTTTGAGATGTGGTGAAAACTGTTTAGAGGCAGAATACAAAGCTCAGTGAGGCAGTCCCTGTTCTCAGGTAAGCAGGGTCACTGTGCTAGTGGCAGAGGCTTGTAAAAGTGAGTGGTCCTGGCTATGAACCTTTATAGGATTCTTTTTCATCTTTGATGTAGTGATCATAGGGTTCCCATCCTTACTCTAGCAACATAGGGGTTGATCCATCTTCCTGCTAGGAAACAGTATGTGCGGTTTTTTTGTTTTTTGTTTTGTTTTGTTTTTTTTATAGTATGTTTTGTTTTTGTTTTTTTGGGTTCTGAAGTCAGCCTGCTTTGGTTCAAATTTTGGTGAATTTTCTCCCTAAACCTCAACTTTCTTATCTGGGAAGAGGGATAATAATTTACTTCCACTTGATGAGTACTCAAAATATGTTGCCTATTATTATCAGCAATAATACTGCTTAAACAAAGAGTTTAAACTTTAAAACTTTTTCAAAGTCACCTGATATGAATGGGCTGTGGTCAGATTGATGAAGGTATTATATATTTGTAATAATAGTTCTAAGACCGTTGGATTACTTGAAGGTGAGGATTTTTAATGACAGTTTGTTTTACTGTCTTTGTAATTATCTATTTAGCAGTTCCACCTCAACACAAAGAAGGTGACATTTTTTTAGTCAAGAGTAGTAATATACAATTTTTAGTATAGAGAAAATAAGAGGTACTGAGTGATTATTGCAAAACAAAATCAGAGTTTTTTATTCACACTCAGCATTCATGTAAGAGTAATTTTAGGGTTCATCCTGTAATATACTTAGGCAGTAATCTTTTTTTTTCTTTAAAGATTTTATTTATGTGTTTGATAGAGATAGCGAGAGAGGGAACACAGCATGGGGAGTGAGAGGGAGGTGCAAGCCTCTTTCTGAGCAGGAGCCCCGTGTGGGGTTTGGTCCTAGGACATGACCCTAGCCAAAGGCAGACGCTTAACGACTGAGCCACCCAGGAGCCCTGGCAGTGATGTTCTCAAGTCTTTAGTTCCAAGACTCAGAGAACCTCTGTTACAGGGGCCAGCACACCCCCCAGACACTCAGTGTTTGCTTAATGAAGAAGTTAATTACCAGCTGCTCTCTACTAGGTGCTAGGTGTCTCCCGGAGAGGATGCAGATTAGATCACTTCACAGATAGTTCTAGTACAGGCCTAATGAGCCAGACATAAGGTTCTGAGACTCGGACTACTTCTAGCATGAGGGGTTGTGGAGGCACTTGGAAGTGGTGCTTTTTGTGGCAGGTTTTGAAAGGAGGGATAGATCATGGGGAGACTGGACAGGGTGACTGTCCAGATGGGGCCAAACTGAGGCAGAATTAGTAACAGGTGCTCAGATTTGGGCACTTGAGAGTTAGGAGTTCAGGGTACTGTGAACCTCTTTGCCTCTTCTGTTAATTTTTTAGACTGAACAGGGGCTGCTGCATTCAAAGGCAGCTATTATGAGTTGACTTTTTACAACTTCTGAAACATTTTAGGCATGTCAAAAAGTGTAGAAAATAATAAACACATGTGATCTCATAGCTAATTTAAAAAAAACAAACATTGCAGATGAATTGCCAACTCCTGTGAATGCCTCTGTGGTCCCATTCCTTTCTTTCTTGTCCTTAAGGCAGCCATGACCTGTGGGTGTTGTCATTCCTATGTAAGCGTGTGTCTGTCAACACTAGATAGTATTTTTTTTTGATAGTATTTTTTCACGTTTTTAAACCTCGTATAAAATGCTACCTTCATCTCTTCTTTTGTAACTCACCTTTTTTCTCAACATTTCAGATTTATTCTTACTGATTCATAAAGTCCTAATTGATCATTTATTTGCTTATAGTATTCATTACATGAATGTATACTAGAATTTATTTTTCCACTTCCCTATTTATGAATACTTTGGCTGTCTTGTGTTTTTGTTATCTCAAATGGCATGGCAGTGAACATTCTAATTTGTGGCTTCTTGTGCACTTATGGGAGAGTTCTGTAGGTTAGGTGTATATTTAGGAATAAAATCGCTGGACAGTAAGTTATAATCATTTTCTGGGTGAACCAAGGCATTCTTGAAAGGGCATATTGCATTTTCTTTGAGAGGATGTAATTTTATCTACTTTTATTTGTAAAGCAATTTTTAGTTATTTTACCTCCTGATCCTTATAATTCTGATATCCCAACAAAAACAGCTGATGCCCCAAGAAAAAGCTTGGGAAAGACCCTGACACTGCTGTCCTTTCCCTTGAGGGGCACTAAGTGCGGACTCTGCTATCCATTAGTTGGGTCTGGTGGCTGTGCTTTCTGTCCGAAGCTGTAGCTCCTGGTTTCTGAGACTTCTCTGTGGCAATTGCTGCCTGTGTCTGACAGCTGTGAGTGTTGGCTGTCCACTTCTGGTTGTCTGAAGCAGGACTCCAGTGATAGGGCAGACTAACATTTCACATTAACGATAGCAGAAGACCAGAATCAAAACTGGGAATGAAAATAGTAAAACACAAATCACGTAAGATTAAGTGTGAATTTTATCTAATGTAAATGAATTAGTCCCTCCCCCCCATTTCAGTCATTCTTTGAGGTATAGAACGTGTGTGCTGCAAGAAATTATAGTCTTCAAAAACAGTACTTCAGAAACCTTAGTGCTATTATGGAAGATGAATGCTGAAATTACTTTCTTTTTTTTTTTTTTCCTTTTTAAAAATGATGTTGGACAAACTTCTCTTTCTTCGTAAGAACAACCACTCCAAAACCAGCTAAGACAGTTGCCCTTTCTCCCCGTTGTCGGTTTGCTGTCTGGCTTCTAAAGAGTTAAGTTGGAGGTTTGTGAGGTCATGTGTGACTTCACTGGGTCTGGACGTTTGAAGCTGATCTCTTGGAGGGAAGCTGCCTGTTTGGAGGGGAGTCTAGGCAGAGGGGGAGGAGGGAGTGCTCCTTTCACTTCTTTCAAGTTCTTATCCCTCAGCCCCTGAGGGCCATAGTGGCATTCTGGGAGAATGTCACTGCAGAGTCAGTGTGTAGCAGCTTGTACTCACAACAGAAGCAGCTGTATAAGTACATTAAAAGAGGCCTTGCTGAAGATGAAGGTTTGCTGAACAGATGGAACAGGAGAATGTTCTTTGTATTCTTGATAAAATTATGGGCAAACTGTTTGCTGACGGAGGTAACTGGAATTCAGTTTATTTTCTTTGTCTGGTTCTAGGCAGTAATGAATTATATATAACTGAAGTTACAGAAAATTCCTTGGATTTTAAACTTTTTTTTGTAATGGAAAACATTATAAGAAGGTCTTAGAAATGTAGGAAAATGATAATTCATATATATTGTTTTCTAAATAAGGTTGACAAAAATGAGAAGGGTGTATTTGTTATAGGGTCTGTAATGTTTGGACAGGATGAGATTTTTTTCCTTAATAGAGTTGTGCTGCTTCTTGAGTGTTCAGACATAGCTTGGTGTTCCTAGAATATAGTGTGCTTTCAGCTACCTTTTCTGAAACTGCATCCAGGCATTAGAAGGTTACCAGTTTGAGCTTGGTCATTTACTGGGGTCTGTTCTGACTGCTCTAAAGGGAGAGTTGGCTGTGCTGTTAGTGTAGAAACATGATTTGTCTTAGAAGTTAGCATTAGGTTTGAAACCTTAAAGGCTAGCTGGTTATCTAAAGAAAAAAGGTATAGGGAATATTTTTTTCTGGAACTGAGGGAATTTCAGCTCCACAATTTATTTCTGAGAAGTTCTCTCTCATTTTGTATTCATAAATAAGGTCAGTGATGGTAAAGGGGGGAACTTGAACCCAGAGTGTTGTTATTTTTGGGGGGTCCATTCTTGCAATGCTTGGGGTTAAAGGATTCCTGAACACCTGGGAGTCTGTGAGAACCCAGGCATTTAAATGCCCAGGACAGTCAGCTGATTCTAATAGATGTATTTGTAGGTATGTATTGGGTAAGTTGAAGTTTCTTGCTTTGATAACAGTGTTTAAGTTCATAATTTTAAATTCATATATCTAATATTTTATAATGTTATTTATCTTACCTGGCCATCAGTATAAAAAAAGCCTCTTTCTATTTGGATATTTTATTTCATAGCTTTAATAACAAAGGACAAAGAGAATGCTTGATAAAAGGATGTGAAACATAGTTTGTGAGAGACATAGTGGTGGTTATGAGCCTGGACTTGGGAATTATAGGCCCATTGACTGAATTTTATCTCTATTTCTTACAGTTTGACCTCTGGTAAGTTACTTAACCACTCTTCAATTGCAGTTTCTTCGTATGGGACCTCGAGATGATCATAGCACCTAACCTGAGAGGTGGTTGTTGTGAAGATTAACTGAGGTGCAATACATGGGAAGCACTTAGCAGAATTTCTCCTGCGTTAATAAAAGCTCAGTAAATGTTAGCAAACTGGCTACTGTTATGTTTAAATTGCCCTTCCTTACATCAGGCACGTGAGAGGACTTGGACCTTAGAGAACGGCAGTCGTGAACTTGGAATTTGGGTATGCCCACAATGTAAGCATGGCAGGGTTCCAGGTAGTGCCCTGTGCCTCATGCCAGGCAGTCTTCCCAGGCAGTCATCGCTCCAGTGGAGCCTTAGGGGCCAAGGAGGGCTGAGAGAAAAAAAGGGTAGGTTAGTGCCAACTATCAACACTTTGTGAAAACTTCTTTATGCTCATGTCCTGTTGATAGTGTATCCTGTCAGTTCCATCGTCTTTGAATATGGAGCACAGGACTGCACACACACGTACCTCAGGAGGAATGTGACCCACACTAGGAGTAAAACTGAAGCGATCGTCGGAACCAGGCCATCTTTTCTGTGTTCTTTCTGTAGGTGTAGACTGTCCTTTTCCACGCAGTGGTGGCTCTTCTTAGAGGGTTTATCTATATTTCCAGCTTGGCCCTTTCTATCTTAATGCTCCAGGAGTTAGTAGCTGTGCAGCAGTTTGAAGCTGCTTAACTTAAATTTCCTGGACTATGACTTGTGGATAATATCTTTTCTTCCATGGTTATTGAGATTACATAAGATAAAATATGGGGCACCTGGGTGGCTCAATTGATTAAGTGTCTTGCCTTTGGCTTAGGTCATGATCCTGGAGTCCTGGGATTGAGCCCCATGTTAGGCTGGGGCGCCTGCTTCTCCCTCTGC
This sequence comes from Martes martes, assembly GCF_963455335.1. Taxonomy (NCBI): domain Eukaryota; kingdom Metazoa; phylum Chordata; class Mammalia; order Carnivora; family Mustelidae; genus Martes; species Martes martes. Next base: position 39,703,935 of record NC_137889.1, read on the forward strand.
CCCTCCCCCAACTTGAGCATGTGTGTGTTTTCTCTCTTTCTCAAATAATTAAATAGAATCTTTAAAAAAGTAAGATAAAATATGTGGAAACACAAAAGTCCCAAGTACTAACAAATTTTTTGCTCTTCCAAAAATTCCTCCATTTCTTCGATTACTGTGAAAGGAAAATTCAGTTTGTATATGAGACTCTTTGCCTATTTTGCTTTATAAAGGTCTCATGTCTAGATCAGTGTTTCTTAAGCTTTTGTTTATAATGATTTTCTTCTGTGTTACTAGTTTACCTTGTCTAGTGTCAGTTTCTGTTTGTCACCCTGACTTTCCCCGGAAGTCATTATAGCTTTTAAATTTAATTTTGAACTAGTTTTCAAAAATATTAAAGGAATATGTGCGAATGGTAAAAACTGAAATTGAAGTTCTCTTTTCTCCCCACTTTGCTCCCACTTCTCAGAAGGAACCTCCTGATGGTTTTAGTGTATTCTTTTTTTTTTTTTTTAAGATTTTATTCATTTATTTGACAGAGAGAGAGATCACAAGTAGGCAGAGAGGCAGGCAGAGAGAGAAGAGGAAGCAGGCTCCCCGCTGAGCAGAGAGCCTGATGTGGGGCTCGATCCCAGGACCCTGAGATCATGACCTGAGCCAAAGGCAGAGGCTTTAACCCTCTGAGCCACCCAGGCGCTCCGGTTTTAATGTATTCTTTAAGGCATGATCCCTGACACTCTTTGGGAACCAGTTTTAAACTACCTTAATGGTGCAAAAGTACAGAAGTAGAATGGAAAGTTCTGTCACATTTGCCAGCTCCCTCTACAGCTCAGTTCCTCCCTCTTCTGTAGCACAATGTTTGGAATGTTTGGGAGCACCCTTGTAAGGAACCTGCCTACACAGCTGGGCTGTGTCTCTAAGAGCCCAATGCATTTGGCAGGTCCAGCTGTGGCCACACTGTTGTGATTCATATGATCAGGCCAGAGGTCATAGAGGATAGCGAGGCATGCCTGGGTCTGAACCTACTGTGAAAATGCTCAGTCCTGAAATTCTGGGGAGGCAGAGCCTGTGTTGGGCTCCAGCAAGGATTTTAGTCATTGTTTAGTTGACTAGAGGGTGTGGTTCAGGCAGCCTTTTGAGCGACTGTTGTGTTTGGCTTTTTGTCATTAATAACATTGGGTGGAGGGAGGATACAAGTAGGTGCACTGAATGTGGAGTTGGAAGAAAGAGGCTCAGCTGCCAGCCTTGCTGCTTACCAGCTGTGAGCCAGAGGCGAGACTTCTTTGGTTCTCTGTTTCTTGGAAAATGGGACTGTTGTGAGTGTGAGATACAATAATGCATATGAAAGTACTAGGTAGACTGCAAAGTGCCCTTTGGGTTTTTAAATTTGTTTTTCTTAGTGGATATTGAAAGGACTGGCTTATTCCTCCTGATTGGCTTAGGTATGTTAAACTATCTGTGCTTTGGAGAGGGAGGAACCATGTCGCTGTCTAGAGTTGGTGCCATTGGACTTCATCCCACCTCTTTGTGAAGGAAGGTTGTCCCATCTGCTGTTCAATGCTCCTGGCATACCTAGAAGCCTGCATTTCGAAGGGGCTAGGGCAGTATAATTTCTGTGCTCAGAATGTTCTCAAAGAAGCCACTCCCTTTTGTTGATTCAGCTGGTCCTTTACTGAGACTGTACCTTTTAGCAGAGGAAGCATTAAGTGAGGCCCTGAGCATCTCCATTGGCCCAACTCTGCTACTCATTGTGAGACCTGTGAAGAATAACTTCCTCTCTTGATCTCTGACTTTTCTCCTCTGTAAAACAAAGGCAGCTGGACAGAAGACTTCTTTGTATGTGGGGGTGGAGATGGTGGACTGGATATCTTCCTTTTTCTGTCTTTACCTTATGATATCCGTCATCTTACTGACCAATTCTTTCTTCTCCTTTTAAATAACTTAGGGCATGGGGCACCTGGGTGGCTCAGTGTCTTAAAGCCTCTGCCTTCCGTCATGGTCCCAGGGTCCTGGGATCGAGCCCCACGTCGGGCTCTCTGCTCAGCAGGGAGCCTGCTTCCTCCTCTCTCTCTCTGCCTGCCTCTCTGCCTACTTGTGATCTCTGTCTGTCAAATAAATAAATAAATCTTTTAGCAAATAAATAAATAAATAACTAACTTAGGGCAGTTATCTTCAGAAACATAAAACAAGTGAGTAATGGGGCTAAACATCATTTGAGGGATGCTGTGGTGACTTGTGGGACCTAAATATAAGGAAAACCCTTTAAGGGTGACACGGTGTTGAGTTAGGTATCATATTCTCCTGCCTGTAATCCACTGGCATTGGCATGCTTTGCTTTGTAGTCATCTAGAACTAATCACCTTAGGGTTTCCATGTCTCAGATCTGTTGTTACAGGAGCTATGCATACCTGAAGGGAGAGAGAGAAAAAGGATGCCATGGTAGATGGTAGGTGAAATAGAGATGCCACCATGAGAAGAAATGGAGTATGAATATTCTTTTCGTTGGAGGCAGTAATCCCATCAGGGCAGAGGAGGGGGCTTTTGCCAGGCTCTGTGTGAGATGTTTGCATTGCTGTGGCTTGGTTCTCAGTACTATTCATCCATCCTGGTTCTTAAGTTCTTAATCTAAATCTTATTCACTAGAGGAACACATTTATCAAGTATAGACATTCTAGTCTGGCTTTCCCAGGACAAGACTCCATTTCTAGGTGACAGAATGATAGGGAAACATTTGTATTTCTTCAGTATTTTGCTGCTGAAAGATAAAAAGTTAAAAGTTGTCTCTGCAGCTTACGAATCAGAAGGCATAGGACTGGCCCAAGTAGTGTGAGACAGTCATTGCCTGCTCTAACTTGTGTGTGTAGTGTTCCTTGGGTCAGCTGAGCCAACTCTTAGAGACCCATGGAAAGTGTCATTCTTGTTGAAATAATTCAGCTAAAGAATTCCAGGATTCATGACTTCAAAAATCAAGGGTTGGTAAGAGAAACACAGATTTCTTATGTGATTGCCCGAGTATCCCAAGTGTATTACCATGTGTTAGAGAGATAAGCTCTGTTGTAGAGCCTCCAGTCTTAATTTAAGTAGAGATTCTGTTGATCAAGATTTCACACTTCTTCCTAATTCCAAAGGTGAGGTCTCAGATATTTATCTTGCTTAAACTTTGGGACAAGTAGATCAATAGCTGCTTAAATATCAAACATATAAGTACAGCTTCAGGATTGGAGGTGGGGATATGGCCAATCGATTTAGAAGGTGATGAAGAATAAAACTAAGGACTAAATCAATATAAGATGAGTTTGCTTTTGCATTTTCTGGCATCTTGACCTTGGGAAGCTGGTGTGTCCCATCCTTGACTATAATTTTGAATTCACCTTGGAAATTGCTGGGCATTTTCTTAAGTTTGAAAATGAGGGAACCAACGTATCCACCTGAAACATAGCCAAAAACATGTTGGCATGTTTTAATTTAATAAGAAACTGCCTATTCCCTGGGCTCCACCTTCTCAGTAGGGTCCTGGTAAATTTACTGATCTGGGGCTCCTCATTGGTAAGCAATATGGATTTCACATCCCAATCCTTTGAATTATAACTTTTTAAAAAAGATTATTTATTTATTTATTAGAGAGAGCGCGCAAGCAGGGGGAGTGGCAGGCAGAGGGAGAGAGAGAAGCAGGTTCCCCACAGAGCAGGGGCAGCCCAATACAGGGCTTGATCCCAGGACCCAGGGATCATGACCTGAGCTGAATTACCTTGCTTAACCAACTGAGCCACCCAGGCACCCTTCTTTTTTTTTTTTTTTTTTTTTTTAAAGGAGAAAAACATTTTTATTAACAAAATATTTCACTGGGAAATTTAGGTTGAACAAAGCAGGCACCCACTATCCATCCTACCACATGCGCGTGCGCACACGTGCGCGCGCGCACACACACACACACACACACAAAAGGCTATTCCCAGAAATATCCCAGAACATACAGCACTTATATTTAAGCCATAGTCAGCAGATGTTTGAAATGTCAGCACTGCTCCATACTGATTATTAGCTCCATGTCTGGATTCATTTGGTTGCTGCAGAGTGAGAGCTGGCCATCTCCTGAGTCATCAGTGTCTCTTCCTGTGGCACTGAGGTCTTCTTGGGAGGTCTCAGAGTCACACAGCCATGGGACCAGCTCTGGCAGTAGGCTGAGAGATCCAACTACAGAAGCTAGACTATGAGCCAAGGGTGGGGTTGCCCTACCCAGTATGTGTGAAGTATTAAAATCCACCCATGGTTGGCTAGTATAGAAGTAATATTTATCTTGTTTTATGAAACTGTACTTGAAGACAGCAGTCTCCTGTAACTGTACACCAAGTTGATTAAAAATTGAATTAGATATACCTTCTTAAATAACTTAAAAAGGAAGTTTCATTGTGAAAACAAGATTTAAGTATTTTTCCCCTCAAAATATTGTATATTATATCGATACCAGCTATCCTTTCTGTGCTCTGATGCCATTCTTTTTACTCATTGTTTTTAAAGATTTTTATTTATTTATTTTACAGAATGATAGAGCCAGAGAGCACAAGTGAGGGGAATGGCAGAGAGAGAAGGAGAAGCAGGCTCCCTACTAAGCAGGGAGCCTGATGCGGGGCTCGATTCCAGGATCATGACCTGAGCTGAAGGCAGACGCTTAACCATATGAGCCACTCAGCACCCACCCCCCCCTTTTAAAGATATTTATTTATTTATTTGACAGAATATTTGCTTTTTTGGTAGCATGCTTTCTCTATCCTGTTTTCTTTCCTCTGCCTTTCCTGTCTCCTGTGTCCTCAGAATTCAGATTGTCATGGGATTTTTTCCTTTCCCTGAATATTTAACCACACTCATGTCTTCCCAGTTGTTTCTCCATTCCACATTCTTATCTTGCTGAGCCTCAGTAGCCACTGACAGATATGAACTTTAAGTTGCCATGTTGATGTGGCCATTGCACATCAACCAGGGAGACTTTGGTAAGCCCAAGTTGCTTCCAGACCTGTCTATGGAAGGTGGACGTCTACAGTAGTCTTGTGTCTGCTGGTGATGCAAGTAGTAGTTGGAGGAGTGCTGTCCTGGGAGTTGGAAGACTTGGGCTCTGGCCCTTGTTCTGTCTCTATCTAAATTCCTAACCTGTCTTTCCATTCACTCATATGGAAAATGAGATTAGATTAAATAATTTACAACATGTATTTTCGGCTCCAAAAAACCCATTACTTGACTCCATGAAATCTTACTAATTGGCTCCTTAGATTAGTTCTTTGTGATCAGTTAGAATCTTCTTTACAAGAACAAATTGAAAAATAGTGAGGAGGCTGTGGAACTGGAGCAGGTAGAATAATGCTGAAATTCAGCAGTAGTGCTCACAGCATTGACTAGATGGAGAGCAAGTGGAAGGAGAGGCCATTTTCCATTCCTCCATGGTCTTTTTTTAGGCTGTGTACACAGGTTGACTTTTGTATTGTTCTTCCAGGAAAGCAACATCCACCAATTACCCCTTTTCAGTCTGAGTTGGTTGATAAGAAATACTTACTTTGAAATCCCAAATGCACTCTGCTAGGAAGATGAGCACAGAGACAGTAGGGCATTAGAATTTTCCTTCTTTTGGCTGAAGGAAGTGACTGATGGTTGTGACTTCTTTATCCCTTCTTAAAGGCCTTGTTTTTCACATGAAAGCAGAAGTGTGACCCAAAGCAGCTGAAATGAAACCAGAATGTAGGAGGTTAGAGTCCATGTAATTCTCTCTTGATTCTTAGTTATCCAGTGTCTGGATATTGTATCCCCTGCATTTAGAAGAGCTATTCTCTTCTTTTTGAGCCGAAGAAGTGTATAATTGGCAGTAGGGAACCTGTGGTTTTTCTAGTCCTTCACATTAGCTCTGTGGTTCTCATGTCACTTACCCATTTCTGAGCTGATTTTGTCTTTAAAATGAAGGAGTTGGGCTAGGCAGTACTTAGATTTTTTTCCAGAGCCATCGTGCCATGACCCTGTAGTTTTCCTCTTCATTTGTGAGGCCCTGAGAAAGGAGTGGCGGTGAGGGAAAAGGAGAGTGACAACAGTCAGATTCTTCTGATGGCCTGTGTAGAGCTTACACCCTCCTTGAAGGCAGAGGCTGTCTTTTTTTATTTTTGTATAGCACTAAGTCCAGGTTACCACGATGTTTTAAAATTGATTCTTCTTTTCAGTTAGTGTATTGATTTTAGAATTTATGAAGGCATCAGCTGTCTGAGGCTCTCTCTGTGAGGACAACCTCCCAGAAACATGAGAGGATTCTAGTATGAATTTTTCTTGTAGTGATGGCAGAAGTTTGAACTATATATACTTTCATGAGGAAATTATCTCCTTTCGCAGGATGGTAGAAACTTTTCTGTTGATCTCCCTTTCTGTTTGTTTTTTCTTCAACAAAATCCTCAAGGACATTCATCGTTCCCCAGATTGTAATAAGTGTCTGTTGGCATCCAGGTTGAAGGACCTGCTTGTGTTTTTGAACCCTAAGTGAGGTTTAGCAAGGGAACATCAGTGTTTCTTCAGGGAATTATTTGCCTTTGCTTTCTTTCTTTCTTTCTTTCTTTCTTTCTTTCTTTCTTTTTTTTTTTTTTTTTTTTTGCCTTTGCTTTCTTGCTAATGATAGTGCCAATCAAAACATTTGTATTCTGATTGATAAAGTTGAGTACATGCACTGAGTGGCTTATCAAGAATATTTTCTGGTCATGAGGAGGTCTGAAAATCTCCTTTCCCTATTTTTATTTTTTTCAGTACCACAGGCAACTTCAGAGTTGACACATTGCCCTGAGTTTAAAATACATCCTATCTCAGTGAGGGATGCCACTCTTTCCAGTCCCGGAGAATGCTTTGGTGTAGGCTCATACCACTGACTTAAGGCAAAGGTATCAGTAGGAATGGAGAGTTAACCTGTTGGTTAATCTGTTGCTTTTGGTTAGCAAAAATAGAAAGGATTTCTTTTATTTATATATGCTTATTTTATTCAAAATATTAGTTTCAGTATTCTCTCCTGTCAGACACTTAGACTGGGTTATAGTTCGATTTATTTGTGATTCTCTCTTCTGCTGTGTCCTAACTGATGTAGTAATGAGATCTGTGAAGCTTCACCTGAGGGAGAAGAGGGAGTCAGAGGGCTCAAGTAGCCCCAATTTTGTGTTACTGACATAACTAAGAGGGGGGTTGATGTGGTGGTTCCAGACCTCTCTTAGTTGGAAGTACCTGTCTCCTGAAGCCCTGCCCTGTACCCTGGAAGTGATGCCTGAGGATGAAGTTGCCACCCTGCCTATGTCTCTAATTCTGGGACCACAGACAGGGCCACGTCATTGGGATGGCACAGATGCCAAAGGCCCAGGGGGCAGCTACTCCAGCAAGTTGGAGGATTTCTCCAGCTTACTGCTGATATGACAGCCTCTCCTCTCCCTGTCCTCCTCAAGATAATATCTTTATAGATGTGCCAAGCTTCTATGAGTAATATAATCTCAAATCAGAATGGTAATAGTGAAAGATGCTGTTTACTTTTGAAGAAAAAATTCTAATTTACTAAATATAATTTTATCTCCTGATTTTTTTCTTCTTAGAATAAACTTACCTTCAAGTTAAAACTTTGTTCTATTTAAATAACAAGACTTTAGACAATCTAGACTAGTTTGTGAACTCCCATGACATGCTTTGAACCATCCAAGGCTGTGCATTCCTGGATTTGAATACAAGGCTTTTCCCACCAATTTGGAATGAACTGGTCATTGTAACCAGTTTTGTATGGGACAGTTGTTTCGGATCCTAACCCTATAATGACGTCATTTTCTTTATACCCAAAATAAATGCTGTGCAGACTAGATTATTCTGGAATTTGACTGCTCTATTTTTCTCCCAATTAAAATCTGTTGCAAAGGAGCCCTGCTAGTGAACAGTTTCCCTTATAAGTTATTGTTTTTGTGCTTCTAACTTTGCTAGTAATAAATCTTATTTTTCCATGAGAAAGCAGCCCGTTCTATTTAAGGTGGAGTAGGAGTTGTGGTTGAAATTGCAAGCACATCCAGTGTGTTCTATTTTGATTTTCTAGCTTCAGAGTATTCAGTAGAAATGGTTTAATCTCAATGTGGTTTGGGTTTAAGGGTATAGAAGAGTAAGAGCAGGATGCCTGGGTGGCTCAGTAGGGTAATAAGCCTCTGCCTTTGGCTCAGGTCATGATCTCAGGGTCTTGGGATCGAGCCTGGCGCCAAGCTGTCTGCTTCTCCCTCTCCCTGTGCCTGCCTCTGCCTACTTGTGATCTCTGTCTGTCAAATAAATAAATAAATAAATAAATAAATAAATAAATAAATAAAATCTTAAAAAAAAAAGGCTATAAATGGTGAATAGAAGGAGGATCATTATTCTATTTAGCTAAAATAAAGTGTACACTAAATTGTTCATACATAAGGGCTTGAATTACAGAAACTAGCAATCAGTAATAGAGTTCTCAAGTTTTTTATGGGACTTATGCATGTCTACCGCACATCATTTATATGAAAAAGAATAGAGGAGAGATCACCTTGTAGTAAATCCCACCTTCTTTAGAACTCTCTGAGGATTGAAGGGGAGCTTCCTTTACTTTCTTTCTATGACATCTTTGTATTTGATGAATAATTATCAGAACTCATAGTTTATCCTTGGGAAGCTACAACTCTTAGGTAATTATGGATATATTTATATGATTTAAAGAGTATTAATGCAAGTCTTGCTCTAAATATTTTATGTAGTCCCATTGAGCTAACTGCTGGATCTCTTTTAGGGCTAGAATTCTAAAGTATGCGATGGCTTAGAGTCACTTGTAGGGGTAAGAATCTGTTTCTTTATTTCAGGCGATTCATTTTCATAGCTCAAGCTGGCCATTTCCTGACAGTATTGCCCTGGGGGAGGGGGACCCTCCCTTTGTCCTTTGTAAAAGGACAGTAATACAATAATACTTCCAGAGGTGTTTCAGCTAAGGTAATGATCGTGAAGTGCTTAACACAGTGTGCAGGAATTGTCAGTTATCACCACCATCTTCACTGTCGTCATCCTCCTTATTAAGTCATTCTGTATACTTGAAAATGCCTGTATTTTCACTGTGCTTTTAATATTATTTCCATTAAGCATAAAGCTTAAATTAGCAGCAAGGAACATTATTGCATACTCATTTCCTTTCTACTCTCCTCTGTGCTTTGTACCTCTTGGTGTCCTTCAGTCAGGGGTGCTGGGTGAGGCTTAAAGCTATATCTCAAAGCTGCTATTAGAAGAGGAGAAAAATCCAGAATACAGAGTTCTTTGCATGCATCTTTTCAGGGAGAGGGAATTTCCAGTGCCTCTCACAGCAAGCACTTCATTGCATAAAGGGTAAAAAAAAAAAAAAAAAAAATAATGTCTGACTTCTTTGCTTACATTTTTAAATATGGTGAGTTTAATTCCTCATGCTGATATTTGTCTGTCTAGAACAATAACTTTCAGTTATGGGTCCCCATAATTCTTCTGATGATTTCAGTTTTTTTTTTTTTTAAGAATCTTTTTTTTTTTTTAAGATTTTATTTATTTATTTGACAGACAGATCACAAGTAGGCAGAGAGGCAGGCAGAGAGAGAGGAGGAAGCAGGCTCCCTGCTGAGCAGAGAGCCCGATGTGGGACTTGATCCCAGGACCCTGGGATCATGACCTGAGCCGAAAGCAGAGGCTTTAACCCACTGAGCCACCCAGGTTCCCAAGAATCTTTTTTTTTTTTTTTTTGATGATTTCAGTTTTTATTAACACCACAGCAGAGACAGCTAGAGTGTTGCATTAACAGTGGAAAAACAACATAGAAATTGAATATGTCCTTTTAAAAGTTAGAATAATATGAAAATTTGTGGGTCTCTGCCCAAGGAAAGTCCCATGCCTGATTTCATAATGTTCTGACATATGTAATATAAGAGGAAGACCTCTGTACCTTAACATTGTATTAGGCTTTCTTTAGTCAATGCACTCATTCTTTGATACATATTTATATCTAAAACCTTTGCTGCAGAGCTCTCATTGACTGAACATGAACAAAGTCTGTATATTAGTAAAACTATAAATTATTGTGAGATATAACTCATCTTAAAACTAAAGAAAAGATTTTATTTTTTTGAGGTTTTATTTTTAAGTAATCTCTATTCCTAATGTGGGGCTCGAACTTAACAACCCTAAGATCAAGAGTCATGTACTCTACCTGCTGAGCCAGCTAGGGACCCATAAAGAAAACATTTAGATTGCTGAAGAGATCAAAAAAAGATTTTTCCATTTAAGCCCATGGTGGAACATTTTTATGTCAAAAATAAACTACCTCTGATAGCCTACCTCTAAGCAGTCTCTGCAACACAGAGGGGTTATAAAATCATGTGAACTTTGGAACTGTGCAGTCTTGAGCTCCTTTGGGATAATGGTATGCTCTACAGAGTAGTTGTGGTTTTTGTTCAAGGAGCACTGGTTGTGGGTTGAATGCAAGTTGGTGTGATCCTCAGTCTCATTGTGTATCCAGCGGTAGGCTCCAGGTACTACTTCCTGGGATTCTAAGACACTTGAAATACTGACTAAAATGGGAGGATGGTGAAGTCCATCTGATTGTTGGTGCTGGAAACAGCAGAGAAGGGCTCTTCACTGCCTTTCTGCTCCTCCAGCTAGTAGCTACGGTGTCTTTATCAGCTATATACCTCCATTGGCCTTGAACATTCTACTTGCAAATAGAATAGGTTATAATTAAACAAAAGAAGGGGCCAGGGGCCCTTTGTTAGTTTATGCTTTTAAATTCATTTTGTCACCCTCATATACTGAGTCATATGGGGTTTTTCTACGGGTGGTGTGGCTCAGTGTAGAAGACTCTTCCTTCCCTGATCCTTCTGAGACTTCCTGAGAATGGTTCATGCCTGTTAGCAGCAAACAACTATCTCTTGAAAAACTTGAGAGAATTTGTCCATCATCATCATGGTTGAGTCACCCAGGCATGACTGGTTGATACCACCTGGCTGGGTGCAATCCAGAAAAGCCCACCTGCTCACCAGCATCCTTCTTTTTACCTAGTTCAAACAGTGCCTGCACTTCCGTTCTCCATTTCTGTGTGGGATCCAGGGAGCCCTTTCTCTTCATGGCAAGTAAGGGTGACTGATTCCTCCAATGTAGTGGGTTTTAAAACCGTGTGTGTGTGTGAGTGAGAGAGTGAGTTTAAAATAGACATTTTTAAAAACAGTATAATAAAGAACTCCCAGGTTTATCAGATAGTTGAAAGTGGAACTTGCTTTGTCTGAAGCTTAAACTGTGTGATACTGAATTCTACTCCAGGCATCGCCAGCACTCCTCAGGGGCTGCTTTCCAGAGTTGTCCTTGCTAAAAATACATAACGTATTTCTCCCTGCCCTTCCGTGCTATACACAAACATGCATACACACAGGAACACATATTAGCAAGCCGTAACAAGTAGGATGGTTTACTAAGCCACCATAAAGTTAGGTACTACCTAACTGCCTTAAGCATGAATTGCCACTCCTGGCTAGGTTTATCAGGCAGTTTAGGTTATAAACTTGATTTTTATCCAACAGAAATTATGAGACTACTTTTACTTTGCATCCCCTACTTAGGTTCTTGTTTTAGCACCTTTTAAGGAGCACATAGTACTCTAATAACCTTACCAAGTATAGTAGGAAAGTCCCATGCCTGATTTCATAATGTTCTGAGGGAACATAAGAGGAAGACCTCTGTACCTTAACATTGTACCAGGCTTTCTTTAGTCAATGCACTCATTTTTCGATACATATTTATGTCTAAAACCTTTGCTGCAGAGCTCTCATTGACTGAATATTAACAAACTCTGTATATTAGTAAAACTATAAATTATTGTGAGATATAACTCATCTTAAAACTAAAGAAAAGATTTTTTTTGAGGTTTTATTTTTAAGTAATTTCTATGCCTAATGTTGGGCTTGAACTTACAACCTTGAGATCAGAGTTGAGATCAGAGACTAATGCCTGGTGTAGAATTTTAGAGGCAGAAGGGACATTCATCCAGTCTCCCTTACACAAGACACATAGACACACATATACACACACACACAGAGTTGTACAGATGAATGAATATACTAAGGTTAAGGAAGTGATGCAGCTTGCTCCAAATTTCACCGCTAATGATGAGATGGAAAGAAGAATTCAACTCTCCTGCTGTTTCAGAATGTCTTCAACATGTCTCTCACATCTGACTGCTGTTTGTAAATCGGCCTTACCACACTGGCATCATAGACCTGTCCTAGGGAGGCAGGATAAGCAGTGTGTTGTCTTACGTAAGCCTGTCTGGATACACATCCCAGCTCTGGCATACTGCTCACTTGTGCCTCAGTTTTCCCGTCTGTCAAGTAGACATACTAATGATACCTACTTCATAGAGTTGATACGAAAATTAAATATACGAATGCCTGTTAAAGTCTCAGAACAATGCCTAGAACTGTGAAAGTGCTTAATACACATTAACTGTCATTTTTATCTGAATGCAGATATGCATTGAATGCCAGGGGAGAGAAATTGACTGCAGCCTGTTACGGATCACACCGAAATGTTTACCACAGCCTGGGCAAACCAACTAGGGTTCATTTAGTTCATTTGGCATTAGCAAAATATATACCAACCACCCAGGTCATCTGTGGAAGACCAACATGTTTGTCCTAAGTGTTTTGAGACATTTTGGCTTAGCCTTCCCTCCAGTACACACCTCCCCACCCCACCCTGTAACACAGGATTGACTGGGGGTCTGAGGCTTAGCTGCTGGACATGAGATGGCAGGATGTTTTCAGACAGAAGGTAGTTCTTGCTCTAAGCTCTTTAGGCTTATTTACTTGGCAGTTGCATTCCTTTGAATTAATGCAGAGTAGTTTTGTTTGAGACCCAGGGGACAAAGGGATGAGCAGTAGGATCCTTAAAGGCTCATGGGATGGTTACTTTTTACAAAGCATGAGCCATTATTTTGTTTGTTCATGTAATAATATAAATTATTATGTGGAACAGTATGTGGGAGGAGAGAGAAAAGTTTTTATGGAACGATGGCACTGCATTGTCTGTCTATGTGAATGATGTGGGTGAAATAACCACAGAGTATTGCTAAGTAACTACCACATCTGTCAGTCCACTGCCGTAGGCTGTGTGGGAGGCAGGGAGATACTGTGTGGAGCTAATTGTGTCATCACTGTGTCATGGGAGAGCTACAGTCAAGCCCAAGTCTTGCTTTGTGTGCTAAAATACTTGGAGGATAACCCCGTTGGTACTTTGAGCTCAGTGTTGAGTTGACTTACAGTGGGTGATCCCTGTGGTGAGTGGTGTGTTCTAGAACTACTGGAGCTGCAAAACCTTCCTAGGAAACTTGTTTTTCTCTGGGTGAGTAATCCTGGTTCCAGCTTACATTTGCAGAAGTGTTTCTTCTCCAAATAGGCCTCCTCTGTGACTGGCCACAGCCTGTCTGTTACTCCCTTTTCTTTGCTGTAGCAAACAGGCTCCACCTTTAAGGGCCATGAGTTGTATGAGGAAAAACAAACTCAAGGTGCTTTGGTGGAGAGAGAATTCTGTGAGGAAGGTGTACCTAGAGGAGCCAAGGAAGTTTGCCTTTTGACAAAGGAACTTTTTTTTTTTTTTAAAGATTTTATTTATTTATTTGTCAGAGAGAGAGAGAGAGCGAGAGAGAGCGCACAGGCAGACAGAGTGGCAGAGGGAGAAGCAGGCTCCCTGCGGAGCAAGGAGCCTGATGTGGGACTCAATCCCAGGACGCTGGGATCATGACCTGAGCCGAAGGCAGCCGCTTAACCAACTGAGCCACCCAGGCGTCCCGGCAAAGGAACTTTTAAAGGGAAACTTTGCTCTGTTGTTTTTTGGTCATGGAAAATTTTTCCTTTAAAAGTAAGTTAGATTTGTGTCTCAAAGATCAATGGAGAAAATGTGTTTGCACTAGGGATGTCTTTTCTGTCTGTGCTCTGGTGAGATAATAATGCAGGAAACCAATGAATTCACCAATTCGGACCACTTGTAAATGGTGTGCTCTTGAGTTAGGATGCTGGCATGCTTCCGTGGCTGCTCTTCTGGTGAAAATGAGGAGCAGTACCTTGGCTGCTTTTGAAAGAGCTTAGTACAAGAAGTGGTGTTTTGAGATTTAGTTCCGTTTTCAAAGACCTCTTCCTTTTGTTTGTTTTACAGTTGGTTTTTTTGAGTTATCTTCCATTCCCATTTGTATGGTAAGCCCATTTCCTTTGGGTCATTTGTAGAATATATAAAGACTGGCTGAGATTACTGCGAAACAAGGTCCAAGTTATATTTTTGAAATGATTTTAGCCAAAATAGGTTGTCAGCCACTGAAAGCTTATATTTGTTTTATCGAACATTATTATTTTAAAAAAGTTGAACTTTGGTTTGCATGTATTAAAAAAGTTTCCCTAACTCTTTGTAGTTTTTTTGTTGTTGTTTTTTTAAAGAGAAAGGACACATTTAGTGGATAATGGTACTTAGCTTTCCTAATCACAGAAATACTTTTGGAGAGCAGACGCAGACTATTTCCTTTCCAGGAAACCCATCTTCTAACATTTGTCAAGACTAGTAAGACAATGAAGTCCTTTGGATAATACTTTAGACTTAATGTTTCTTGATCACATCATGAAGCCATAGTTCTACATGAAATCAAAACTTAAAACTCTATAATTATTGGCAGAAGATTGTTCAGAATCTAAAAGCCCTGCTCAGGGCTGCCAGAGGAATACAGGTGTGAGTGTGAGCTTTGTCAGATGGCATTGTGTGATAACTGGTTAAGCCATATGATTCATTTGATAAGTGAGATAACTTAAAGCCATTCATAATTATGCTCTTTATTAGAGAGATTAGAGATCTTTGTCTACACAGGGCAGGCATCTAGAACAGTCCTCTATCATTTCATTCTCAGACTGGCCCTCCCTTGCACAGTGGCTGTCTGTCTGAAGTACAACACGACATTTTGAAGATAAAAATGAGTTGTTGATCTGATTGAGGCTAGAAGAGAGTCATCCTAATTTTTAACCAAGCTGGAGTACTTGAAAACCTTAGAGCTGACCAGAATGTTGTAGAGTTTCATCTCTCATTTCATTTAATATGCATATTTTATGGTCTTTTGGCAGTTAGTAATAAAGTGTTAAGAACAGTGATATCTTGGTAACCTAAGTAAGTGGTATGAAAATTAGGCCATTAGGATGGGGAGGCAAAGCATAGTCTGTTTCTTCCAGAGCCCACTCTGACTTTCACTGAACTTGCTCTTATTCCTCTTGAGCTCTATTTAGACAAACCTGGGTTTATTTTACCTGGGAATTTTTTTTTTAAGGTTTTATTTATTTATTAGAGAGAGAGAGTGAGCACAAGCCAGGGGAGGAGCAGAGGGAGAGGGAGAATCAGACTCCCCACTGAGCAAGGAGCCTGATGTATGGCTCCATCCTAGGACTCCAGGATCATGACCTGAGCTGAAGGCAGATGCTTAACTGACTGAGCCACCCAGGTGCTCCCTGGGTAATTTAGATGACATTAATGTGGAAGCATCTGTGCAGTTCATTAAAATATGGTATTATGGTATTGGCAAATATCAAGAAGACTTGTTTACCACAAAGCAGTGAAGAAGCTCTTGGTAGAGAGCTGGTCCCTGGTCTAACCAGTGTCCAAGAACTTGTTCATGGCTGATTCAAGAGCATCTCGCATTTGCTGTCTTCTACTTTCCGGACCTTGATTTTTGCACATGGAATGCTGTCCACTGGAGTTTTAAGATCATGTATACTATCTGTGTCTGCTACTGGTAGTATTATGTATACTACTATCTGGGCCTGTGTTTTTTGTTTCTGAGCATACTTCCCCACCCCCACCTTGAAGGTCTATATCCTAGTTCCTTTCTGTCCTGGATATGTAGCTAAAAGCCTTACCCATCAGATCAAACCAAGAACCAAAGAACTTAATTTTTTTTATTAGTTTCAGAGGTAGACTTTAGTGATTCATCAGTTGCATAAAACACCCAGTGCTGATTTGCCTCCCTCTCTGTTTTTTTGTTTTATTTTACTTTTCCTTCCCTTTCCCTATGTTCATCTGTTATGTTTCTTAAATTCCACATATGAGTGAAATCATATGGTATTTGTCTTTCTCTGACTTATTTCGCTTAGCATAATGCCCTCTGGTTCCATCCATGTTGCTGCAAATAACAAGAGTTCATTCTTTTTGATGGCTGAGTAATATTCCATTGCATACATGCATACACACACGTGTGCGCGCACACACACACACATATACACACCACATTTTCTTTATCCATTCATCTGTTGATGGATATCTGGGCTCTTTTCATAGTTGGGCTAATGTGTATATTGCTGCTATAAACAGTGGAGTGTATGTGCCCCTTCAAATCACTGTGTATGTATCCTGTGGATAAATACTAGTATATTTATAAATACATATAGTGTGTGTGTATATATATATATAGTATATATATTTATTTATATATTTCTATATATGTTGTATACTAGTAGTATAATTGCTGGGTCATAGGGTAGCTCTATTTTTCACTTTTTGAGGAACTTCCATACTGTTTTGAGGAGTGACTGCACCAATTTATATTCCTATCAACGCTTTCTCCACATCCTCGTCAACATCTATTGTTTCCTAGGTCGTTTATTTTAGCAGTTCTGACTGGTGTGAGGTGGTATCTCACTGTGGTTTTGATTTGTATTTCCCTGATGCCAAGTGATGTGGAGCATTTTTTCTTGTGTCTGTTGGCCATTTGTATGTCTTCTTTGAAGAAATGTCTTTTCATGTCTTCTGCCCATTTTTTGAATTTGTTTTGTTTTGTTTTTTCGGTGTTGAGTTTAATAAGTCACAGAACTTCATTTGAATGAAATGCACATGTATATTGGGAATCTAATTCTAAAAGGAAAGTATTTATCATTGAAGACAATTTCAAAAGTAAAGTATATATTCATTGAAGACAACTTGAAAAGCACAGAGAAGAAAACAAACAATCTACCACCAAGGAATTGGTACTATTTCCATACTGGCATATGCATTTTCATCGTGTGTGTGTGTGTGTGTGTGTGTGTGTGCATGCACACACATGCGTAGAATGTATCAAGTTTATTTAGATAGCATTTCCCCAAGTTTGGTGCAGACACTATTCATGGTATATGAGATATTATAGAAAATATGTGAATGAGCATGTTTCATTAATAGGTATATATTCTAATATGTATTATAAAATTATAACTAGCACATCAAACCTGTGATTTCATGGTTACAGTTACTGTGGAAGACCTTTAGTTGTTGGGAGTCATGAGCATCTCTTCATTGCCTCACTCCTTAGGTGATTTCACTAGGTCTTTAATCTAGCACTTCAGCAATCTTGTCAGCTCTACCTTCAAAATATATTAATAATTCAATTCTTTCACCATTCCAAATGCTATCATGTTTCAAATGGTCCAAGTCACAATGGTTTATTACAATATCCTTTTATCTAGTGTTCCACGTCTTTTTTCAATCTCTATTGGCTTTAATCTCAGAGCATTAGCCAGAGTCCATACCATGATGTATAAGTCCCTACAAAATATACCCCATACCTTTATGATCTCATCTCCTTTCACCCTTCTTACTTGCTTTGCTTCACTCACATTGGCTTCTTTGCCTTTCTTAGAACACACCAGACAGGTTTCTACCACTTACTTTGCCCTTGTTATTCCATCATCTTGGAATGCTATCTCTCAGTCTCATGGTAAGTCCCTTCACTTCAGGTCTTTCTAGTGAGCATTTACCTGGCTACCTTCTCTCTAAAATTCTAACCCTTTTCCCCACAGAGCCGCATATTCCCCTTGCCTGCTTTATTTTTTTCTCCCTAACCATGTCACTAACATACTGTATATGTTACTTATTTTAGTTACTATCACCTATCTCCTCACTAAAATGTAAGCTCCTCCACTAGGGAAGGGATTTTTGTCTGCTTTAGTCATTGTTGAATTTCCAGCATTTAGAATAGTTCCTGGCATATAGTATGCACTCAGTAAAACCTTGTCGAAAGAATAGGTTAAATAAAAATCATGAGCTGACTTAAGGAGTAATGTTAAGTGAATCAGTACACGTGGTGAAGGGATATATAAAAGTCATTGAAAGTGAGGAATGATACTTGAGAAATACTGATTTAAGTAATCTTTAAGTTAGTTTTTTGTGTTATTATAAGATAGCACTGTAGTAAATATTCTTTTTTTTTTTTAAGATTTTATTTATTCATTTGACAGACAGATCTCAAGTAGGCAGAGAGGCAGGCAGAGAGAGAGGAGAAAGCAGGCTCCCCGCAGAGCAGAGAGCCCGATGTGGGGCTCGATCCCAGGACCTTGGGATCATGACCTGAGCTGAGGGCAGAGGCTTTAACCCACTGAGCCACCCAGGCATCCCTGTAGTAAATATTCTTAAGTAATTTTTTTGTGCATGTTTATGATTATTTCCTTAAACTAAATGCTTAAAAGTATAATTTCTGGTTGTTAGGATATACAGCTTTTAAGGCTTACTGAAACAAGAAACTTTACAGTTTACATTCCTCCCTCCTGTATGAGTTGTTTCTATTTTCTCCCATATCCTGCTGTGCAGTTGTCTCAGTACTTTTTTATCTTTTCCAGTTGAATAGCTAAAAAAGCTATCTGAGCTTTAAGCTTAACCTATACTTCTTTTGTAACATATATATGAGCATTTTGTCACATGTTTATTTTTGATCTTTTTATCCTTTTTTGGGAATTGTTTGCCCATGTCTGTTTTGTCCTGGGCTGTGGGTATAGTGGACTGAAAACCTACATGAACTGGTTTTATTGGACTGATATCACAGGCACTCTGGTTTATCTTGAGGAATAGAATACAAAGGACAGTCATCCCTACCAGAGACAAGAACTGGAGAGTCAGCATCCCTCCCTTATCCTCACTCTCCTGCTTTTCTTTACGTCCTGCATTTCCCTTTCCTCTGGGCCTCCTTGCCCCCATAACTCTTTATTCCATCTGGCTTTGGCTTGTCATGTCACTTAGTTCAGCCCCTATTTTAACACGACCCTTCAGTTCAGGTACCCATCATCATCTAAGTGCCATGGGTATCTGTGTCCCAGATAACTAGGTGTGAGCAGTTGATTGGCTCAGTTTCACTCCATGTTCAGTCAGCTGAGATCAGGATAAGGGGTTGAGGTATTTGGGCTCTGTTCTTCCAGGCACTGTGGATGAAGCAGCTTCTCTAGGAGAGACACAGCAACTAGAATATTCAGCACAGTGTCTTTTACCCATTTTTTTATTTGTTGTATTCATTTTTCTCTTTTGGGTCCACAGAAGTCCTTTACATATATAGGCTAGTGTTGTCTTTATTTTATGGGTGTTTTTCTGTCCATTTATCATTTTTCTTTTGCTTGGTGTTTTTGCCGTGTAATTGAATTTGTCAGTTAAAATATGATTTCTGCTGGTGTAATGTTGATAAATACCTTCTCTATGAGGATTATACATTTAGCTATATTTTCTTCTAGTTCTTTATGGTTTTATTTTTTATGTGCCCCCTGGATTGTGTTAAATTTTAGAGGAATTTAAGAAATGAGTGTCTTTGCCATATTCATTCCAAGAGTATAGTCTTTATTTTGTACTCATTTTTTTTCTCTTAGCAAAATTTTGTAGCTTTGTTTTAGTTCTGTGCTTTTAAGTTCATTCCTAGCTACTTTATAAGTTTTTATTCTTACTATGCGGAGGATTTTTTCAGTTATGTTTTTTAATTGCTCATTCGTAGTTTATTAAAGCTATTTAAAAAATATTTTTGTTTTATAATTGACCACCTCAGGTGGGCTGGCTCATACTTTACTTGATACTTTTGGGCTTTACATGTGGAGATTATAAAATATAAGTAATTATCACTTTATTTCTACCTTCGTCTGTTCCTTTCTTCTCTTGGTAGGTCTTTCAGGATGTATAGGTTCAGATCCAGGTACAATGAAATATTTCCAACATAGGCATATTCCAACATTATATATAAATGTATAATAATACAACTATTATTATACTGAAATGTGGGGCATGTCTTTTTTTTATTTAAAGATTTTATTTATTTGCTTAATAAATAAAGAGAGAGACACAGAGTGAGAGAGGGGAATGCAAGCAGGGGGAGTGGGAAAGGGAGAAGCAGGCTTCCCCGCCACCCCCCGCCCCCAGCAGGGAGCCCAACATGGAGCTCAATCCCATGACCCTGGGATCGTGACCTGAGCCGAAGGCAGACGCTTAAATACTGAGCCACCTAGGTGCCCCTGGAGCATGTCTTATACTGTTGTGCTTTGTTGGGGATAATTCTGATTAGAATGCTCTGGGAATGTGTGAGTAAATGAAACTAGTGGAAATTGGGTCTTGCCCACCAGTTTTTTTCTGCTGCCTTGTCTTAGAGCCTGAACATTTCACTTGCTGCACTGTTTCTGGTCTAACCACCGCCTCTAGAAAATCCCTGTTAAAATGCACATATGATCACTCCCATTAACATATTATATTGTACTTGCTAATATAGCATGTCATGGATTTAGTTTTCTGATTGATTTAGTCTTTTGTTTCTGGTTTACTGTTATTACAGAAAATTGAGAAATACACCTTAAATGGAATAGAAGGTGTCTTGATGCTGATGTCAGCAGGAAACTTTGATAATATAGCAGCTGCATGCCTCCTAGCTTCCTCTTTTGCGGGCTCTGTATTCTGCATATCTCCCACTTCCACCCGGTAACTTCAACTGTAGTGAAGTTTAGCTATATTTTGTTCTTGTGCATTGGCCTGTCCTGTTCCCCCCCCCACCCCCGCCCCCATCCTTGTCCTCAGGGTCAACTTCAGTATCACTTTCTCCAGGAAGGCTGATTTCCTTAGACTAAGTTATGTCCCACCATGTATTCCTAATGCAAGTGGCATTTCCTTTAAAATAACAAGTAGTTTTTAGGGGCACCTTGGTGGCTCAGTCAGTTAAATGTCTGCCTTCACCTCAGGTCATGATACCAGGGTCCTGGGATCAAGTCCTACATTGGGCTCCCTACTCAGTGGAGAGCCTGGTCTCCCTCTCCTCTGCTACTCCCTTTGCTTATGGGCTCTCTTTCTCTCTCTCTCTCTGTCAAATAAATAAATAAATAAAATCTTTAAAAAATTTGTAATTTTAAAAATCATGCCTTTTAAAAATTGTTGTAGCTATTCAACTGTAACCTCATACTGCAGTGCCAGAGTGTATCTTTTATCTGCCTTATTGAACACTGTATCTGACATATAAAAGTTCTCACCCGATAAATGCTTCCTAAATTAATGATTAAAAGGGGAATGGAGAATTGTGCTTGGCATGCTTATCAGTGAGTTTATCAAGTAAGATAATGCAGGGAGCTGCCTGGATTAGCAACAGTAGTAGCAAGAGGGAAGTTGGTGGAGTTGAAAGAGGGTAGGGGCAGCATATGCCTATGTTGGAAGCATTTCGTTGTACCCGGATCTGAACCTGTGCAGAGCTGAAGGGAAGGCCTGTCTTCTGTTACTGGAGTCTGAGCAAAGAGTTTTGAGGAATTTAGAAGGCTGTTTCATATGCCGATGAACTCTGTATACCCTTGTGTACCCTTGGACATGAAAGAAAATATAACCCTGTACTTTATGCTTTTACCCTTTAATTTCTTTGCTCTCCAGGGTTGAAGTAGTGCACTCCTGGATTTTTACATCCTCTAAAATGGCAGACGACCTCATAAAGTTCAGGAACCCCACTTACAAGAAAGACCATAGTGAAGAAGCCAGAGTGAAGAAAGGCAACAGGAAAAACAGGAATGCCTATAAAAATGTAGTATTTGGTGCTCTTTTGTTGTCAAATGACAGGAAGGTTTGCTTTTGTGAGCCTGGATGGTACCAGTTTATGAAAATATTTCTAGCAGTGAGTAAAAAATTATCATACGGTTTCGGTGTTCTTTAAGTTAAACTTGTCTTCCTATGCTGCTCTTTTGTGTATTATCATATTCTACTATGGATTATGAACTGTGGTGTGCTTGGGTGGCTCAGTTGGTTAGGTTGTGATCTTGGGATCCTGGGATCGATCCCCAGGCTGGGCTTCCTGCTCGGTGGGGAGCCTATTCCTCCCTCTCCTCTCTCTCCCTCTGCCCCTTTTTTTCATGTTCTCAAATAAATAAATCTTTAAAAAAATAAATTATAAACTGTGAACTCAGAACTGAATATAAACAGGAAGACCCAATACATTTTTGGTTTTTATTTTCTGTATCTCATTTCTTTATTCATACTATGTCTTTCTTAGGCAATCTATTGTTTGACATAATGTTGAACTGGTATTAAAAATGAACACAGCAATTGAGCTGATTTTATATGAGATTACTATATGACTAATAAGCAAGTTGAGGCTGCGTATTTTGGCAGTTTAAGTTGTGGTTCTGTATTTCACCTCAGAGTAATTCTAGAACTGAACACTGGCTCAGATTTAATTAACCCTTTCACTTCACAGACAAGGTAGCTGAGATCCTAAGTGACTTATCTGAGGTCATGTGGCTTTTCAGCTTCAGGGCCAGACTAGTAATAGTAGCCACACTATTGTATGCACTTGTGGATGGTAACACTCTTACCTATTTTACAGAAGAGGAAACTGAGGTGCAGAAAAGGAACGTGCTCATCCTCACACAGCTGTTGCACATGAAGCCAAGATGTGAACCAAGGTCTGGGTCTCACATCCCTGCTTTTAACCACTGCGTTGTTTTGCTTTTCCACTCCAGTATTCTGTGCTGGTCACCATGCTGCCATGTAGCATTTTTTCAGCAATGCTGTTTCTCCAGTATTTGGTTTTTCATACCTGAAAGTGGTATCAGCTTTTCTCCAAGACATGCTCTGTCCTCAGAGCTAGTTGAGGTTGAACAGATCTGGTCTGTGATTAAGGAACCCTGAGACAGGAAATAGGTCTGCAAGCAGTAGGGCCAGTTCCCCGAAAAGATAAAGACAGCTTCTTCAGGGACAGTAGCTCAGGTTATGCTGTAGTCCTTTTATTTCTTTTCTCAACCATGGAATTCTTTAGTTAACTAATTTCTTTTTCCTCAAAAGCCAACAGATGAAATTTGTTGATGCTATAATAGCCAAGGGTGTACCGATACTTATAAATATTTATCTACCATAGATCACAGCAGGTAATTTCTGCTGGTATTCTTTGAAATGAATTGTAGTATGCATCAGTTCCATGTCCTCTTGGGAAATAGTTAAAAGAAAGGAGCTTTGGCACATAAAATTTGCTGCAAAGTGAGGCTTGCCACCAAATGGATCTGTATTAGATGTAGGCCACAGGGATTTATCATCAGGAATACCAAGTAGATCCTGAACACATTTTACTGAGCTTGTGGAATCCAGAGTCCACAGAGCCCAGAGGGCTTATTCATTCAATAGAAAATTGCTAAGGTTTGGTGTTTCTAGAGCTTTTTTTTTTTTTTTTAAGATTTTATTTATTTATTTGACAGACAGAGATCACAAGTAGGCAGAGAGGCAGGTAGAGAGAGAGAGAGAGAGGAGGAAGCAGGCTCCCTGCTGAGCAGAGAGCCCGATGCGGGGCTCGATCCCAGGACCTGGGATCATGACCTGAGCCGAAGGCAGAGGCTTTAACCCACTGAGCCACCCAGGCGCCCCTCTAGAGCTTTTTTGAGGGAAAAATGGTTGTGCTTTTTGCCAGTCAGGTCATGTAAGATGGTAGCCTTTTAAAAATTTTTGTTTATAAAATTATGATTTATATTAAAAATTTTCTCTCAAACTTTAGAGTGTCTTTTAATTCATATCCTATATGTTATTTTATTTCAAGACAGAATTAAAGAAGTACCCTTTTAGAGGTGGGGCAAAAATGCTGTGAGATTACAAAGTCAAGTCATTTGAGGGCTTGGATCAGCTGTATAGAGGCATTTGTGGTGAGCCTGGAGGAATGAGTAGATTTCCAGATGCTAGAGAGGACGAAGCACACACTTGGAGCTAAGGGAACACTAACCTGAGCAAAGGGTCTGCATAGTGTACAGGGAAAGATGCAGTGGAAACTGAGGCTAGATACTTGACCAGCTGATACTGAGAACACTGTGCTAGGAATAGTGCAGTGAACATCATGCTGAGGAGCTAGGCTGCTATTCTGTAGGCTTTGGAAATTTTTTTAAGAGAATGATACCCATCCTGATAGTAGGTGACCTCTGGGTGAATGGAGGTTGGATTAGAAAGAAAAGGCCCATGGTGACTGAATGTATCTAAAGATTCCTGGGTTACTATATAACCTTGAAACTTTTTTCCTTCTGTCTTTTTAAATGAATTTTTATTTTTCCAAATGTAGTTATTAAATATTAAATTTATTCTAATTAAATATTAAATTAAATTAATATTAAATTTAAATATTAATTTAAAATTAAAATTTAAAAAATTTTAGATGTTAGGTAGTTTGTCTTTTCATTATAAAGAAAAGTGCTTTTGTCGGGGAATTAAAAAAATAAAAAGAATCATGAATAAGACTATATTTTTCTGTTATAAAAATTTGGTTGTGGTAACTTGGTTGTTTCTGTAACTTGTAAGTAGACTTGAATCTTTCATATTATTAAATGTTTGGGCATTTCTCATTACTAAATACATAAAACAAAGCATTCAGTGGAAAAATCAGCAACTGTAAGACTAGTTTATAGTTATAAAGGACTAGTTACTTTGGTAACTTAGGATGCTTTCTATAATTAGTTAAGGGAAAAGTGGAAAATTAGAGTATGAAGGTGATATGTTTCCTCTGGTGAAATTTGTGAAGTAGAAATAACCCTGAACCAAGGAGCTAGAGGATTTGGCTTATAGTTCTGCTGCCTGTAACTTTTAAATTAGGCAACTCAGGGAATCTTGCTAACTTCTCAGAGTCTTTTCTTGTAAAATAAAAATATTACACCTTACAAGGAGTTTATGAGACTCAAGTAATTTAAGAATGAGAAATACAGATTTTATTGCTGATATAAAAAAAAAAAATCACGTGCATTATCCCTGCCCTTCCCAAAGCAGTCTGACTTGTGTTTCTTACTTTGGCTAAAAGTTCATTAAATTCACTATTATTCACCCAGCATCCTTATGTTGTACAAAGCCAAAAGCTTGAAGTCTACCTTGATTTGTCTCCTTCCTTCATTTCCCAAGTATAATTGGCTGAAACATTTTGCCACTTCTACTACTTTTCTTACAGTTCTGCTCATTAGCTTCATGTTCATTACCTTGTATTGAGTCTTCTGTGTTTTTTTGCCTAGACCTTTGCAGTAGTTTAATAGTTGGAAGCCCCCATCTTCAGTCTCTCTTCCTAACAAACATTGAGTGGCACTACTTTCTGCTGCCATTTTAAGCACTTTATAAATTCCAGCTCATTTAATCCATCTGTGTTTCCAGTCACCTTCCATAATGCCACCTAGTGATCTCTCTTAAATCTGGCCATTTTTCTTACCTTCTTAAGTCTTTGTCTGGCTTCCTTGCTCAAGTATTCATGCTTCTCCTTCCCCTTCTCCTACCCTGTAATCTGGTGACATTGGCCTCTTGTAGTTCTCTGGACAAGCCATGCAGTTTTACTCCTCCCGTAACTTGGATGGAGCCATTCCTGGTGCCGGGAGTGCCTTTCTTTCACCACTACCTACCCGGTAAATGCCTTCTTTTGGTTGAGGGTTGTACAGGATGTAACCTCTTGCAACTGAAGCACTAACTGCTCCATGATTTCTGTCATGTTTGTAGTTACTTGTATAAAGTTTGTTTTCACTACCTAGACTGAAATCCTGGGTGTTGAGAGCTGTATTTTGCTCTTTATTCATCTCTGTATACTCCATACCTACTGTGAGGTCTGGATGCTTAGTAATTGATGTCAGTGAGGGAACTTTGTAGATGGTTAGGCATTCTCTTAAGCCTGTGCTCTTAACTGTGACATTAACTTTGTACAAAACAATGTCAAAAATCATCATACTATTCATATCACTTTGGTATGAGCTGATGTTAGTTAGCTCCTTGTTAGTTATAGCTGATATTAGTTACGTTACAGCACTTAAGCCTTAGAACTTATGGTATACTTGAAAGATAGATGTACTTTTTCTGGCTATAGAAATATTCATATCACTTTTGTAAGTGTGAAATGGAAGTGGCCCTGGGTACATGTAGACATAATTAAATTTTTAAAAAACCAAAACCAAACCTTCAAAAATTTTCCAAATGGCCTTTGCCAAGACTGATACGAATTCCCAAACATCAGGGATAATACAGTAGATGTTAGTGGAATCAGTTGTATGTAATAGAACTTTTTTCCTTCTTAATGATAACAGTTTTATTTTCCAAACAGAAAAGTACAAAAGAAACTCTTTTACATCACAAGGAATATAAGGTAATATGACATTATACCATCTGATGAGAACTGTAGGAAGTTAGACTTAGGTTAGAAGGGAAATTGCTGTTAATACTATCCTGTTTGGATCCAACAGTTGTACCAATTCATGTAGAGTATAGTATACCTGTACTAGTTAGGGTTTTTCAAAAAAAACAGAATCCATAGGAGATATATAAAATGAAATTTATTTTAAGGAGTTGGCTTATATGCTTATGGAGGCTGAGAAGTTCCATAGTCTGCCATCTGCAAGCTTGAGACCCAGAAAAGTTGATGGTATCATCCAAAGACCTCGGAGTCAGAGAGGTATAGATTCTGAGTTTGAAGCCCTGAAAACCAGAAGTGATCGATGCAGGAAAAGATGGGTGTCCTAGTTCAAACAGTCAGGCAGAGGTCAAACTCAGCTTTTCTCCCCCTTTTTCTTCTATTCAGGCTCTCAGTGGATTGGATGATGCCCACCCATATTGAGGAGGGGTATCTTCTTTACTGAGTTCACTAAATAGATGTTAATTTCTTCCAGAAACACCCTCACAGACACAGCCAGAAATAATGTTTAACCATGTATTTGGGCATCTGGGCCTCAGTCAAGTGATGGATAAAATTAACTAGTCATCACAATGTTTTTTGTTTTAAGAAGGGAACATGCAGAAGAACTCCAGCATCTGAGCAGAGGAAGTGGCTACGAACCAACTACACAGATCCTGCTGGGTGTTCTGTCTTCCTATACTTTTAAAGCCATCGGTGTGGAAGCAGTGGAAGAGATCAGATTTTCGCAGGTCATTCTCAGTCCATGAAAGATAGTGATCAGTTAAAGCAGTAATGTTCAGAGTATCAATCAGTGAATTATAGTTCCTTATCTTAAAGCAGATATTGAAAGCATCTTCATTCAAAATTATATAGAAATGCTTTAAGCTATTATTTACCAATGAACAAGGTTCCCTGCCCCCTCAGCATTCATATCCTAATTGTTACTTACTATTTTATAAAATGTAATGATTAGGATGAAGACACTTATAGCCAGGAGACATTTTAGTCATACCCACTATAGGTGTGATTCTCAAAGTGGCCTGCACCCTGTAAATCTGAGGTTTTTAGGGGTAACTCAGTAATGTGCTTTCTTTCCTTTTCTTTTTTTTTTTTTTTTAAGATTTTATTTATTATTTTACAGAGAGAGTGAGAGAGACAGACCATGAGCAGGAGGGAGGAGGAGGCAGAAGGAGAGGGAGAAGCAGACTTCCCACTGAGCAGGGAGCCCCATGTGGGATTCAATCCCTGGACCCCGAGACATGACCTGAGCTGAAGGCAGATGCCTAACTGACTTGAGCCACCCAGGCGCCCCAGTAATGTACTTTTTAAAAAACAAGCTTCCAGGTGACTCTTAAAGACATAGAACTTTGAGAGGTACTGGTGGTAATTACATATAACTAACCCATTGGTTCTCAAACTTTGGGTCTTGAGTGGGATCGGAGAAGTTGCCTTTGACACAATTTCCAGGTGCTTCTAATGTAAAGATAAGTTCACCAAACTTCTCTGGTGTATGACAGCACTGTAGTAAGTCAGGGTTTTCCAAATTGTATTTCTCTAGGTGTCGAATAGAGATGTTCTTAGCACAAATGGATTTATGTCAAATAAGCTTGAGAAATGTTAGAAAGTTAAAAAGGGTTTTTTGTTTTTGTTTCTAATAGCTCCACTTTTCAGAGCCTAGAGCACTAGGAATAGCATACTCTTGGAGGACATATAGAAAAAGGTGGCTCTTGCCCTCTGGTTTGTTCTAAGACATGGCTATAGAGGTGGTGTTGGGCACAGTGGTGCACACTGTGTGTTATTGGTACTCTGAGTTGGGGGTTAGTTGGCTCTCTTTTAGGTATCTCTGTTGCAGTCAGGTATTGAACACAGCCATCTTGGTTCTTTTTTTTTTTTTTAACTGCTGCCCCCAAACACTGCAAATTTCTTTGGAGCATTTATCGTGGATAATGAAGTGTGTGCTTTAGACATTGGTATGTGGCCCCTGGATTTATTTTGGGGAGTTGTGGGGAACTTTTTTTTCATGTCTATTCTGTAAAATTAAGAATTCTGAGAAAGAGAAAACAAAATCTTTTTTTTTTTTAATAAAGATTTATTTATTTATTTGTCAGAGGGAGAGAGAGAGAGGGAGGAGCGAGAGTGAGCACAAGCAGACAGAGTGGCAGGCAGAGGGAGAAGCAGGCTCCCTGCCCAGCAAGGAGCCCGATGTGGGACTCGATCCCAGAATGCTGGGATCATGACCTGAGCCGAAGGCAGCTGCTTAACCAACTGAGCCACCCAGGCGTCCCAACAAAATCTTTTTTAAAAACTTTATAGTTAGCCACTATTTTTGAGTGACTAATTATATTCAGTCTTCACTGTAACCCTTTAATGGAGGTCTTATGATTTTCATTATTTCTAAGTAAGAAGCCAAGGCTAGGACAGGTGATCATAGCTTGGCGAGGCTGAGCCCTGAGCCTAAGTCTGAATCTCCAAACACCTAATCTTTTCTTTTCTTAGTGATTTTGCCTTTCAGTTTTATTTAAGATCTTTTTTTTTTTTAATATTTTATTTATTTGACAGAGAGAGAGAGATCACAAGTAGGCAGGGAGGCAGGCAGAGAGAGAGGAGGAAGCAGGCTCCCTGCTGAGCAGAGAGCCAGATGTGGGGCTTGATCCCAGGATGCTGAGATCATGACCTGAGCTGAAGGCAGAGGCTTAACCCACTAAGCCACCCAGGTACTCCTATTTAAGATCTTTATTAGTGCATTGGATTGTTTACTGTGGAAAATACTCTTAAGAAAGAAGATAGATGTGATTCGATTTCAGTTTCATGACTAAGTAGCTTTGTCTTTTTGGGAAAGTCAGTAATCTCTCTGGGCCTCACTTTTTCCCCTCCATTACGTGTATAGTGTTTTTCAGACCTAGTCCCCAGAGTATTAGGAAAATTTGTGAGTGTATGTGTGTGCATGTGTGTGCATTTAGTATAAAGTAACATCTGTAACTGTAAGGAAAGGGAGCAAGTAATTGGTATTCTCATTTATAATAATGAGCTTTCCCCAAACTTCGGCAAGTTTAAAATGGTATCAATGGGAGTTACTTCTGCAAGTATTTTAGTTGCTGTGAAGTGACTAGCATGTGACAACAGTGTGACAAGGTGCAGAAACGTCATCTCTTGGGTGACTTGGAGCTTAGGGCATTGCAGCAAATTGCGGAATTTAGGATCTTCTGTGGCAAGGCCAAAACGCTAGCCTGATCTCCAGTAGGACAGGACTTTTAACACCTCAGGTGAATAAAGGGGAGGGGAGAATTCACACCTTTGCAATTATTGCCACTTGACTTATACTTTCTTCTTTTTATTTTAAGTGGTTGGGGTAAAAATTTTCTGGTAGGATTGGCAAGACTGACTTCAAGTATGTTTAGATCTTATTTTATCAGCCCTCGTTCCAAGGATAGGAATTCAGAATGTGAAAGTAAGACTGTCTAGGTGATCTGACTGTGGTTGAAGGAGAAATTAAAAATGAATTTTAAGAATGGTGCCACAGTAAATTCTGTTTCCTACAGACCCCAAAGGAAGGAGTGTATCCTTCGAGTAGAAGTGCCAGACAGGTAGGTTGTTTTTGTGTGTGTGTGTGTTTGTGTTTTAATTTTGTTCTTGGGTGTTTTTCTAGGTATTGACTTAGTTTTTTCTTTTGTCTTCCTTCCCTCCCTCACTCCTTCCCTCTATATTGCCCTATAAAACTGGAGTTTTTATACCTCAGAATAAAATTACTTACAGTATACCTCAGAAATGAAATTAAAGAGTAAATCTTAAGTAAAACCTTCTTGGGGTTATTGACAGATGGATTGATCATTTTTGAGTGAGTATATATGCTGGGATAGGAGTTGTGGTGCCTAAATCTAGAAGGGTGGGCAAACAAATGTTCTTGTTCTCTAAACTTGAACATACTTACAGATATCTGACATGTATTTTTTATTTTAGAAGACGAGATAGTATATAGCGTTAATGTACTAGTGAGGACAATGTATTTTATTTTCTATTTTGCATCTATTCTGAAATGTCAGAATATTCTCTGAAAGTCACAATGTATGTGAAAGCTGTTTTCTGGGTTAGTCTCTGATACGCAGCTTTGTGTAGCAAATAGTTGGGAATTGCTTAAATTATTCACATTGACAACTATGGCATTTAAGTCAGGAAGTAGACAGACTGGTCATTAGGGGGATACTACTGGCTTATGGATAGACAAATTATACCCAAAACATCACAACTAGGTCATTCATTCTAGCTCTTTTAAAGGTTGAGTTTGAGGATACTTCTACTTTATTCTTGCACTATGGTGTGAGGTGTTGCTCATGAGTGTGTATGTCCAGCTTGGGATGGGGTGAAGGGGTATTGGGAACACAGTTCAGGGAGTGAACTGTAGTATCACAGAAGGGACCCAGGTTTGCCCTCCTACTCTCAAGTGAGTGACACTCTGAGGAGCTGGGCTGGAGAGACAACAGGTGCTGTCTGGGGCTCTGCATGGAAGGCATATGTGACCAGATGTCCCTCTGTTGCTTTTCTCTGAAGTCTAAAGACTCAGCCTGGGCCATCTGTTGAATTCAGACTACCCGAAACCTTCTATGGCCCCTCCCCACCTGAAAAAGTTTCTGTGGTACAAAAAGCATCTAACTCTGTAGCTCTAATAACGTAGTGAAAGTTGGAATGCTTGTGTTCACTGAGTGTGTGTTCCATGTAGAATAGATAGGAAGTAAATGGTAGTAAACAAAACCAAAACCAAACAACAAAAAAAAGATTTTATCACAAAAGTAAAAAAGAGTAAAACTTTTTCTGAAGAACTTCTAAGTCTTTTGTACTAAGAGGATTCAACTGCAATGTCAATCAGCAGGGGAGGAGGGGAGTTACAAGTAAATACTCTGTTTACTTCCCCTATTCCTCTTTTGTATGGTATGGAGGGTATTTATTCTATAGAGAATTTTCTCCTCTCGCCATCCCTTTCTCAAAATGCAGTTTGAAGTGATAGAATTGATTATGGTTCAAGATTTAAAAAAATATATATATATATGTGTGTGTGTGTGTGTGTATATATATATATACATATATATATATATATATGTATATGTATATGTATATTTGAAGCCATGGGTGTAGAAGTTCATGAACTGTATGGAGTTGCATGCAGTTTTATTTGTGTGTGTGTGTGTGTGCATGTCAAAAGTCCACAACTTGGGTATTATAGCAATATGGATATTTAATATTATCTATAACAGTGTTTGAATTAACTGGGGAAATATTCTTCATTTCTACAGAAACTGGCCTAAAAATGAGAAAAGTAATAATTTTTTCAGAGAAAGCACAAGAATTTGCATTTGCTTTTGTTAGGCCTTAAGTAGTTCACATAAACTCTATCATTTTTCTTAGGAGGAATAGTTAACCCATAATCTTAAGAGTTTAGCGTTTTTGGAAAGGGGTATATTGGTTTTTTTGAAATTGGAGGAGCAAAATTGTAATACTAATTATCTCAAATGTGTTCTTCGTACACATTGTCTTGAAGATAATAGCAATGCTTTAAAAATACCATTCTCATTTATCTGTGCTGAAAAATAGTATTTTAAAAAGCACTGATTGAAGAGTATGTCTGTGTTCTTTTGAGTGATGATTTTTGAGAAGTGGGCCATACACTTCTGGAATTAAATGTAAACACTAGAACTTCAAAATGTCTTGTCTTTTCTAGAACAGAGGGAACAGAAACCAAAGAATTTCATGCCATCATTATTTTACTCTCATGACCCATAAGTGAGCAAATCAAGAAACAGAACATAATCTTCCTTTTAAAAAATTAAATGTTGGGGTGTCTGGGTGGCTCAGTGGGTTAAGCCTCTGCCTTTGGCTCAGGTCATGATCTCAGGGTCCCCCGCATTGGGCTCTCTGCTCAGCAGGGAGCCTGCTTCCTCCTCTCTCTTTCCCTGTGTGCCTCTCTGCCTACTTGTGGTCTCTCTCTTTGTCAAATAAATAAATAAAATTTTTTAAAAAAATTAAATGTTATTGAAATTTAAGGTAAATGTAAAGTAATAAAAACAAACAATTTTTAAAATCTAAGATGCTGTTGATTCTGAGGCAAATCATTATTTTAAGTACCACCAGAAAATAATATGCCACTAATTAACTATGACACAATGCTTTTTAATACTTAGAATTTTTTTTCTTTCTCTGACTTATTTCACTTAGCATAATATTCTTTAGGTCCATCTATGTTGTTGCAAATAGCAAGGTCTCATTCTATTTATGGCTGGTTAATGTTCTACTGTATATTCATATACCACATCTTCTTTATCCATTCAGCAGTTGATGGATACTTGGGTTGCTTCCAGATCTTGGCTATTGTAAATAATGCCACAGTAAACATAGGGGTGCATGTATCTCTTCAAATTTGTTTTTGTTTTCTTCTGGTGAATACCCAGTAGTGGAATTACTGGATCATATGGTATTTTTATTTAAATGTACATATTTTTACATAAAAATAAGAATCTTAGTTGCTTGTTTTCATTGCCTTCTCCATACACAATACTTTTGTTTCAATACCAATTAATAGCATAATTTTTTTGGAGACCTTGTACACATCAGTTAAGTTAAGACTAAATCAACAACGTATAATTTTCCTTTGAACACAGGTAACAAATACCTGTCTGGCTGACAGAAGTTGTACTATATAAGAAACCATCCTAATTTCAGAGACTATGAAATTTAGAAAAAAATTGTCTAAGAATCAATGGAACATATTATGGTATGTACTTGTCTTTATATAGTTTTGTCAAAATTAGTACCACTTTTGCCTTATCTCTCTGGAGATGTTTAATGGAGAAAAAAAGAAGGGGGAGAGGACTTCTAGTTTTGGTTCAGGAGCATCCCTATCTCTTCCTGGTATCACCCCCCCCTCCCCTTATGGGAAGGCTCATGATCAGGTTCTGGAGGATTAGTTTTAGCATTTCAAGCTGGTCTGCACTGTCGCTGACATCATCCACTCTGTTATTAGTTTTCTGGGCTTTCAGAAGTGCTCCTCCCCCAGTGCCCTTTCCCTTGACCAAGAAACTTTGTCATTTTCAGTTTACTTGAAAAATATTTTCAGAAGCATTTGTAGAGACTAAGCCTACCCTTTGGGAAGGCCAGCTTTGTCACCAGTTATTTAAATTGTCATTTTTGCTCTAGATACTTATGTACTGAACAAAAAATTTTGGATTTGGAGTTGGAAGACATGACTCTAAGGGCAAGTCACACCTCTGGATATCAGTTGTTGTCATGTGAACAATGAGTAGTTAGGTGATCTGTTATTTGAAAGTTCTGCAGGTGCTTTCCTAAGGCCATGTGGTCTACCGGTAGGTTATTGTCCTAATTATGCTACAATTTCTTTGGACCACTGCAAGGGTCTCAGATGTGAAAAGTGGTTATATGACCTGAATTCTGTTTGCTCAGCTATGAGGCTTAGTAAGCTTTCCATTATCTAAAATGTGTACCAAAATGGATGCCTTATTGTATTTCATTTGTACATAAGGATACCTTTCTAAAATACTTACCAAAAAAACTGCACCAGGAGGTTTTGACTGTTGTTAAAAATGAGATGATATATGTAAAGGGCTATGTCAGAAAATGTGATTTCCTTTCTTCTCAACTGATTTTAAAGACTGTCTTTCTCTTTTTTTCTTTTTTTGGAGGGGGAGGTATTCACTAAATTTATTGTTTACCGTGTCCCTTTAATTCTCAGCTTATTTGCAGAGCAGATTGTCTTGTCTTGTGTCCAAGAACTGAATCTTTTCCAGCTCTTGTTACTAAACTACCTCTGAAATCCCACAATTTCAATTTTAAAATACCAAAATTCTTGAGAAAAAGAGTTAGATGGTAGATAGCTGATGTCATTTACATTAAGGAGCCCTGGGCTCACTCCCATTGCATTGCAGGTGGTTTGATTTTAGGAGTTGATAGTGTGAAATCAAAGGGCAAATTAGGATGATCTACAGCTGCCTAAAGTTTGGTAACTTTTTTTGCATGGGAAAAGTAGTTTATTTCTAAATTATACATGGTTCAGATGATTTATTCATTAAGCAAACACTTCGGTAAGAAACAACTGTGTGCCAACTGTCTGGTAGGCACAGTTCTCCTGGTTTTCTTGCTTATTACCTCATTTGTTTAAAAATACATATTTTTTAAATCAAAGATGGTTTCAAGAAACGTATAACTTTCTAAAACATATTCCTTGGGAAGGAAGGCACCCCATTTCTGAGCACCTCCTCCTCTCTTATGTGACTCAGTGATCCAGGGAAATCATCTTAAGCATCATCTCATCTATTTTTAACAGATGATAAATGAAGATAGGAAGAACCTGGTTTAAGCATCATGCCTGGGAACATACAAAGTTGGCAATTGGCAATGCTGCTTTCCTTTTTAAGATAATTCATATGATGGTTTTTATTTAGCAGTGATGGTTTTACTTTTCAAAGTTATTAAGAATTGATGTTCCCCTTGGATTCTGTCTACTTCTTTGCCATGTTTTGGTATTTGCTCCACACTGTGCAATATTGAGGAGCAGGTAATGTTTAAAAAAATATATAGCTGGGGGAAGAATGTCTAGAGAGAGCTCATTGGTAAGTGTTTTGTACTGGTCAGAGCTTCTAGATTCCACAGTGAGGGAAGTGTTTAAAATTATTGAAGTAATTCTAATTGGTGGATATAAGTAACCAAAACTTCATGGTGGAGACTCTCAACTTTTTATGTAGGTTATAAGAGGAAGCATCCTAGTTACTATTTTCAGGCATCTTCTAGTCAGGTTGCTTGGTGTGTTTAGACTAGAACATAGTCATTGACTTTACTTTTTAAATTTTTTGCCATTGGTTTTTAGGTTCTTTTAGAGAGTTTCTGTGCCAGTCCTTGTACTAGGCACTGAGACAGAAATGTGATGAAGATCTGGATTCAGCCCTAGAAACCTTACAGATCAACCAGGGGGCAGTAGTGAAGACATGATGCACAGTACGCAGTGGACATTTGTGCTCTGGGATGACTTAGGGGATTGCTGGAGTAGGCCTTGGATGACGCTGAGGGTCACAGAAACATTCTCAGAATTAGGGGAGGAACTGAAAAACAGGCTACTAACTTTGGAAGCTAATGTGTATCTAAGATACTAACAATCCATTTTGTTGTTGCTGTTTTATTGGTTTTCTTTTTAATTGTTGTGCTGTTTCTGACCATAGGTGTTTGAGAATTGGAGTTGATTTGGGGGCTTTTGAGTGAGTGACTACTTCAGATGTACAAGTGAGTTCAGGCCCCACCTCTTCTCTTGCTCGCTCTTGTCTAGCCATAGTGTCCTCTCTGTGCTGTCCTTTTGGCTTGCCAAACACAGTCCTACACAGGCCTTAGTATTTGTTTGGAGTGCTCTTCCTAAAGATGATTTGCGAGGACACATCCTTTATTTTCCTTCAGTTTTCCATTCAGGTGGCACTTTCCTGGTGCCATGAATAAATCAGCAGGTCTAGCCTCCCCTGTTTCCTTACCTGGCTGTATTTATCTCCAAGGCATTTTTCACCTTCA
Organism: Martes martes; assembly: GCF_963455335.1. Taxonomy (NCBI): domain Eukaryota; kingdom Metazoa; phylum Chordata; class Mammalia; order Carnivora; family Mustelidae; genus Martes; species Martes martes. The sequence goes on from NC_137889.1 coordinate 39,739,891, forward strand.
CCGTCTGAATGTTAGCTCCATGAGAGCAAGGACTTTTGCTCTTCAATGCTTTATTGACCCTTTAATATTTACCTAGAACAGTGTCTTACTCATAACAGATATTCAGTAGATATTTGTGCAAAGGTAAAAGGGAGGGACACAGAGAGGAGGACCTTCATTTGGCTTATTGTCTGTCTTTTATTTGAAGTTAAAACTACAAAGGTAGGGCTTTGTTACAGTTGTTCTGTACTCCTAGCACCTAAAGTATGTCCAGCACATATTAATGCTTTAATAAGTTATTGTAGAGAGAATTATGCAAATTGATGTGTACACTTAATTAACTATACTAAGCATGTTTAGTCATATGGATGTCCCTTAAGAAGTAGACATTTTTGTTCTTATATGCCAGTGGTATACCTGAAGTATAACTATTACCACAGAAGGAAGGCCAGACAGCATATTGTTTAAGAGCTTGATCTTTGAAGATCAAACTGCCTAGCTTGAGCTCCTATCCAGCTTTGCCTTTGATTAGGATTGTGACCATGTGAAATTACTTTCCGTCTCGATGTCTTAGTTTATTCCTCTGTTAAGTGGTGATGATAGTACCTATCATAGAGCTGTTAAAAGGGTTAGGTGAGTTAATATAAAGTGCTTAGAATAATGTACAGAGAACAGTAAACATTATGATGTGCTTACAAAATATATTAAAGACAAAAATGTATATGGATATTCTTGCTAACTCATTCATCATAGGCAATACAGGGTGGAAAAACCCCTTTTTATTCCCATAGCCCCAGAGGAGGATGATCCCATTGATCTGTCTCCAGATGAGCTGGAATAATGTAAAGAGATGAAAGCAGGAAGTGACTGAGATAAGATTTTATTTCCTTGGGGGATGATCTTCCTGCTTTCTTTGCACTGATCTTCCTACACTCTTGTTAGGGAGCTCATTTTTTCTCTTTAAAATTATATGCAAAATTTATTAAGCGAATCTGAGAAACCTCTATCAAATCTGGCAGCTTTCAGTGTAGTTGCAGTAAGTAGCACTCAGGGAAAACTCAGTATAGAGAGGATATGCTGACAGGCCACTATAGTAAGAATTGCATGGACTTTGTGAAAACGAAGAAGCAAAAACTTGCATCGTCTGGATCATGCCCCCAGAGGAGTGTGAAGGGTGAAGAGTAAAATTATTTATTGAAAATTAATGCCTCTAAGGTAAATGCAGTCTATTTCATTCACTTGGTGTTTGGGCAGTTTCTATACCCCTTTGCATGTTGGTGCCCTCTCCTGGAAGACTGCAGAAGGTGTTTGCAAGGTGAGACTGCAGGCCCTGCAGTGGCCCATCAGACACTGAGGGGCACCGCAGGCCAGCTGTGTAGTTCTGAGTGCACTGAAGAAGTGTAGCAAAACTGTGGTGTGGGGCCGTGAAAACAGGTGTTTATAAAAATTTGAAGGGAGAGCAGAAAACATGAATAGTGATGATACAAATTAGATATAACCAACCATGGAAAGTATTCATAAAGCCTCTTGTTCTTCTGAAGATGGAACTTAGAAGAGGAAGAGAGAGTAAAGTATAGAACTGAGTTAATGTTCTCTAGCTAGATATTATTATTTAGTACCTGGACCTGCAAAGGTGTGTGTTGTGGGGGGGTGTTTGATCAAGCTAAATTTGTACTTGTATACTTTTGAGTGGTTGTAATATTTAGTTTTAGGAGTGGGATACTTAGAATTGTAACTCACTTATCCCTAGTGGTTATTATTCTCAAGCAAATTACATTAAAAAGAAGTTAAGTTCTAAGTTGAGACCTCTAGCAGAGATTGATTTAAAAAATTCGACTTGAATTAGTATACATCTAACTCCAGCCACTGCTTACAAGATAGATCTGTCCCTGACTTGACCTGTGTGGTTAGTGGCAAACAGGGATTCACAGGATTGGTTCAGATGCAAAGCTTTTTTTATTTTCTTTTAAATTCCAGTATAATTAACATAGTGTTATATTAGTTTCAGGTGTATAATATAGTACTTCAACACTTCCCTACATCACCGTGTGCTCACCATGCCAAGAACACTCCTTTGTCCCCATCACTTATTTCACCCATCCCTTCCCCCTTCCAGAGTGGCTACACCAGTGTGCGTTCCCACCAGTAGTGAATAGGGTTCCTTTTTTTCATATCCCTGCCAACACTTGTTGTTTCTTGTGTTTTTTATTTCAGTTATTCTGACAGGTATGAGGTGATATTTATTGTAGTTTTGATTTGCATTTCCCTGATAGTGAGTGATGCTGAGCATCTTTTCATGTGTCTCTTGGCCATCTGGATGTCTTTGGAAAAATGTCTGTTCATGTATTCTGCCCATTTTTAATTGGATTGCTTTTTGGGTGTTCAGGTTTTTTTTTGTTTTTTTGTTTTTTTGGTTTTTTTTTTTAAGATTTTATTTATTTGACAGAGAGGGATCACAAGTAGGCAGAGAGGCAGGCCCAGACAGGGGGGGGAGCAGGCTCCCTGCCGAGCAGAGAGCCCAATGGAGGGCTCGATTCCTTCGGCCTGAGCCAAAGGCAGAGGCTTAACCCACTGAGCCACCCAGGCGCCCCTGGGTGTTGAGTTTTGTAAGTTCTTCATATATTTTGGATACTGACCCTTCATTGGGTATGTCATTTGCAAATATCTTCTCTCATTCTGTAGGTTGTCTTTTAGTTTTGTTGATTGTTTCCCTTGCTATACAGAAGTCTTTTATTTTGAGGTAATTCTAATAATTTAGTTTTGCTTTTATTTCCCTTGTCTCAGGAGACATAACTAGAAAAATGTTACTATAGCCAAAGTCAGAGAAATTACTGCCTGTGCTCTCTTCTAAGATTTTTATGGTTTCAGGTCTCACATTTAGGTCTTTAATCCATTTTGAGTATATTATTGTGTATGGTATAAGAAAGTGGTCCAGTTTCATTCTTTTGCATGTAGCTGTCCAGTTTTCCCAATACCTTTTGTTGAAGAGCCTGTCTTTTCTTACTGGATATTCTTTCCTTCCTTCACAAAGTTTAATTGGCCATATAGTTGTAGGTTTATTTCTGGGTTTTCTGTTATGTTCCACTGAACTGTGTGTCTATTGTTGTACCAGTACCATACTGTTGTGATCACTACAGCTTTGTGTAATACGACTTGAAGTCTGGAATTGTAATACCTCCAGCTTCGTTTTTGTTTTTCAAGATTGCTTTGGATTATTTGAGGTCTTTTGTGTTTCCATACAAATTTTAGGATTGTGTGTTCCAGTTCTGTGAAAAATGCTGTTGGTGTTTTGATAGGGATTACATTACATGTGTAGATTTCTTTGGATAATAGAGATATTTTAGAAATATTTGTTCTTTGGATCCATGAGCATGGAATATCTTTTTATTTGTTTGTGTCATCTTTAGTTTCTTTCATCAATGTTTTAAGTTTTCAGAGTACAGGTCTTTTATTTCTTTGGTTATGTTTATTCCCTAGGTATCTTATTATTTTGGGTACAATTATAAATGGGATTTTCTTTCTTTCTTTTTTTTTTTTTCCTAAGTTTTATTTAAATTCCAGTTAGTTGTGGGGTGCCTGGATGGCTCAGTTGGGTAAGTGTCTGACTCTTGGTTTAGGCTCAGGTCATCATTTCAGGGTCATGAGATCAAGTCCTGCATTGGGCTTTGGGTTCAGCATGGAGTCTCTTGTCCCTCTTCCTCTGCCCCTCCCCCTGCTCACGTGTGCACACGCTCTCTCTCTATCAAATAAAAAAATAAAATCTTTAAAAAAATAAATTCAATTAGTTGAGATTGTTTATCTAATTTCTCTTTCTGCTGCTTCATTATTGGTGTATAAAATGCAAGAGATAGCTCCACGTTGATTTTTGTACCCTGGGACTCTACTGAATTTGTTTATCTTTTCCAGAAGTTTTTGGTGAAGTCTTAACAGTTTTTCTGTATAGAGTATCTTGTGATCTGCAAATAGTAAAAATTTGACTTCTTCCTTGCCAGTTTGGATGCCTTTTATTTCTTTTTGTTTTCTAATTGCTGAGGCTAGGACATCTAGTACTATTTTGAATAAAACTGGTGAGAGTGGACATCCTTGTTGTGTTCTTGACCTTAGAGAGAAGTCTCAGTTTTTCCCTGTTGAGTTTGATATTCACTGTGGGTCTTTCATAGATGGCCTTTATTATGTTAAGGTATGTTCCCTCTAAGCCTACTTTGATGAAGATTTTTTAAAATCATGAATGAATGTTCTCCTTTGTCTAGTGTTTTTTCTGCATGTATTGAGATGATCGTATGGCTTTTATCCTTTTGTTGATGGGTACACCAACTCTTGATATGACACTATTTAACAAACTATTCACAATAGTAAAAATGTAGTCATTATCCATATAAGGATTATCCACTTAGTGGAGTATCTGTTGCCAGTTGTGTTGGTCAGAGTTCCTGCATACCCTCACTGGCAAAATCCTTGCTCACTTTCTGTTGCCCAGTGAATGTATAGTAATACTAATTCAGTGCAGTAAAAGTGTAGACAGAAGATAAATTTTTGCTTAAAAATTATTTATTGTGTTCTAAAATGTGTGGACCAGCTATTAATATGAATAATTAGAAGATGGTTTAAGATCCCACTGAAAAGTAATTCAGTGCTTCATATTTTTAAAATTAACATTGAGGATTTTTTTCCCCTCTGGTATGAAGGGGCAGAATATAGCACTTTTAAAACATTATTTTTCAGTCATAACTTTTCCTCAATAATATAACCATAGTGATAGAAAACTGATCATTTTCAAGTATCAGATAAATTTAAAAAACCAGAAACAATTTTAGATAATTATGATTGAACTAATAATAAAACATATCTTGAGTTATCAGGTGGTTATTTGGGAATGCTTTTGCATTGATGTCTTTTGTTTAATGACAGATTGTATCATTGAATGGGCCTCAATAGGGGGAAGTACTAAGAAATAGTCTGGTAAGTGCTACAGAAAAGCAGCCATTGTCATTATCTTGTTATATACAATTGTATGTGACTATTATTTGTTGTCTGTCTTATTTTAGTTGGTAGGGATTTCAGAGAGAAAAAGCAAAGATGTGCTAGTTCATCAATTCTTGGCTTCTAAAAATTTGACATTCCTTCTTATAAATTGTCTTTGGAAGGATAGACTTGATCTCATTCTGTGTTACTGTAAATATTCTCTCCAAGGGCATTAAGCTTTGTTCCTTGTAATTGTATTACATTTGGCAGTAATAGCATCCTCAACTAAATCCCAGGTGTGAGGTAGTAGACTCTAGCAGTTTAGTTAGTCCCTTTTACATGTCTTTCTTTTCTCATGTGTCATAGGGCCAAATAATACCTCCTCCTCCAAGTCAAAGGAGGGTGTGTTTTGATGAGTTTATGCTTTATTTGTGTATGTATGCATTCATTTATTTAGACTGTTGATGCCTTCATTTCAAATAAATGAAAAATTTTTAAATTAGAAAATTTGATTTTGGAGAAACAAGAAGGGATGTAATATCTTGGCATGGGGGATAAGCTTGTGTTTTTCTGTGGAGAAATGTGTGCGTTTTGTCTAAATTCAGACCACCCCATTTCCCCAGAGTGTGTAGTGCATAAACACAGTCACTAACCGATATGGTCAGCTTCAGACTGTCTACTTATGAATTTACAGGGATATGGAATGCAGTTGCCCCTTTTATTTCCTTTTGTCAGGGTAGAGAGTGATATAGTGTCACTGGAGATTTTTAATGCCATGTAAAGGCAGTGAGGTAACATGACCAAAAGCTGTATCTCATGAAAGATGTAAACCCAGAATATGCAGTGACATTTTAATAGCATTCCAGGAAAACAAGTTAGTCCATCTGTGAATGATTCACTCTTCCTTTCTTGCCCACTGGAATTGGGATTCACTGATTTGTTCACTGAAGCTTCTGTGCAAATAATAACATGTAAATGTTTTTGCATCACTTCCCTCCTTATTTATTATCAAGCCAGACATCTAGTAATAGTTGCTTTGCAGATGATTCATCTCAAATTTTTATAATGTAGTTGTATTGAAATTGACTTGATACTATTACAGCAAAATTACATCCTCATTTGAGAGCCAGCCCAGAAAATCTCCAGTTTAATATGAAAAATCAAAACAAAACAAAAAACTCAAAAAGCAAAAAAGCAAAAAGAAAAGAAATAACCCTGCATAATCTGTGTTATGCCCCTAGAGGAGTAGGAAGCTCTAGAAGAGTAAAGATTCCAGTTACTACAAATAAATGCTTCCAAGGCAAATTGGTAAGTTTGGTCAGTTTCTGTACCACTGCCTTGCACGTTGGTGCCCCTTTCTGGAATACTGAATGCAGGACTAAGTAAAATGAATGGGCTTTAAAAAATAATCTGAGCTAGAACCTCCAGGTGACACTTACTACAATTCTTCATTTGTAAAGACTGAATTACGTTTTCCATGCCAAACAGAAGTAGCCATTAGTAGTTTCTATGGTTAGATTTTGTCAATGGTTCTCTAAAATTATAAAGTCCCTGAAATCATTTGTAAGTAAAATGCAGTCCCATCTAGAGAGATGTATTCTATGTAAATGTCAAAAGTGGGTTCATTCGAGGCAGTTTTCTTTAGAGAAAAGTATTAATTTCTATTGAGAGCCAGTTAACATTTGTGTACAGTACAAATAACATTTACATTTAATAAAATACTGCCTGCTGTAATTATCTCATGTGATCATCTAAATAACCAAGTAATAAGCTTAAAGATACAGGGAGTAGTAGTTGTGAAGAAAATGGGTCTGGTGATGGCAGCTAACATTTATTGTTCACTATGTGCCAAACACTAGTAGGTAAGCATTTATGTCGATCTTCTCATTTAATCTGCATGACATCTTGGGAAGTTGGTGCTGTTCTCTCCATTTTGTAGATGAAGAAACTGAGGCTCACACAGAAAATAATGAATTTACCCATTCTGGTGACTGATAGAACCAGTGTTTGAACCTTGGCAGTCTAACTGGAGCTTTTTGGCAAATACTTGCTTTTAGCATCTTATAAACTAATAATTGTTACTGGCAAACAAAGCACTTGCATGTGGCATCTCATTAACACATGAAAGGAGACTTCCTAATTCTTCTGTCATAATGAATTTGTGTTGAGATGAATACACTGCTAGACATATTTCTTTGTCACACATTTCTGGGTTCCTTGGTCATATTGGATATTACAGCTCCTTACCAGGTGATCTGTCCTCATTAGTGGAGGGGACTGCTGTGCCTGTACTGAGTTCCTACTGTAGTGGGATAGCTGCTGTGGCTACTAGACAACTCTGCCTAAATATTCTGTAGACTCCTTATGTTATTACATCTTCGAATCAAATTCATGATCTTTTCTCTTTCTGTCTCCTGTTTCTGTATGTGCGTGTGCTCGCGTGCCCCTCACACACTGTGACGTGCCCCATCTTCTTCCTCTTTATTTGTTATCTTGGTTGGTGATAACATATTCTTCCCAGCTTCTAAGTCAGAGTTAGGCTTCTGTCCTCCCTTTGAACACAACTTCACGCACATTCCAAATCACTCAATATGTGCTTTCAGTTTACTTTCTAAATCTCTTTCAGAACAGGTTATTATTACTTTTTAAAGATTTGTTTATTTGAGGGAGAGAGCGTGCACGGCGGGGGGGGGGGGGTGGAGGGAGAAGGGAAGAGTCTCAAGTAGATTATGTACTGAGTGTGGAACCCGGGGCAGGCCAGTCTCATGACTCTGAGATCATGACTTGAGTGGAAATCGAGAGGTTCATCAGTTTACCAACTGGTCCACCCAGCCGCCCCTTAGAGCAGGTATTTTTTTGTTTTGTTTTGTTTTGTTTTAATATTCGCATGAATTATCTTTCAATTCAGGTTCTTATCGCCTAGCCTGAGTATTTTGATAGCTTTCCTAGCTGATTTCTCTGCCCTCCATTTTGTCTCCCTATAGTTTTTCCCTCATGGTACAAAGAAAAGTGATCTTATAAAAATCCAAGTCTGGTGGGGTGCCTGGGTGGTTACATCTGACTCTTGATTTCTGCTCAGGTCATGATCTTAGGGTTTTGAGATTGAGCCCCGAGCCTAGCTCTGCCCTTGAGTATGGAGCCTGCTTAAAACTCTTTTCCTCTCTCTTAAAAAAAAAAAAAAAATCCAAGTCTGATCATTACCATTTCTCCTCTTTGGACCTATAGTGAGTTTCCATGGGTTACGGCTGTAGCTTAAAATCCTAATAACATCAGAATCTTCTTGGAGCTTAAAAAAGAAAAAGAAAATGTGAAGGCCCACCTCAGGCCAACAGTCTGAGAATTCCCTGGAGTAGGCCCCGGGCATATTGTCTTATTCTCATATCTCCTTGGATGTCTAATGGAAATATCAAAGTCAGTGTATCTAAAATGGAACTTCTGGGGGCGCCTGGTTGGCTCAGTCTTTAAGTGTCTGCCTTTGGCTCAGGTCCTGATCCCAGGGTCCTGGGATTATGAGCCCCACTTCCTGCTCTGTGGGAAGCCTGCTTCTCCCTCTCCCGCTCCCTGTGTTCTCTCTCTCGCTGTGTCTCTCTCTGTCAAATAAATAAAATATTTTAAAAAATAAAATGGAACTTCTTTCTCTTAAAACCTGCACCAACTTTGGTTTCCCTATATTAATTGCTGACAGCTCTACCCTTCAAGTTGCTGGGACCTCCCATGACCATTTTGTAAATAAAAATATATCTCCCTCTCTCCCCAGACTGAGATTCTTGATCTCTATTTCTTCGTCCTATTTTTTTCCATAGCAGTTATTACCTTCTAACATACTACATATATATATATATTTTCATTTATTATGTTGTTTATTTTTAGCTCTCCTGGGGTAGAAGTGTTTTCTTTTGTTTGCTGAAGTATTCCTAAGTAGGAAGCACCTAAACACATTGTCTGACACATGGTAAGGAATTTGTTAATATTTGTAGGATCAGCAAAAACAACCATACCAGAAAATGACTACCAGTAGTAAAATTAGTAGTAGTAGAGGATATAAAGGACTTGGGTACTGAAGTACCATCGTCCATGTCCAGCTCTGTGCCTCAGTTTCCATCTATAAAATGGGTATACAACTATCTACTTTATAAGACTGCTGAGGGTTAGATGAGACAATCTCTAGGAAGCACTTATCTTAGTGATTGGCACAAAGTAAGTGCTTAACCAGGGTGAGATGCTGTTAGGTGAATGGGTACCTCTGGAGGTACTGTAGCTGTTCTGAATAATTTCTCATTTATATTTCTTCCAAGATTAGATGATATGCTCTGGCCAATAAGACTTCCTTTCCTTTCTCAAAGGTAATTTTATACTTCAGAATTTTAAATGTATCTTGCTTATGATATACTTAAAACTCTTTTTGACTGACGTTCATTCTGGCCATGAAAGCTAATGCATTTGTACCGGCTTCCCTGAATCTGTTGGTTCCAGACCTCTGTATCTGTATTTTCAGCATGAAGAATGGTGCCAGGGTCACATTGTACCCTCTGGTCCTTTCATTCCACTTGCAACTAGAGTAATTTCTTTCAACTCCTTGGGATTCTTCTGACTGGCCTTCACCTAGCCTGTACAGTATAAAATTGGACTAGGTGCTGTTTGTTGTTGTTGTTGTTTTCCCAATATACTTTATAAATGGTGGGATGCGGGAAGCTTAGACACTTTAGCCTAGTTCACTTTTTAATCCTAGTTTTATTACCTCAATTCGATACAAATTTAAAGAACTTTTTAAAACTAAAATTCAACTAAAATTCAAAGTAAATATGAAACCAGAGAATCTAACTGGTACCCTCTGCTGATGGCAGTCTCTTCTAGAACATTCCAGGATTGGTCATAATGAACTAGAAAGTTCGTGCCGTGTGTCATTGATAGTATAGCAGAGAAGACAGTGGAGAAAGTGGATACAGCCAGTTGCTCAGTTCTTTCATCCTTTTAGCAGGTGGCTATTGAATAATCAGCCTACTGTCAGGATGTAGATAACAGAGTGAAATTCAAGATTTTGGTAGGTGAGAGAGGAGACTTAAAAGAAGAGCTAGAATAAAGGTAATTTATCAAGTGTTCTGAGAATGTAGGTGGAAGGAGTTGGGATATGATTCTTTATAAAGTTACCTCACTTGGGGTCTTGTAGGGTCAAAAGAGTTTGCAAACTTTGGGGCACCCCAGAATTTTAGCATAGGTGTAACAAGAGGGGCAAAAGGAACAAGATGGAAAAGGGGTATGAGAGCACAGCTAATATCCCTGTAGGGCCCAAGCATGAGGAAAATGGTAGATGATAAATCTAAATGAGCAGTTGGGATCAGCTTGTGAATGGTCTTATCTGACATGCTACAGATAAGGATTTTTATCATATTTTTATAGTTTTTTTTTTAAGATTTTATTTATTTTATTATTTGATAGAGAGAGAGATCACAAGTAGGTGGAGAGGCAGGCAGAGAGACAGAGGGGGAAGCAGGCTCCCCGCTAAGCAGAGAGCCCGATGTGGGGCTCGATCCAAGGACTCTGGGATCATGACCTGAGCAGAAGGCAGAGGCTTTAACCCACTGAGCCACACAGGCGCCCCTTTTATAGTTTTTTTAAAATTAACATATAATGTATTATATTCTCCAGGGGTACAAGTCTGTGAATCTTTAGGCTTACACACTTTACAGCACTCACCATAGCATATACCCTCCCCAGTGTCCATAACCCAACCACCCTCTCCATACCTCAGTTTGTTTTGTGAGATAAAGAATCTCTTATGGTCTGCCTCCCTCCCAATCCCATCTTGTTTTATTTTTTCCTCTCCTACTGCCCAAACCCCCCACTTTGCCTCTCAAATTCCTCATATCAGGGAGATCATATGATAATTGTCTTCCTCTGATTGACTTATTTTGCTCAGCATAATACCCTCTAGTTCCAACCACGTTGTTGCAAATGGCAAGATTTCATTTCTTTTAATGGCTGCATAGTATTCCATTGTATATATATACACCACATCTTCTTTATCCATTCATCTGTTGATGGACATCTAGGTTCTTTCCATAGTTTGGCTTTTGTGGAAATTGCTGCTGTAAACATTCGGGGACACGTGCCCCTTCGGATCACTACATTTATATCTGTAGGGTAAATACTCAGTAGTGTGATTGCAGTAGTGCGATTGCTGGGTCATAAGGTAGCTCTATTTTCAACTTTTTGAGGAACCTTCTTTCTGTTTTCCAGAGTGGCTGCACCAGCTTGCATTCCCACCAACAGTGTAGGAGGGTTCCCCTTTCTCTGCATCCTCGCCAGCATCTGTCGTTTCCTGACTGGTTAATTTTAGCCATTCTTACTAGTGTGAGGTGGTATCTCATTGTGATTTTGATTTGTATTTCCCTGATGCTGAGTGATGTGGAGCACTTTTTCATGTGTCTTTTGGCCATCTGGATGTCTTCTTTGCAGAAATGTCTGTTCATGTCCCTGCCCATTTCTTGATTGGATAATTTATTCTTTGGGTGTTGAGTTTGATAAGTTCTTTAAAGATTTTGGATACTAGCCCTTTATCTGTCTGATATGTCATTTGCGGATATGTTCTCCCATTCTGTCCGTTGTCTTTTGGTTATGTTGACTGTTTCCTTTGCTGTGCAAAAGCTTTTGATCTTGATGAAGTCCCAGTAGTTCATTTTTGCCCTTGCTTCCCTTGCCTTTGGCGATGTTTCTAGGAAGAAGTTGCTGCAGCTGAGGTCAAAGAGGTTGCTGCCTATGTTCTCCTCAAGGATTTTGATGGATTCCTGTCTTACATTGAGGTCTTTCATCCATTTTTAGTCTATTTTTGTGTGTGGTGTAAGAAAATGGTCCAGTTTCATTTTTCTGCATGTGGCTGTTCAATTTTCCCAACACCATTTGTTGAAGAGGCTGTCTTTTTTCCGTTGGACATTCTTTCCATTCTTTGTCAAAGATTAGTTGAACATAGAGTTGAGGGTCTATTTCTGGGCTCTCTCTTCTGTTCCATTGATCTAAGTGTCTGTTTTTGTGCCAGTACCGTACTGTCTTGGTGATGATAGCTTTGTAGTAGAGCTTGAAATCTGGAATTGTGATGCCACCAAACTTTGGCTTTCTTTTTCAACATTCCTGTGGCTATTCGAGGTCTTTTCTGGTTCCATATAAATTTTAGGATTATTTATTCCATTTCCTTGAAAAAAATTGATGGTATCTTGATAGGGATTACATTAATGTGCAGAGTGCTTTAGGTAACATAGACATTTATTCTTCCTATCCATGAGCATGGCACATTTTTCCATTTCTTTGTGTCTCCCTCAGTTTCTTTCATGAGTACTTTATAGTTTTCTGAGTACAGATTCTTTGCCTCTTTGGTTAGGTTTATTCCTAGGTATCTTATGGTTTTGAATGCAATTGTAGGTGGGATTGACTCCTTAATTTCTCTATCTTCTGTCTTCTTGTTGGTGTAGAGAAATGCAACTGATTTCTGTGCATTTATTTTATATCCTGACACTTTACTGAATTCCTCTACAAGTTCTAGCAGATCTGAGTGGAGTCCTTTGGGTTTTCCACATAAAGTTTCATATCATCTGCAAGAGTGAGAGTCTGACTTATTCTTTGCCATTTGGATGCCTTTAATTTCTTTTTGTTGTCTGATGGCTGAGGCTAGGACTTCTAGTACTATGTTGAATAACAGTGGTGATAGTGGACATCCCTGCCATGTTCCTGACCTTAGCGGAAATGCTGTCAGTTTTTCTCCATTGAGAATGATATTTGCAGTGGGGTTTTCATAGATGGCTTTGAGCATATTGAGGTATGTGCCCTCTATCCCTACGCTGTGAAGAGTTTTGATCAAGAAAGGATGCTGTACTTTGTCAAATGCTTTTTCATCATCTATTGAGAGTATCATATGGTTCTTGTTCTTTCTTTTATTAATGTATTGTATCACATTGATTGATTTGTGGATGTTGAACCAGTTTCAGGAGAATAGGAATTAATTCTTCTTTAAATGTTTGGTAGAATTCCCCTGGGAAGCCGTCTGGCCCTGGGCTTTTGTTTGTTTGGAGATTTTTGATGACAGTTTCAATCTCTTTACTGGTTATGGGTCTGTTCGGGTTTTCTATGTCTTCCTGGTTCAGTTGTGGTAGTTTATATGTCTCTAGGAATATATCCATTTCTTCCAGATTGTCAGATTTGTTGGCGTAGTGTTGCTCATAATATGTTCTTATAATTGTTTGTATTTCTTTGGTGTTGGTTGTGATCTCTCCTCTTTCATTCATGATTTTATTTATTTGGGTCCTTTTCTCTTTTCTTTTTGATAAGTCTGGCCAGGGTTTATCAATCTTATTAATTCTTTCAAAGAACCAGCTCCTAGTTTTGTTGATTTGTTCTCTTGTTTTTTTGGTTTCTATTTCATTGATTTCTGTACTTATCTTTTTTATTTCTCTTCTCCTGCTGGGTTTAGGCTTTCTCTGTTGTTCTTTCTATAGCTCCTTTAGGGGTAGGGTTAGGTTGTGAATTTGAGACCTTTCTTGTTTCTTGAGAAAGGCTTGTATTGCTGTGTATTTTCCTCTTAGGACTGCCTTTGCTGTGTCCCACAGATTTTGAAACATTGTGTTTTCACTATCATTTGTTTCCCTGAATTTTTTTCAATTCTTCTTTAATTTTCTGGTTGACCCATTCATTCTTTAGCCTTCAGTATTTGGGTTCTTTCTAACTTTCCTCTTGCGACTGAGTTCTAGCTTCAGAGCATTGTGGTCTGCAAATATGCAGGAAATGATCCCAATCTTTTGATACTGGTTGAGACCTGATTTGTGATCCAGGATGTGATCTGTTCTGGAAAATGTTCCATGTGCACTCGAGAAGAATGTGCATTCTGTTGCTTTGGGATGGAATGTTCTGGATATATCTGTGATGTCCATCTGGTCCAGTGTGTCATTTAAGGCCTTTATTTCCTTGTTGATCTTTTGCTTGGATGATCTGCCCATTTCAGTGAGGGGAGTATTAAAGTCCCCTACTATTATTGTATTATTGTTGATTTGTTTCTTTGATTTTGTTATTAATTGGTTTATATAGTTGGCTGCTCCTATGTTAGGGGCATAGTTATTTAAAATTATTAGATCTTCTTGTTGGACAGACCCTTTGAGTATGATATAGTGTCCTTCCTTTCTCATCTCTTGTTATAGTTTTTGGCTTAAAATCTAATTGATCTGATATAAGGATTGCCACCCCAGCTTTCTTTTGATGTCCATTAGTATGGTAAATTGTTTTCTACCCCCTCAGTTTAAATCCAGAGGTTTCTTTGGGTCTAAAATGAGTTTCTTGTAGACAGCATATTGATGGGTTTTGTTTTTTTATCCATTCTGATACCCTGTGTCTTTTGATTGGGACATTTAGCCCATTTACATTCAGGGTAACTCTTGAAAGATAGGAATTTAGTGCCATTGTGTTGCCTGTAAGGGGACTGTTGCTGTATAATGTCTCTGTTCCTGTCTGGTCTACTACTTTTAGGCTCTCTCTTTGCTTAGAGGACCCCTTTCAATATTTCCTGTAGAGCTGGTTTACTATTTATAAATTCTTTTAGTTTTTGTTTTTCCTGGAAGCTTTTTTTAATGTTTCCTTCTATTTTCAATGATAGTCTAGCTGGATATCGTATGCTTGGCTGCATGTTTTTCTCATTTAGTGCTCTGAATATATCATGCCAGTTCTTTCTGGCCTGCCAGGTCTCTGTGGATAAGTCTGCTGCCAATCTAATATTTTTACCATTGTATGTTACAGACTTCTTGTCCCGAGCTGCTTTCAGGATTTTCTCTTTGTCCCTAAGATTTGTAAGTTTCAGTATTAGATGACAGGGTGTGGACCTATTTTTGTTTAATTTTGAGGGGGGTTTTCTGTGCCTTCTGGATTTTGATGCTTGTTCCGTTTGCCATACTAGGAAATTCTCTACTATAACTCGCTCCAACATACCTTCTGTCCCCCCCTCTCTTTCTTCGTCTTCTGGAATCCCATTTATTCTAATACTGTTTCGTCTTATGGTATCACTTATCTCTTGAATTCTCCCCTCGTGGTCCAGTAGTTATTTGTCTCTCTTTTGCTCAGTTTCTTTATTCTCCGTCATTTGGTCTTCTATACCACTAATTCTCTCTTCCACCTCATTTATCCTAGCAGTAAGAAACTCCATTTTTTGATTGCATATCATTAATAGCTTTTTT
Source organism: Martes martes (assembly GCF_963455335.1). Lineage (NCBI taxonomy): Eukaryota > Metazoa > Chordata > Mammalia > Carnivora > Mustelidae > Martes > Martes martes. The sequence continues at coordinate 39,755,037 of NC_137889.1, forward strand.
GATTTCAGCTTGGTTAGATTTTAGTTTTTTTATTTTGCCAGAAAGGGCTTTTATTTTTCCAGTCAGAATTTCTCTAATATCTTCCATGTCTTTTTTGAGCCCAGCTAGCACCTTGAGAATTGTCATTCTGAAGTTATTATTACCAGTGTCCATATTGATTAGGTCCTTAGCCTTCAGTACTGCCTCTTGTTCTTTTTTTTTTTTTTTGGTGGTGAGTTTTTCTGTGTTATCATTTTATCCAGATAAGAATATATGAACGAAGGGCACCTGGATGACTCAGTTGCTTAAGGAACTGCCTTCAGCTCAGGTCATGGTCCTGGAGAGCTGGGATCGAGTCCCACACCAGGCTTCCAGCTCCATGGGGAGTCTGCTTCTCTCTCTGACCTTCCCTCTCATGCTCTCTCTCACTGTCTCTCTCTCTCAGACACCCCTGATCCTTCTGTGACCCCACAGGACCTGAGACCAGACTGTCCCCGCAAGGGCTCCACCCCCACTTAGCCTCTGTAGTGATGTCCCTCAGTGGAGCAGACTTCTAAAAGTTTGGATTTTGTGCTCCATTACTCCCCCACTTGCTGGGAGCTGGCCCCTCCCCCCACAGCCTATCTTCCTGTCACTTCAGATTCACTTCTCTGCAAGTCCTACCTTTCAGAAAGTAGTCGATTTTCTGTTTCTAGAATTGCTATTCTTCTTCTCTTTGATCTCCTGTTGGGTTTGTAGGTGTTCGGATTGGTTTGATAACTATCTAGCTGAACTCCTGTGACCTGATGTCATCTCAGTCTGCTACTCCTCCGCCATCTTGACTCTCCCCCTGGATTTTTATCTTGTGTAGGATTTTTATGAAGGAGGCATATTATTACATCTGTCGTAGCGGTATGTAGGCTTGGAAAGAACAGTGAATATATAGAGAAAAGAGAGTTTTTCCTTTATATTTAGAGGAGGTTAGAGAAGAATCAGTAGGTCATAGGCAACTGAGAGAAGGTCTTGATGAAACTATAGAACAATAGTTTAATAAGGAATAAAAATTACATAAGTAAGTCAAAATAAACCCATGGTATAGGCTGTGAAACACACTACCTGTTGGCAGTTAGGGAACACCATTATTGGAATTCTTCAAATAAGTTTAGAACAAACATTTTAGGAGGTTGTGTTATCAGGAGAACCTAGTTAAAGTATAAGAAGACCAGTTAAATTTGAATTTCAGATAAATGTTGAGTGATTTGTGTGTGTATGTATGTTCTGTACTAAAAACTATTTTTTGTTTATCTGAAATTCAGATTTGTTGTGTATTTGAAATTTAATTAGGTATCCTATTATTTTTATTTAGAAAAACTGGCAATCCTAGCATTAAAAAAGCTTATGGGAATGCCCGGTGATCAGACTCAATAATTTGATCTTTCTTTTGATGTTAGTGTTACCATATTTGTTTGCAGGTGTGAGGTACAGTCGCCATTAAAGCATTATCTAGAACACAAGGAGAATCTTTGGGGAGTCTTTTTATATTTAAGTGGCTAGTAGGAATTTCACCTTAGGAAATTGTGAAAAGTACTTGATCAAGAAGAGGGACTAGGAAAAAAAAAAGAAAAAAATCAAACTACTGAAAGCATCTAATATTCAGCAGACTAGATGAACAATTTCTTGTGTATTCCAGGAAACAAAATGGGGTGTCATCCCTCCTGAGAGGGATCATCCAGTTTGCTTTATCAAGTGTGAGCGAGGCTAGGCTATCATTGTTGTTTATGCGCCTTATATACAGTGGCTCTTGTGTTCAGGCTCCTATTTTAATTGTGATTGTAAAAACATTACAAAAACCCCAACAGTAAGCCCTCTGCCAAGTTGGTGAGGTCATAGTAATATGACTTCACAGGGAACTAGTTCCTTAGAAGTCCTAGTGGACCAACAAACACTGGACTTGTGGGGCAAAGAGTGCTGAGAAGGGGCTTATAAGAGGATGTATGTATGGCCCAGTCACCCTATGCTCTGGGATGAGTTCTCTTTGGTGTCTTCCTTATTGCTGGTGAGTTTGTATTGCCATCATATTGTGAGGCTTTCTGATTTGAAAAGAGCAGTCTCTGTTCTTGTTCAAGTAATCTCATAAATCATGAAATGGGACAGAATAAAGCCATCTAGGAGTGGAGGTATTTATCCTCACTGTATTCCTTATTTTCTTTTTCATTGAAGGTTTTTTCAATATATATATAAATATAAAAAATATATATATATAAAATATATATGCTCTTTAGGATAAGTCTCTTGTATTTGAACAAAATCTTTGTAGTACTGTATGTGTGGTGCAATTATACTATTTACATGGAGTGATTAAATATATGCCATAAATTTGTCTTGAAAAACGAGCGGTAAGTAGCAGTTTAATTGAAAAGAAACTGCTTTCTTTGGCATTTGTTTTTTCTCCATGATAGCTACTACAGAGAGTAAGAGAATGCATGCAGACACAACTGCAGGGGTTTTCTTTTATAATTATAAAAATTACTTGATTGTAACTAAAATAGCTCTTGGAATAAATATTTTGCATTTCCACCACAAAGTGTGAGTTGCCCTTTAAAAGAATTTTCTACTACGAGTTTACATATTACAGTTTGCTGTATATAATGATTAAATACTCAGTTTTCTGATAGGATAGATTTCATAAAACTGGCTGGTAACTCTGTAGAGGAAGGTTTAGGATGAAAAAATATTTAAAAGTATTTGCATGAAGATCTCATAATGAAGTAATTTATTTTAATTGGTATCTGTTTCTGTTGGAAATTTATTTAAGGTGGCTAACTGTTTAAAGAAGGATTAGCAAATATCTTAGTTTGCCTGGGGCAGTTCCAGTTTGTGTTTGTTGTCCTGGCATCAGCTATGGTTTAATATTTGACTGACTTTAAAAAATGAAGTATTCTCATTAATAGCTGCAGTAAAGTCAAGTCAGCCTGGGTTTGATAAGCTTCCACTTGGTACTTCTAGCTTCTCCACAGTGTCCTGTGGGATGTGTGAGTTGACCGGTGCATTGAGCAGAATAGTTGAGTGTGAAAGACACTATGGGATAACCCCTCTCTATTCCTTCCCCATATAGCTCTCTTTCAAGGACAGCATGTGGCATACTTGGTAATAAAATGAGCTTGGAGAGGAGTTGTGAGGGGTGGTTATCTCCCCCAAGTCTAGCGGTGGTTGGGGAAGTCTGGAGCAGTGCAGTTCCTAGGAGCTACCTGGTGTACTGGCTGGGCCTAGTGGCTGGAGCTGCATTTGAGTGATAGTGTACCTGCCAGGCTACCACTTATTGGTGATAGGAAATGGAAAATCATAAGGTACACTAAGTGACAAAAATAGATACTGAATAGTTCTGCTTAAAAAAAAACATTTTTTGTTATAATGATTTTTGTCATTTATTGTAAGTTTACAACTATTTTTATTGCTTTTAAAAAAACTTTGTAAACGGGGCGCCTGGGTGGCTCAGTGGGTTAAGCCTCTGCCTTCGGCTCAGGTCATGATCCCAGGGTCCTGGGATCGAGCCCCATATCAGGCTCTCTGCTCAGCAGGGAGCCTGCTTCCTCCTCTCTCTCTCTGCCTGCCTCTCTGCCTACTTGTGATTTCTCTCTCTCTCTCTGTCAAATAAATAAATAAATAAAAATCTTAAAGAAAACCCTTTGTTGTTATAATTACATATTTAATTTTATCATCCTGTTCCCTCTTCAGAGTATCTTGGGTTAGACCGTAAATGGATACTCTACTTTTAATTCAGGTCAAGTTAAAGAACTATGTAGAACAAAGACATGGCAAGAGTAGGCTTGTGGGCTGCCTGTTCAGCCTAGCCTGGAATGGTTTTTAAGTTTTAAAAAGTTGGGAAAAACAAAGAAACAAACAAACAAAAACAACAAAAATAGAGGCGTGTGTGACAGAGACCTAATGTGGCCTTGCCTGAAATATTCAATGTCTGGTTCATTACAGAAAAATTCTGTGTCTGGTTTAGAGTCTGTGGTAAATATGTTGGAAGGCTATTTAAATGTCATTGTTTATCATGAATGTATCTTTCCTTAGTTATCAAGTTAAAATGAGGATTTGGAAATTATTGCATTATTGGTATGTTACAAATGGAGGATATAGCATTCCATAGCCAGCTACAGGCTATAGCTTACTGACTCCTTTCAAGGGCAGAGGTGCTCACTTTGTGGTTTGTGGGGCTTACCAAAACCCTTTCAGGAGATTTATGAGTTCAAAATTACTTTATAATAGCAGTACAGCATTATTTTCCTTTTTCATTGTATTGATATTTACACTGATGATGCAGAAGCAATGGTTTGCAGGCTTTAGCACAAATCAAGGTAGTGACTCCAAACTGTCCTAGTTGTTACGTTGTTCTTCACTATCATGCACTCAAAATAAAAACGAAAGTCAGTCTTGCCTAAAAATTCTTTGATAAAGCAGTACAGAATAATTACATTTTAACCCTTAATACATATGTTTTTAATTTCATGTGTGATGAAATGGGAAATATGCATAAAGCCCTTCTTCCTGATGGTTTTCTTTGGGACAGTCTTGTATGTAATTTGATTTATGAGTTATAAACTTGTTGCTTTTTATGAAATGCCATTTTTCCTTCAAAGTGTAACTGACAAATTATGGTTATTGGCAGTCATTTTCTTAAAAATTAATGGAGTGAATCCATTAATACTCTAAGAAAACTGACAATATTTTTTGCCAACAATGCAACTTGAGCTTTCAGTTAAAACTTAGAAATTTGGAAAACTTTTATCTACCACCAGGAGTTTGGTAGCTTTTCCATAATTAAAGATTTTTCTGAAGATAATAGTGGTGATATAATAAATGTGATTTTTAAAAGTATTGTATAGTGAAATGTATCAACAGATACTTTGCAAATGGCCAGTGTATGGTACAGAATCTTGCCTGGGTAAAAGATTGATTTAAAGTAGAAGACAAATTTTAATATGAGTACAAAAAATTCTTTGATACTATATTGCCACTAACCTTTGGGAAACCACCACTTAATCTTATTTTAGTGCCACATTGAAAAAAAAGAATTTCTACAATTATCTGGAAAAGATATTAAGTTACTTCTTTTTTTTTTTTAACCAAATATCTGTGTGAGGCTGGGTTTTCTTAATATATTTTAACCAAAACAAAGTATTGGTTAGTGGCAGTGAGAACCCAGCTGTCTTCAGTAAGCCAACCATTATTCTAAATATGTAAATAATTGTTGCCTTTCTCACTAAATTTTATGTTGTTTTAGAAACTATTATTATTTTTAATAAAATATACTATTTATATTCATGAAATGGGTTTGTTATTTTTAAGTGAGTTAACATTTAAAATTTTTCTTTTTAAATTACTAATGCTGTGAATATCAATAGATGTAACCCATATAAACACAGTTTATATGTTTGGTGTCCTCTGTATTTTTAAAAATGTAAAGGTCCTGAGACCAAAAGTTTTGAGAACTGCTCATCAAGGGTTTAAGGAATCACTTCTTCAAGTACATTGAAATATGGTAGCTGGAAATACTTTTAGGAATAATTAAGGATAAAACTATCTCATTTAAAATCTTTTTCGTTTAGTTTTAAAATAGCATGGTAATTTTGTCAGCTATTTTTCCTTTTTGTCACATAAGAAAAACCTTTTCTTTTTTTCTTCTTTATCAATTCTCACAGCAATGCTGGGGTAAAAACAACACTGCTAGAGGCTCATTCTGAGATGGGGAGCACTGAAATTCTGGAAAAGGAGACCTCAGAAAGTCTCAGTAATGGTACCAGCAGCAACGTAGAAGCAGCCAAAAGGTTGGCCAAACGCCTTTATCAACTAGACAGATTCAAAAGATCGGATGTTGCAAAGCACCTAGGCAAGAAGTACGTTGTGTACCAAGGCTGGTGTCTGAGTGTGTCCTTGTATGTGTGTCTTTTTAAATAGCTTGGATTTTAATAACAAAGTGTATCCTGTTTTCTTATAGCAATGAATTTAGCAAACTAGTGGCAGAAGAATATCTGAAGTTTTTTGATTTTACAGGAATGACACTGGATCAGTCTCTCAGGTATGATTAAATATCACTTCTGTTCTTTTTTGCTTCCAAATAATTCTGAGAAGAGAAAGTAATGCTGAAACTAAAATCCAAGTTTTAATTCTTTTAGCCCACAGTGACTTTGTGATCTTAGTTCAGATTATACTATAGTTTATTAGACATAATAGAAAGAAAATCATTTTTTTAATGAAATCACACATGAAATCATATTTTCCATCTAGTAGATGACATAGTAAAAAATAGTAAGTCTTGAGAAGTGGAATCTCAAAAGTAGGTCTTGACAAGTGGAATCTGTGGGAATCTGGTTTTCGGATGATCAGTTTAAAAAGGCACAGATTTACAGACTGTAGAATTGCAGGCTTTTTCCCCCTAAACATTTGTTTATAATAGCCAAATAGCCTCTAAGATGTTGCTTGGAATTAATTCATGAATGGAATAAAAATGAACATCAACATATAATCGGCAGAAGATATCTGTAAACTGTTTCAGATAGTAGCACTTTTTGCTGATCTGTTCAGATGAAGGTTTAATAAACACACTGATCCTCACTTTTCACACCATAGTGTACTGTAAATTTCTAAGAGTTGTGAAGGTAAAACCCAGTCAGCATTTACCTCTTATTAACTTTATAACATGTCAGAGCCTGGAGGAATTCTGAGATCATCTGTATAACCCTCTAGTTTTATAAATGAGGCAACTGTGTTTTGGGAGGTGGAGTGAGGATATTTAGGTTAGAATGCACAATAACGACTTATTCAGTGGTACTTTGTGTGAATTGAGGGCATACATAGGTTTTTCCACTGAAAACAAGTAAGGGTAGAGAAAAGATTGATGTTTATGCATTGTTCTCTGATGTGGTTTATAAAAGACAGTTATGAAAAATTCCAGTTTGATCAATATAAGTTAACAAGCTAAGAAAGCAGCACTTTCATCATAGAAATAATAATGTTGTATGTTTCTTCTAATTGTAAGATTTCTTAGAACATTTTAAAGGATTTTTTTTCCTTCCTAACTCATGTTTAGGGAAGCGCATCCACTTTGTCAAGTGAGGGTCATTGGAATTCATCATAGACAGTACTCTTAGTGACTCTGATTTAGATTGGTGTGTGGTTCTGGGCATATTTTTGTTTTTCAAAGAATTTTTATACATAAATTAGTTGTGTTTTAGCTCCCAATTTTCTTCTTATATAAAAAGTTAATATAAGGTGATAATAGGCAAAATAAAATTAATAAAAATTGTACACAGGATAATATAATTGTAATTTTTTTCTTTTTTTAAATTTTATTTTATTTATATTCAGTTAATTAATGTATAATGATTACTAGTTTCAGAGGTAGAGTTCAGTGTTTCATTTGTTTTATATAACAGTGTGTCAGTGGCAAGTACAATCATATAAACAAAATGACAAACTGTTGTAGTTTTAAAACATAGCCTCCATGGTTATGGGTTTGGTCTTTAAGTGTTCTTTGGTTTTTATCTGACTGATCTTTTAAATGGGTACTTGTCATTTCAGTCATATGGGGAAGTTACTACCTTCCCAGGGCTTTATTTTTTTTATTTTTTATTTTTTTAAGATTTTATTTATTTATTTGACAGAGAGAGATCACAAGTAGGCAGAGAGACAGGCAGAGAGAGAGGGAGAAGCAGGCTCCCCGCCGAGCAGAGAGCCCGATGTGGGGCTCGATCCCAGGACCCTGGGATCATGACCTGAGCCGAAGGCAGAGGCTTTAATCCACTGAGCCACCCAGGCGCCCCCCAGGGCTTTATTTTAATGTATTAGCTACCATGTTACTGTTACTATTCTGTCATCTTTCATATTAACATTTTATAGAATTAAATAAATTTATATTGAATGGCTATCTCTAGCAAGTTTTTTTTTAATAACTAGAATATCTTACTTTGTATAACTAATTTTGTATTATATATGAATTAGCTTTAATTATCAAACATAAAGAGTATGGTAATGTTTTCTAGTTTCACTTTTTTTCTCTTAATTCTTTTTTTTTAGGTATTTCTTTAAAGCATTTTCTCTTGTGGGAGAAACTCAAGAACGAGAGAGAGTTTTAATACACTTCTCCAATAGATACTTTTATTGTAACCCAAATACCATTGCTTCACAAGGTAATCTGATGGAAATGTTTGTATTTCAAAAAACAAGGGTTATTTTTCTCATTATAAAAGTTAAATTTTATTGTGGAAAATATGGAAGATTATACAGAAGAAAATGAAAATCATCTAGGGATCTCTAATTATCTGGAGATAACTTTTAACAACTGATTTATTTCCTTCTCTATTTGTATAATATTTAATTTCAAATTTGAATCATTACAGAGTTTTGTTTTCTGTTCTTTCCCTTTCAGTTGTGAGCATTTTCTCGTGTCATATTTAATGGCTGCATGACATTCTTTTCTTTTCATTATTTTTTACTTTGTTTTCCAGTTCTATAGTATGATAAGAGGCTTTAAATCAGTCTGAAATTTTACATGCAAAGCACATTGTAATAAATGAAATGCAGGTTTTATTTCTTCTTTCTATCCCTCTGATCTCTAAACTTCTTGAAGAGCATGTATGCTTAGTTTTGGAAACATTTACAAATCTCACTGGAGTTTTGTAGTGTGTCTCCAGTGCTTTGGTTTGATATTTGTTGTAGCAACACTGACCACTGACTTTGGTTTATGATTTTAATGAACTATGAGTTTTTGTTTATTGTACTATTTTTAAAAAGCAACTTTAAACTATTTCAGTGTTGATGCACCATATCAAGAGGTTTTTCCTCCATGTCAATTCCTGCAATAAAGTAAAATTTTCAAGGTTTGAAGTCAGGCACATTCATTTGCAATTGGAGAATCTTTCATAAACACGAATTCTGGAATAGATCACTAGGATTAGAGGCACCAGAAATAACCATTATCTTTAGCTTCAGTCTTGCCCGTTAACTGGGATAAGTATACTTGATGTTGACTAAAGTGATTAATCCCCCAGCCTCTGCCCTGCAGGCTATAGCTAAATTAACTAACAATCTGATCATTTGAGTCACATTCATCTCCATAAAATGGGAATTTAATTTTCTTTAGTCCTTTCTTTGATTATACTTAGACTATTTATTCACTGTTTCTATCACTTATCAGTATTGTGTAGAGAATGAAAGGGATAGAAGGGAATTGTTTTTATTAAAAGCCTCCTTAAATCTAATAAAATATTGACATTCCCGAGTGAAATAAGGAATTTGGATATGTACACTCATCTGGCTGTTGATAAGGGTATTGGAGAGTTGGCTGCTGAGTGTTTTACAAATGCTTTCAAGGAATTTATTTTAAATGTAGTTAATATTTAATAATAATAATCTGGAACTGGAATAAATACACTTTTGGTCATTCAATAGCATCTCCTTAGAGACATTAATAATAGAAATCACCTACTGTACTCAAAGGCATACTTCTGAAAAATAAGCTGTCTTTAATTCATGAATTCAGTAATTAGGAAGGCCTGCCTTTCTGTACATTGGGCATACATAATAAGGTTTTTCTGCATCTGCAACTACCATTGTCTACTATACTTAGGTTGAGAATTGCAGGAAAAGAATGAGGAGAAGTAATTCTAAGGTTTGGAAATGAGAAGCTTCTAATTCTTAGTGCTTTTTCTTTTCCTTTATAAAGTAAGAGATAGTGATGTTTCCATCTAAATGTGACATGATCCATCTGGTTTGAGCAGCATCTTTCCCCTGAATATTTAATTTTTTAATCTTTACAGATTATTGCAGTATTTTACTTTTGGCTGATCCATAGTATCCTGGACCAGTTGACCTACATGTTGCCTTTAGTGAATTGTCAAGAAAGAGGATAACTATTCCTGCCCATATATTTTTAGCCAGAGAATTAATACCCGGACGGTACACTGAAAGACCCAAATCTTGGTTTCCTGTAACTTTTGCTTCTTTCTTAATTTACATTCCTCCCAGAAAGTAAAAAAAAAAGAAGGAACGGTAGCAAATAATTTATTTTCATTTCTGCATCTTTTATTACATAAGATTAGGAAAATATAAATAAAAAGATAAAAATTATCTCATTACCCAGAGACAGTAATATTTTAATATAATGCTATATATTATTCTGGATGTATTTATATTTAAATGGGATCATACTGCATATAATGTGCTTTTCATATAATAATTTATTGTGAAATATCTTTTTGTTTCAACAGTCAGCATACTTGGACAACATTTTTAATGACTTAAACATAACAGGATTGTGGTTTTGGAGGGTTTTATTTACTTGCTCCCCATTATAAGCGATATTTCTTTGGATACCCTTGTATCTTGTATAGATCCTATTTCCTTAGTGTAAAGTCTTATAAATGGATTTGCTGTGTCAAAAGATACTGTTCCAAAGCTTAAGATACGTACTATCAAACTACCCTCCAGAGAGTTAAGAATAATATACTCTATCACCAGCAGAGTCCTGCTCTCTGCACTGAGGCCCTTTTAATAATTTTTTTTGTCTCCCCAAACAAATATGATTGTGCTTAGCCACATTATTGTGTTTTCAGAGGTTCTTAATGTATGCCACTTTAATGATAATAAGTAGTCCAACAGGAAATAGTGAATTAATGCTTTCTTCCTTGTCTCTTCCCTTAGATGGAGTCCATTGTCTCACCTGTGCAATGATGCTTCTTAACACAGATCTCCATGGCCATGTAAGTGTCGGTGTGTGAAGCTGTCTTATAGAAATTAAAATATCTTGAGCTTATCTTTGCTTTTGTGTTCATACACACTTATTCTCTCCCCTTCCCTTCTCTCATTCTCTACATGGCAGGTAGGTAAATGTAAATCCTTGGAAAAAGAAATAACTCACTTTACATGCTAACATGAATATGATACTGTCTGCATGTCTGGAGTTGACTTATCTGTAGTGAGTGTGTTCTGTATCTTTTCTCCAGTAGATGGCAGAGACAGAGCATTTGTTTTTTGGTTAGCTATTTGGGTTGCTAATATGATGGAAAGAGGAAATAAGTTAGAGCTGAAGATGATAACCATGTTTTTACTAAATCTAGTAGCCAGTCTTAAGAACACAAGCCTTTTCTTTGCTTCTCAGCTGATGTGGTCTTTTTTACTAGTTGAAATATCAAAATATTCTAATTACTATCTCATATTCTGTTGAAAAATCTAGAGAAAACTTAACCAGGGTGAGATGCTTTATAATTATATATAAACTTTTACCTTTCATAGGTGTGAAATTTTAGCATTTACTTAAACTGTTTGTCTTAGAGAAAATGAAAATCTTTTAGTTTAATATAGGCCAGTATGTACTCACTTAGCACAAAAATTATTTCATAGTCCCAGGTCCATTTATTCTGAAGAGAAAACCAAGTTTCTTATAATTAAAGAATCTAGGTCATCCCTTGATTTGCTATATGATTTATCTTAAAATTTTAAAAAATCACACTGAAAGAATAAAGCTTAGGTATCTGTACAAATTCATTTTCATATTCCAAAAGGACACATAATTTCCTTAAGAAAGGCAAAATGGTGCAGTTTGGGACCATTAAAGTGGACTGAAGGGAAAAAGAAATGTTCTGTCAGAAAAATGAAGAGGAGATATAGTGATAACTAGCACTGTCTTCACAAGCCTCCCAACTTAACTAGGAAACTAGCAAGTTCCTTTTTCAATTTCCATGAGTTGTATTTAGAATAACCTAGTGACCTGTAGACATATGTAACATGTGTCCAGCGATGATATGAATAAAATTAGTAGATACTCTCAGGGACATTTTGGGGCCATAGCACCATAAATCATCCTGGGCATGTAAAGGTGCTAGGATTCCCGCAGTGTGAGCCTTGACATGAGGATCAGAATCTAAACTCATAGGTTTGTTATGGGGATGACAACTCAGTGGACCGTCCTGACCCCTGTTTTTCTCTTACCAGCAAAGCAAGTTTTCCTTGCTTTTTCCTCTGCCTGTCTTATGATGACAGTTACAATATTGTCCTCTTCTTTTCCTCCCACTTAAGAGAATTTTTGAATACTCGTCCACATATAACTTTGATCCAAGTTAGTGAGTCCCAACATGAGGTAGCTTTGTCATGTGAGATATTTTAAGGTCTCATTCACGTATGATGAGTGTGCATTTAGTGTCTGTTGACTGAGAAAATTTATAATGACAAAAAAATCCAGTAACACGTTCAATTCTTATTTAAAAGTTGAGGATCTCATAGAACTTCTATAGAAGTTGCTAGATGGGGGATTAATTTCTATTAAAAGCTGAATTACTTTTTAGAAAGCTAATATTGCTTTAATATGTTCAAATAAGTGTATATCTTATTAATCACAATAATTTTAAATATGGCAGTAAATAAAGGTGTGAGGTTTGTTATATATTCAGATAACTCAGCTTGATATCCAGACTAACCGTGAGCACCCCAGTGTTTATAGTCCATAAGTTCAGAACCACAGATCTTGGATTTGCTCTTGCTCTGTTTTCAGACCACTTTTATATAATTGAAAAGAGATTAAATGAAGAGTAACATTTCTTTTTGCAACTAGAATGTAAGAGTTTATAGGTAAGGGGCAGTATATGAACAAACAGTTTAATATTATCCTGAGTTGTGTCAATTGTACATAATTAACAATTGGCTATAGTGACAGAATTACATGTAAGAGGGAGAGTAAGTACAATATTAACATATTTTTATTAATTATTAGTTCTTAGCTTTGTTCTTGAAAATGTGTGCTATATACTTAGGATTATCTGTTGGTTAGGTTTTGTATATTAGAGGTTTGTTAAATCCTTATTTACAATGCATGCTGTTGAAAGCCTGTTGAATATATAGTAGTTTCATAAGAACTAACCATACGAAAATGTGTTTTCTTATCTTCCAACTCTGGATTCATTTTAAAAATAAATTTTCCTTCTAGGTGGTAAGTTTTTATCCATAATTCTGGATGTAGTTTCTGTTGCATCATGATTGCCTGATGTATTGTTACAGTTTCTGTTCGACTTACTAGCATGATCCCTTTGAAGGTGAATCATTCAAAATATAAAGTGAATTATTTCTAATATCTGCCCCTTTTCACCTCCTCCCTAGGCTGTACTGCCTAGGCCATCACCTCTCATTACTTAGTCCAATGCTAGAAAAGTCCTCTTGGGAAGTGAACTAATAAGCCATTTTCCTTTTCTTCTTTACCATTGTGCCCTGATAGCAATACACCAGCATGATCTTTCTAAGAAGTACTGCTATAAGCTTGTCCTCATGCTCTCAGTGGGGGAGGCATAACTTGGGAATTAGCTTCTTTTGGTTTTTCTTTGTGATGAATCCTCCTTGTGGGTTTTATTTACTCTGAGGAATGATACATTGGAAATGCACTGGTTTGGGCCTTTGTTCATTCTGCTAACTTTTCTTACTAATAAAATCATTGACTGTATACTAATGTAATAAATCTAATATAGTGTTATATGTTGGAATGCCTTTCTGTCTTTCTTTTTATAATTTATTCTAACATTCAACAAACACTTATAGTATGTCTACTCTATCCAAATTATGTGCCATCTGGGTAAGGATTGGAAATGAATGAGACATTTGTGGAAGTCAAATCTCATTTCTGGTAGTGTTGGCTAGGCTGACTTTCATTAGTCCTTTTAACTTAGAATATAACAGGTAACTGAGGTGCTGTAGTGGAAAAGTACTGGGGATAATTGAAAAGTACTTGGATAATTGAATTTCACTAAGTAGGCTAGGAAAAAAATCTGAAGTATATGCAATATTTTTGGAAGAAGTTCATTTAAATGTCATAATTTCAGTGGAGCTAAAAATGCTGATTCCCTTTTGTACCTATTTTAAAAAAAATGAATGATGCATTATTATTTTAGCAATAGTATTGACATGCTTTTATTTGCGTGTGGTTTATTTTCTTAGATAAAATATTTTATAATTGTGGTCACATAGCTAATTTGCTGAGTAATCTCTTATTTTTAAAATGACTTCATCGATGAAATATGTATGTAAATTAAACTTTTGCATATACAGATAACTTTCTATTAAAACAAACTCTAGAGTTTATTTTTCTCTTACAATACAGGAACTAAGTTGTATCAATGTTATTTGAGCTACCAACAAGGAAAAAATTGAAAATATGAAAATCTTTTTCTTTAAAGCCTTGTGTTTTATTGGAAAAAGTATGAATAAAGTTAGAATAAATTCAATACTATTTCTTTTCTGGACTGATCTTCACTTGTGCTTTGTTGACTGTAACTAGCTCTCAGGTACTTGGATCATAACAGAGATTCAGCTGTCTACCAGGATTATCATTGGAGCTGAAGACAGGTGTCAGGGGCAGGACAATAGGCAGAAACTTTGCACCAGGGTTAGACTCTGAAGTGGGAAGAAGTTTTAGATGTAGACTGAGTTGTAATGAAGAGTGGGATAGATAAATATAGAATCAGTTGGTCATTTTCACAACTAAAAGTCAAAAGAGATCTGTAAGACAGTGGCTGCCCAGAGTCAGGCCTTGGTTAGAGGCAGTAGCAAGGACATTTATTTGTAATCAAGGTATTGTGGCAGAATCTATCCTTTGACACTGTGGCTTGGGATTTTTAATAGGAATTTTACCCAAGGCGTCTCTGTGTTTTTCAGTAATGGCAGGAGCTAGCCCACTCTGCAACAGGTGTAAGGGAGTTGGGGGTGTGGTTCTTCTGGAGTGGTGGCTCAGTCTAGTCATCCTGTAGATAACTTTGGGATACTCTGGGTGTGTTGAATATCATCCTCAGTGGTCTGAGTTTAATTATGAGGCAGGACCTTACTGTTTTTTTGTTTGTTTTTGTTTGGTGTTGGATTATAAGTTGAATAAGGGATAAAACCACAGTTAGTATACCATACTGGTAGAGGGGCAGAAAGGAGTCAAGTATAGGTTTTGTAATAGAATAATGTTAGCAGTTCATTATTTTCATTATTTTTCAGTGTGTATACTGCATTGGTAATTTTTTTTTTTTAATTCCTAGATTGGCTCTGTAGGATCGTAGAATTTTAAATTGGCAGGCAAAATATTTTGTTTATTATCAGAAGTGGAAAATGACTATTATAAGAATTGTTTAATGCTTTTACTTTTCATAGTGTGCTGTTTTACCTTTCTACCCTCAAAAGCACCACAGACATTTAACATCCTTAGGAAATTTCTGTTTCTGTGATAATCATTATTGTAATTGGCCAGCTGCCTGAAGTGCTTTTTGCCTGCTGCTCTTCCTCCTGTCTAGCTGTCTTCTCTCTGGGCTCCTCTTCCTGTCTCTGCTGCCTCACATCCTAGATGCCCTCTGCCAGGAAAGCCGTCTTTGGCATTCATTTATTTTCCTATCTGAGTTTTACCCTACTGTAGATTCTAGCCTTGTTCTTAATTTCCTTTCCGTCAACAAGCCTCCTTTCCCTTGGAGGCCTCTTTTCCGTGTCCTTGGTTCCAAGTCCTTCCTTTCACCTCTTTGGGAGCTTCCCAGCTACAGTGACTTCCAGCAGGCTCTCATGCCTGGAGCTTCTCAGTGATGATGATAGTTCACAGAAGGATCAGGTCTGGACCAGAGTTGCCAAGGATTTCTGGTGGGGCATTGGGTTCAGTTTTACTGTTACTGTTTCTCTTACCATAAGGAGCATTTTGGGGATTGCTTGAGAACCTTTACTGTCAGCTGTGGAAATGTTTTTTATCGAAAAATGTCTTATAGATTTTTCTATTTTTTTAAAGATTTTATTTATTTGAGAGAGAGAGAGCAAGAGAGAGCACAAGTTGGCGGGGAGGGGCCTAGGGAGAGGGAGAAGCAGTCTCCTGCTGAGGAGAGAGCCTGACTCAGCTCAGTCCCAGGACCCCAAGATCATGACCTGAGCTGAAAGCAGATGCTTAGCCAACTGAGCCATTCAGGTGCCCCTCAGATTTTTCAATTTTAAAATGACCTTTAAGATACTGTCACATTGACGACTATGTGTGGATTTTAATAGGAATGCTTACTTAAGCATGTCACAGTTAATCACGCACTGGTGCATTTTCTCTGCTTCTGTGACTTATCAAAATGAAAGCCTCCTTTCCTTTTTTTCCTTTCCCCCATTTCTTCCTCCTCTAGCCACCTCCCCCACTTCTCTTCCTTTCTTCACTTTTTTTTTTGCTAGTTCTCCTTTTTTAAGAATAGGTTCATACATGGAAAGTACAATGTGGAGATATCAGTTGGGTCAGTAGGGCTCATTTAGGGACTTCGGGTTATCGAATTTGTACATTATTCAGTAGCTGCATTCCTTTTCCTTCTTACCGTTACGAGTTTTTCACATTTGCACAGGTCTTTAGTAGAAAATGATAAAGCAGATCAAACTCCATATTAAGTCTGTTTTTGCTCTTTCTTCCTGCAAATGGTTTGAGGAGGGAAGGAGTAAGGGTGAGGAAGGTGACTGAAAAAAAACTTCTTACCTCTAATCCCATTACTTAAGTTAACATCTGTCATTCTATGACAAATTAAAAGTAGAGTTTAGTCTTTGTAATTTGATTATGAGGACAGTGTCTTCTATCTTCTCAAATTTCAAGGAAATACTTCCTATGAAGCTGTTATAGAATCTGCTACTACAGTACTTCTCAAACTTTTTAGTATCATATTCCCTTTGTACTCTTAAATTTTTTTGAGGACCCCAAAGAGCTTTTGTGTATATCCATTAATATTTACCATGTTAGAAACTAAAATGGATAAGATTTAAAAATATTTAGTATTTTAAAATGGCAATGATAAACCCATTAAATGAATAACATACTTTTTTCTTTTAAAATGAGTGAATTTTATTTTTTAGTTTATTTTTAGGTATACAACATAATGATTCATTATTTATATATAATTACAAAATGATCACCACAGTAAGTCTAGTTAACATCTGTCACCATCCGTAGTTAAATTTTTTTTCCTTGTGGTAAGAACTTTCAAGCTACTCTTCAGTTTCAGACATTCAGTACTGTAGTCACCATGATGTACATTATATCCCCATGCAGTACTTACTTTACAAGTGGAAGATTGTTCCTTTTTTTAAATTAATTGAACTATAGTTGACACACAATGTTATGTTAGTTTCAGGTGTACAACCTAGTGATTTGACAAGTCTGTTTGTTATGCTATGCTTACCACAACTGTAGCTACCATCTGTCACCATACAACACTATTACAATACTATTGACTATTTTTCCTGTGCTGTACTTTTTAATCCTGTGACTTACTCATTTCATAACTGGAAGCCTGTGTCTCCTACTCCCCTTCACCTATTTTGCCCAACCCCAACCTGCACTCCACTCTGGTAGCAGTTTGTTCCTCTATATTTATGGGTCTGTTTCTGCTTTTCCTTTTTTTTTTCTTTTTAACGTTACACACACTTACATATTTTTTAAGTTTTTAATTTAAAATTCCAGTTAGTTAACATACGGTATAATACCAGTTTCAGGTGTACAATTCAGTGATTCAACACTTACAAAGAACACTGATGCTTATCACAAGTGCACTCCTTAATCCCCATCACTTATTTGTTCATTTGTTTGTTTTTCAGATTCCACATGTAAGTGAAATCCTATAGGAATAACATTCTTTTTTTATGAATAACAATTAGACTTAGCAAAGCAAAAAAAAAATCAGTGAAAAGTATTGCATTGAAAATTTTTTGCAAGACTCTTTCATATTTGGCTTAATAGAAGACAGCTGAATTCTCTGCTTATGTATTTAATTAGTTGCTATATGTCACAAGTAATGTAGCTTCTAGAAAACTCCACTGTAACTTATGAGTGAGAGTGAAAAAAATGTTCTGAGTATTATTATAACACTAGGTGTGATCTCACGGGCTCCCTGAACAGGATCCCTGAGTCATACTTTGAGAACCACTGTCTTAGAATGTTATTATCAGTTGCCATATTTTTTTCTTTAAACCACGTCTAGTTCCTTTTTCAATGGCAGTGTATTATACAAGAGGCAGGAAAGTCCAAGTAATATTTCAGATATCCCTAAAAGTTGAACTTCTAATACTTACATTAGCCTGTGATTGGGGTTTATGAAAGAATACTTTGAATATCACAGCCACAGCTTCTTGGTTTGGAAATTTATGAAGGATCTTGCTTTGCCTGCTAATCATACATATAAAAAAATAGACACCTGAGGGCAGCATAATACAATTAAATTTATTTGGTAGAGAAGAATACAAAACAAAAGCAAAATAGCTTATAGCAGATCTATAGAACTGAAGTAATTACCAAATCTGTAGTATGCTTTTTCTCCCCTCAATTATTGTAACATGTTGGAGGAGGTGGAATTATCATGTGGGAGGGTATGCCTGCTGTGGTTTAAAATCCCAAGACTTATGAGACCAGATTTTACCAATGGATCATGAAAGCTTTTAGTTTCTCTGAAAGTTGTTTTTTTTTTTTTCTCCCACAATGCCAGATTCTACATTATTGAAAATAAAAATTTTAGGATTATTTTGCCTAATTCTGCAACTATATGCTGTGGTCTGTTTTCCTGGTGAATACTTGAGATAGCTGTCCTTGCTAGCTGCTCTCTCTTAGATCTGAGTTTAGGTTAGGTCTTGTCTGGAGCTTTGAAGAAGGTTTCATTCCTCCAGTTGTCAGGGAAAGCATACTCAAAGCAAAGACTTGGTCACTCTTGTGCTGAATTTCAGACAGTAGCTTGTATGGTTTCTAGGTGACTCTAAAGAAGGAGTCTCTTCATCTTAACTTTTCCCCTTTACTCTCATTGTTACCACTAAAGTTGGGAGCTGATTATCAACTGAGTGGGGAAAAATGCCATAACTTTAACAGTAAGGCACAGAATATATCTGAATACATATTCTAATACATAATTCTAATCTATTTGCATGCTCACTCATGATGTTGTCTTGAATACAAACGCCACTTCCTTCCAGTTTTCTTTTAGTTCAGGGGTCAGCTAGGCACCTGGCTGGCTCATTGGTGGAGCATGTGACTTTTGATCTTAAGGTTGTGATTTCGAGGCCCACACTGGGTATAGAGAGGACTTAAAAATAAAATCCTAAAGGGAAAAAAAAAAAAAAAGATCAGGGGTCAGCAAAGCATGACCCACAGGCAAAATCCAGCTGATGGCCTGTTTTTGTAAGTGAAGGTTTATGGAACACAGCCAAACCCATTTCTTTATATCTTCACACTAAAATAAGGTGATGAGTAGTTGTAACAGAGACCTCATGACCTGTAAAGCCTAAAATATTTCCTATCTACTTCTTTTCACAAATTTACAGAACTTTTCTACACGCCCTACCCTTAGTACATGAAACCTTCTTCTCTCTCTCCCAGATGTAGTAGAGTAAGGTTAAGGATGCTTCTTTTACTTAACCTTCTGAATGATAACATGTTAAAAATGTATCTGAGTTCAGTTTTTGAGAAATGATAAATTCATCAAAGAATTTCTAAAAGTCATTTAATGTATCTTGTTAAAAAAATGGAGAAAAGAGCTCTTTCTTGTATTATAAGATAATACTATAATATATTTGAAAATGGCAGTATAATCATTTCAGAGAAAAGCCTTAAATTTTTCTGGGGATATGAACCTCCAGTCTTGGGTTTTTCATCTTTTTGCTTAATATTCTCTCTCATTAAGGATTGTGCCTTAATTGGCCAAATATTCAAAATTTAGGCCTGGTATTTTGAGGTTTCAAATGGAATTCTTACTTTTTGTGGATTTTCTATTCTGTGTGTTTAATTTTAGATTTGATTAAAGATGTCTTTTGATTTTAGTTAATGATCCAGAGATTCATATTCATCGAACAGCTCAGATTTGATTGGAAATGTTGCATTGATTTCAAGAAACAGTTTCTTTGACTCTCAGTGCATCAGGAGGCTTTTTTACATCTCCATGCTTTTATTCATTTAATGGAAAGGAATCCAGAATATAAAAAGGTACTACAAAATTACTGCCTTGGCATGTAACTGGCCAACATTTGTTTCAGAGCAAGCCTACTTTTTTCCAAAGTTTTGAATCAATTTGGGAAGAAAATAGAATCATGGCAGTGTGTGAGTTTCTCTGTGATAGCTATGAATGGCTGAGATACAAAATCAGTGATTACAGTTAGCTTTGTTCAGTGGACAGTATTTGAATAATAGTATTTCAAGATAATTGATACAGTTTGGTATAACAAGAAGGAAAAATCCAGGCATTATATGAAGGAGTGTTTCTCAATGACAAAGACTTCATTTCATTTTACTTTTACTCCATGATAAAGATGGTACAAAAACTCAGGAAGTGTTTAACCATATAGGTAAGTAAGGCACAAAATGGACTAATGAGACCCTTCGCCTTTCCTCCTGGGCCTTACCTAGAACTGCCAGAGTGTCAGAGGAGGACAGTAAATAGCAGATATAATTGCCTCAACTAATCGAATATTCAGTAAGTTGTTGAGCATCTTTGACTAATAGAAGGCTATTTATCTTGGTTATTTTCCTGCATTAGTCAGGCAGATTGAGGCACCAGTTCTTGGGTGTTTGTACTAATTCTTCTTTACTGTGGAGGACCCAAAGTGTATGAATTGTTATTGTAAGCTTGAATTTACATATCCATTTTCTCCCTAATTGCTATTTTCCTAATTGTTATTTCAAAATTCACGTGAGTCAAAATGGTATCTTTACACTAATGTAGGCTGTGAAAGTATATAAAAAGCAATGCTAAATAAGCAAGTAAATAAAATAAGTCTGAATTTAGAATGAAGTATGACTTTATAAACCAAAATAATGCCAGGAACTTTACCATTGTTTTTCAGTGTTATAAAACATAACAATTATTAATTAAATGATGAAAGTTTTATTTATACCATATAATAAAAATTCATAATGTCCTCGAGTTTTTTGACTTAGTGATCTTTAAAGTTATTGCTCATTAGTCTTTCAAAAGAATTTTGAACAAAAAATAATACCTTCTTCCAGTTTAAAGTTGTCCTCTAAATTTTTTCATTAAAAGTTTAAGTAATTAAAACTTACAAAATTAATTTTTGATGTGGACATTATTGACATTAAAACTATTCTTCATTAGTGTCTAAAGGTTAGACGGAGCGAATAGTACTTCCAAGTGACAGTAAGTACTTCTGAAAATCTGTTCCTCCAAAGAACAATGAGAACACTTGCAAAAAATGGTCAAAATGTTTTTAGAACTCTGGAGATTAATGAAAGGCTTGCAACAATCTGAAGAGTGTTTATTGAAGAAAACAAAACAAAACAAAAAGCTTAATATCCATAAGAACAGTAAGATTTTGTGGTGTTTTCACTCGCTCTATTATCATTCCCCTCTCCTCAGTTCCACAGTAATCTTAAAAACCATTAGTCTCTCACAGTCATATTAGCTATGAAAACCAGAATCATTGACAGGAATAGGCAGTTAGGAACTCCCTCAAAAGCCCCATTCCCAGGGAATTGTCGTTATTTGACTTGTCTGGCAGTTCCCTGGAAAATCCTCACTTGCAGAGCTTGTTTTTCTTTGATCTGACTGTGCGCTCATTCAGTAAAAATAGTCTTTTCCGCAGAGCATTTGACCGTTTTTCAACATTACTGTTGCATCTGGTGCTAATAGCAGTTGGGCAAACACAAGGTTGACCAAAAAACTTAAAAGGAAAAGCTGGGAAATACAGCATACTGGTGAACTCCGACATATTCTTGGGAATGTATGTCCACCTGCCTCGGAAAAACCTGAGAAGGCTCGAAGCTCTTACCTCTGACAACCCTTGAGATTCTGCATAAGCAAAAAGTGAAGACTATGACAGACTTAAAAATATCTTTTAAAAAAATCTTAAAAAAAAAACACCTGTCTCCTGGAGCACTGAAATTATACCTTAACATGCATGCAGAACCCAATGACAAAGGCTGGGATACTTACTCATTCAAGGCATTTCAGGAAATCTCTATCAAATAATAAAATCAGCTAACTGAGACTTCAGGGGTCACATACAACAAAGAATTAGTTCAGGAAAAGCCACTAAACAAACAATACAGTAACATCAAACAGTTGGGGAAGGGGAGGAATCTGATTTACAGATTTACCATATTGTTTAAAATCTTTAGTTTGCAACAAGTAATTATGAGACTTGCAAAGAAAGAAGAAAGTATGGGTCATACACACTAAAAGAAAGCAGTCAATAGAAACTGGCTCAAGGAGAGCCAGACATTGGACTTAAAATATTAGAAAAATGGACTAAAAACATTCAGCTATGTGTTGTCTAGAAGAGGCACATTTTAGATTAAGAGGCAGATATGTTTAAAGTTAAAGAATGAAAAAAGTAGTACCATTTAAGCAGTAATTGGAAGAGAGCTGGAGTTTCTGTGTTAATATCAACAAAATGTACTTTAAGACCAGAATTACTAGAAACAAAGACATTTTATAATGATGAAAGGGTCAATATACCAAGTGGATACAACAATTCTAAGTTTAGGAACTTAATAATATAGCCCTGTAGGGACACCTGGGTGGCTCACTTGGTTAAGCATCTGCCTTTGGCTCAGGTCATGATCCCAGGGTCCTGGGATTGATCCCCCCCGCATGAGGCTTCCTGCTCAGTGGGGAGCCTACTTCTCCCTCTGCCTGCCTCTCACCCTGCTTGTACTCTCTTTTTCTCTGTCAAAAAAATAAATAAAATCTTTAAAACTAATAATAACATTGCCCTGTAATAAATGGATAAACAGGGGCACCCGGGTGGCTCAGTGGGTTAAGCCTCTGCCTTCTGCTTGGGTCATGATCTCAGGGTCCTGGGATCCAGTCCTGCATCGGGCTCCCTGCTGAGCAGGGAGCCTGCTTCCCCCCTCTTCCTCTGCTGTTCCCCCTGCTTGTGCTCTCTCTCCTTCTCTCACTCTCTGTCAAATAAATAAATTCTTAAAAAAATAAATAAATGGATAAACAACTGGCAAGTAGAAGTAGATAATACACTGAAAATCAGAGCACCAAAATATATAAGTAAATACAGAACTAAAATGAGCAACAAACAGCAGTACAGTAATAGTTGGGGCCTTTAATATCCACTGTTACCAATGGATAGATCACTTAGAGAATCATTAAGGGAACAGTGGATTTCAACAATAGTATAGGCCTGATGGGCCTAGGAGATGTATACATTCTGACATATACATTCCATCTAACAGTAGTAGAATACATGTTATTTTAAAGCACACATTGTTCATTACCTAGGATAAATCATGTTAGGCTACAAAACAAGTCTCAAGAAACAGAATATGAGAAAAATTATGTCAAGTACCTTTTCTGACCACAAAGGTTAGAAAATGAAAATAGAAATCAATAACAGGAGGAAAGCTGGAAAACTCACAAATATGTAGAAATAACCACTGGATCAAAGGAGAAATCAAAAGGGAAATGAAAAATTGTCTTGAGACAATTAAAAATGGAAACACAATGTACTAAAACTTATAGGATGCAGCATAAATGGTTTTAAAAGGAAACTATAGGTGGAAGCACATATGTCAAGAAAAAAGAAACATATCTCAAGCAACCTAACCGTATACCTCAAGGAACTAAAAGAAGAACAAACTAAGCCCAATATTAGCAAAAGAAAGGAAATAATAAAGATAAGAGCAGAAATAAATGGAATAGAAGATAGAAAAGCAATAGAAAAGATTAACAAAACTGAGTGGGTTCTTTGAAATGATAGCAAAATTGATAAACTATCAGGTAGACTACACAAGAGTATTATTCCTAAATGAATAAAATTATAAATAAAAGAGGAGATGTTACAGTAGACACCACAGAAATAAAAAGAATGATGAGAAACTACTATTAACAGTTATATTCCAACCTATTGGACAACCTAGAATAAATGGATGAATTTCTAGAATTACAGAGTCCACCAAGGAAATAGAAAACCTGAACAGACCAATGATTAGTAAGGAGACTGATTCAGTATCAAAAGCTTCCTAACAAAGATAAGCCCAGCACCAGATGGTTTCACTGGTGAATTCAAACTTTTAAAGAAGGATTAATGCTAGTCCTTGTCAAACTCTTCCAAAAAATTCAAGAGGAGGAGGAAGCACTTCCAAACTCATTTACAAGAACAGCATTACCTTGATACAAAAGCCAGATAAGGTCAGTGTAAGAAAAGAATATTACAGGCCACTGATGAGGACATGCAGAATTTCTCCAAATACTAGCAAACCACGTTAAGAGCATGTTAGAAGGAACATACACTGTTATCAGGTGGGAATCATTCCTAGGAGGCAAGGATGTTTCATCATACACAGATCAATAAATTGATGTATTACATTCGTAAAATGAAAGATAAAAATTATATAATCATCTTAATATATATGGAAAAGACATTTAACAAAACTTAATATCCTTTCATGATAAAAACTCTTAATACATTGGGTATGGAAGCATGTATGCCTCAGCAAAGGCCATACCACTGCTAACAGCATACTACATGGTGAAATGGTGAAAATTTTTCCTTTAAGAATGAGGCAAGTGTTTCCATTCTCACTATGCCTTTTCAACTTAGTAATGCAAATCCTAGCCAAAGTAATCAAACAAGGAAAAGAAATTAAAAGAACCCAAATGGCAAAGAAAGAAGTAAAGTCATCTATTTGCAAATGATGTTCTTAAATGTAGAAGAATAAAGGCTAAAGACTCTACACACACAAAAGTTAGAACTAATAAAGGATATCAGTAAAGATTGAAGATAAAAAGTTAATATGCAAAAAAATCATTTGGGTTGGGTTTGCACTCATGAGAGATTATCTGAAAAAGAAAACAGTCCCAGTCACAATATTATCAAGAACAATGAAATACTTAGGAATAAAAGGAGGTGAAATATCTGTACACTGAAAACTAGAAGACATTGATGAAAGAAATTGAAGACACAAATACATGGAAAGATGTCCCATATTCATGATTGGAATAATTAATGTTGTCAAGATGTCCATAGTACCCAGAGTCATCTATAGATCCAATGCAATCCCTACTTAAATTTCAATGGAATTTTTACAGAAAAGGAAGAATAACCCTAAAATTTGTATGGTACCACAAAAACCCCAAGGAGCCAAAGCAATTTTGAGAAAGAGGAATAAAGCCAGATATATGAAATTTCTGGATTTCAAGCTACATTATAAGGTTACAGTAATTAAAACATGATACTGGCATAAAAATAGAAACATAAACCAATGGAACAGAATTCAGACCCCAGAAATGAACTCACATATATACAATCACATATATATAATCACTATATGTATATATAGAATATATTCAATATATTCAATATATATATTCAACTTATATAAGTTGATTGTGTGTGTGTGTATATGAATATATATATGCCAATGGAACAGAATTGTATAATATAATTATATAATATAATTATATATATTGATGTATATATATATACCAATGGAACAGAATTAAATAAGTTGATATGTGTGTGTGTGTGTGTCTGTGTGTGTGTGTATACACACCAATGGAACAGAATTCAGACCCCAGAAATGAACTCACATATATACAATCACCATATATATGTGTATATATACACATACATGTATATATATATTCAACTTATACATATGTGATATGTGTGTGTATATAATTTTTTTAGACAACGTGAGCAGGTGTAGGGGAGAGGTAAGGGGAGGGGGTGAGAATCTTAAGCAGACTTCACACTGTGCGCAGAGCCTGACATGAGGCTTAATCTTGCAACCCTGAGATCATGACTTGAGCTGAAGTCAGGCATTGGACACTTAACTAACTGAGCCACCCAGATGCCCCACAATCAACTAATATTTGACAGGGGAGCCAAGAATACTCTATGGGGTATTGATTGTCTCTGCAATAAATGGCATTGGGAAAACTGGTTATGCTCATGTGAAAGAAAAAAACTGGACCTTTATCTTACACCACTCACAAAATTAACTCAGAGTGGATTAAAGAATTATATGTAAGGCCTAAAACCATAAAATCCTGGAAGGAAACATCAGAAAAAAGCTCATTGATACTGTTTTCGGAAATTATTTTTTTAATCTGACACCAAAGCAAAAGGAACAGAAATAAAAGTAGGTAAGTGGGACTACATCAGACTAAAAAGTTTGCACAGCAAAGGAAACCACCAACAAAATGAAAAGGCAGCCTATGAAATGAGAGGAAATATTTATATATCACATATCTGATAAGATATTAATACCCCGAAATATAAGGAACTCTTACAACTCAATAGCAAGAAAAAAAATTAAAATTGGGAAAGGAACTGAACTTTTCCAAGGAAGATCTGTACAGATTGTCAACAGGTACATGAAAAGATGCTCACCATCACCATCAGGAAATGCAAATCAAACCACAATCAGGTGTTACCTCACAGCTGTTAAAATGGCTATTATCAAAAAGACAAGAAGTTACAAGTGCTGGTGAAGACTTGTAGAAAAGGGAACCCTTGTGCATTGTTGGTAGGAATGTAAATTGGTTCCTCTTGTCACTTCTGTGTACCGTATTGAAGATTTTAACTAGCGTTATTAGACAAGGAAAAAAACATACCAGGATTAGAAAGGAATAAGTAAAATTATCTGCTTGCAGAAGACTTGATCTTGTATATGGAAAATCTTAAGAAATCTACAAAAATAACCTTAAAAATCTCAAAAACCAGTTCAGCAAGGCTACAGCATAAAAGTTGAATGTACAAAGATCAATTATATTTCTATATATCAGTAATGAATAATGCAAAAATGAAATTCATTTCATTTACAGTAGTATCAGAAATAATAAGATACTTAAGAATAAACTTGAAATAAGATTAATATATTGATGTTGAAAAGTATAAAACGTTGTTCAAAGAAATCAAGTGGAAAGTTATCCTATGGTCATCCCATGGGGATTGGAACACTTAAAGTGGCATATTCTCCAAAGTGATCTTAAGAGTCAGTACAATCACTGTCAAAATCCCAGATGTCCTTTTTTTTGGCTGGGAGGTGGTGGAGGTGGGGGGTGGTCAATCTTGAAATTCATGTAGAAATACCAAAAAAATCAAGAGCACAGAAATAACTTGGAGGACTTAACACTTTTTGATTGCAAAACTTACTGGAAAACATTGCTAAAAGAAAGAAGACACAAATAAGTGGAAAGACTTCCCATGTTCTTGGATTGGAAGACAATATTGTTAAGATGTCCATACCTCCCAAAGTGATCTGTAGATTCAGTACAGTTTGTATCAAAATCCCAATGGCATATTTTGCAGAAATAGAAAAAAAATCCTGAAATTCATATGGATTCTCAAGGTACTGTGGATAGCCCAAACAACTTTGGAAAAAAATAGAGGACCCACACTTCCTGATTCCAAAATATAGTGTAAGGCTACAATAATCATAAGAGTGTGTTACTGACATAGGCAAATAAATCACAGTGCAAAGATAGACCCTTGCATATTTGGTCTAATGATCTTCAACAAGGATGCCAGGACCACTCAATGGGAAAGGACAATCAGTCTTTTCAAATGGTGTTGGGAATAAAGGATATCCAAGGCAGGAAAATGAAGTTGGACCTTTATACCATATAAAAAATTAACTCAAAATGGTTTAACAATCTTAACATAAGACCTAAAACTATAGGACTCCTAGAAGAAAACGTGATGTTGGACCTAGCAACGATTTCTTGGCTTATGGTACCTAAAGCACAGGCAACAAAAGCAAAAACAGACAAACAGGGTTACATCAAACTTAACTCTTGTAAATGAAAGGACACAGTGGAGTTAAATGGCTGCCAATGAAATGGGAGAAAATATTTGCAAATTATATATAATAAGTATATGCTTCTCAGTAGTTACTTTAAATGCAGATTGACTGAATTCACCAATAGAAGACATGGTGTGGCTGAATGGGTAGGAAAACAAGAGTCATCTAGATGTTGCCTGTAGGTGACTCACTCCAGAAGTAAGGACACACACAGAAAGTGAGGGGATGGAAAAAGATATTCCATGGAAATGAATATGAAATGAAAGCCAGAGTAAGTATACTCTTATCAGACAGAGTAGACTTTTTAAAAGACTATAATATAAGTAGGTATAATTATGTCAAACAGAGTAGACTTTAAAAGATTGTAATAAAAATAGAGAAGGGCATTGCACTGTCTTAAAGGGGTCAATACAATAGGAAGATAAAACACTTAGAAATATATATGCCCTCAGCATAGGAGGACCAAGATTTATAAAGCAAATATTACAAGACTTGGAGAAACTGAAAGCAGTGCAATAACAGTAGTGTTTCATAAATGGACAGACCATTCAGACAAAAGATCAAGACGGAAACATCAGGCATAAATGACACATTAGACCAGATGGACTTGATAGCTATATATAGAACATTCCATCCAAAAGCAGCAGAATACACAAACTTCTCAAGTGCACACGGGACATTCTTCAAGAATAGATCACATGTTAAGTCACAAAACAAGTCTCATTAAATGCAAGAAAACTGAAACTATATCAAACATTTTTTGCAATCATAATGATGGGAAACTAGAAATCAATTACAAGAAGAAAATGAGGAAAAAACTCAACAAAACTTGGAGATTAAACAGTAAGTACTGAACAACCAGGGGTCATTAAATGAATCAAACAGAGAAAGGAAAAAAAATACCTAGAGATACATAAAGAGAAATATGACATATCAAAATTTATGGAATGCAGCAGTCCCAAATCTATGACATATAAAAAAATGGTTCTAAGAAGGAAGTTCATAGCAATATAGACCTACCTCAAGAAACAAGAAAAACCTCAAATAAACAATCTATACCTCAGAGAACTAGAGAAAGAAGAGCAAAGCCCAACATTAGTAGAAAGAAGAAAACAATAAAGATCAGAGAGGAAATAAATAGAGACTAAAAAAAAAAAAAATAGACTAAATAAATAGACTAAAAAAACAATCAGTGAAACTAAACTCGTTCTTTGAATGTAAACAAAATCAATCAACTATTAAGCTTGACTAACCAAGAAAAAAAGATAGAGTACACAAACAAAATAAGAAATGAAAGGGAAGTTACAACTGATACCACAGAAATACAAAAGATCATAATGAACAATTATATGCCAACAAGGTGGACAACCTAGAAGAAATGGATACATTTCTATAATCAGGGGTTTCTGGGTGACTCAGTCAGTTAAGTGGCTGCCTTCAGTTGAGGTCATGATCCGAGTCCTGGGATCAGTCTCCCTGCTCAGCGGAGAGCCTCTTTGTTGAGCAGGGAGCCTGCTTCTCTCTTTCCCTCTGCCTGCTGCTGTGTCTACTTGTGCTCTCTCTGTCAAATAAATAAAAATCTTTAAAAAAAATTTCTAAAATCTTCCAAGACTGAATATGAAGAAATATAAATTTTAATAGACTTTGGTAGGGAGATTAAAACAGTAATCAGAAATCTCTCAACAAATAAAAGTTCAGGATCAGATGGCTTCTTTGGCAAATTCCATCAAACATCCAAAGAAGATTTAATATTCTTCTCAAATTCTTCCAAAAAATTGAAGAGGAGGGAACTTTTTCCAACACATTGTACAAATCCAGCAGTATCCTAATACCAAACCCAGAAAGGGAAACCACAAACAAAGGAAAATTTTAGGCCAGTATCCTTGATGAACATAGTAGCAGAAATCCTCAAGAAAGTATTAGTAAACTGACCCAGTAATATGTTAAAAAGATCATACATCCTGATCAAGTGGCATTTATTTTAGAGATGCAAGGGTGGTTCAACATCTGTAAATCAATGTGATCTATTTTTTTAAATTTTATTTTTTTTTCAGTGTCCCAAGATTTATTGTTTATGCACCACACCCAATGCTCCATGCAATATGTGCCCTCCTTAATAAACCCACCACCAGGCTTACCCAGCACCCCCCCACCCCAAAACCCTCAGTTTGTTTCTCAGAGTCCACAGTGTCTTATGGTTTGTTTTCCCCTCCGATTTTGTCCAACTTACTTCTCTACAGCTCCCAATGTCCTCTGTATTATTCCTTATGCTCCACAAGTAAGTGAAACCATATGATAATTGACTCTCTCTGCTTGACTTATTTCACTCAGCATAATCTCCTCCAGTCTTGTCAATGTTGATACAAAAGTTGGGTATTCATCCTTTCTCATGGAGGCATAATATTCTTCAGTGTGATCTATTAACAAAATGTATGATAAAAATCACATGACATCTCAGTAGACACAG
The DNA here is from genome assembly GCF_963455335.1 of Martes martes. Lineage (NCBI taxonomy): Eukaryota > Metazoa > Chordata > Mammalia > Carnivora > Mustelidae > Martes > Martes martes. Next base: position 39,785,237 of record NC_137889.1, read on the forward strand.
AAAAAGCATTTGATAAAATGTAACATTTATTTATGAGAAAAGCTCAACAAAGTGGATATAGAGGGAACATACTAATGGCCATATAGCACAATCCTAGAGCTAGCATCATACTCAACAGTAAGGTGCTGAAAGCTTTTCCTCTAAGAAAAAGACAGGATTGCCCACTCCTACCGCTTCAAGTCAATGTAGTATTAGAAGTCCTAGGTACAGCAGTTAGACAAGAAAAAGAAATAAAAGACATCCAAATCAGAAAGGCAGAAGCAGAACTGTTTCCATAGATGACATGGTACTACATATAGAAAACCCTGAAAAATCCACCAAAGTCTTATCAGTTGGAACTGATAAATGAATTCAATAAAGTTGTAGGACACAAAATCAATATACAGATAGACATGGCATTTCTATATGCTAAAAACATCAGAAAGATAAATTAAGAAAACAATCCCGTTTATAATTGCAAAGAATCCTGTTTGTAATTGCAAACAATCACAAAGAATAATATACCCAGGAATGAATTTAACTACAAGGGTGAAAGACCTATATATACTCTGAAAACTATAAGACACTGCTAAAATTGAAGATGACACAAATAAATGGAAAGATAGTCCATGCTCGGGGATTGAAAGAATTACTATTGTTAAAATGTCCATACTACTCAAAATAACCTACAGGTTCAATTCAATACCCATCAAAATCCTAATGGCATACTTCACAGAACTAGAGCAAATAATTGTAAAATTTGTATGAACTGCAGAAGTTTCTCAAGAGCCAAAGTGATCCTGAGAAAGAGCAAAGTTGGAGGTATCATGCTGACTTCAAACCATAATACAAAGCTGTAATAATCACAATTACGTTATCAGTATAAAAATAGACACACAGATCAGTGGAATGAAAGAGCCCCAAAATAAATTCACATATATATGGACAATTAAACTACACAGGAGGAACCAAGAACATACAATGAAGAAAGGAGAGTCTCTTCAATAAAGAGTGCTGGGAAAACTGGACAGCCCATTCAAGATAACAAAACTATACCCACTGTCTTATACCATACACAAAAATTAAGTCAAAGTGGATTAAAGACGTGAATGTAAGACCTGAAACCATGAAATTCCTAGAAGAAAATATAGACAGGAAACTCCTGGATGTCAGTCCTAATGATGTCTTTTTAGACCCAACTCCCAAGATGAGAAACAAAAGCAAAAATAAACAAAAATGAGACTATCTGAAACTAAAAAGCTTCTGGAAAGGAAAACCATCATCAAAACATAAAGGCAACCTACTGAATGCAAGAATATACTTGGCAAACCATATATCTGATAAGGGGTTAAAATATATATATGAATATAGATCTATCTATATATCTATATATCTCCTATAACTCAGCAAAATTCAAAAAACCTCATTAAAAAATGGATAGAGGATCTGAATAGACATTATACCAGAGAAGACATACAGATGGCAAAAGGCACATGAGAAGATGCTTAGCATCACTAATTATTAGGGAGATGTAAAAGTTCTGAAAGTCTGTTTTACAACCATGTGAATATACTTAACATTGCTGAACTGTACACTTAAATATGGTTAAGAGGGTAAATTTTTTGCTATGTATTTTTTTGCCACAATAAATACAAAGGCAAAAACAACTTTTAGTATAAAGCTACAAGAATAAAGAGAGTCTTACACTGGCATCCAGTCACATGTCTAGGTCAATACAATAGAATTGAGAATTTGAAGTAAACCCTTACATTTATGGTCAGTTGATTTTCAACAGGGATCCCAAGATTATTCAGTGGGAGAAAGAATAGCCTTTTCAACAAATGGTGCTGGGATAGACACATGGAAAAGAATTAACTTGGATTTGTTTTTCCTGTCCTGTACAAAAATTATTGCAATATGGACCAAATATCTAAATGTGAGAGCTAACAGTGTATCATTTTTAGGAAACATAGGAACAAATCTTTCTGACCTTGGATTAGGCAATAATTTGTTAACTTGACAGTAAAAACACAGGCAGCATATATGGAAAGTTAGAAAACAAATGAACAAATGAAACAAAACAAACTCATAAATATGGAAAACAAAGTAGTAGTTAACAGCGTGTAAGGGAATTGGGGAGTAGGTGAAATGGATAAAGGAGGTCATCTGTATGGGGACGGATGGTAACTGGACTTGTGGTGGTGGTCATTTGGTAGTGTATGCAGATGTCAAGTTACAAAGCTGTGCACTTGAAATATATATTTATATTATATATATATGAGAAACATGTATACACACATACATTTATACATATATATGTACATATATATATATACACATACATACAAGAAAGTACTCTATGATTCCACGTATATAAAATATCAAAAGCAGTCAAATTCAGAGAAACAGAAAGAAAGTAGAATGATTGTTACCAGAGTCTCAGGGGAATTGTTTTTTAATGGGTATAGAGTTAAAGCATTTCCAGGAAAAAAAAAAAAAATGGATTTCATCAAGATCGAAACTTTCTGTGCTCCAGACAACACCATCAAGAAAAGATAACCCGCAGAATAGGAGAAAACATTTTCAAAGTATATATCTGATAAGGAGTCAAAACTCCTTATATATCCAGAGTATATAAATATCTCCTACAACTTAACAATAAAAGACAAATGACTCAATAAGGGCAAAGGATTTGAGTAGGCATTTCTTCCAAGAATATATACAAATAGCCAATATGTGCATTTTTGAAAGGGTGCTGAACATCATTAGTCATTAGGGAATTGCAAATCAGAGCCACAAGATGGCAATTCATATCTACTAGAAATGGCTGAAATGAAAAAGACAGATAAATGCTGGTAAGGATGTGGAGAAATTGAAACTCACACCTTTAGTGGGGATGTAAACTGGTGTGGTCTGTTTGGAAAAAATTCTGACAGTTCCTCAAATGATTAAACATAGAGTTACCGTATGACCTAGCAATCCCACTCCTGAGTTATATATATAGGAGGAATGAAAACATACGTCTACACAAAAACTTTACACAAATATTTACAGCAACATTATTCATAATAACCAAACTGTGGGAACAGTCCAAGAAGCCATCAACTTCTGAATGGAAAATTTGGCATATTCATACAATGGAGTGTTATTTTGCAATAAAATACTGATAGATGCTAAAATATGGATGTACTTTGAAAAGTATATGGTAGATGAAAGAAGCCAGTTTAAAAAGGCCACATTTTATATGATTACATTTATGTGAAATGTTCCTGCACAGGAAAATCCATACAAATAAGGGAATTAGTGGTTGCCAGGAGATGGGTATTGGGGGTGGGAGGAGAGATATGGAAACTGACTGCTAATGGATATGGGGTGTCTTTTGGAGTGATGAAAATGTTTTGAATTTAGGTAGTGGTAATGGCTGCAGAACTCTGTCAACATATTAAGAATTACTGAATTGTAGGAGCAGCTGGGTGGCTCAGTTGGATGAATGGTGGAGTCTTGACTTCAGCTCAGGTCACGAACTCAGGATGGTGAGAGCAAGCCCCCAGTTGGGTTCTGTGCTCAGCGCAGAGTCTGCTCATACCTCTCCCTGCCCCCTGCCCTTCCTCCTGCTCACCCTTGTCCTCTCTCAAGTAAATAAATAAATATATAAGAATTACTGTATTGTATAATTCGAAAGGGTGAATGTTATGTGCGTTATATTTCAATAAGGCTGGTATTTGTAAAAACTTATAGCGGATTTGTAAAAACTTATAGGATGGAGTGGACACTCCATCATATAAAAAAGTCAACTCTTTATTTCACTTTTTTCTCCTAGTAGTCATAATTGTTTAATTTTCAAGAGTTTTTTTTTTATGTAATATGTTTTTATACTTGGGAGTCTTTTGTTATTACTTGATACTTATTTATAACAAAATATCTCACGACTATAATACAACAAATGTTTAAATATAAATACAAATAAATACAAATAAATACAAATGTTTAAATATAAATCATTCTTCAAGAAATTTTTGTTTTGGACAATACAAAATTGATTAAAAAAGATAATGTTACAAATACTTGAATTCACCAGGTCACATGTTAAAGAAAATTTTGGTTTTTAACTAATAGTTAAATCATGTCCTTTTTTGATTTTGAGAATTGGAAACTGTCTGACTTGGAAAAGAATTTGTTATGTAGTCATTATTCATTCACTTTCTCAGGTCCTCAGAACATAACCAGAAAGACCTTGTCAAGTCATATGAAAATGACTATTGAATGTACTTGTTACTTTTTACCTTAAGATACCTTTTGTTTTTTAATTATTAGGTATTCAGTTAGCCAGCATTTAGTACATGTACCTTTTTTGATCTGATATACTTGGTAAGGATTGGAAAGGTTGAGGTAATTGTGTTTTTCAATTAATGTGAGACGGTATTTTTTTTATTAAAGTTCCTGTGCTTTAAATAAATTTTCATCAGAACTTAGGGCTGCAGATTTAACTTAAAATCATTGGTAAAGCCAGTTCCCATTGTTAAAACATTCATCCAGTCTTGCATGTAAAGTCTGACTATGCCCTCTTTGCTTATGGAAGAGGCAAGGTTTTTAACAAGTTATTTAGCACTTTCACCATAATTAATTAGATAGGGTGGGTTGGATGATTTGTTTCATGTTGTAAAGTAGAAGAGCAGTTGTGAGGGGGGAGTGGGAAGTGATTACTTATTTTTTTTTAATTAACACATAATGTACTATTAGCCCCAGGGGTATAGGTCTGTGAATCACCAGGTTTACACACTTCACAGCACTCACCATAGCACATACCCTCCCCAATGTCCACAACCCCACCACCCTCTCCTTTCCCCCCTCCCCGCTGGCAACCCTCAGTTTGTTTTGTGAGATTACAAGTCTCTTATGGTTTGTCTCCTTCCCGAGCCCATCTTGTTTCATTTATTCTTTTCCTACCCCCCAAACCCCCCACGTTGCCTCTCAACTTCCTCATATCAGGGAGATCACATGATAATTGTCTTTCTCCAATTATTTCACTAAGCATAATACCCTCTAGTTCCATCCACGTCGTCGCAAATGGTAAAATTTCATTTCTTTTGATGGCTGCATAGTATTCCATTGTATTGTGTGTATATATATATATATATATATATATATATATATATATATATATCACATCTTCTTTATCCATTCATCTGTTGATGGACATCTAGGTTCTTTCCATAGTTTGGCTATTGTGGACATTGCTGCTATAAACATTTGGGTGCATGTGCCCCTTCAGATCACTACATTTGTATCTTTAGGGTAAATACCCAGTAGTGCGATTGCTGGGCCATAGGGTAGCTCTATTTTCAACCTTTTGAGGAACCTCCATGCTGTTTTCCAGAGTGGCTGCACCGGCTTGCATTCCCTCCAGTAGTGTAGGAGGGTTCCCCTTTCTCTGAATCCTCGCCAGCATCTGTCATTTCCTGACTTGTTAATTTTAGCCGTTCTGACTGGTTTGAGGTGGTATCTCATTGTGGTTTTTATTTGTAGAGAAGTGATTACTTTTAAGACACATAGGTGTATATGTTCCCAGGCAGATCTGTATTTTTGAAGTTAAGGTTTTGTATACATACTCTCTTAAAACTATCCATGGCTTTCCAACCCTTTTAAAGTCTTAATATTTTTCCTCAACTTGAGGACTAATGTTCTAGCCCACTCTTGTTCTTTTCTGAAAAATAGCCTCACAGAACATACATATTCTGTACAAGGATATTAATATGTTGGTACACTTCATGTTCACTTGAACCACATATTCCCAGAGATCCCATACTGATGTGTATGTGTTCCATATCCCTCTTCTACACTCATGACAGATTTCTGCTGGTGTCCAGATTGAGCCTCTGAATCCTTCTGAATCCTGGCAGCTCTTACTAGTTGACTGAAACTGGCCTAGGAGTTTTTTTAGTTTTCTAGGTCTAATATATTTGTATCTTCTCTCTTTTTGTTAGTTTAGATTTTCTATTTTTTTTTCATTTTATTAATGTGATTTTTTGTTTGTTTGTTTGTTAAACTTACTCTTAAATCTTAAACTTTTCCTTAAACTCAAATGTGTTAGGAGACAATTTTCCTTGGGTCTCTTGCATTTCTGTACACTTTGTGAACAGAAATTTTGTTCTGGTGTAATTTTTCAAAACTGTTTCTATACTGAGCAGCTTTGGAAAATATAGTAACTTCAGAGCAGTGGATAGATTTGCTTATAGCCTTGCATGAGAAGACTTGGTTTCTTCCTTTAGAGCAAGAGCAGTAGGCATGCTTACTGTCCATTACAAATATTCAGATTCCCAGATCTCGTGGCAGGGCTCCTTTCCTGTATCACAGCCCACTGCTTGTGCATATCAGCTGGCCCTGTTCAGGTTCTGTGAGAACTGGGACCCGGGAAACTGGAGCAAGAAAATGCTGATATTTTGGCTGCTCCTATTATAAAAAAATTAACTGAGCCTCCAACTCAGGAATAATACTTCATCTGCCAACATGTGAGATTGTGGTAGACTAGTTTGTTAGCTTGAAAGTGGGCTAAAATCTCAGATCCTTCACAGCTCTTGACAATATGTAGGAAATAAAAATAAACAAGTAAATAAAGAGCTATCAGAGGTCAGCTCAGAAATGTCATTTTATCCATGTTTTTATTAAAAGCTACCTTACATGTATATAAATGTAGCATAGATTTCTCATGTTTTCTTAGGTTAAAAAAAAGGTTTGGCATAATTTTGTTATTTATATTTAATGGCTATTTGAAAGCATAATAAGCCGTCTGTTTCTCATGTGTATAAGTTTTTATTATATGTATGTGTGGATATATGCACATATAGGGGCATGTGTATTCATGTTTTGAAAAGCAAAATCAGTCTTGCTTTGCTTAATCACAGTTTTAAGAATTCCATGTATATATGCCATTATGATGTATTATTTGCCTCTATTCCAGAATATTGGAAAGAAGATGACCTGCCAAGAGTTCATTGCAAACCTCCAAGGTGTTAATGAGGGTGGTGATTTCTCCAAGGATCTACTAAAAGTAAGCATTGAAATAATTGGCTTTTAAAATATGTTTATTTTTATCTTTTCTGCTTATTTTTTAATCTGAAATAAATAGACCAAGGATCACTTAAGTATTTTGATTTTTGCTTTTGGTTTTGTTGGTGATATTTCTATTGGAACCCATCCTTGATGTGTCAGACTGCAAATACCCTTCAATGAATAAATGGTAAAAGTTCACATGGTAACCAATAATACTGAGACAGTAAGTAGTTTGGAATAATTGGTGATTCAAATAGTGGGCAGTTTTTGTTTTATTTGTGAGCATACTGTCAGAACTTGAGAAAGATCACAAAGGTATATTTACTATGGAAACAAAAAAGCATTTACATACTGTAATGGAAGCTGTATTCAGTCCCTAGTTGTAGAGCCATTTAGGTTGTCTCTGGAAATCTGAGTAATTGTAGAATGTTTGAATGATGTGTGGTTGGTTTCATTATTGGTAACAATCGGCATGTTTTTCTGTATCAGATTGTTTCCAAGGAGACAACAAAATAAGCTTTAGAATTCATAACTTTCTACAAGCAATATAAATGAGAAATGCATTTGTTTAAATAGAAAATAGTGATTGATAATGAATGTGAATATTTTAGCAGTTCAGGATAAGATATGTATGTTGACAATGTGATTTTTATAGAATTCTGTTAGATTCTAGCCTTCTTTTTAAAAACTTTGTACATATGTAGATTTCTTTGGCAATTCCTTTGAATTTGCTAAGGGCAACATGTATGAATCATGGTATGATCTGGAAAGGTACCAGTTGAGAATAAGTCCTTTATTATGTTTTATGTATCTTTTAAACCATATAAAATATATACAGTAGAGTCCTCGATTTTGAAAGACACACACACACACACACACACACACACACACATACATATATGTAGAAAGTGAGAAAAGGCATAAGAATATGATATTATGAGATTCTCTTACTGACTTTAATTGCAACTCAATGAAGAATTACCTTATGGAAAAAGCAAGAAGAAAAGGAGCTTCAGGTTACTATAGAAAGAAGGTATTTTTAAAAATTGTTTCCTTATAGGACAAATGCTGCCATGGCTGAAGCTACAATTCTTTTTTTTTTTTTAACTTAATTTAATTTTTTCAGTGTTCCAAGATTCACCCAATGCTCCATACAATATGTGCCCTCCTTAATACCACCACCAGGCTCACCCAGCCTCTCACCGCCACCCCCCTTCCAAAACCCTCAGTTTGTTTCTCAGAGTCCACAATCTCTCATGGTTTGTCTCTCCCTCCGATTTATCCCAATTCACTTTTCCTTTCCTTCTCCTAATGTCCTCCGTGTTATTCCTTATGCTCCACAAGTAAGTGAAACCATGATAATTGACTCTCTGTGCGTGACTTATTTCACTCAGCATAATCTCCTCCAGTCCTGTCCGCGTTGATACAAAAGTTGGGTATTCATCCTTTCTGGTGGAGGAGTAATAATACATTGGGTATATGAACCATATCTTCTTTATCCATTCGTTTGTTGAAAGGCATCTTGGCTCTTTCCACAGTTTGGTGATTGTGACCATTGCTTTAAGCTACAGTTCTGAATGGGAAATAAAATGTGTTGGATTGTGACATGATAAATATATTCTCTACATCCATTGAAGATGTACTGTAGACGTATGTTAACAAGTCTTTTCAGTTTAGTGGTATTAACATGGAAAATAATGCAGTCTTTCTAAGGGAAGGATTGGAGAAGCTTTTGTCAAGTTATGTCAGAAGTGGAAATTGGCAGGAAAAATTTTCGTAGTGAAGCTTTTAGATTTTATTGGTAGGCTTATGGTAACATGCATGACTGTGGATGAATTATTGGGCAGTTTTAAAGCATATTTGATGAGCTGTCTGAAACCAAATGTAGTTAACATAAGTCCAGTGGCTGTCGTTCACCTTGGATAAACATATGTTCTTTGGTTTACTCTGCCAAGAATTTTCTGGATGATTTGTTAAAGTTGTACCGTTGAGATCATGTTTTTAAACCTCAGGGGGGAAAATATTTATTATACTGTTTTATTTACTGTAGGAAGATGACAGTGAAATGACACTGAAAGTGACAGTGGCATTTAGCATGGAAATTGTCAAGTAAAATACTGATTCCCTTTCATAGAAAAAAGCCCAGCCACTCACCCACCAAAGGTGGAGTTTCCCATTTCAGCAAGAATCTGGATTTTACTGCACATTTCATCAAGAAAAGGTTTTTTTCAAACCATTTTTGTTTCATTTCTCTTTTCCATGTGGCTGTTCTTTTTCCCTTCCGTGCCCTCCTGCTCTTCCTTCCTTCCTCCTTTCCCTCACTTACTTCCTCTGTTTCTATTCATCTGTGTTTTTTTCTTTCCTCTTGTTCTCTTTTTTTTTTTTTTTTTACTTTTATTTTATCTTATTTCTTTTCAGTTTTGTCTCTTCTTTCCCCTCTTTCTTCACTCCTTCTCAAACACTCTCCCTCATTTTCTTTCTCAATGGCTATCTCTTGATTCCTGGGTAGAATGTTAATTTGAACTTTCATGGACAATGATTATACACATGTCACACAGAAAGACAAACACAAAACATTTGGTACTATGTTACAGGTTCTGAGTCACCTAGCCCCTTTTCTGTCCTCTTCTGTCCTCTCTCCAACTTGAAAATTGCAGGTATTGACAACATTCAGTTTAATTTATTCAGTAAGATGCCTAGAGTTACATGGATTGAGTTGAGGCTTTCATTGCTACATATTAATCTGATTACTTTTAGATTTCTTTGGTTCAAAAATAGCATTTCATCCATGTCTGTTCAGCTTGCTTTGGACCAGCAGTAACATTTCATCTTATGTCTGTTATTCAGTGTGGCTAGGTAGTAGGGAATATTTATTGATGGCCTATTGTGTGTTCACTGGGTATTGTGGACTTGGAGAACATACTAGAAATAAATGGGCCCCTGTCCTCACAGACTACTGAGAAAGATGGGTGGTTCTTTTCCCCTTAAAGTAAACAATTGTTCCATATTGAAATTAAAATATAAACTGATTCTCCTTGTTCTCAACAGAAATGGTTATCAAAAAGATAAACCTTAATGTATTTAAATATATGAAAAGTGAGAAATTTATTTCAAGCCTTTAATTCAGAGACTTCAATTAATACTTTGCTTTAATTTTGCCCTAGACTACATGAAAGGGATAGGTAATTGAGCCCTTTTTTATAATTTACAGTTCCACTTCAGTGTCCCTTTTGACCTGATGACCTAACAGAGAAATGAGTGCTTTGTGCAAATAAGCATGTTTTCCCACAAGCTGCTTTGAGTTTTAATTCTAGATACCTATAGTGTAAAGCATAGTTAGTTGGATAACAAATGACAACCAGTGATAGAAGATTATTTAGGTTCTTTAACGTTGAAGTCTGGCTGGGAGGATGTGATGTTTGAGAGAGGCCTTTGAAGTATAGGTACCATTTTAGTAGTTGAGTTCCTTTGGTTTTTAGCTAGATGATTATTCTATTTCATTTCCCACCACCTTTCCCACCCATAAACATTAATGTTCTCTGTCATAAGTACCTTTCCCTATTATTTCACCAAATCAGTAGAGCAGTTCATTTAACAAAATACGACAGACTATCTGGCAAGTTCCGTAGCTGTATAGGGAATGCCCATCCCAAAACTTGGATGTGCATCCTTGAGGGAAAATGTGAGAAAGAAGAGGAAAGGGAGGTTCTTTTGATAAACTTAATAAGACATTTCTAAGATTCTGTAACAATGAAACTCTTAAGTACATGAATAGAGAGGGATGAGAATGTAAAACGTGGGCCAGCTCTGGCTTAGAGGCTGAACGTTCTGAGAGACACTATAGTGTGCTGATTATGATTATAGACGTGAGAGCTATACTGATTGGGTTCTAATCCCAGCTCTCCTCTCTTAGTAGCTGAGGGATTGTAAGTAAATTCACTGAAACTTTGTCTCTTGATTTCTGCATCTGTGAAATGGGAGATCTTATTAGTATCCACCTCATCAGTTTTATTAATTGAATGAGTTAACCTATAAAGCCTTTAGAGTCCTAGCATGTAATAAATGCAATATCTGTTAGCTGTTGTAACTTTTTTTTATTTTTAATATTATTTTATTCTTTACCTAGCTTGAAGTGGACTGCAAAGGGCCTCCATCCCTTCCTGCAGGGTTTGGGTCTAAAGTGTTTTATAAGTACTATGGCCAAGTGGGATTAGCTTTAAATCATAAGACCTCTATTGCCCATCCTTTTTTCAGCCTAACCATGCACATTCTCTTGCTCTTTTCAATGGACCATCTGTGATCTTGAACTTGTGCATTTCTTCCTTTTGTGGTAAGATTTTTAAACCTCATCATTTATGGCTTCCTTTTTTTCCAGAGACTGTTGATTCCAAAGAACAGGCATCATAATTTTCCACAAGAAGCATTTGTTCCATAAAGTCTGTGTTAACATCATGGGGGCACTTGAAAATTCATGAACCTTGGTTAGCCCTATGTTTTCTTTGCCTTTTTACCTTGTTAACAACAGGCCATTTCTCCTGGACCATATCCCTCTTGCCATGCTTTTATATCTTATATTTGGTTTGTATCTTTGAAACCGCATGATTGGAGGTCCTGAGCCTTCTTACCTAGGACCATTTGGAGAAAATATAAGAGAGCAGGTGGACATCTAGCAACCTTTCTTTTTTTCCCTTGGATTTTTAACCACTTCAAATAATTCACATCTCCATTAATATCCCAGGATTATTTGGGGATCTTCAGAGGCACAAGAACTAATTTGCTTCCTCGATGCTTCTTCAAGATTCCAGGACCAGTTTAAGTTTGGTCTTAAACTGCTCTGTAAATTTTATTTCTTCTGAGTTTCCTATGAATCTCTATTCTTGGTTTTAAAAGAAAAACCACAATTTTATCTTCAGTCCATTCTATGTTCTATTTCTAACCTGGGTTGTTGATAATCCTTCATTTCTCATTACGTATAGGGGGAATACACAGGAACTTTGGACGATGGCCACCAATAAAAATTTAAAAAAAAATTTAGAGGGGAAGTAGCCATTTCAAAATATATTTACATGAAAACAGGAAAGAAGCAATGGGAAATAAAGCAAAAGGAGCCAATGAAAAGTGTCACTGAAACATATAGGGTGGAAGGTTAGTTATTGGCTGCATAATAATTTCATTTTGGGGAGTTCCAGACTGAAGATTGTGACAATGAAACATGAAACACTGGTTGTTTTCTATCTCAGCATTCTTATTGCCACCTACCATTTGATACTCAAATAATATTCTTAATATTTTTTATCCTTGTCATAGTTAGGTCTTTAAGTTTCTTTTTTTTTTTGTTGAGCAGCAATTGAATTCAATAGGTGCCAGTGGGAATTAGAAAAAAATCTCTAAGAATTTTTATGTCATCTTAGTAAGAGAGAGGGTGGAAACAAAAAAACACCCAAGTCTTTCAAAATGATTCTCATGTAACTAAAAAACAAAACTGAATATAATTTGCAGAGTGTTTTGGAACCTATCTCCTTTTAAATTTGCTTAAATACACAGATAGCTTTAATAATAGCTCTAGTTATAAGGCAGTGTCACTGGAAATCATTAAAAAGCAAGGTAAATAAATCTTGCTTGGGCAAGTCAATAACATCCCATCCATTCAGGCTATTGCTTATGATTAGATGTTTGACTTTAAAATATTCTGAAATTTAATTTTTGGGTAGAAATTACTTGCACGTATCTCCTTTACTTGGGAATTTATTAACCTTGAAATTAACTTGCAGTCTCTTGAGGAAAGACCAAAAATTTTTACTGTCTCAGATGTTAGTGGTAAAGAGAGAGGTAGTTAATGGTGAAGAGAGAGAGAGAAAGAGAGAGAGAGAGAGAGAGAGTGAGTGTGTGTGTGTGTGTGTGTGTGTAGATTATGGGGTAGGGGGAAGTTACAGTTAAATTGGCAAAATGTAAATCAATATGCCTGGCTTAGTGGAATTCATATGCATTATTCTATTAATGGAATGGTAAATAACGTAGTGAATTAAATTGTTACATACTGCATTGGTCAGAATCCCAATAAAAGTTCTTATTCAGATGTGCTTGTTTTCCCTTAGCTTTCACAAAAGAATTTAGGGGAGGTTTTTTATAAGAAGTTTCTAAGAACATAAGGCTACCTGTATTCAATCCTTAACATATGTGTATGGCTGAAAGCATTATGTTGTATTCTAAATGCATTTTTCTCATTTGGCATTATTAGGGAAAAATAATTTGTGAAAATGATGGAGAATTTAGCCGGAAGGGTAATGTTTAAACAGATAGACTCTAAAAGTCAGCAAATAATAATAATAATAATAATAATATATGTTATTTCTTTTCAAGTTTTTGAATTCCAGTTAACATACAGTGTAACATTATTTGCAGGTGTAGAGTCTAGTGATTCATCACTTACAGGCAATAATACCCAGTGCTTATCACATAACCTGTGCTGAAGGCAGAGGCTTTAACCCACTGAGCCACCCAGGCACCCCTCTTTCCTGCTTTGTTGAATATTAGTTGCCCATACAGTTGTGCATCCCATTTCTGGGTTTTCTATTTTCCATTGGTCTATGTGTCTATTTTTATGCCAGGACCATACTGTCTTGATCACTGCAGCTTTGTAATATAACTTGAAGTCCGTATTTGTGATGCCTCCAGCTTTGCTTTTCTTTTTTGAGATTGCTTTGACTCTTTAGGCTGAAAAATACATTTTAAATAAAGATTAATGTATTTTATTGGATGAGGAAGAAACATGACTAGGAAATATAAAATACTGTGAAGGTTCATAACCATTAGGCTTTTCAGTCAATTACAGTTACACTTAAGGGTAAATAAAAATCAATCAGCAATCAGACTTAGAGATAGGCAATTTTTTTGTGATCTCAGTCACTGAAAAGGAACTGTTTCACACAGTGTGACATGAAGAGCTGTGAGGATTCTTCTTAAAAAGAGAGAGAGCAAAGCCAGCCCACTTCACTTCTAGAGTTTATCTAATTTGACCCTTTCAGCCAGGGAGAAGGTTGAAAATTTAACACTGAAAATTCCCTCCTTTTTTTATCGCAGAAGGCTAGCCTTAAGCAACATCCTACACTCCCTGCACATATCATTTTTGTTCTCTACTCTTTCATCTTTACTTCCAGTGTTATCACTGAGGACAAGTATAACTAGAGAAACCTGAATAAGATCAGGTTTTATTATGTCAGGTTGTGGTATTATACTATAGTTTTGCAGATGTTACCTTTGGAGGAAACTGGGTAAAAGATATAAGAAATCTATTATTTCTTACAACTACATGCAGATCTGTAATTATTTCATTAAAACTTTTAATGAAGAAAAGGCCCACTTAAAAAGGGGGGGTAGGCATTTTCTCCGTTCAGCCAGAGATTTAGGCATCATATATAAATTAATGAAGTTTTATTTCTTGTGGGTCCTTCTTTTAAATTACCAAATATCATGATCAACAGGTTAGGTATAAGTGTGTAGTAGCATTAAAAACAATGGTGTATTAAGAAAAAGGCAATAGGAATTGTTTTCAAGAGTTGAAAGCTGGAAAGTCGCATAAATCTATTTTTATGATTACTCTGGATACTGTGGAGATTTGTTTGGAAAGATGTGGGAGTAGAAATGGAAAAGATGGTAATGAAATGGTCTGTCCACAAGAGAAGGAATAGTGGTATGGATGTGGGTAGTGACAGTATTGAGAAAAATATTCACTCTTGAATTATTTTGAGTTTGTTATTAGAGTTTCTGTTGCTAAAGTCTTACTCTGAATTGCCCATCCACCCCCTGCTATATCACCTGCATTCTAATCTGCATGGAATGGAAGAGCAGTAAAAGGTAGAACAACCATAATTTTTTTCCTGAGGTATGTTTGATCTCTTAGGCTGAATGTAATGGTAGGCTTTGTGGCCATGTGAAGTGAATAGTGTCACATCTGGAAAGGAAGCCCAGTATTTTACCTTAGCCAGACAATGAACTTTTTTTTCGTTTCCTCATATGTAACACAGGTAATAATACTTTCCTCCAAGAGTGATTATGAAAATTAAATAAGATGATGTGTGTTCAGTGGCTAGCATTGTGTCATCTAAAATGCATTAAAGTATTCATAAATGTTAGCTTGTTTTTTCTACTGCTCTAGTTTTTGTTTGTTTGTTTTTTTAAGATTTTATTTGTTTATTTGACAGAGAGACACAGTGAGAGAGGGAACACAAGCAGGGGGGAGTAGGAGAGGAAGAAACAGACTTCCCACTGAGCAGAGAGCCAGATGCTGGGCTCAGTCCCAGGACTCTGGCTCGTGACTTGAGCCGAAAGCAGACACTTAACGACTGAGCCACCCAGGCACCCCTACTGTTCTAGTTTTTGTGGATGGGTTCTGGAGGTCACTAGGGCTCTGTGCCTATCTTAATGCTGCCAGTGACTAGTGATGGAGCATCAACGTGATCATTTCACCTCTTTGTGCCTTAGTTTCTTCATTTACAAAATAAGATAGTTGGGCTGTACCCATAATCTGTTCAGGCTCCGGTAGCCCACAGTGTCTAGGGCCCACTCCTGTTCTGTCACCACCACTTGCTACGTGGACCAGAACTTCTTGCTCTGTTTTTCTGCTGTGCTCATATTTTTTGAGCTAAATATTCAATGGCAGAGACATTGGAAAAATCCTATAGATGATGTTTAAGGTACCTTTCAACCTAAGTACTGGAAGCATTCTTTATTTCTCTTTGTAAGCTCAAATCGTATCAAGTTTTGTCTTTTATATTATATTTATTGGTTTAGACAAACGGGTGTATACCTAATAGTGAAAGTTTAGATTTAAACCCAGGAAAATTACCTTTGTCCTAGCAGCATTCTCAAAGGCTTAATCCTAAAGAATTACATGAGAGGAAGAAGCAAGCTGCAGTTAGAAAAAAGTCTGAACTTTTTATAAATGAAAAACTTGAAGTGAATTCTCAAAAATACTTGATCTGAGTTATATTCGGAGTATGTAGTTGAAAATAGGAACTTATGGGTGGTATTTAAGTGTAGCTAAAAAAAGAGCATCAACTGTTGCCTAGAGTAGGTGAGTTCTCTCAGAGAGAAGGTCATGGAAACCTGGTAGCAACAGTATCTATGGAGGAAAAGGGCTTAGATGCTTATCCTGATATAAACAGGATAACTTTTAAAGAGAAAAGCTATGTTAGCAAGCTTTTTAAGAGAAAAGCTCTAAAGGTTCTTATTTAAAATATGGAATATTGCTTTTTTCAGTAAAATGAATCAAGCTGAGTTGTGTTGAAAGGTTTGTGGGTGTTTCTGCTTCTGCTTTCCCCATGGAGATCTAGAAGCTTGCTTGGCTTCCAGTCATGTGCTCGTCATGGACTGAATAATGATGCTGCCTTTCATATGGTTCCTTGAATGAAACATGGTTGACTGTAATGAGGATAATACTTTGAAGTAGCTGAAAATCCACAAATCATGTTCATGCCTTAAAAAAAAAAATCTATCAAAAAGAATTCTGGTAGAACATTTTGGCAGAACAGATGCTACTCAAAGAGTACAAACAGATTTTTAACCAAAAAAAAATAGAAGAAGAGAAAAGAAAAGAAAGAAGTTTGAGTAGGGAAGGTAGTAATCCTTAAGGGTATTCAATGGAATACTAATGATTCCCAGAGAGATTTTATTTTTAATTTGATCCTGAAGGAATGCTATGGAATTTCATATTAAGATGTCTCTATGGAAGTTAGATTGTATGTTTGGAGATTTTTTAAAACATAATCAATCCGTCAAGGTTGCTGCTCCTTTCACTCAAGTATGAACATGTGATATTAATATGAATGTCATGGTTACACTGAATTTAAAACATCCTCCTTTTGCTTATGATATACCACATAGGTATGTGTTCCTTTAGGAGTGATGTGGTTTGTTTTTTTAACAGGCCTGCAATCCAGTGTAAATAAACTATCAGCAAATAGGTATTCTAAACACAGTGTTTACCTATCCATTGAGGATATGAAGGAATAAATTTTTAATTTAAAGTCATTTTTAGCTATACGATAAAAATGTCATAAAGGAAAACAGTTTTTGTGGTTGTATTAATGGTTTCATCATGTAAAGGTCATTTGTCTGAAAAAGAATCAGAATATTGAAAACACAAAGTTAAAATAACTCCAAACAGCCAGAATAAATGAATGTTACAGCGTCTGTGTAACAAAGCTTAAAATTTTATTCAGACCCTCACTTGTGGCCTATTTTTAATAGTAACCACAATTTTTACTTCAAAATTTTTGGCCTAATCTCCTTTTTTGGTATATCCTAAGCAAAGGGCCATGCAGACACAGGTGGGTACCAGTTTAAAAGCAACTGCTTCAAACTCTGGGCTGGCTGGGCACCTGCCGGTTTGAACCAGCTCTTCACTGACAAACTAATAGCCACATTCAATTGATTCTTCTAAAACAGACTTCATAAAACACAAGTATTTAGGTTGTTACCTAAATATTTTAGTTGAAATTTAACTTAATTTTGTTATTTTTCCAGTTAGCCATGAATTGGAAAGATGAAGTTGGAGGAAGTGCTGTTAGCTATATGGACATTAGCAAGAAGTGATTAGATAAGGAGGTGGAGAGAAAATGAAACCTTAAAAAGCACTGGATCTCCAAATGGAACAGCTGGAGTTGTTTTGACAGAGGACAGGCAAATCTATGTAGTCGAGTAGCTTCCAGAGAATGGCTCTATTATATACCACATCAGGAGTAATGGTTGTACTTAATGAGTCATCAAAAATGTTGCATTATGCTTACTCAGTTTAAGGAGACAGTGTGAAATAGATTTGGAAAGATTGCCAAAGAAACTATTTTATAAAGATTTTGGCATTTAAAGAAATCAGTTTACAATCAGGAAATCTACTGTTGTAGAATAATTCATTTCTCTACTCATTTTTGAGCTCCATTCCCTGTCAATTTTGGTTATTTTTGTTGTTGTTAATTTAAAGCTTTTTTAAATTTTAGTAGTTTTAACATTTACCCTTTCCTCAAATTTTTCATAGATAACAGTATAGTTTTTGTGCTCTAATGTTGCTTTCTTAGAAACACCAGGAAATGGCATTTTCCCAAACTTTGCAAGTGTTTCCTGGATGATGTAGATACATAGACTTTCCTCTTGACCACTCTACATTCCTTCAGTTCTCCCTCATCATCTCAGCTATCTGTTGAAAATTCTGATACTTTCAGATAAATGAACTGCTTTGTTCAACACACTGCCATTTGAAGAAGACCATTAAGGGAAGTCAGTACTTAATCCTAGGCAAGTCATTTTACTATGTAGTTGCTTAATTCTAGAAGCAATCACAAGCAGTTATTCCCGAAGAATGCAACATACATACATACACTGTTTTCCTCTTTTTCTTTTGTTTTCTTTCACTCGTATAAATGTAAATCTATCTGTCTACCTAAAATATTACCTTGAAGGGTTGTTTGCACTTCAGGTTATTAGTCATGTTATAAGCTTAGCAAAACAAAACAAAACAAAACAAAACAAAACAAAAAAAACATATTTGAAGAGTTATGGATTTTGAGAATATCTGAATTTTTATTAGATGATATGGCTCATTGCATATGTATGACCTTCTCCCTGACCCTTTGTTTTTTAATTTGAGTATAGTTGACACATGATGATACATTAGTTTCAAGTGTACA
Source organism: Martes martes (assembly GCF_963455335.1). Taxonomy (NCBI): domain Eukaryota; kingdom Metazoa; phylum Chordata; class Mammalia; order Carnivora; family Mustelidae; genus Martes; species Martes martes. The sequence continues at coordinate 39,803,947 of NC_137889.1, forward strand.
ATTTAGTAATTTGACAAGTTTATACATTATGCTGTGTTCACCACAGGTATAGCTACCATCTGACCCATTTCATTGATATTACAGTATCCTTGACTGTGTTCTTATGCTCTACTTTTTATTCCTGTGGCTTACATACTCTCTCCATTTCACTTATTTTGACCAGCTTCACTATCTGGCAGCCATCAGTTGGTTTTCTGTATTTTTGGTTCTGATTCTGCTTTTTGTTTGTTTATTCATTTTTTTTTCAATCTTAATTCCAGTGTAGTTAACATACAGTGTTTGTTATATTAGTTTCAGCTGTGCAATATAGTGATTCAACAGTTCCATGTTGCTCAGTGCTCATCAAGGTAAGTGTGTTCTTAATCCTCTTCAACTAACTCACCCATCCTCCCTCCCACCTTCCCTCTGATAACTATGATTGTTCTCTGTAGTTTAAAGAATCTGTTTTTCCATGAAGATTAAGTGTCAGATCAGTCAAATCAATCCTGTCAGTCTGTGGAGTGACAAATGTCACTGTCATATCTTCTTCCAAAAAGGAATAGGTGACAGCACCATAAAAGTGAAGTACAACATTTATTCATTCAACAAACGTGTATTCAGATCTGCTATGTAGGTGACACTATGCCTACCTAGAAAATTATGGGGGTTTGTGAAGACATGTGAAAAATTAACTATAACAACAATAAATGTTTGAACCCATAAAGGCACAGAGCAATGAGCAAGCTGTTCAAAAATACTCAGTTTTACTTCTTATCTTAGAGTTTAATGAGCCATCCCTGTTTTTTTCCTAATAAATTCCCCTTTTTGCTTAAGCTAATTGAAGCTGATTTATATTGGTTGCAAATGAAGAATATTGACTAAAATGGAAAAAAAAAGAATCTGTTTTTCAATTTTTCTCTCCCCCCACTTTGTTCATTTGTTTTGTTTCTTGAATTCCACACGTGAGTGAAATCATATGGTATTTGTCTTTCTTTTACTGGTTTATCTCACTTAGCATAGTACTTTCTAGGTCCGTGATGCATCAGATGGCATGATCACACCATTTTTATGGCTGTGTAATATTCCTGTGTGTGTGTGTGTGTGTGTGTGTGTGTGTGTGTGTGACATTTTCCTTATCCACTTTCCCTGACCCTATTCTTTTTTAAAAAAATTATATTTAAATTCAATTTAGTTAACATACTGTGTATTATGAATTTAGAATTTAGAATTTAGAATGAATTTAGAATTTAGTGATTCATCAGTTGCATGTGCCATCAGTTACCCTGTCAACCAATTACCCCACCCCCCACACTCACCTCCCCTCCAGCAACCTTCAGTTTGTTCCAAATAGTTAAGAGTCTCTTATAGTTTGCCTCCTTCTCTTATTTTATTTTAATTTTCCTTCCTTTCCCCTGTGTTCATCTGTTCTGTTTCTTAAATTCCACATATGAGTGAAATCATATGGTGTTTGTCTTTCTCTGACAAATTTCACTTAGCATATATTATTATTTCACTTAGCATAATTTCACTTAGCATAATATCCTCTGGTTCATCCACGATGCTGCAAATGGAAAGATTTCCTTTTTTGACGGCTGAGTAATATTCCATTGCTCATATACACACACACGCACACACACACACATACATACCACATCATCTTTATCCATTCATCTGTCCATTCCCATTTGGGATCTTTCCATATTTTGGCAACTGTCGACATTGCTACTATAAACGCTGGAGTGTTTGGGCAAATACCTAGTAGTGCAACTGCTGGGTCATATGGTAGCTCTGTTTTTCACTTTTTGAGGAACCTCCATAGTGTTTTAAGGAGTGGTTGCAACCATTTGCATTCCCACCAGCAGAAAGTGTTCTCCTTTCTCCATATCCTCACCAACCTCTGTCATTTCCTGAGTTGTTATTTTAACCATTCTCATAGGTGTGAGGTGATACCTCATTGCAGTTTTGATTTGTATTTCCCTGATAATGAGTCTGTTGGCCATTTGTGTGTCTTCTTTGGAGAAATGCCTATTCATGTTTTCTATTTCTTAACTGGATTTTTTGTTTGTTTGTTTGTTTTGGTTGTTGAGTTTGATAAGTTCTTTGCATATCTTGGATACTAGCCTTTTATCTGATATGTCATTCTCTAGGTTATGTTTTAGTTTTATTGATTGTTTCTTTCTCTTGCTGTGTAAAGGCTTTTTATCCTGATGAAATCGCAATAGTTCATTTTTGCTTTTGTTTTCCCTGACCCTATTCTTAAGGGCAGAGTCTGTGTCTTATTGGTCACAGTATCTTTATACCACGTGTAATTCCAGGACAAATCAGATAGTCAACAAATACTTGTGAAAGAAATTACTGCAGTTTTATATATGTGCTGCCGAAGCGAGCACTACTGCAGTTTTATATAAAACTGTGGAGTGATTTCTGCCTGTGGATTGGCTTTGTGAGCATTATGTGAACAACTTGACACTGTATGCAGAATTGTGAATGTGTTTTAGTGTATAGATAACTCCATCTTTTTTTTTTTTTTTTTTGAGAGAGAGAGAGAGAGAGCATGCAAGGGGATCCATGTAGTTTTAATTATATTGTCAGAGGGATCTTTGGTCCCCCAAATTCTGAGAACCTATAGACATGTGACCCTCCTAGAGTAGAGACTTGTACCTTGTTGTTTTGATTTAAATAAACACACAGAATACTTAGAAGAAAGAGGTTGTTTTTTTTCCCCAAAGCATATTGTTCGTTACTGAGATCCTGCTATGGACCAATATTTGCTGGATTCTGGGGTGCAGCCCTTAAATAACACAGATACAGGTTATGCCATCATGGAACTCAGAATTTGGTAGGGAAAACAAATATTGTACCCATGATTATACAGAGTATGAAATGCTTTACTCAAAATTATACACTAATTGTGATTAGGTATAAAAGGCATACTTAATAGATTTGCCATGTGTGGCAAAAGTAAAAAACTAAATTAAGATGGAATTTGAAAGGATTCATGAGCTTCTCCTTTGGTAAAGACTGTGCTAAATATATTGGTGAAAGCAAAGATGAGTGAGACATGCATCTTTACCCTAAAGGAATTTTTAACATAGTAGTTTGCAGCTCTGGCTACACATTAAAATCATTTGAGGTGAGAGGAGAAATAATAGGCAACTAATGTATTCTCACTTAGAGCGAAACTATTAGAATGGTATAGACTCTTCGAAGTAAGGTCTTGAACTTTCTTATAAAACTAAACATATACTTACCCTATGATCCAGCAGTTAAAGATAAGTGAAAACCTATGTCATAAAAACAATTGTAGCAACCTTATTCATAATATCCCCAAACTAGTAACAACCCAAATGTCTTTTAACAGGTGAATGGATGAAATGTGGTATACAGTGTGGTATTCAGTAAAAAGGAATGGCCTATCAGTTCACACATCACGAATGAAAGAAGTTTTATAAACATATGTATGCAGTGTATGGTTATATATGAATGTCTGCTATAAGCAAAACTGATCTATGATGGCTAAAAAGGGTTGGAATATCCTAGGAATGGGCATTCAGGAACTTTCTGTGGTAATGCTAATATTGGAAAAAATGTTGAGGAAAATGTCACATGTAGAGCTGTAAACAAAATGTTGATGTCTTCTCCCAGTTCTCTTCCCTGTCATAAATTTCAAATCTCTTGGTCCATATGCATTTCTTAAAAAAGATCCCTGCCGAGCAGAGAGCCTGATGCCGGACTCGATCCTAGGACCCTAAGACCATGACCTGAGCCGAAGGCAGAGGCTTAACCCACTGAGCCACCCAGGCACCCGCCATATGCATTTTTAAAAGCTCCTCAGATGTTTCTGATATCTACTGAAATATGAAGGATTACTGAGTAGGAAAAAGTCCAAAGGAAACATTAGTTTTCTGTTGCTTTTGTAACAAATTACCATAAATTCAGCAGTTTAAAACAACACAGATTGATTCATACTGTTTTGTATGTCACAGGTTTGGGTAGACCTAAATTTTTCTGCCCCGGGTCTCACAAAACCAAAGTCAAGGTATAGACAGGCTTACCTCTCATTCTGAAAGCTCTGAGGGTGAATCCATTTCCAGACTCATTCAGACTGTTGCCAGAAATCAGTGCCATGTGGTTGTAACACTAAGGTCCTCATTTCCTTGTGTGGCTAGTGGTTATTCTCATCTTTTAGAAGCCAGCCACATTCCTTGGCTTCTGGTCCCCTTTCTCCATCTTTATACCCAGCACTGATGGCTCGGATCTTCTCACTCCTCAAATCCCTTTGACCTCCCTTCTACTTCATCTCTCCTCTGCACCTTTTTTGGGGGGGGGGGGGTTGCACATCTCCTGAGTGACTGTTCTGCCTTCCTCTTATGTTTTGGAGGGCTCATAGAATTAAATTGGGCCCACCCAGATAATCCAGAATAATCTTCCTGCATTAAGGTCAGTTGATTAATAACTTCAATTCTATCTGCAGAGTTTTTTACCCAGTAGCACCTGGGGTGAGAATTTTGGGGAGGGGAGGGCAAGCATGTTTAGAATTCTGCCTACAGTGGGGCACCTGAGTGGCTCAGTGGGTTAAGCCTCTGCCTTTGGCTCGGGTCCTAGTCTCAGGGTCCTGGGATCGAGTCCCACATCAGACTCTCTGCTCGGCAGGGAGCCTGCTTCCTCCTCTCTCTCTGCCTGCCTCTCTGCCTATTTGTAATTTCTCTGTCAAATAAATAATAAATTTAAAAAATCTTAAAAGAGAATTCTGCCTACAGTAGAAAATTACCTATAAAATGCTGAGGGCTTTCAGAATAAAGAAATGACTTCCAACTAGGGAGCATTGAGAAACCTCCTTTTAGGAAGTAGAATTTAGTTGTCATTTAAATGGTGGTTCTTATGGATTCTCTGGAACTAGAATAGGAGAGAGAACTCTGGATGGGGTAATAGTTATAGTGCAGTGTGGGGAAAGGAAAGGTGACAATGTGTGATGCACTTACAAACAGCCCTTATCCCATGAAAGCATTCCATGTGTATTGGTTATTTACACTGAGCTATTTGAACCACTATAGCATAAAATCAGATTTTTTTAGATTAAAGTAGAATAGGCGGAATGTCAAAAAATTACACATCTAATGGGTAGAAGTATCATTTTTTAAAAGGACTGGGCAATTTTGTTAATGTGACTTTTGTGTCAACTTTTCTTCAGCTCTTAGAACCCAGTAGAATTATATGTGAAAGTTTAAAAAGTTACTTACATATTTCGAAATTTTTCAGAACTCCAAATCTACTGATGAAAACCTAGAGATTGGCCTTCCATAAAAGTATACCACTCTTCCTTTGTATTTCCCCACTATACTTAACTCTTGACCATTTTTAGTAGACTTTATCCTGCTATAGGTGGATGATAAAACATGAGTATAATCGTAGCTTCTGTGTAGAGAGGCTGTGGCTGTGTGGCATCTATCTAAAAACTACAGCGTTATTCACTGATTTTTTTTATAGTAATTTTGTATAAAGGGAAAATCCTTTTGATAAGCGCTAAGTTCTTTGTACCAGTTATCTTCTTTTTATCTAATTTATTTATAAGCATTTATTTATTAATTCATTTATTTATAGAGGGGGGTGAGGGGCAGAGGGAGAGAGAGAGAGAGAATCATAAGCAGACTTCATTCCCAGCATGGAGCCCGACTAGGGGCTCGATCTCACAACCCTGAGATCATGACCTGAGCTGAAATGAAGAGTTGGACACTTCAACTGGGCCACCCAGTGCCCCTATTTATATTTTTAAAAAAAGATTGTATATACATTTTTATTTTGAAACACATCTATATAAAAAGTCTTAGAGTACTTCCTGCCAACCTTTTAAAAATACAAATAATATAACTGCCTATAGTCATTTTTATTCAGCCTTCTAAAGGGTGTGTACATAAAAGCTAGAATGATAGGACCAGCACAACTAGCTCTGTGAACTTCTGGTGCATACTAAGCATTCTGGAATCTCTCCAGACTTTTCTTCCTAGTGCTTTCCAGTGTCTGCCTTCTTTCCTTCTCTTCCTAGCCTCCACCCAAACCTAATACGGTGGTCCTAATAACTGGAGTCCTGTCCTTTAGCATTCTTCTTCTGTGTCTGAGAGGAGAAATGCCTTTTTCTTGGAGTTGCTTTCTGCATTCTGAGTAAATAGTACATTAGTTATTCATATGGTAGTTTATTTAGCTATTTAGCACCTGCTTTCTTCACCGTGTTGCAGTCTTTTTATTGCCACCATCCTGCCAGGATCTCTCCTGGTGTTTTGATGAAAACTTCATGCTTTCATATTCAGAATTACTGGGAACTCTCCTCATTTCATCTTTTTTCATTCATTTTCCCACTTTTATATGTTAAGATATATATTCCAATAGCTCTAAGAGATAGCAGTTTCTTTCACTTATTTCTTCATATTTCCATAATGCTACTGACTTTGAGAAAATAGTTTTTTGCCTGTCTATTACATTAGTTACATTTTTTTAAATAGGAAAAATGAATTAAAGATACCTGAAAACTAAACCTTTAGAAACTCTCTTAGGTAACTTCTTCAAGTTATTGTGTTCTTACATTTTCCTTGTTTATAGTACTTTTAATTAAGCTCACTGTAAGGACTTTCCCAGTGCTGTTAACCTCCAGTAAATGGTGTTAGTATTTTGCAGGTACCCACATATATTTTTATGAAAAGGCGGAACTCTGATTTATGATATGTTTCACATTATTATTATTACTAAGGAATGGAGAATTATTTCGCAGTATTTGCATTTGAGAAGCCCTGTTTAACAAAAAAAATTGTTATTTTTCTAAACTTCACATTATTTTGTTTGTGCAGAGGAGGCCATGAGCTAGCAATTCTGAAATTACTAGGATTAAACAAATAAATGAATAAACTATAGATGATAAAAGCCAGGTTTCTCTCCATAGGACAAAGACATTACAGATCAGGGAAAGGGGTAAAGTTAAACCCTTTGGTGTTAGATTAGAATTGAAGTTACTTGTATAAATTTGTAATTTTTAATGTACAGACAGAAATGTAGCTGGGTGTGTATGTGCTGGGTTAGTATGCATACAGGTATTTCCTAGTTCTGCCTGCTGAGAGGATCTAGAAGCAGTGACCCTCCTAACATCCAGACCTTGGTTTCTAGGTATTAGTCACCAATAAAAGGAACCAAGGCTCCTTGGAGAAGTGTTTGGTTCTAGACCTGGGACAGGGAAAATACAAGAGTAGCCTAAAACATCTTGGGATGGAGAAAGTTAAGGAAGTGCTCAGCAGGGGAGGGGGGCATACTAAAAGAATAACTGGGCCAACCTGGAGAGACTCCCAAGGTCAAAGCTAGAATAATTTGAGCAAGGAATAATATTAGATTCTACCCCATAGAACAAAATAAATACCATTGAAAAAATGCCTAACTTCAGTGTAAACAGGAGAAAACAACAAGCATCCTCAAACTGAGTACTATTCCCTAGAACAGCCAATTCTCTTCAGAAGTGTCAAGGTCATGAAAGATTGAACTACCACAGATTAGAGGAGACAAAGAAAACACAACTACCAAGTGGATCATAGGATCCCGGATAGTGTCCTGGAGTAGAAAAAAAGGCAGTAATGGAAAAACCAATGAAATTCAAATAAGGTCTATAGTTTAGTTAATAATGCCATACCAGTGTTAATGTCCTGGTTTTGGTCATTGTAGTGTAGTTTTATAAGTTAACATTATGAGAAGGCTGGGTGAAGGGTATACAGGAACTCTCTGTACTATTTGTACAACTTTTTTTAAGTCTAGAATTATTTCAGAAGGAGAAGATGATGGGTACTTAAATGTACAAAGTTGTGTGTACAAGGACATTAGTTGCAGCATTGTTCACAAAAGCAAGAAATTAAAAATAATGCAAATGTCCATTGGTAAGGGATTAAGTAAATTATGTTATACTCATATAATTAATATACTGATACGTATATCATGCCGAAGGGTTGAGAGTATACAGTTTCATTCAGGCTGCATGGATTTTCTTCCCCTCCTCAGTACCTAAAACTGATTCTGTGATATTGGCCAGATTATTTCTCTTCTCTCAGTTCACCAGTTTCTTCATCAGTAAATTGGAAATAATAATAGTATGTACATATGTACATGGACTGGCTATGAAGAATAAATGTGAAAATCCATGCAAAGCTTATGCTAATAATATTTAGCACAAATAAATGGAGGGGAAAAGACCAAAATAACATTAAGTAGCGAATGATGCCATTTCTGTTTAAAAAAAAAAAAAAAAAAAAAAAAGATTATAGAGCACCTGAGTGGTTCAGTTGGTAAGCGTCTTTTTTTTTTTTTTTTTTTTTTATTCCAGCCCAGGTCATGGTCTTGAGGTCATGCATTGAGCCCTATGTCAGACTCTGCACTTAGTACCAAGTCTCCTTGAGATTATGTCTCTCCCTCTGCCCCTCCCCCTTGGTCATGCATGCTCTCTCTCTCTCTCTCTATAAATAAGTAAATAAAATCTTTAAAGAAAACATAAAGTCTATTAAACATATGTATGAATCTTAAAGATCAGATACTAATATGTTAATGGTGGTGGTGTTAGAGGAGGTTGGCAGATTAGGGAACTTTGCACTTTCTAAGTTAAACTTTAAAAATGTATTTTCCGTAAAGTATACAATTAGGCAAGTGTAGAAGCCTATTTCAATAATTATTAAATAAAAATTATTAAATAGAAATTATTATTAATAGAAATGAGAACTCTACGGCTAATGGAATTGGTTAGTCATTCTAGAAGAGTCTTCAAGATCATATGACTTGTGTTCTCTTATAGTGGAAAGTAGAAGAGGTTTGGCTCTGCTCTTGGCCATGCAAAGCTAGTCAGTATCAAATACTGTGCGGCATGGTTCTCGACTTGGAAAATGAAGAACTTAATGGCTCTAGCTGATTATTCTAAGCTGTGGAAGATTATTGTGAGGATGAATGTGACCAGCTTTTTGTCTTCATGGGATCTAACCCAAAAGGCCTAAATTATAGGGGTTATCCAGAAATAAATAGTTTTGGTAATTTTTATTAGAATGTTTAAACTTTGGAGAAGAGCACCAAAATGATATAATCTCTAGGCTTATGTTAAAAATAGGATAGATACCCATTGCTTTTTGATCCTTAGGTAGTGGTGACCCATCTGAGTTACAGTGTAAGCCAGAATTCACTGATATGGTAACAAAAGCCGTTTGTATTTGTCTACAGCATAGATAGAATCTACATGTGCGGATACCTGTAAGTAACTACACATTTTTGAAGAATATCCTTAATTCATATTTTGGATATGATATCAACTTGTTTGTGTTTCTTGTTGGGTTTTTAAATTAATTTTTTTTTCTTCATACTTGCTTCAGTACCTGTGATGTTCTAAAGTTCTTTATAGTCTTAGGGCTCTGTGCTTGACTACTCTGAACTGTACAGGTCTATGAGGCAGATTTAGATACATCTCTCTTTGTAGTTTTAGACTATACTGGGTTTCTAAAAGGATCACAGGGTGGAACTGGATGAAATCTTAAAAATAAGTATATTCCAGGGATATAGGAGGACTATTTCTAGAAATTGGAATAAAAGGTAAAATGCTCTTCTGTTCTTTTGCATTTGTAATTCCTTTTTAATATCTTCCCTATAATAGGCCTCTCAAATTTGAATCGCTGAAGCTTTCAAAAGAAAAAAAAGCAAAAATGTTGAAAGCATATTTTCCTCATTTGATTCTTCGTAATATTTTTATACTCTTTCCTCCTGGTTTTGTTAAACATTTTTGTTCAAATATACAATATTGGTTGACCTGCTATTTTAAAATCATTTAGATTTCGTTTATGTTTCACTTTTCCTTCAGGATTCCACCTGTTTTTTTCTTCTCTTTGCAACAGTCACTGTTTCATCCATGGTAACTGGATGGCAGAGAATTTTTCTTTTACGATAAAATTAGATGCAGTGCATCGAAGCCCATATATTATATTGCAATCTCTGAGGAGCTTAATGTAGATAAGAGAGGGCATCCCCAAATGCCATGTGCTTGTAGATGAGGTACTGGTAGATCATCTTAGCTCAAGATTGGGTTTTACAATATTACATTTTAAAGGTACTGGTGTATATAGCTAGTAGCCACATGTAAGTGTAGAGTCTGTACATGAATAGCACAGCTGGGATGTCAGTAAGAATTTTTACTTTCTCCTAAATACTTTGGTTTCTTAAATTCTAGAATTTTCATATGAGATAAAATTCGCTAGCTGTAGTGGGCATAGCTCATGTGAGCCAGTGCTATGAAGGTGGGATCATGAGAATAACAAGTCTAGGGAAAGAGCAATGGACTTTTGGAGTCACATCATCTTGAGTGTAGTTCTGTCTCTGCCACTTACTGGTTGGTGACATTGGGCAAATTATTGAAGTTTTCTGAGGATCCTTTCTCTAACTGTGAAGTGGAGATAATATTAAATCCCCTTAAACAGTTGTTATAAGGATTAAATTAGATCATGTGTATCAGAACGTTCAGCACATCCTCTGGCTCATAACTAGTACTTTTCTACCCTACCCCACTTGTTTTAATCTACCTCTTGCCCAGTGCTTTATTTTCTAATATTTAAAAAACAGACAACAGAAAATATCACTTAAGTCAAATTTTAAAAATAAGAAAACTTTTTTCTAAAATATATTGCTTAAGTCCCTTTCATATATTTGGGCCTGAAAATTCTTATTATAAGTTTTCTTTCTTCTTTTCATTCTTTCATTCATTGTTAGTGAGTGTGCTAGAACATCTCTCTGGAAGACAAGATAAACCCTTAGGAAAGCACCCAAGCTCACACTCAGCAGAATATTCGAAGACAAAGCCCTGAAGCAGATATACTGAACCTTGGGGGAGCTAGAAGGTGTGTGAGGGTTAAGGTTGGCTCCACAAAGGAGGTTGAAGCAATGTTTAAACAAAATTAGGAGGAATAGGAGACAAAGTGGAAGTAGTAGAGGGAATAATTCATTCATTTGGATCTGGGGATGAGTGAGAGAGAGGATTTCTGGATGCCAGTGGTGCCATTTCACTAAGATTACAAATACATAGGCAATTTTATTAGAGTTGGAGGTGGTTGTAAAAGGTTTCCTACTCTGATGTCCCTGAAATTTTAGATGAGGGAACTGAGGAACTATTAAAGGTAGGCTCAAAGAGGAATTGAGATTTTTTCAAGTTCACTCAGACTACTTCCCCTGCTTCATTAGGAGTGCAGTAATTTGATTACTCAAAGAGTCCCTAAAGCATGGGACCTAAGGTATGATGTGTTTTACTTGAGAATTTTACACATGAAACACCAAGACATTTCTGTCTTTGTAGCGAGAGAAGGTCACTGCAAGCTGTCAGAATTGAGGAGGAGGAGTGAAGTAGAAAAGAAAAAGGGTAGAGCTGAGGTCAGATTCTGAGGAGTGAGTAGGTTGCCAACACCCATTGCTAGTAAAAGCAGCGTGGGGGAGGGATCTGGGGTGAGTTAACACAGCAGGAGCTGTCAGCCTGGAGCCGGGGTCAGTGTCTGGTTCAGCAGGCCAGTTGGAGATCAGAGCTGGGGACAACAGACAAGGAAGCAAGGCCATGTTACGTGAATATGGAGTTGGTGCTGAAAAGTAGCTTGGGGAGCCTCTGTGGAGGTGGCCTGAGGACCTCTCCTACAGACCGGTCTTGCCACCGTGGCTCTTCGGTGTTTGGCTGACATCTCACATCTTGCAGTTTTGTTTCTCTGATCTTTTTCATGAAATAGAGAGTTACCAAGCAGTCTCCTAGCCCAGATTTGATGTTACATTATTTGTGGTATCTTGAAAATTTCTTTTTGGATAGAACCCATGTTCTAAAAATAGTGTCTGCCTTTGGCTCAGGTCCTGGGATCGAGCCTTACATTTCCCCTATCCCTCTGTCCCTCCTCCTGCTTGTGTTTGCTCTTTCTCTCTCTCTGTCAAGTAAATAAAATCTTTAAAAAAAATAAAAATAGGGGCGCCTGGGTGGCTCAGTGGGTTAAAGCCTCTGCCTTCAGCTCAGGTCATGATCCCAGGGTCCTGGGATCTAGCCCCACATTGGGCTCTCTACTCAGCAGGGAGCCTGCTTCCCTCTCTCTCTCTCTGCCTGCCTCTCTGCCTAGTTGTGATCTGTGTCTGTCAAATAAATAAATAAAACTAAAAAAAAAAAAAAAACCTCTAATAGTGTTAATTTCATCTAGTCTTATAAAATTAAAAAATAATTTGGTTTTTATTTTTTGCTACTAAAAGATAGGATAGGTTAGAAATCTGTATGTTTATTAATAAGTATAAAGTAGATAGTATTTATAGAATGATCCTCTTATCTATAAATACTAGACACATGAAAAATGGAAGTTTAAAAATTAAATTTTGGAGTACATAATCCTGTTCTTCATTTCCAACCCTATAATAAAACACAGATGTTTTAGGAAATTTTATGGTTCACCATGGAGTTCAAACAAATGTATTTATATTTGATGTTTTCCAGGTTTGCCCAGCCCTCTTGTTTCTTTAAATACTGATGGTATTTCAGCAGTGAGCCTGTAACTAATAATTAAGCATAGGAACACCCATTTTTTCCCTTATATATCCTAGTCTTTCTTGCACAAAGATTTGTTTATTGCCTAAAGTCTATTTCTGCTGGGAGAATCATATGTTTCCTTGTTACTGATTATAGCTGAGCATAGTTTTCAATCTAAATGAGTTTTTCAATTGCTTAATATTTTCTTTTTTAAGGATATTTATCAATAGATTCTTATCCACTTGAATTTTTCCTGCTTTTCCATATATGCTTTCCAAAAATATTTTTTAACATTGAACTTACTTTTTAACTAAATCACTAAGTGAAAGTCAGCCTCTTGTCCGAATTGTTATGAGCAATCTGTGACACCTAGGTGCCAGAGATTCTTCTTAAAAGGAAAAGAAAAATCATTCTTTTTTCCTGTTTTTGTCTTGTAAATATATTAAGACAATTTTAGGAAAAAAGGGACTAGAATTTCTTATAGAACACTTTTTTGAGAGAGAGAGGAGGTAGTTAGAAAGCTTACCTTTGGGGCACCTGGGTGGCTCAGTGGGTTAAGCCTCTGCCTTCAGCTCAGGTCATGATCTCGGGGTCCTGGGATCAAGTCCCGCATCGGGCTTTCTGCTCAGCGGAGAGCCTGCTTCCTCCTCTCTCTCTCTCTGCCTGCCTCTCTGCCTACTTGTGATCTCTCTCTGTCAAATAAATAAATAAAATCTTTAAAAAAAAAAAAAAAAAAAGAAAGCTTACCTTTGTCTGCTTTTTAGCAATCCAAGAAGATCACTTCTGGAACATGATCAGTTCATTAAAGGCATAATCAACCCTTCCACCTGTTTGATGTTTATATCTCTTTCATTCAGCCATTGTTCTGGTAACTAGTATGAGTCTTCATTTTGATGCTGAGAGTCAGGTGCCAATTTGGCATTCAGACTTACTCATGTTATGGTTTAACCTGTGATGGAATTGAGATATCCAGTAATGAGTAGAGTTTTCAAAATTTAATGTGCAGTATGTATGGTAGACTCCCTTTTTAGGATGATTACTGTGTGGATTCAGATGTACCACCTGGTGGATTGTGTCCCCGGAAAAAAACAGCTACATATAGTAAAACATATTGGTCCTGACAAAATGGATGTTATTTAGTCATAGGTCATTAGGGTTAGAAGTCACTCCTGACATGATTCTGATGAACCCTCTCTGTTTGCAAATGGGTTTCAGGGAGATAGTGACTTACGCAATCTCCTGGTCAGTAAGGTTAGGCAAAGACAGAATAGAGAGGAGTAAAGCTAGCTAATTCTCTTTCTTACTGCCATGGTTTTCCTACCTGCCAGGATGCCCTCTTGAATTTGAAATGACATGCAAAACTGATTACTGGCAAGTCATGATAATAGTCTGTGATGCAGATGATAAGGTCTGGAATTAACACTCAGTTCTGGTTTTTTGCCAGTGACCCATGTCAGGGATTCAGATTTCGTGATTTACACTGCATTGTTGTTCTCCCAATCTCAGACTGAAGGACTTTTAAGATCAAGCAAAGATAGTGTAACACAACAGAATTCCTGGGTTCAAATGATAGTTCTGTCATTTTCTAACAGTGAGCCCTAATTTTCTTTTTTTTTTCTTTTCTTGTCTTATCTTGTCTTTTCTTTTTTTAAAGATTTTATTTATTTGTCAGAGAGAGCGCGAGAGCACAAGCAGGGGGAGTGTCAGGCAGAAGGAGAAACAGACTCCCCACTGAGCAGGGAGCCCGATGATGTGATGATGCGGGACTTGATCCCAGACGCTGAAGGCAGATGCTTAACTGACTGAGCCACCCAGGCATCCCACATAATTTTGTCATTTGTGAACTAATGCATTGTTTCTCAGCTGTGGCTGTGTTAGCATCATCTGGGAGAAAACACAAAGCAAACAAAATAGTGCCAGCCTTTACCATGAGAAAGCTTTGATTTTAAGTGATCCTGGATGGGGTTAGTATTGTTTTTAAAGCTCTTCAGGTGAATCTAATGGACAGCTAAGCCATCAGACCTGATAACTTTGAACATCCTTCTAAGTTCTAATATTCTACAATTCTCAGATTTTTTTAAATGTCATCTAGTCCAACTCCTCATCAGCATAATCATCCCTTAGTATTTGAAAAGTGGCATCTTATTTTTGTGTTAACATGTTGAAAAAATGCTCATTACTATCAGAAATCTTAAATTCTTAAAACTTTTTTTTTTCTGATAAGCAGCCAGATTTGCCTTTGGAGAAACAGATAATAACTCTAATTCCTTATTTATTTGATGACTTCTAATATTTGAAGATTATCTTATGATTCTGCAAAGTTACCTCTTAAAGCAGAATGCTCCCAACTTTCCATCTCTGTTGATAGTGACAATTTGTCTGTATCCTAACATCCTGCTTGTCTTGTTCTGGGGATAACCTGGATGGCTATCATCTCTGTGATGTGTGTTTCCTAGAAGTGAACACAACCACTTGATGAGCACAGGAGGGAGACTAAGGGGTTTTGTTGATTGTCATCCTCTGAAATTCTTTTTGAGCATAGGGTTAATGAAAGTCCCTAGTTTCAGTAAATAATTATTTATTTTCAGTAAAAAATTATTTATTTTCAGTAAATAATTATTATTTATTAAGCAAATAATTATTTACTGGTTTACAGATATATTCACTAATAAATACCATGGATTATATAATCCCCAGCATTTTTGAATTCTTACATACCAGGCATGGTTCTAGTGTTTAAATATATTAATACATTTGATTCTTGGAATAACTCTATCAGGTAGATACCATTATTATCTTCATTTTATAGATAAAAAGAAGAAACAAGACAAGAGCATGACAAGTGAGTTATCTTGCCTCTGATTTCACAGTGGGTAGCAGAGCTAGAATATGAATAATATAAGACATCTTACTGCAGAACCTGTAATCCTTTAGCCTTTCAGTAGAGGTCTCCTCATCTGTAATGTAAGGATCTTAATTTCTAAGTACCTTGACAACTCCAAGTTCTTATGCTTCTATGTAAATTAACAATAGTATATTGATACTAATCAATTTCACATAGTATATAAAAAGAAAACAATCTTCAGCTCCTTAGGCCTATTTCTAAAGCCAAGAGTTTTTCATTTATTTTATTATAAATCACAGACACATTGCCTAAATTTGCACAAGAACTTATTCTTTTTATTTTATAGTAATACAGACATGCATACACATAAAATAAAGGAATTTAAATTCTGTTCATTCATCCCTCATCTAAAAGTCTAAAGAGAGTCTGACCTGAATCTTGTTGTATTTCATAGAATTCTAGAACTCTGGAGTTTAAACCATTGTGACTCATGATATGAATTATCCTTAGTTTATAATTGTAGAAGTTGGAAGTTAAAGAAGTTATATGGAAGGCATAAGGTTTATGCTTATACCTAAATAGGCAAACTAAATTATAGGAGATGTGTTCACATTTGTTATAATTACATGCTGTTTTAAGAAACTTCAAGCACTTCAGAAGCTACTTAACATAAAAACAATTTATATGCTAATTATGTTATTTTTATTTATTCTTTAAAGTAGATTTTTAATGAATTCTGCTACATAATCTTTGTTCAATTTGCCAAATAAATTTTCTAAAACATAATTTTATTATTCAAATGAGTGTTTTTTCAATTGATGCAAACAAAGTTTCTGACTAACTCATAGAAAAATCATTTAAAGAACCCTTGTTGATATCCAAAAATCCTTTGTGTTCTCACAGTTTCACCAGCCTGAGAAATTTCTGTTGATTCTTTTTATGAATATTGTTTCTTAGTCCTTGTCTGATTCATTCTGAAAGCCCAGTCTTTCTATGTAAGGCTTATATCCTCAAGGTTGCCAGTAAAAACCATGCTCCTGGGGAATAGAAACATTTCAGAGAAAAATTCGCCTTGTAGAACTTACTTTTCATCTGATTATTTTAGCAGATACTTTTTGTTTAAGATTTTATTTATTTATTTGACACAGAGAGAGAGATCACAAGCAGGGAGAGTGGAAGAGGGAGAAGCAGGCTCCCTGCTCAGGGACTGTATCCCAGAACTCTGGGATCATGACCTGAGCTGAAGGCAGTTGCTTAACCGACTGAGCCACCCAGGCACCCCTAGCAGATGTGTTTGTATGGCTGGTAACAGAACATAAAGTATAAAAGCTGCAAATAAAACATTTCTGTTCAGTGTGACTCTTAACCTGCAGGGTAGTATGTCTGCTTGTGCTCATTTGCAGTCCATGTCCCGGCTCAACAGATTTTTCTGAACTAGTATTGTGAGCATCTCAGTCATCATTTGGATTATTTATGCTAAGGTCTTGGTGGTCTTGTGAATATGTGCTGGTATTACCCTCTAAGTTATTGGCTTTAGGAGTATATGGAAAAGCAGTCTTTCATGTGAAGATCCGACTTTCCCTTTTAACAGCAGAATTTTAAGTTTTCATCTTAGATGAGGACTGTTGCTTTTGTAGTACAGAAAAGCTTTGTAATGATGCAGCATTTCTTTGGAAGCCTTTGATTTTAGCTTTAGAAAGAATGATTTAATATCTTATAAAACATCAGAATGAGAAATTGTGGTCTTCCTTTTTGTTGACTTTGATATTTATAGTCATGAGCTCATAGACTTCAATGGGGGTGAGGTGGGGCTTAAAGATACTCTCGCCCAGTCACCTCATATATAGGCAATGGTGCCTGGCACTATGTGTTTGTTCCTTTTATGTCTCCCCATGACACGAAGAGCTCCACGAGGGCAAGGAGTTGATTTGCCTTATTCACTGTTGTGTCCCCAGTGCCCCAGTAGGTGAAGAACCTAAGACTTAGGGAGAGAAAAAAGACTTACCCAACACTGGGCAGCCCAGTAAGTTTCAAAATATGACCTAAACGCTTCATCTTCTGACTGCAAACTTTGTGCCTTTATGTCATTAAAAAAATAAACAGAATTTACTTGGGAGTCCTAATTATTTGGGGCCTTAATCTATGTAAAAAGGCAGAATCATACACACTTTACATTTATTGGATACTGTTTTTCAGGCATATAAACTACTTATTTCATTGAACCCATAGAGGAAAACTCATTGATTGAGTGTATTTTTATCCATATTTTTATAGGGGAAGAAATTTGGACTTTAAAAGATTAATTTACTAGGGGTTCTGTACAGAGTTAGAGAGCCAGGATTCAAATCTCTTTTTCCCTCCTTCCAAATTTAGTGATCTTTCTACTTTTGCCTTTTATGTGGGGGCCAGTGTGTGTCAGAATAAAGAATTATCCAGGCCCAAAATAACAGTAACTGAAATTATTTAGCCTTATATGTCACCAATCTTAATACCTGTAAAATTTGTTAAATGAGTGCTGGCTTAGCATAGAGGTCTCTGCTTAAAAGACAGCAAAAGAAGCATCACTTCACAATTTCTTTCATCTGTGGTAGTCAGTGTTGGCCTCCTGTGTGGTCTGACATGAAGGGCTTTTCTGCTCCCTTATTGTTTTCTCATTATTCCATTATTACAGTTAGATTTCCTCATTTTGGTCTTATATGATTTGCAGGCTTCAGAGCTTTCCTACTAAAATACAGATAACCTTCAGGGGTGCCGAGGTGGCTCAGTCAGTTAAGTGTCTGCCTTCGGCTCAGGTCATGATCCCGGGGACCTGGGATCAAGCCCCTGTGTTGCAGTGTTGCAGGGCTCCATGCTTAGCAGGGAGTCTTCTTCTCCCTCTCCCTCTGACCCTCCCCCTGCTTGTGGTTTCACTGGCTCTCTCTCTCTAATGACTAAATGAAGGATCTTTAAAAAAAAAAAAAAAAATATATATATATATATATATATATATATATATATATATAGAGATACCCCTGAGATGGTATGGTATTGGATTAGTTGAAGACAAACATCTATAGCTGGCAGAAAAATATTAACCTTTTTATTATGGAAAATGGAGAGGAACAGTGACAAACTGGGAAATGAGTGGAAGCCACTGTAACAGGGCATATTTGTCCACATTCTTTGCAAATGATAAACCTCTTATCCAATGAAATGTTGTCCAGGCTCAATTGCGCTAGTTTCTTGGGACTCAGGATAATCTCTTTACATCTCCACTTCGGTATATAAACCCATCTGCCAACCACTTTTTGGGAAAGGCCATGCATGAATAATACTACTGTTTCCTATACACAGACATTGGAGATGTCAAGAGGGGTTGGTGTTCTGCAGCATTGCATGTTGGTGCAGGAAGGGCAGCCGCCTATTCACAGAGGTGCTATGTTAGTACCTCCATTTATCACTTTGATTTTTCAATTGTGGGTATTCCAGTATTTACTTCTTCTAAGAAAGATGTTAGAAACATTGATCTTTTAAAATCATGATCCTAAGAAGTAGAACTTTTTTGAAAGGAACTTTCCATCTCTTCCCTTAACAATTTATGTATTCTTTACCTGGTACTAAATCCTTTTTTTTTGTTTACAACATACATTTAGCTCAAAGGACTAAGAGACTCAGGGATGGTTCTATAAACTCGTTCTTTTGTTCTCTATTTCTATATTTTAAAAAAATTCTAATTAGATGTTATCATCAAGGTTGCTCTCTGTAAAGATATAGTCTGCACTGCATCCTCCATTTTGTTCTTTTCTACTCTTCATCGGGTGAGGAGTCAAGGGTAGGAAATAGGGTATATTGGCAAGAAAGGAACTTGATTTTGGCCATTTTTGATATTTTCTCTTGATTTCCTTTATGTTGCAATGGTTTCCAGTAGTGGGGCTTGTAGCAGATTGTTTGCAAAGATGGTCACCTGTAGTTCTTCCCATCCCTGTTTGCACGTGCTGTTCCACCCATCAAGAGGGAGGCATCTCTTTCCCCTCCCCTTAAAGTCTGGGCTGGCCTAGTGGACAGAATGTGGCAGAAGCAATGCCGTGAGAATCATAGACCTTAGAAGGGGCAGTTCCTGAGCCACTGTGTAAGGAAGGAATCAAGCTATCCTGCTGGAAAGGGGAAGCATTTGTAGTAGGAACTCCAAAGCTGTGCATCCTGCAGCCAGCACAATTTTCAGACATGGGAGTAAGTTACCTTGGCTTCTCCAGCCCCAGGTAAGCCTAGCAAACACCGTATGGAGATAGAGATAGACAGTCTCCTTAGAGCAGTGTCCAAACTGCACATCCACAGACTCATGAGCAAGTAAAACAGTAGATGTTATATGACACTGGCTTTTGGGGTAGCTTGTTGCAGAGCAATAGGTAATCAAGACAGGATTTTTATTTCTTCCAGATCTTTCTTCTTTTCTCATAGCTGGTTACTAATTGTCTAAGTACATCCATGAACTTATATTCCTGAGGGGTCTGCTAACTGATCAGTATTTTGTTGTGTTAAAATTTGTTAACATTCTTAAACAGCTGTTTTCATTTTGTTCTCTACCAGCTTTATATTTGTCTTCACTTAGAGCAGATTCTTTGTCTCCTGAAATGCCCCTGAGAGGTCATTTCTCTGGAACACGTGGAGAGACCAATTTCTCATAGTGCGTAGAAGACAAAAAATTACTCCTCTCTTGCAAAAGAAAAATAATAAAATAAAAAAAGATAACTTATTTTCTCTAAAGATATTTCCTTGCTACTACATTAGACCATACTCACCTCTCAGATTCCACGAGTAGCTGAACATTGTGCCCATTGGTGGACGGAGAATGTGCAATGTATATTTCCTATTGAAATTGTAAGTATTCCCAGGAAAACTTAGAAAGCAATTATTTTGTCTTACTTTAAATTTTCTGGAAGGATCTGAAACGATTTTTAAGAGTATGACTTTTAATTTCCTGAGCAGAATGAATGCTTATTCTGAGGTCCTTGTATCAGCCTCTATAAGCAATTTCCTTTGACAATTCAAGGTAGTATTTTTCTCATTTTGCTGTCAGTTTTTTATACTTTAATTAAAGATTTATCATTTTTTCTGTTGTCTTTCTAGCAATTTCTTACCTCAAACTCTCCCAAACAGTTGACTAAAAGGAATTACTGGAATTATGTTTGATCAGACAGTAAAGTTTTAGTGTCAAATGGATAGAAAAGTCTGGGTTTAGAGGATCTGAGTTGTCTTTCTTAATAGAGAGAATCATATCAGGCCCACCTTAATGATTTATTTACTGATTCACCTACTTCTAGTCATTATGGGGTAACATGATTCCATGAGTTCAGTAGTCAGTAGTTAGAATAAATGTTTTGCCCTATGATGAAGAGGATCATTTAGGGTGATGGGGGAGGAGACAACTTTCTCAGCCTTTTCTGGCTGAGGGGAATGATTTTTAGGACCAAATTCTCTTTTCTTCCTTTTATTTAAAAATACTTTCCACTTTACCTAGGTACATGTGAATTTCTGCTTGGTTACCATCTCTCTAACCCTGAAATGCTGTTACATACTCTTAACAAGCTGTAAGGCAGTGGTTCCCACTGGACATTTGGCAGTGTGTGGAGACATTTTTGGTTTTTACAAGTTGAGGTGGGTAGGCGCTAGTCATATTTAATGCACAGAGGCTAAAGATGCCACTGAACATTTTCCATTGTGTGGTATCTGACACACAGGAGGTGATAATTAAATGAGTATTAAATGGATGGATGGGAGGTCAGTGAGTGTAACAGTGGATACATTGTGTCTTCCTTCTCTTTCCTCAAAAGGTACTGAAGGTAGGCTTTGTTAAAGGTCAGATTGCTTGTTCAGGTATAATCCAAGGTTTTCTTGTTAATATGCATAGATAAAAGGTTTTTGCATTTCTTACACACAACAGAGATGAAAACAAATAATTTTTTTAGTTATAATAATTGTGTGTGTGTGCATGCACATATGTATGTTTGTATTAGGAATACTTGCCACTTACCAACTGGAGATCAACAGATTAAGGTATTAATAGTTGAGAATTAACGTCAAGGTTGATCACACCATGGTACCTTCATCCTTAAAATCTCAAGTCCTCATTTTGTTGTCTTAGGGTTGTAGAATGCGTATGATTTTTTTAGAGCTGTTCCTAAGTAACATTCCCCGTAAAGAACATCTCAAAAGAAGTGGTATATTGGGAATAATACAGTGTACTATTTGTAATTAGTAAAAAGCAATACTTTAGTGTATTTCTTACTTTTGAAAGTCAAGAACTAGTATGCCAAATAATGCCCTTATTTTAGGAAAGGGGCAACTTTTTTGTGTTATGATGCTTGCTTTTCTAGTCTCTGGAATTGTGGCTTCACTATTTTAATGAAACAGGAAATAAATGAATATGATAAGTAATGAGGGTTTTTACAGAGTGGAAACATTGTTTAGTGCACTGGGGCAATATTATTTTAAAAATTTGAATTAGTAACTTTCTCAGAAGGAAGAAGGTTTAGCAGGGGATTTATTTCCCTCTCCTCTGTAGTAGGTTAGAAACAGTGATATGAGGGATTTTCCCCCAGAATAGCACTTATATTTTTTCATAGTGTCCTCATTTCGTTCATGGCCCAGACCAAGTGCTAGCTGTTTTGAGGAAGAGCAGTATTTAAAGATAATGTATGAGACAGATGCTGGGGAGTTTTTAATACACAGTTACTAAAAATTTTCCATTTTAAATCCATACCTTTTCTAATTCATATTTTAAAAACTGCATCTTTTTTGTCTTGGGAGCTATGGATTCTGTTTATCCCTTTTATCTTTGTTGCACACTTCTTTTCTTTAGTGTAATGGCATATTCTCAGGAATACTGTGTGAGTCTAGGTTTAGCCCTCTGTCTTAAAATAATTTCAGGTGACCATCCCAAACAAGATACCATATTTGGACAGAACTCTGTAATGAATATGGACTAATGTTAAGAACTGGTGGTGGATTAAAGGGAGCTAGTAAATTCGAAGCAAGAAATAAAACAAAAAGCAGAACCAGTTTATAAACTGTTTCCTTAGCTCATTGCTTAAACTTTTTTTGCCTAGTAATTATGGGAATTTACAGGATTACAGATTCTGAGAGGAGTCCAGTTCAGAAATCTGTGCTGACTAGCAAAGGAAGTTCAGAGTCCCAACGTGGGGAAAAAAAAAAATTAGACACTTAAGGTTCATATAGTTTATGGAGTCTGCATTTGCATTTAACATTGCTTTTAGTTCTGTTACTACATTTTTAGAAAAAAATTTGTTTGTTTGTTAGTTTGTTTGGATGGGAAAGGAGCCAGAAGGACAAAAATTTTCAATCAACGTTTTCATCACTGCATTTTTTGAACAGACATTTCAGGATACAGAGAAAATGTAAGACCACAAGGATTTTATTCTGTGTTTTTCTTACAAAGAATTTATTCTCTAAACTGAGAGTTAGAACTGACACGTGAGGCCTCTCCCTTTCCTTTGCTCCTTCTCAGCTTCCCTCTTATACTCATTTTCATAGCCCATACTCTTTTTTTCCTTTGGATGGGAAGGACAACTGAAGATAATTTCCAGGCCCTTCAAACTCTGATCCTTGTCAACCCTGAAGCTTCAGCTCTTTTCCTGTCCTCTTTGTGCTCTGAACTCTCAACCTATTGAACTTCTTTCAGTTCCTGAACACTTTCTATTCTGTCTTGCTTCTAGGTCTTCATTCATGCTGTTCCCTCTGCCTCAAACACACCTCCCCACTTTTTTTCTGGTTAACTCATACTCATCCTTCAGGTCTTCTTTTGCATGTCCCTCTAAGAAATCTTCCTTGTTGTTGACTTCCAGGTTAAATGTCCTTTCTGTTTTGTCCAGAGCACATGGTATTTAATTGACTTTAATGTTTACACTAGACTATAAATTTGGAAAAGATAAAGACCATGTCTGTTGTGTTCGTTGGTGTAACACCAGTGCCTGACACAGAGTTTGATGCATAGCAGGCTTGGAATGAGTATTTAAGTGCTAAGTTGTATGAAGAGAAGAAACACTGAAGATAGAAGTGATTTGTAAAAATGGGAGTTTGACCTGAATTATAAGCTCCTTCATCGGGAGAGTTTGGCACATTTTTTCTCCTACTTCCCTTTCTCTCTTCCTTCTATTTTTCTCTTATGCTTACAACAACTCATTCATTTATCCAGCAGGTATTTTTTGAGGTCCTAACATGTTTTCAGCATTATTCTAGGTGCTGAAGATATAAAAGTGAAAAATCCCTGATTTGGTCAAGTTTATATTCTGTTGGACTAAATGGATAAAAATGAGTTAAATCTGAGTATAGAAATTAGCAGGCTGGTAGGGCAACGAGGAGGACCATTTTGATGAGTAAGTTATGTTGCAAGCTGGACTTTGAATGGCTCCCCTTAAGAGCGTAATTTTACTTTGGAAAGTAGGTGGGTAATGGAGAAGTATATATAGCTTTTGAGTAAAGGAGACTTTTAATTAGTATGCAGCAACTTAAAGTAAAAAGGCCAACTTAGACAAGATTGCCAAAATAGGGGTAAAGATACCGAACTTGGAATAGAATAGTGGCAGAGAGGTAAAGATTTTTAGAAGAAATTTTGTGTGTGTGTATGGGGGGAGTGTTTGGATAAGTCGAATCGGATTTCATCAGACTTAGGTTCATTCAGTTGCTGCTTATTAAGCTCCTCCCACTTCTTGTCATTCTCCGGAGGTCATACAGCTGCACAAGACCAGTGAGGCCTGTGCTGCCATAAAGTTTACGTTTTAGTGGGTACCCAGATGAGAGAATGGAATTGTAGATCAGGGTTTGGCAGTCTTCTGTAACAAATATGAGTTGAAGTGGTGGGATAGCTAGGTAGTAGATAATCTTGTAGTTTATTTAAATTTTTATATTAATCAGTTATATGGCAATTGAAATGAAAATAAAGAAAAAAAGATAAAAGGAAATCAGGGAATTACTGTGAATCTTAACCAGCTATACTCCTTCTTCATATGTGAAAGAAATATGGAAATAAAGGCATTTCTTTGTCTTTAAATTTTGAACTGTCATTTTATTAAAGTTCAGTAACTTAATGTCTCTGTCTGCTTTTTACTTGACAGTATCTCACTAGCTCATCGGTGTCAATTCAGGCATGTCTCCAACAAATACATGAAAGAAATAGAGGCCAGTAATTCATGTGATTTTTAAATAGATTTAGCACATGAGTGCCTTTCTGGGTTTAGGAAGTGGAGTAAGGAGAGACCCACAGTCATAGCTTCTGTTGTCTTTGTCTTCTTTCTTTCAGTAATGGCACTGAACTGTGAGGTTAGTGTCTTGGCTCAGAGATAAGGATGGTTTGGCATTGATTCTTCTGTTGCTATCTCAAGCTGTTTTTCTCGTCCCCAAGAACAGCACTCTCAGTGGGTGTGGAAGTGGGTGGGACGTGAAGCAATGGTTCGTTGCATTGCCTGGCTACAGCTTGGCATTTCTTCCCTTTTTCCTTCTCTCTGCGTCATTGCCACTAGTGCCACTAATTTTACTTACCCCAGCCACCCTTGTTTCTTTGGGAGTAGCCCAGTGTCTCAGCATTTTGTTTTCTTTGGAGGTGTGGCAATGTTCTCAAGAAATAATCTAGGAGATGTTACCCATCCCATCTTCCAAGGTTAAGGCTAGAGGACTTCATGAAGGAAATAGAGTGCAAGAGAGAGAAAGTCCCTCTCACTTGATCTTCTACTTTTCTCTCTGATAATCTTTTACTTGGGACATAGCCTAAATGAATATATATGAGATGCCTCAGTTGCCAAAAGGACAGGATTTAAAATGGGGCATAAGGTAGAAGGGTTGTAAAAAAGAGTGCCAATCTCATTCCTTCCAGTGATTCTAGAAATCAAAAGGAAGCCTCCTTGAAGGAAGTACAAAAGATTTTTACCCCCTTAGGACAAAGTGTGATTGAGAGACCTGGTTTTCATCTTTTTTTTTTTTTTTCCAGATCCCAACCAAAGACGTCTATAATATTAGTTTCTTCCAAGCTCAGATCCTACTTACATCTCCTCCTTTATCTATTTCTGTCCCTATCTGTTTGTAGCCTCTCTTCTCAAAGCTAGCTATTTTCTAAGTTTCCTAAAGAAGAAAGAATTCTTAGGGCTTGTATTGAGTTAGACCTTAAAGGATGAATAGGATTGGGGCAGGGTGATGTGAGGTGGAGACTTATTACAGACGTGGGTTACAAAAGAAATAGCATGATTGGGAACCGATAAATAGAATGTGTTTTCTACATTGAAAGCCTAATGAAAGGTTATTTGGCAGAAAAAAACTAGGAAATTAGAATTTGCTCAATGATCTACATGGGAAAAGTCAGTTCATTTTATCTATGACCTAAAATCTTTTTATATAAGGCATTTTTTCCCCCCTGATTGATAACTTTGCTCCAAGCTCACTGGCCCACTTAACATCATCCAGGTCTAGTGGTTAGGATTGTTCTTGTCCATTATCCATTTACTTCCCCCATATCCAGGAGTAGATAATTTATCCTCACACTCCTTGTTCTATTCTTGCATTCATTTATTCCTTCCTCTATTTATTAATATGTTCATATGTTCTAGAATCATTTGTTAAGCAGTATTTACCTTTCTCATATTAACCGTTACATGTTCACGTTAAATTTTACAACCATGCTGGGAAGAATTATAAAGAGGGGTCTAGTTGTAATAGCACTGCTATTTGTTTTGTCTACTCAGTATGTTGTTGCCTCATTTTTCTTCTTCTGGTGATAGACCCCTTGATAATAGGCATAGTCATGCCTGAAGCCAAGATCTCCACTCTGCATAATGTTTCCACTCTCATGTGTGGACCCAAACCCTAAGCTTATATTTTTGTCTTCTTTTTAGTATATCCATTTTTAAATGTCTGTTATTGTTTACTTTTGAAGGAATAATTTTCTATGTAACTTTCTTTATACATGTAGGCTTACAGTCCTTTACTTACATTAATATGGCTGTGATAGCAAATCATTGTTGTGGCAACAGCAGGCTTCCAGAGGTATTCTGATATGTATAGCTACAGAATTTGCCTCCTAAATTAATTTCTGCTTCAGGGAACATGAGATTTAAAATCAATAAATGGTTTTTGCAGTGACAGTGTGTGGGAGAATTAACTCTTCTCTAAAAATTAAGTCAGAAGAAAAAAAAATGTCCTTAAAATATATTATTTTTATATACTTGGCTTTCATAAGATTGTTTATTTATAAAGTGCCACTGTGCTTTTCTATGTTTATACCTACAAACTTCATTATTTCATAAACAATGCAGTGCGACTGACGCACTCTTTGAGTTATTACTATATATGCAGCATTGGGAGAAATGGTGATGGAGATACAGAGGGAATAAGTTTCTGTTCCTTTCCTTGAGGACTCTGTATGTGTATATGTGTCTCTAGGTGTGTTTGTGTGTGTGCTTTTTATATTTGAGAATTAACAAGATAGAAAAGGAACTCGGTCATATGTCTTTATTTATTTCAGGATGTTGTTTGGTGCTGGGCATTTAACAGATCTTCAGTAGAGAAGTGCCTATGTGACTAATTTGGATTACATTAAAATAGTTGACTGAAGGATCCTTTTAATGACTTGCTGTAAAATGAAAAAAAATGCACTAGATGATGAAATCCAAAAATGAAAGAAAAATTACATCCATATCGGCACAAAGATTTGAGGAATTTGCATACCTAAATGTTATTAATGGCATTTTGCTTTCTTGAAGATGAATAACAACAATAATATTGATGATTATGTCTAGTCTTTCCAGAGGAGCTAGATCACCAATGTGATTTATAGCCGTACACCTTTCAGTTGCATCTGAGTTCATGTACAGCCAAAGGAAGAAATACTGTGTCACTCCTGAGAGGCACGAGTTTGATAATGCTAAGTCAGTGTGGCAGGATTTTTTCACCAGGCTCCTATTTGTCCACTTATATGCTAGTGCTATGGAATATATTTTGAAAGTATAAGTTCTGGTATTTGTCCTTGATTTTACAGTGTAAGTGGGGAAACAAACTGGATAATGTATATGCAACAACTAGCAAAGGACATGACATTCTGTAGTTGGTAACAAATTATGGGTTTCGCAGAAGAGTGCTGTAAGAGTTCAGAAAATGAGAGCTTGGTGAATATATGGTACTCCAGGGAAGCTGTATTTGGGTGATGAATTTTGAATGAGCCTAACAGATAGATGAGATTTAGACAGATGGGAAGGGTGCTTATGGTAAGGGGGAAGGGCATTCTGGGGTTAGAGAAGAGCAGGATTTGGGAGGGGAGAGGGAGCACAGTATTAGTGTTCAATAGCAGTAAAGATGGCCAACCTGAGGTCCAACTGCATAGGTTAAGTGGTTACTGAGAGGATGTGACAGTAATGGGAGACAGTGGAAGAGCAACCTGGGGGGCTGAAAGAGGGTAGACATGCTTTCCTTCCCCCATACACTGTTGCTGACACTGCCGTGTGCTCTCTGGAGATAGGATTGAAGGAGAGAGGATGGAGAGAAAGATTATCTGTCCGTTTCTTTAAAAATTAAGTTTATTCTTAGTGTAGATCATTTATTACCCAGATGAAGGGAAACCTTTTATAAGGCCATCTAGGTAGAAATCTCAGACTATCACCTGTGGTTAGTGTTTATACTGTGCTGAAAAGAGAACATTATAAGAACATGTACATTTTTAGATTCTGGTTTAAGTTTGTCCTTGTGTTTGTCAGCTCTATAAAGTAGACCCAGCAAAGGAAGGCTGAGTGTTGCTTCTTTAAAAAAGGGAACAACCTGCGCCATGTCGAATTAGGGAATCTCTAAGACTTTGTCACATACTTTTTAGTCCCACTGACATATTACTCCCACATCCTTGTGGGTAGTAAAGTTAAAATTTTTTAAATGTTCTTTGATCTTCCACCCACTGATCTAGTAGACATTTAAGTTCAATACTGCAGCTGGGAGAAAGGGGAGTTGAAATATGATTTATACCATTAAAAAAGCCTCAGAAATCATAGTCTCTATGTCTGCACTAGTTTAGAAATTATAACAATAAATTGACTTCTGTTTTAGAATGTGTTGTTAGTCATCACACTTTAAATTACATGGAATTACTATTTGTGACCTACTTAAAACAGTTGTCCTTGTACTGGGAACAATATGTGTATAGCCATTGTTTGACTTGTAGGCCTTTTACAAAGCTATCTTTTAATTGCAGTCATATTTTGAACTTCAAGAGGTTAAATGAATACTGACTGATTCTCAGTGGACTGGATTTTATTGGGTGAAGAAGTGCAATGAGCCATTATTCAGGGAACTACTTAGTAAATAGTTAATAGCAAAAATGCCTCCCTCTTGCTCTGTATTAAGATAGGACATTTTCCAGAGTGATCATTTGCTTATGTGGAGTGATTCCTGGAGCAGGAGTCAAGAAACCCAGGCCCTCCCGAGCCATAATGGTACATTGTTAGTGGCCTTGGGCAAGTTACACACAGCTTCACTTTCTTCATGTATAAACTGTGACATTGCATTATCATCTCACTAAATGTCTATCTTTTTAACTTTGAGGTTTTTATGGTCCTAGCCATACTACAGAAATCTGGAGGAATATAAAAGAATCAATCCAGTGTTCCTTGGTCTCAGGTGGCTCCAGTACTTGGTCCTGGTTACCTGGGACATGGTTGACTCATCCAGGTAGACATTTGTAGGCATATCTCAAAATGAATCTTACGTCAGTAGCACTTTGCCTCCCCCAGCCCTTTGGAGTCTCTCCTAGAAATTTCGTAGATTTTATTCAGAAATATTAAATCCTTAAACAGAAACTATTAAGATTATTTTGAAAAAAAAAAAAAAATACCATAAGTTGCATACATCTTGTTCTGCTAGCCAGAAGTGAGTGCTTGGGGGTGGGGGTGGGGTGAGAAGGGCTTTGTTCTCAGAGGGACATAGACAGTGGGCAAAGTGGGCAAAGGCTTCTTTCACCAAGAAAACTGGTAAAATGTTCATGATTTAATCTCTTTGTTCACATTGGCTGATGAGGCTTACGCCTCAGTACAAATATTTTTATCTTCATACTTGCTTTTAAAATAAAGGCTCATTTTGGCTTCCCCAAATTCTGAGGAAGAATGATATAAAACAGGAAAAATTAGAGGTGCCTCGGCAGCTCAGTCAGTAAAGAATAGGACTCTTGATTTAGGTGCAGATTATGATCTCAGGGTCATGAAATCAAGCCCCAGGTAGGGCTCCATGCTGGGCGTGGAGCCTGCTTAAGATTCTTTCTGTGCCCCTCCTCCACCCAACCGCCCCCTCCCCGCTTGTGTACACTCTCTCTCCCTCAAAAAGAAAAAAAGGTAGGAAAAATTAAAACCTTTAAAATATCACCCTGCTGATAAATCACTATTTTTGAAAATGACCTTTGAACCTTCTTTGCTTTTCTTTAAGACTTGAGTTGTTGTAATTATGTGTATATTTAAAGCGTGTTACATGAGTGCATCTGCATCCCTGCTTATGGGTATTGTATGCCATCTGCAGAGCACTGTGGGGGTGGTCAGGCAGGGAGGAGGGTTTCATACTAGATTGGATTTTTCTTTCAGTTTTTCTGGCAGATTTCAATACGAACTTCTTTAAGAATCTGTCATTTTTCTTTTCTTCTGGTCAGTTTGCATATAATGATTTGTTTCTATTCCATCAAGGGCTTCTTATTCTTGCTGCTTTTTGCCAACCCTAAGTAGCTATAAAAACATATAATTCCAGGTAGTTTGAGGACATGGTTACAGGTTTTTTTTTTTTTTAAGTTTTGTTTGTTTTACTCAACAAAATTATACTGTTTTCCCAGATTTATATTAAAATATGTTGTCAATTCAAAGGGTCTTAAGAGGTTCAGAGTGCAGGTCTGCCAAAAGTGTAATCCAGTAAACATCGGGTGGTTCAGATAGGTAGGAATGATTGGAATGTGCCTATGTGCTTTATTAATAAGGGGTTATGTTTTTGTATCCAAGCTCTGAGCTTCTTTTTATTTTCCAACATGCCCCTCTACTTGCAGAATATCTCTGCAGATTTTCCTTGTACAAATCAGTTTTGCCATATTGGATATGGCATTTATCCTTGATGGGTTGGGTCAGAATGGGACAGTCATAATTACCTGTAGGTCTCCATATTTTACACTTTGGGCACTATGGACAAAATTTACGTATCCTTTTCTGTATTTCAGTGAGAGAAATAACAATACATCACTGTGAACAGAATAGATATTTCTGTTTTTAAAATTTGAGTATAGTTTCCACAAAGTGTTATATTAATTTCAGGTATATAACATGGTGATTTGACAAGCTTATATATTATGCTGTGCTCAACACAATTGTAGGTACCATCTGTCACCATACAATGCTATTACAGTGTCATTGACTATATCTCTTATGATGTGCCATTACTTATTCATTCCAAAACTGGAAGCCTGTATCTCCTCCTCCCCTTCACCCATTTTGACCATCCATCCCCCTACCCTCTCTCCTCTGGCACCTATTGAGTTTGTTCTCTGTATTTATAGGTCTGATTCTGCTTTTTGTTTGTTTTTTTTTCATTTGTTTTTTTAGATTCTACATATGAGTGAAATCATATAGTATTTGTCTTTCTCTGACTGACTTTTTTCACTTATACCCCTCTAGGTCTATCTAGGTTGTCACAAATGTCATAATCTCATCCTTTTTATGGCTGCATAGTATTCCATTGTATGTTTTATACATATATAGGTTTATATAGACATAGCTTCCTTACCTGTTTTCCTCTCTATGGACACTTAGATTGCTTCCATCTCTTGGCTAGTGTAAATAACACTGCAGTAAACACAGGGGGGGCACATATACTTTTGAATTAGTGTTTTCATATTCTTTGGGCATTTACCCAATTGGGTAAATTTGGGTAAATGCTCAAAGAGTATGAAACTGTCTTCCACAGTGACTGAACCAGTTTGTATTCCTACCAGCAGTGCACAAGGGTTCTTTTTTCTCCACATCCTCACCAAAACTTGTTATTTCTTGAGCTTTTGATTTTAGCCATTCTGATAGGTATGAGGTGATAACTCATTGTAGTTTTGATTTGCATTTCCCTGATGATGAGTGAGGTTGAGCATCTTTTCATATGTCTGCTGGCCATCTGTAGAAGAATGCTGGCCAGTCTTCTTTGGAGAAATTTTTCATGTCTTCTGCCCATTTTTTTATTAGATAATTTGTTTTGGATTTTTTCTTTCTTTCTTACTTAATTCTTTTTTTTTTTTTTTGGTTTTATATTGGTATTGAATTGTATACATTCCTTATGTATTTTGGATATTAACCCTTTATCAGATATGTCATTTGCAAATATCTTTTCCCATTCAGTAGGTTGTCTTTTTGTTTTCTTGATTGTTTCCTTCATTGTACAAAATCTTTTAATTTTGGTGTAGTCCTAATAGTTTATTTTTGGTTTGGCTTCCCTTGCCTTAGGGGACTTATCTAGAAAAATGTTGCTGTGGCCATTGTCAGAGAAATTATTGTCTGTGTTCTGTTCTAGGATTTTATGGTTTCAGATCTTTCATCCATTTTGTTTATTTTTGGTTTAGTCCATGTAGTTGTCCAGTTTTCCCAGCACCATTTATTGAAGAGACTATCTTTTCTCCGTTGTATTTACTTGCCTCTTTTGTCATAGATTAACTGACCAGATAAGTGTGGGCTTATTTCTGGGTTTTCTGTTCAGTTCCATTGATCTATGTATCTGTTTTTGTGCCAGTATCATACTATTTTGATTTCTACAGCTTTGTAATATATCTTGAAATGTGGAGTAATGGTACCTCCAGCTTTGTTCTTCTTCCTCAGGATCACTTTGACTATTCAGAGCCTTTTACGGTTCCATACAAATTTTAAGATTCATTTTTCTAGTTCTGTGAAAAATGGGATTGCATAGAATCTGTAGATTGTTTTGGATAGTATGGACATTTTATTTTATTTTTTTATTTTTTTTTAAAGATTTTATTTATTTATTTAACAGACAGAGATCACAAGTAGGCAGAGAAGTAGGCAGAGAGAGAGGGGGGAAGCAGTCTCCCCGCTGAGCAGAGAGCCCAATGTGGGGCTCGATCCCAGGACCCCGGGATCATGACCTGAGCCGAAGGCAGAGGCTTAACCCACTGAGCCACCCAGGTGCCCCGGATAGTATGGACGTTTTAACAATACTAAATCTTCCAATCCGTGAGCATGGAATATCTTTCCATTTTTTGTGTCATCTTCAATTCCTTTCATCAGTGTTTTAAACTTTTCAGAACACAGGTTTATTCCTAGGTATTTTATTCTTTTTGGTGCAATCATAAATGGGATTGTTTTCTTAATTTCTCTTTCTGCTACTTTGTTATTTATGTATAGAAATGCTGCTGATTTCTGTGTATTAATTTTGTATATTGCAACTTTACTGAATTCATTACTTCTAGTAGATTTTTAGTGGAGTCTTTAGGATTTTGTGTATAGCATTATGTTATCTGCAAATAGTGACGGTTTAACTACTTCTTTACCAATATGGATGCCTCAGATTTCTTTTTCTTGTCTGATTGCTGTGGCTAGGACTTGTAGTATTGTGTTGAATAAAAGTAGCAGGAGTAGACATCCTTGTCTTATTTCTGATTTAGAGGAAAAGCTTTTAGTTTTTCACCATTGAATGTGAAATTAGCTGTGTTTTTCATATATAACCTTTATTATGTTGACGTATGTGCCCTCCAAACCTACTTTGTTGAGAGTTTTTATTATGAATGGATATTGAATTTTGTCAAGTGCTCCTTGTGCATCTGTTGAGATAATCATGTGATTTTTGTCCTGTTTAGTTGATATGATATGTCATGCTGATTGATACTGAACCATCTTTGCATCCCCACAGTAAATCCTACTTTGGTCATGGTGAATGATCCTTTTAAAATATTGTTGAATGTCGTTTGGCAGTATTTTGTTGAGGATTTTTGCATCTATCTTCCTCATGAATATTGGCTTGTAGTTTTCTTTCCTTGTGATTTTGTCTGGTTTTGATATCAGGGTAATGCTAGTGACTTCTATTTTTTAGTTATATGTGTTAGTATATGCTTTCTTACCTATTACCTCAAAATCTTTGGCAAAACAAAATATAAAATACTGAGTTTGATATATATGTGTATGTTATCTTCCTACAAAGCTATTTGGTTAAAATGAAACTACTTGATCATAAAAGAGGAGATGTAAGCAGTTTTAAGAATAAAAATAAAATATCCTAGAAAAATAAAATATCCTAGAATAAGAATAAAAAACAAAATATCCTAGAATAAAATATCCTCAGAGTTGGAGTTGTCCATAGATAAAATGTACTGCCTCTGTAAATGTGGTTTCCTTGACCTGAAAGTGTTCAAGCATAGTTTGGGCACTTAGCTGGGGTCTGAAGGAGAGGTGCATCTAAAAGAATAGTTGGACTAAATGACTTTTAAACTCTTTCTCAAATAAGATCCTATGGTATATACTTCATTACAGTTTAATACAGATATGAATGTTGTTTTAAGCAAGATGACTTGTGATACATAATAAAGATGCCTTTAAAGATGTCTTCTGCTTCTGCCGGTGCTGCTTATGTGGCTTGAGAATTGTTGTTGTTGTTGTTTTCCTTAGGAGTCTTCTAAAACATGGGATAAGGTAAAAGCCTGGATTTAATTATTTCCTCAGGCTGAACAATGTCACATTTTTAAAAATTTTTTCTAAGGACTTTATCTTTTGACAGATAATCCAATACAGCCTGATTAAGAGGAACTTTATAATTAATATCATCCTCATGTTACAGATAAGGCAGTTGAGGTGTTTAAGTGAGGAACATTTCTGAATTCCTAAAGTCTGACTCCGGAGTCTTAACTTCGATTTTATATTTTATACTGTCTTTTTATTTTTTATTTTTTAAAGATTGTATTTATTTATTTGAGAGAGAGAGAGAGAGTAGAGAGCACAAGCAGGGATTGGGGGGTGAGGGGCAGAGGGAAAGGAATAAACAGACTCCTCACTGAGCAGGGAACCCAATGTTGGCTTGATCCCACCACCCTGAGATCACGACCTGAGCTGAAAGCAGATGCTTAACCACCTGAGCCACCGAGGCATCATTATACTATCTTTTTAGAAACAAGATACATCCCATAAAGAATCTGGCAGTTTTGTTAAAGATGATTCCTTAGTGATCTTGGTGCTACTAATCTACTAATCATCTCACTTGACATATATAAAAAAAAAAAAGAGCTTTATATATGTTACCCACAAAACATATTACTTGGAAAGTCTCAGTGGAATCTAGTCTATCCCTCTCCCAAGGCGCCTCCTAGAAACTTTTTTATTAGGTGGAACAGGGCAGAGTGCTTCTGAAGCAGGCTGCATGCCTATCAGTAGTCCTAGACACCTAATTTTCAATCTCTGTCTTCATTCTTTCCTATTAGCCTCTTTCTCCTGATCTAAGATAACTGTTATCACTTATATTCCTTAATCCTCTGTTCTCACAAGTTCTCTACATCAGCTGACTGACAGTTTTACAGATGTCTGTGTCAGTTGGGTAGAGTCTGAAGTTCTGTGATGTCTGTTTTTGCACATTGTCTAGGCATTTGTGCTAAACTCTGCTCTCCTTTTTTGCCTTTTTTTTTTAACCTGTTTTTCCCATTTTAGTTCTTTTTTTTAATTTTTTTCACACCAAATTCCTTTACTTTCAAACTCATTATATCTCTAAGTTAGAAAATTTCCCTGACTTCCTACTTTCTTCTTCCGTAATTTCCTATTTTTCTCCTACCTCTGTTTTTTTTTTTTTTTAATCTCCTAAGGGCTTTTAAGGTTTTTACTTCAGATTGTATGACCTTTCAGATCTTAGAAGACCTTATACTGAAGAACACAGCTGAGACATGACTATATGCAGTATTGATGTGTTTTCTTTTTATTAATATTTTTACTGACTATAAAATTTATTAAACACTTATTATAGAAGATATTTAAACTATTAAAGCTTGTTTAAAAAAAAATGCTGTCAGAGCACCTGGGTGGCTCAGTTGGTTAAGCAACTGCCTTTGGCTCAGGTCATGATCCCGGAGTCCCGGGATCGAGTCCCACATCAGGCTCCCAGCTCCATGGGGAGTCTGCTTCTCCCTCTGACCTCTCCTCTGATGCTCTTTCTCACTGTCTCTGTCTCAAATAAATAAATAAAAATCTTTTTAAAAAATGCCTTCAGTATTCCTGTAGCCCAGAGATAATATTTTTGAATATGTCCTTCTAGTCCTTTTTATCTGTGAAGCTGAATGATTTAACCTCTTTGTAATCCCTGCCTTTGCCTACTTTCTTAGAAAAAGGAAAACCCAAAAAAACACCTAACAACAGTATGCTTAAGTTACCAGTCTTTTATAATTTCTTATGGGGAAAAAAAGGTATATGTGAGCATGTAATGGATAACATGGGAAAACAGATAAACGTTGCTGGATGATTCTAGAGAAATGAAGATGAATGAATAAATGGATGAAAGGAAAAAATAAAGAGTGTGAATGTAAAAGAATGTCATTTACACTACAATGCTTTGTAAGGGTGCTCTTTCAGGAGATGGAGGTGGGTTGTGAGTGTGGGAGCAGAAGCAGGAGGTAAGAAACAGTCAAAGCCAGCTGACAACAGAGGGTTCATCAAGGGCTTACTGGAGCCAATGTGAAACATATCCCCCCTCTACCAAATATTTTTGAAAAACATTATATTAAACCCAGGTACAAAAGTAGAAAGGGATGCACAGGAGTGTGACTTCCAGAGGCAGGACATACTGGGTGCCTTCTTAGAGGCTGGCTACTGCAAAACTTTCTGAGCCATTTTGGAAACTTAGTTTGAACCCTATGGAACATTTTCTCTGTTCTTTTTTTTTTTTTTTTAAAGATTTTATTTATTTATTTGACAAACAGAGATCACAAATAGGCAGAGAGGCACGCAAAGAGAGAGGAGGAAGCAGGCTCCCCACTGAGCAAAGAGTCTGACACGGGGCTCGATCCTAGGACCCTGAGATCATGACCCAAGCTGAAGGCAGAGGCTTTAACCCACTGAGCCACCCAGGCACCCCTTTCTCTATTCCTTTATTTACCAAGTCTCACCTTGTCTACTTTAGTGTATGTAGGGAAGCTGTCATAGGCAGAAGTTGGTTAAATGGAAAGAATGCTTCAACATATGTGTGGGAAAAAACAAAACACCAAAACAGGCTGTAATGGGGCGGGGGGGAAGCCAAATAGTGTTTTTTTTCTGACTCTGTCAAAACGACAAGAATTCATCAAAGCCAGTGTTGTAGCTTTGGAGAAAAGGTAAAAGAAATTATATAAATAACTAATATACAAATACATGAAATAGTTAATATATCAAAGGGTATTTAAAACTGACTCCCTTTCTGCAGTTTTGCTCTATGTTTTCTTTTCTTTTTTTTTTTTTTTTAAAGATTTTATTTATTTATTTGACAGACAGAGATCACAAGTAGGCAGGCAGGCAGAGAGAGAGGAGGAAGCATGCTCCCTGCTG
The DNA here is from genome assembly GCF_963455335.1 of Martes martes. Taxonomy (NCBI): domain Eukaryota; kingdom Metazoa; phylum Chordata; class Mammalia; order Carnivora; family Mustelidae; genus Martes; species Martes martes. The sequence goes on from NC_137889.1 coordinate 39,840,836, forward strand.
AGCAAAGAGCCCGATGTGGGACTCGATCCCAGGACCCTGGGATCATGACCTGAGCCGAAAGCAGAGGCTTTAACCCACTGAGCCACCCAGATTCCCTCTATGTTTTCTTTTAAATTGGAGCAAAATATGTTTAGGCTCAAAAGGTTAAGATATTATAATTGTAAAAATAAAAGCAAATTAGAATGTTTTGACCACAGTTAAGATGTGTCATCTCACACCAGTAACAGATGTTCCTGGCAGAAGCATGACAATTGCTAAACTAGGTATATACTTAAGGAAAGTTCCCCTAATCCCCATTCTGGAACATTTTTTAAATTGACATTTTCTTCTAAATGGCTTCACTCCTTATGAAAAAGAAAATAGGTCTGTTGTAAATGGGACATTAGGGTGAAATGCTTACTACCTGAAAAAAAAAATTGAGAAACAGGATTTACTTTAATTGTTTATTTATTTTTATTTAATCCTGTTGTTTTGCTTTTGATTTGTGTACTGGAGAAGAAAACAAAAAAACTTTGATGATACTGGAACTCCTTTTAAAAAGGCTGATTTCATTTCTGCTGGCTAATTTTCATTTTCTTTTCTAACTGCTATTTTTTCATGTTTGGAGAACTTCAGATTTCTAAGTCTAGAGGTTTGAAATTTTTTTTTTTTTTAAAGATTTCATTTATCTATTTGAAAGACAGAGATCACAAGTAGGCCGAGAGGCAGGCAGAGAGAAAGAGGAGGAAGCAGGCTCCCCGCTGAGCAGAGAGCCAGATGTGGAGCTTGATCTCAGGACCCTGAGATCATGACCTGAACCGAAGGCAGAGACTTTAACCCACTGAGCCACCCAGGCGCCCCTTGAATTTTTTTTTTAAATTTTATTTATTGTTTTTGAAGTAGGTGCATCCTTATTAACCACATCTCTTCAGAGTCTGGCAGGAGACTATGGCCAGGGTTGGGCTGCCCTTGTGACTGACTCCCCTCTGTGTCCTAGGGAAGGTGGAGATGATCATATTAACACCTCTGTCTCTGTGACATAGATATAAATTGAGATATATTACCTTGTAGTCCCTTCTTTTGAGTTCTAATATTCTTATTCTGTATGAGATCAAATTAGCCATTTTTAAACCATGTGTGTTTTTAAACCATTGACTTAAATCAGATATAGAGAATAGTTTATAGAACTATAAATTGATCTAATATAAAGGTTAATCAGATCATGTTTCTCCCTGGTTAAAACTCTTCATTGTATAACTTCCCTCCACACTTAGAAAAATAGATTTAGACTCCTTATCAAGATCTACAAGGCTCACATGATCAGACTCCTGATACTCATCCCCTAACCTTACCCCCACCTCATCTCTTGCCAATTTTTTCTTACTACACAAGCTTCAGGCACACAGGCCTTCTTGCCCCTCTGTGAATACACTAAGCACCTTCCCACTCTCAGCTGTTTCATTGTTTCACACACTTGGAACATTCTTCCTTTCACTGGCTGCTCCTCGTTAATCAGCAGCCTGCTCAAAAATTGGATTCTCAAGCATCTGTGCCTCTGCAGTGCCTGGAAAGGGGAAAATTGTATTTCCTTTAGTCCTTGCTACCCAGGTTCTGATCTGTGATTTAGGTTTGACCCTCAGAACTCCAACTGAGATGAACATGAGGCATAAAGAGGCTGAGTCTGCTTGTAATCATGTTGTTCTCTCTGCTACAGTTTCATTTTTGTGGCTTCTGCAGCAGATGTCCAAATGTCCACTGTTTGTCTACCTCCCCAGAGGCAGGATGTGGGTGCCAGTCATGGTGGAGGTCAAGGGGTTCTGGTGGCAGTGCTGTCCTCATCCTGGTCGGGGCCGTGGCACCTCTAGTGGTGCAGGTCTGTGGGATGGCCCTGGGACTATAGCCTGGACACTCAGCCTGGATTTTTTCATTTTTTCTAGCAATCTGTAAACTGTTTAATATTTGATAAATCACAGTCTTAAACTTCCTAAGTAGATTCCTTTCTCTGCACTTGCACCCTGACCACTATTTGTTCTGGGCCTACCCTCTCAAGTAGCACATACCCACCCCCACCGTTACATTCTGTTCTTTTACCCTACTCTGTGTTCTCCATAATGCTTCAGCAACCTGGAATGATTCAGGTATCTGCTTATTCATACGTTAACTGCTTTCCTCACTGAAATCTATGTTCTGTGAGGGTAAATGCTTTGTATTTTCCTTGTGCCCATCTATACCTAGAATAATGCCTGACACATAGTAGAGTTTCAGTACGTGCTTATTGAATGAATTTCTATGCCACCTCCAGTTTTGGGGTAGCTTGTGAGAGAATTGAGAGAGAAACTGAAGATTGGAATGGGATTTGTAAAAAAAAAAAAAAGAAAGAAAGAAAGAAAGAAAGAAAAAGAAAAGAAAACAAGTATTACTAATAAGTGATATTCATCATGGGCTGTAGAGCAGCAAGGCCTATGTTTGCCTGCCATAGATTTTCACAACTGACGTAGAGTGTTGATACCTGTGTTTGGAAAGCATTTTCAATATTTTAAAATAATCTTAAATCATATTTTTAAAAGTCTGTTCTGTTTAGGGGCACTTGGGTGGCTCATTTGTTAAGTGTCTGCCTTTGGCTCAGTTCATGATCCCAGGGTCCTGGCATCGAGCCCTGCACTGGGCTCCGTGCTCAGCAGGGAGTCTGCTTCTCCCTCTCCCACTCCCCCTACTTGTGTTCCCTCTCTCTCTGTCTCTCTCTCTGTCAAATAAATTAATTAATTGATTAAATTTTTTAAATGTTATATTTAGCAAATATTACAGATAAGTCTTTAGACTTAGTCTCTAGAAACAGATCACATTTTTAAATTACTGTTAATTTTTAAGCTAGGTAATTTAGAGTTTGTAGAGTGGTTACCTTTCTTGAAAATCTAAATTAGGGTAATTTAAAGAATAGCAAAATACTCTCTTCTTAAAGTGTTACATAATTTGTAGATGGACAATAAGTACGTACATGAATACACTGATAAAATAAATGGCCTAAAATTGGGTTTCCAGATCTGCCAAGACCATTGCTTTTTAAATTACAGGTTAGCAGATCATTAAATCAATCTAGTGTTTTTTGACTACCACTTCTTTCATTAAAATGGAATCGAAAAGAATGTAGTACATATAGGAAAGTAACTATTAGTTTCTGAAATTTTTGTTTCAGATATATATGTGTGTGTGTTGTATGTTGCTGGGTCATGAGGAAAGTGTTGTTACTGAATATTAGAGTAGAAACTTCCTGAAAAAACATGGAGAGACAGCTGTATGATCCACAACTCATCAGTGATGGCTCTACCCAGAAGTACTGCTAAGATTAAAAGTTAGAAATTTGTCTGTGGATAAACTTACTGTTTTTTAAAGCCCCCAACTATCACACCCTACTCGACCAAACAGAAACTGCACTCCCTGCCCTCCAGAGAAGACAGATTGGTATTTATCTGTTTCTATTCAAGCACTCTTTTGGGGGGCTCTTACTTCCCATTCCAAACTTTCTAATCTCCATGGTAGTCTTCTGAGGAGTGTAATAATTTTTCTCTATCTTGTTTCATTTCCAGTAAGTCTTACCTTAGTATAAGAAGCTGAAATTAGCAGGAGGTAATAGACATAAGACCAAGCTAATGGACTCCGAATCCCAGCTCTACGACTACTGCCCCTGGGAATGTTACTAAATGTCTTGAGTCTTGCTGTGTCTATGGAATATGGGAGTGATGACAGTATCCATCTCATAGTCATACTTTTTTTTCCCCCAGTAATTTTTTAAAACAAGTGCTCAGGACTGTGCCTTGCAATAGTACTAAGTGTGTTTGCTGCAGAGCAGCCACCCGTAAATCCTAAGCCTCCCTGCCCTGAAACTATGAAGTGAATGTGGTCAGAAATCAATTGCACAGATATTTTTTGAGAATCCCCTGCTCACTTGTTGCTGTGGGGAATACGGGAGGTTTCAAGGAGTTTGTAGTTCCTACAGAGGAATAATCTCATATACTTGAGGTGTGAGTGGAACAGAATAACCGGTATTGCTGTTGTGAATTAGAAAGGAAGGAATAGGGTTCCTGGAAAGAGAGGAGGGTCAGCTTTGAGGTGTTTTTTGAATGATTCCTTGCTGCTCTCTATCCTAAAAATGAAATGTGAATCCCAGTTTGTTAATTTACTGACTTAAGTAACTATCAGAGCTGTTTAGTAGCAGATTCTTTTCCATTGGTTAAAAATATGAAACCATATAATATTCAATAGATTGTTTGGCTGGGGTGGCATCAGGACAGAGAGGGTTAGATGAATTGAATGTTTAATGTCACTGAGCTAATAAGGCAGCTTGATAGAGGTATTTCCGATAGGGATGAGTGTGCACTGGACCACAAACCTCAGAGTTCCTTAGCTGCGGCTTCTCTATCCATCCCTATGCTTGGAGATTGCCAGTTGGACCAAAAATATATCTAAGCTCACTAGCTGAGGCTTCTTCTCTAGACTGTACATGGATGGGCACTGCCAGTGCTTTTGTGTATGGCTCTTTTGCTCTTCTTTCTTGGCTAACAAATAGCTGACAGGGAGTATTTCTTTAGATATTGTAATATATGCAATCAAGGTGAATCCTTCTAGCTTGTTGAGCTAACATTTTTGAACTACTGTATGATTATGTAATACATAGTTATAATAGAAAAATTAGGAAATAAAGATAAGCAAAACAAGAGAAAAATTATCCCATAATGACATTTTGCAGAATAACATTACACTATATATTTTTTAAATACTTTTGCTACATAACAACCCCAAAATCTTGATGACTTAAATCAGATTTATTTCTTTCTCTTACTACATATTGGTGGCTGTGGGGTGGCTCTGATTGAACTCTGCTCTGCTCCAAGTGTCTTCTCATTTGGAGATCAAGCCTGAACAAGGTGTTCCTCTGTGGACAGGCCCATTCTTATAGTAGAAGGAAGACCAGGAGAGGCTGAGCTCCACCACAATGAACTTAAAGCTTTTACTGGTGTGTGGCATAGATCATATTCAAATACTCATATGCTATTGGCCAAAGCAAGTTATATGTCTGTGGCCAACATCAATTGCGTAGGTAGTTTTTCTTGGGAAACCTTGGGAGTAGGGTATATATAAGTACTTGTGAAAAACAGTACAGTTTATGATAGTTTTGATCACAAATATTCCCTTTCATCACATCCAAAATATACATGTATCCAATAATACAGCAACCACATTCTACTTTTCTGTTTATGAATACTCACTTCCTTCCACAGGCAAAATACACTCACCCCCTCTCCAAAGAGGAGACATCCAAGAACAGCCTGTGTTGCATTCTTTAGGAGTTTTATAATATAGCCATAAATGAACACAAATATAAGTGGTGTGGTCTGCCTTTTTCAATTCATATATATTTTTTTAATTTTTTTTATTTATTTGGCAGACAGAGATCCCAAGTAGGCAGAGAGGCAGGCAGAGAGAGGGGGAAGAAGGCTCCCTGCTGAGCAGAGAGCCTGATGTGGGGCTTGATCCCAGGACCCTGAGATCATGACCTGAGCCGAAGGCAGAGGCCCAACCCACTGAGCCACCCAGGCGCCCCTCAATTCATATATTTTAAAAATCTTTACATATCAATATATACTTTAATAAAATTTTAATGTTTGCACTGTATTTCATTATTTATGCTGTTTTTTTTACCAGCCCTCTGACATTTTGATTATTTTTAGCTTTTGCCATTTTAAACAACTGTTTAAACATTTTTTTTTCATTCCTCAGTTATTTACTTAGGAATTGCTGAGTCAAAGGATAAATTCATATTTTTAGTGCTTTTTCTTTATATTACAAAATTATACTCCAGAAAGGCTGTTCTGTGCTATTTCTGAACCAGTTTGACAGGTGAAAATTCTATCTCATGTATTTTTTTAAATATCAATTTCATTGTGTTTATTGAATATTTTACTGTTTCTTCATTTTTGAATTACCTGTTTATTGCTTTTTTCCATTTTTTTAAATTGGTAATGTCATCTTTTTTCTAATTGATCTCTAAATTTGTATTTAATGATTTTTTTTAACTTTGTCTCTCACATATGCTCTGTATTTTTTTCTAGCCTGTCTTTTAACTTTATGTTATTTTTTAAACTTTCAGTTTTTAAATATTAAGCAGGACAAAGACATTATGGATGGTATGTTGCATGAAGGTAGAGTAGGGTAGAATACAGGAAATGGACACACTGAGCCTATGTAGTAGGTCTCTCGGTAACTGGGCAGGCCTGAGATGAAACTCAGAGTAGGAAGCACGGGGATTCTCTCACTTTTCCTCTATGCTCTGTGTTTAAGGTTTCCCACTGTGAAAGTGTATCCTCCCAGAACTGGTCCTCTCATAAAGGGACATTCTCCATTTATAGTCCAGTAAGAGAAACAATGTTTGGTATAAAGGAAATGATCTTTATTTTACTGGCAGTAAAGTTAGTGTTTGAAGACAGAAATGTATGTTTTCAGTTGGGAAGCAGTATTTTGATACATCATGCCTTGCTTTGATTTTTGGTTTTTCATCCTTTTGGCATCTTTGTTTTAGGCCTTATCTGCCAGGAAGTTCATTTTTGATTAATCAGCTTCCTTCTTCCTTCCTTCCTTTCTCTCTCTCTCTCTTTCTTTCTTTCCTCTTTCCCTCCCTCCCTTCTTTCTTCCTTTCCTTTCCTTACCTTCCTCTCTTTCTTTCTTTCAAAATTATAATTTATAATTTATAATTTTAGAACAAACCAGTGCTGTTGCAGTATTTTCGGAGTAAAAAGCACTTTGAGGGACACCCCGGGTGGCTCAGTCCTTAAGCGGCTCAGATCATGATCCCAGGATCCTGGGATCGAGCCCTTCATTGGGCACCCTGCTTATGTTCCGTCTCTCGCTGTGTCTCTCTCTATCAAGTAAATAAATAAAATATATATATATTTTTAAAAAGGCACTTTGATTAATGTGAAATTCATGGGCAATATACTTCAGGCCAAATTTTGAAAATGATTGCTTTGAGATTCAATGGAGTTCATTTCTCTTGGTTTTAAAATGCAAGGTTTACTTAGGCTTACTGCTATGTATTCTTATTTTACTTAAAAAAAAAGAGAGAGAGAGAGAACACTAAAGATTGGCTGGTCTTTTAGAAATAACATACGTTACAGTGGATGTATATCATCCAGTCTTCTGTGGAAGTTATTTGTATGTTATTTAATTAACAGTTCCACTTCCAGGGGAATTCTCTATGTGGGAGTGTGTTTTCTGTGGGTGATTATTTACACCAACAAAAATGGCACATTGTTAATTGTTTATATTCCTGGAAATTTGTTTTAAACTTGTCCTTGGAAAGTAAATGCTTGATCTCCTCAGAGTTCAGATAATCTCATGATAATGAAGAATTGAAGGAAAGCAATTTTGATTTCCACCTCTTGTAAGTCTGGTTAAGCACCTTGAGGTACCTTGGAGGGGACAGTAACTCAGTATAACTCTGGGTAAGCCATTCCTGAGCAAGGTGGGTGCTAGATAGCTGTAGGTTTCAGTTGCATATTGGTCAGTGAGCTTCACTCTTTTACAGCCACAGAAAGCACATCAGAAAAATCTCTGTCATGCTTCATAGACTACAAATTCAGCAAGAAAAGTTCCCCTAATAACCAGGAAACAGTGAGAAAGCTCAGGGACTGTTGGTGGTGCCTTCTTTTTAGTGGAGTCCTAGCAGCAAATAATTAAAGGACACCTTATACAGCTCTTGACACTGACAAATAAGAGTTTTCTCTTGCTAGAATCTCTCCCAGTTCTTGTTCTCACAAAAGCACAAAAAAAGAGATAGTATCAGAAAAGAGATGAAAGGGGGACATTTTAGGAGAACATGAAAATGGCCCTGGCAAGCAGTACACAGAACAATAAAGTGCCTCTTGTAAAGGGTACCAATTAAGGTATAGATATTTTACAATAAGCTAACATTTTAAGTCATTTCCATCTCATAACTCTGAGAACAATCCATAAGTAGGTGTTATGTGTGTGTATGTGTGTATGTGTGTGTGTGTATACACACATATATGTGTATACGTATACACATACCTAAGATTTCTCTGTTTTATAGAGTTGAAAACTGAAGCTTAACATATAGCATAGTTCCCCTGCAGTAAATGGTATATTTCCCCCCACCCCCATCTTTCTTAACCACTGTACTCTGTTTGTGCCTCTGTATAATTTACTTAATTAATCAGATCATGTTTTTAAGTTATTAGGGAGAATGTGGTTCTTAGAGATAGAGTTACAAATAGTTCCACCTATTTCAAGGTCATCTTAAACACGTGGAAACCACTGTTGGTTACAAATTAGTGGTTTCAGCCTCCTCTACAGATGGATGAGCTACCAGTGTAATGCCTGCAGGAGTAGCTGTCACTCAGAGCATCCGAAGACAACACCACAATTGCTGATAAACACTGTCTTGAGAAGTACAGTGTTAAAACTTGATCTTGAAGAGTTTTTTGGTTTTGCTTTTATTTTCAGTCCTTTTACATAATATTCAAATAATGTGTAGGCAAAAAGTCCCCAGAGCCATAAAGGTCCTATGAACATAGTATTTCACACGGAGACATTTTCATTATTTTTTTGTGTGCGGCGGATTGAAAAAGATTGAAATGAAGTATTGTCCATTAAGTTTCTTTTTTTTTTTTTTAAGTAGGTTTTTACACCCTTGGGAAAGCTTATGGCTTTGCTACTGTAAAGCTTATTTCAAGTGTGACTAATTCCATGTTAAAAATAAATATCCACTTAAAGAGAAACACTAAGCATTATCAAATAAACTCAGTGCATTTGAGGAAAATTCACCTTGACAAGATACATGTGTGCATCTTGGAATATGTTCTCTTAGGAAACCACCTTTTCTTTCTTTCTTTCTACAATGAATGACTTAACTCATATGTTTGGTTTAACTGGATTGTGTAATATAAATGATCAACTATGTTCTTTTGATAATCATTTTGATTCTGTTTTGTTTGTATGAGAGGCTTTGCTAGGTTTTAAGTTCTGCAGTCTTCATGTGGGGCATGTTAAAGTAGTATATTACATATGGGTTTCAAATTTGTAGCAAGCTAAATGAAACTTGTTTTGTTATTGGAATTATCTATATCAAGTCAAAATATCCAACTCCAACTTTGAGTTATACCAACTCAAAGTATCATTTCCTGTGACCAGTTTTTTTTTTTTTTTAGTTATAATATTTAAGATGTTATTTTATGAAATTGTGGAACTTTAAATCTGCAAGGGCCTTAGAGATCATACCTTCTATACAGATGAGTAAACTGAGTCCTTGATATGTGAAGGGACTCTTCTAAGGTTGCTTCAGTTTCACTTAGGGTTTGAATCTCAGTCCAGAACCCTTTCTATTCCACTGCCTTTTTAGACCTTGGCTGAGGTAAAGAAACTAAAAACAAAAAGAAAGGACAAAAGGAAAAGAGGGCTCAATATTCTGTGGATTGGTCTATAGTGTGATGTTGTAAAATTGATTAGTCTTGGAGTATAGCAGATTAGAGGTTTGGCTTCTCTTTTTGCCCTTACTAATTTTGGTCTTGTTTTCCTCTTGAATAAAAATGATTTCTGCAGTGTTTTATATACCTGGCCTATTTCTGTGTTTTGTTTCTGATGGGAAAATGAACATGTATACATTTTGTTTTATAAAAAGAAGCTTATTTTTAAATCTTTATTCTCCAGAGTTCAGATCATTATAAACAGGTAACTGTGTTTAATGATAAAATTGTAGATCCCTACACAGTTGCCTAGAAGCTATTATTCCATACTGCAGGCCTGCTACATGATGAAGCTGTGCTTCTGCTTAGTCTTAGGTCCCAAAGCAAACTGTTGATTTTCTCAAGCATGGTTTTCAGGTTACTAGAAGTTATAGATAGCAGAAAAGCTTAAGATGATAGGTATGGGATATAGCCTGTAAGCAATGTTCACACTGTTTAAGTGGTGTTTTATATCTTTAAGAACTCGATCCAAGAAGAAACAACCATACTGTAGAAAGTACATCATATTTCCAATTACTAATATGAAAATATATACCTTTTTGATGACTCATTCATTATAATCTATATAATCATATTCTAACAGTCTATATAATAAACTCATGGGCTTTGCGTATCTTTTAAAATTATATTTAAGTGATTAAGAAGTCTGTTTTCAGAGGGAAACGGAGAACTACTGCATTATTTTCTGGTCTTTGTTTTTAAAAGTTATGTTTAATGTTACCATGAGAGCCAAGAAGTGGTGGTTAAGTTCTTAGGTCCCATTTCTTTAAATCTTGACTAAGGAAAAAGATAACAAGGTTTGACTGAAATAAGATGCTATCAAATCCTCTTGCAAAGAAGGAAGCCTCACCTCATTAAAATTTTCCAGGACTTTTGTCATTGATTAACTAACTGCCTATGGGAAAATTTTTATTCTTGGAAAGAAGTTCAAAAAGTTAATCATTCACCAGTGGTTAGTAAAGAAAGAAAGAAAGAAAGAAGAGCAGAATCTGTAGCTTGCTTTTTGTTTTCTTAGGGCCTCTTTACAATTTGTACAATGTGTAGTACTAGGAAGAATCCTAATAAACTTTGTTTAAATAATGGGAGTAATTAAAATGCCTCACATCTTACATTTCCCTTTGTCTCAAAACACTCATTCTGGGGGTTCCTGGCCGGCTTAGTTGGTGGAGTATACAGCTCTTGATCTCAGGGTCGGGAGTTGGACTTAGAACTTACTTACAAAATAAAATAAAATAAATAAAATAACATACCCATTCTGTATCTCAGTATACCTATCCAAAAGTTTCTTATGATTAATTTATCTGTCATACTACTTGAATTCCTTTTGTTTTTCTCTTATCATATATTGCCCAACAGTCCTTACACTGCCTGAAATCTTTACCAATAATTATAAACATCCCAACAAACATTTTCTGAGGAAGCCCTTCTTCATGTAGAATAATTGACCAAATGAGTTTAACCAGCTCACTAAATAAAGAGCTACAATTTTGACCACATACCACATTGTCACCATGAAAGTAAATTCAAAAATCAAATGTTGGGTTCTCTTTCTTAATTGTAACTAGTTGTATCAATTTAGGTAGGCTAAATTGCAATAGTAAATGACCCAAATTATATAATAGCTAAACACAGTAGGTGTTTATTTTCCTTCTTACCCAGTTGTCCAAGGCAGATATTCCTGGTGAGCAAGTTGCTTTTTTCTATGAAGAAAAATAGTAGCCTATTTCCATTTTGTGGCTTTAACAAACCCAGGGACACCTTAATTTTTCTGTATGTGGCTTGTAAAAGGTGAAAAGGAACATGGTGGGCATGGGGGAGAGGGAGCTTCAAAAGCTTGACCAGGAAGTGGCACGCATTCCTTCCACTCACATTCAGTTGGCATCTAGCTGCAAGTGGGGCTGAGAAACAGTATCTGGCTATTTCCAGCAACACCCCTGTTAACCCTAAGTTAATGCCACCTGTTTTCTTTTTACTCATTTTGATGAGGTTACTAGAAATTAAAGTATATATGTGAGTTTCATTATATTTCTGTTGGACAGTACCCACCCCCAACTTTTCCCCCAAACTAATGATGGTATGACTGAAGTCTGAACACCTTTACCCTATCCTAGTCAGAATGGATAAAAGTGGTGGAGCCAGATTTATTAGAACTAGTTTAATAAAAATTATTTCCTCTTAAACTTACATTGATGAACATGAGTTGATGAGTGATTGTGATACTGTATATAGCAAAACCTTGGTAATTCTCAAGGGAAACTATAATTAGTACCTGAATTAAAGGATGTTTTAAAAGAAATGCATTTTATTTGCTTCTAGGAATATATTACTAATACAAGCTAAGCAAGATGCTGCTCAGTAAAATAGGTCACACAATATTAGAAAGAGTAACTTTTAGGGTCTTAGTGGATTTAATATTAAATTCAAGTCCCTATTTTAGCTGAATGACTTTCTGCAGTTTAGCTAACTTCTCTAAAACCCATCTCTAAAATGAGATTAATAATGTCCACCTACTAAGGTATGTCATAGGATTACATGAAATAATGTAAGTGAAGTTTCTGGCCTATATACAGCTCCCTGGGATACATACTTTGAGGCAGACGTTAACTTGTAGGAAGTTTACTAGGGAGTAGAATCCGGATCATACCAGGGAGGTGGGGGGGCGGGTATTGAGGGTGTGCTGGGGAGGAGAGAGGAAGAGAAGTTGGACTGTGATGCCATCTCACAAAGGCCTCCGTGGACCCTTGATGGAGCTCTGAAACCGAGAAGTGGCTGTTCAGGACTGTCCTGCAGTGGGGTGAAGGAGCCAGGCCGCCATAGACTCATCATCAGATCTGGGTCATCCCTTCCTCAGGACAGTTCTCGAGTGAGGGCTAACAGGTGAGGCTGGATGTGTCCTTCTTTCCTGAAAGGGTGTCTGGGCAGCCTAGCACCGTTTCCACTCATGAATGTTCATTACCTCTTCCCTCCTGTTACAATGCTTGCTTTACAATAGAAAAATATGCTTTGTGTTGTATGAAGTTACTATAATTAATTTAACCATTTGAGTTTTTTCCTATGCATTCCCCTTACAATAACATTTTTTAGTTCATCTCCTGGAGCATATGTGTAAGAGCTTTTCTAGAGTATAGTCCTGGGAGAAGAACTGCCAGGTCATAAGGTAGTCAAACTCAGTTTTGTAAGATAATGCCACATTTTCCAGATTGTTTATATGGAGGGAAGAGCAAGACACGTAGGATGGGGCCCCAGAAAATTTTAACAGTGATTATTATATTATATTTCACATAATGGAGTAGAGGGCTAATGCGTGTTTCTTTCATTATTATGTTTACTTTGCAAAATATTGCATATATTATTTTGTATCTATCAATTATTACGTAATAAAAATGCCCCCTAAATGGGAGTAGGTAGTTTTTCACAGTTCTATGAAAGTACATGGAAGAGGTCCTGCAGTTTGTTTCTAAAGTACTTGGTACCCTTAACCAGTTCAGTTTCTAACATATTATGGAGGGAGGCATTAAAGACGTTATCTTGTTACTCTTTTACCTCATGCTTACACTTTCCTTTCTGCAAGTCTGATTTGGTGCTGTCAGGTATCAATGTTGTTGTGTCTACAGCTTCCTCTAAGAGATACTAAGATTTAATTTAGATTGTCAGCCTTCACCTAGTCAGCCCAAGTTGTGATCTCATTATCACTGTAGTATTAGCTCTTATCAGCCTTTGTTGTTGCCACTTTTTGTAAAGAAGCTTTTTCCTTCTGCCCGAGATCTTTAGTCTTCTTAGGTGTAGTCTTATCCCTAGAAAATTTGAGAATTGCACATCATAGCTCTGGTCCCTTTTTCATGCTATTTGTCTTAGATCTTCTGTTTCCATTTATTGGTTCCTCTTAACATTAAAATGTGTATTGGATTGTTTTTCGGGACACCTTGGTGGCTCAGTCAGTTAAGTGTCTGCCTTCTTGAGCCACTAGGAGGTGGTCTTGCTTGGCTGGGTGGTCTACTTCTCCCTCTGCCCCTCCCCCACCACTTGTGCTTGAATGGGCAATGCACTCTTCCCTCTCTCTCAAATGAATACGGTCTTATAAATAAATAAATAAATAAATAAATAAATAAATAAAATGTGTATTGGATTATTTTTAATATCTAAGAGTTAGTAGTATTTTGGGAGGGGGTAGTATAGATTTCCACATACTTGGCCAGCTCTAAGGATCCCTTGAATGTTTACTGCTAACCTGAAAACCATTTCATTTATCAGAATAATTTAAATTTATTATCTAAGTAAGAAGTGAAAGAGCTTTCATCTGGAAAAGTAAACTCACTTTTTAATTATTTTGAGCTCTGTAGCATATTTTCCCAAGAGACTTCACTATAGTGGTGGGAACAGGTGAGCTGAGTTAGCTGGTGGGGTGGGAATTGTGGGTAGCTGTTTAAGGCTTGGGAACAAAGATGTTTTATTAATGATTATTTACTATTTGTGGCCCAGGCTTGAATAGGTACTAGAATCTTTTTAATCTTTGTTACTGAAGAGAAACTCTGGATTGAGCTGCTTTATTGTTTGTTTCATGAAACTCCAACAGGAGTATTTTTAGATATCAAAAATCAAGTCTTTCAGAGCATCAGGATCTAGCTTCACTACTCAGTTATCACAAATATATCTTTTATATATCAGGTGCTATGCTAAGTCCTTCATCTGTGTTTCTACTCTACCATCTTCCATAGTGCCATTGTAATAACCATGATTGTTTGTTGACCACCCCCCCCCCCAAAAAAAAGAAAAAGAAAGGAAACTGATCCTTGATAAGGATCAAAAGAACTTTTGGGAAGGTCATCAGGTAACTCACAAAATGGAGGGGGGGGAGATTATTTGAGAATTGTGAAAAGTAGACTCTATCCAAGGAAGGTTTGACAGCAGAGAAAAATGCCAAGTTGCTTCCATGATAGAAGTGCTGTCAGGACCCTGCAGCTGCCAGGAGCAGTATGACACTGATGCTCTGTCATTGCCACAGTGTCTTTATGTCAATCCATTGTGAGCACCAGGTGGTCAAGCTTAGATCACATGGCCTTTGCTACCGGCTTACAGTGACAAAGACTGCCTGTAACCCTACTTCTGGGCCACAGTAGGGGTTTCCCCTAAATGGGTGATGTTGATGAGTAGCCTAAAATCAGCAAATGTACATTGAGTCATTTGCCCTGTTATTCATTGATATTTAGAGAATTCTGGTAACTTACCAAAGTCATACATCCAGTCAGTGATGAAGCCAAGGCATAAACTCCAGTCTGTTTTGGCTCATATCTTTATACCTTATTGCATTTAACTGTGTAGAAGCCACATGTATAGTCTTGCCCACACTGAAATTTGAATGAAGCAGAGTAGAAATCTGTTGGTTTGTTTAGTTTGTTTTGTTTTGGTTTTTGAAGGTTGTACATTTCCAGCTGGTCTGGTTCCATTAGAAAAATCTGGTTCAGTTTGAGAAGTTGATCATTGGCTACTCTATGATACGGATAGTCTAGCCTTTTACCTACTCCTGAATTTGCTCAGAGATTTTTCTAAACCCTTCAGGTGTTCACTTGAGGGCAAACTCATACCAGTCCTGTGTCCCACCTGAACCTCCCACCCCTAGAAATGACTTTCTGAAGCTCCAGAGCTCAACTTGGGTTTTATGGGGCTTTGAATATTCCTAACACTCTGTGTTCCATTCTGTTCTTTGATTGGAATTGCTGATTGAGACGTTAAAATAATATCCATGTAGTCTGAGCAGTTTGGCTTACTGTCCTTTTGAAAATAAAAGCCACAGATAGATTTGGAAACAGAAAATGGCCCCCAATTAACAATTTTTGCAGTTCCTTTTTTGACTAATATAACTAAGCTCCTGCTATTATGCTACAGTTACTTAGATCGTTTGTCCCTCTCCTTCCTCTTTATCCTTCAGATTCCATTTCATCATCAGCTTTCTCAGGGAAGCCTTCCTAGACTTCTTAAGACCAGCTCAGAACATGATGGAAACTTTCAGAGAACCTTGTGATTCTCCTCAAGTCAGTGGCACATTTACTGTTTTCCATTGGCTTGTGGGGTTATTTGATTATTTACTAATTAATGATTCTGGGGGTAGTGTCTAGCTCCATGTCGACTCAGTAGGAGCAGGAACCTGTCTGGTTTTGTTAATATTCTGTTCCTAGTGCCTAACATAGTGAATGAAGGAAATTATGGTGGTGAATAGAATTAAACAGGTCTTTTGTCATTGGCATGATAGAGCTTTCAGTTCCCCTTATGTAACACCATTTCTGGTGAAATAATATAACTTGAAATTATTAAAGACTGATAGAAACTGATAATGTGACCCAAACTACCAAGCGAACAAATCAAATGGGAAATGAAATTCTGTGGTTTGTAAGGATTTTCTGAAAGAGGCAACAAAAAGTGATGCTCTCTCTAGACAAATCCTGTTTGTTGTTGGTTTTGTTTTGTTTTGTTTTGAAAAAAAAAAAAAAAAGAAAGTAAAGTCATGTACTTAGCATGTAATTAACATTATTTTTTACTCAGATAATAGTTTGTCTTTGGTGTGAAGCTCTGCAAGGGCAGTGATCTCTGACTATTTTCTTTTCTCTCGGACCCTGTGCCTGGCACGTGTAAGGCATTTAGGGAATATTTTTTGAATTAATACTAAGTGTTATAAAGAGATTATTGTGGGTGGGCTTATTGGATTAGCTTCTAGAACAGAATATTTTCTCAGCCCTTACACTATCTCATCTATAATTATTGGTTTAATTCCTAGAAGAACATCTTTTAGGGCTCTAAAATCATAACCATTTCAGCACTTGCTTTTTGTGTGTATTTTGGGGCAGAATGAAGAGTACTGTCTTGTAGCACAGAAAGAAGAATTTGTAGTGTCTCAGGTACACATGATAGGCTTTTCTGGCATCCTAGAAGGCCTGAGCTGAACATACAAAATTATGTCTTATGAACACATGGATGAAGTCTTCCTTCTGTATTTTCCTATACCTCTAAAGAGCAAATCTAATATTTGACCCTTGTCTTAAATGTCTTACATCACTGGATTTGGTTTTATGAGGAAAAAATGATGTTTTTTTCAAGTTTGGAACTATTTCACGCTTACAGGGTGTTTTTCCCCCCTCAAGAATGTTATTTAATTTTAAATGTAAGAAGGTTCTATTTAAAGATTTTTTTTCCCCATCCTGTTGCTTTGTATGAGGAACAGATGGAGCTAAAGCATGTGATAATAGAGGCAAGATTGAGGGCTGCTAGAGTGAGGTAATATGTCTTCATAGGTTGAACAAGTCATAGGGATTTTGACTTCCAACTGCCGATTACTGAAGACAGTGGTTATTCACTAAAATTAAACTGATTTTAATTTTTAAATAATGAATTATTGACCCAAAGAAATCTGTAGCCCCAGTGATAGACAAAACTTCTCACTTTTGCGCATAACTGAGGTGTATAAAGATAAGCATTATCAGATCTCTAGGAAAAGGGACAGTGGACAAAGGGAAGGGGCTGTGAAACTTGCTTATTAGGCTGAGAGTGAAGAGATAAAGAGAGCAGAGTGCAGATTCAGTATCTATTTGTGGAGAAATTATCTGGTTCCCAATTTGGAAAATAGTCTTGAGGTATGTCCAGTCCATTAAAGTACTAGCCTGGTGACACATGGCAACAGAATTCCAGTTCAGACTGTCCTCGCAGATGTCAGGCAGGTGAGCCTGCATGAAGCTTCATGTGGTTGGACCACCTGTGGATCAGGACTTAGTCCTGGGGTGTAGAGCACTAGAAGAATCCAGGCTAATCACCCTTTGCTAGGGTTCAAAGTGGGTCCTCAGATTGGAAAAGTATCAAAATTATGGGAAAGCCTGAAAGAAGACAGGAAAATAAAGCAGGGAATATCAAATGTATCTTTTATCAAATGTGTCTTTTATTAGTTGAAATCATTTGTTGTTTTTATGTATTCTCAATGACTACATTGTCCTCTAGGAGGTTATTTGCAATCATGTGATTGTATAGAAAGGAATAGCACCCAGAGAATGGGAGGATACATACCTTACTCCTGCCACATGAGGAGCAGGAAGCTGTCACACATTTTCTGGGACCCTAGAAGTAGTTCCTAAGCTATTGGCAGAGTTGATTTTTTCAAGTCTTCCCTATAGTTATTATATGAGTGGCTGGCTTCCATTTCACTTCTGGAGTCAGTCTTCTTGTAGCGAATTTTCTATTCCAAGGTAACCATTTCAAGCATTATTGCAGTCTGAAAAAAAAAAAAAAAAAGGTGTGGCTGTGGAATCTTTAGCTTTCAAGAAGCAAACAGCATTGGGCACCTGGGTGGCTTAGTGGGTTAAGCCTCTGCCTTCCACTCAGGTCATAGTCTCAGGATCCTGGGATCGAGGCCCGCATCAGGCTCTCTGCTCAGCAAGGGAGCCTACTTCCCCATGTCTCTCTGCCTCTCTTCCTACTTGTGATTTCTCTCTCTGTCAAAAAAAAAAAAAAAAAAAGAAAAGAAAAGAAGGTAACAGCAAAACAGCTTCTGTTAAATATTAGGAAACCTGGACACAAGTCTCAGTTCTGTCACTTACCAGTTATGAGATCCTGGACAAGTCACTTCATGTTTCTGGGTCTCAGAAATCTCCACCTGTGAAATGAAGAGATTGAGGTGATTTTTTTCCTAAGGTCCCTTCCAGCTTTATCAATGAGATTAAATCCAAATGAATGGCCTAGAAGAAAACCACTCATTAGCACCTTTATGACAGAAGCACTAGCACCAATATTGAATATGTGGGGCCACGTGACAATCATGGCCAGAGAGTCTCAGTGAGCACCTGACCTCTGACTCCTAGATCAGCATTCTGTCACTTTACTCTCTTTTATACAAAACACTGTGTTCTAAAGAACCTAGGGAAAGCCATGAGATCTTTTTATATTAGTGAATGTTACATCCACCATTCTGTTCTGAAAATAAAGTGAGCTGGTTTCCTCTTGCCATCTCTCCCCTCCCCTAGCCCTCTGTCTATCATGTTAATAATTGTACCTCGGGGCAGTTGGTATTTATTTATTTGTTTTAAATTTTTTTTAAGATTTTATTTATTTATTTGACAGAGAGAGAGAGGTCACAAGTAGGCAGAGAGGCAGGCAGAGAGAGAGGGAGAAGCAGGGTCCCTGCTGAGCAGAGAGCCCGATGCGGGGCTTGATCCCAGGACCCTGAGATCATGACCTGAGCTGAAGGCAGAGACTTAACTGACTGAGCCACCCAGGTGCCCCTGGGCAGTTGGTATTTAGAATTCATTACCACTTTGGCTTCTCTCCAGAGCTCATCACTCAGTCTTTACCTTTCTCTGCTCATGGTTCCATGACATTTTCTTAGAAGGGAAAGAAGCATCTGCCTGGATACATTGATCTTCTCTATCTCATTTGGGGTCTGCAGTCTTCAGTTCATTGATCTTTCAAAGGTATTCACCATTATAAAGATGGTAACAGAATTTCCTGTTTTTTCTACCCTCACCCCCAACTGACTGTGAGCTGCCTAAAGTTAGGGGCCTCATGCTGATGTTGTGTATATATATCCCCAGCACCTGGTAGGCACACATGAACAAAATATTAAATTGGATTAGTTTCTCTGGGACTCTGCCTGTGGAAAGGCTTAGAGAGTTTTCCTGCTACCCATTAACTGGGACACTTTTTTAGTAGCCTTTTAGGGTTTATGTACTAAATAGTATCCTAAGTCAGAGAAAGCATCAGAGGGTGAAGTATCAATTTTCAGACTTTCAGTTAATTAATTTGCATGATTAAGTTTCCCTTACAATTTCTATTTCATATGAAAGTCACCTTTATTTTCTGTGAAAGCTTTTACGGAAAGTTATTTTGGACTTCTAAATAGCTGCCGCTCTCCAGGAGGCCTTCATATTGTAGCAAGCAGGCTCTCTGTGCGAGGGCTGGCTGAAGTCTAAGGACAGTCAAGCCCACTCAGAGCAGGACGCGGCAACACAGGGTGTTCTGTTAAGTCTTTGAAGTGATTCATATTGAATCTGCTTGTGACCCCACAAATACCTAACATGACGACTGTGAGAGATACGAAATAAATGTAGGAAAAGGAAAATAAGACTTGTTCAGAAAACAGTTGGAAAATTATATTGTTTAAATACTATTTAAGATGTGGAATATTACAGGCACATTCACTGCATACTGATTTATGGTAGCAAAGACTGTAAACTAAATGTCCAATAATAAGACCCTGATAACATATGATACTTCACCACCCTGGAATACTATGCAGCTGTTAACAAGAGTGAGGTAGCTTTGTGCTGATGTAGAAAGATCTTGAAAAGGGAAAAAAGCAGGAAACAAAAAGAATATATATCATGCCCATAAGATAGAAAAGGAAACAAGATACACACACTCACACATATAGTGTATATGGATGGATGATCTCTGGAAGGATGCATGGGAAGCTGTCAATAGTGCTTTTTTCTGGGCAGAGGACTGGGAAGCTGGTGTGGGAGGGAACTTAAATTTCACTGCATACTCTTTTGTACTATTAGGAAAGAAATTAAGTGTGTATTAACTGTATTCATTTTTCAGAAAAAAATTGTGAATTTTCTTTGAATGTTTAACAACATGAAATGCAGTAGAGAAGGGAAGCTTACTATATATTAAGGAGTTTAATTATTTAGCAAATAGTCATTGAGCTCCTGCTGTCTACCAGCACTGTTGTAAGCTCTGAGGGGCAGATGACTTCAGACAGCAGTGAGCACCATAAACATCAGGAAGATAGCAGTTATGATACAGAATGAATGTGAGTGGAGAGTAGGGGCTCTTTTAGGAAGGTGACAGAAATTCTCTTGGAACAAGTAGCATCTGAGCTGAACTCTGAATGTTGAGAAACCAGCTCTGTGGAGGATCTGGGTAGAGCAACAGAGTTCCAGGTGGGAGGACAGCAAATAGGAAGTAATTCAGGAGAGCTACAGTAAGGAGCTGAGCTTGTGTTTTATATGTGGGTTGAGGAAAGCTACAGTCCAGTGTATTACAGTGGAATGGAGAGACAGGGCTGACTGAAGGAAAGAGTGGTATTGGGAAGTGGTGAGAATTAAGTTTAGGTCAATAGGATGAGGCCACCCCCCTGACCCTGAATGCTAGGGGTCCTGCCAGCTTCTCCACATATCTCTTGGTGGATGTGCTCGATATGTTATAGGCATTGTCTGTTGTTAATTCTTAGAGTACTGGAAGCATTGCAGTGGTTCTGTTCACTCTGTCCAGATACAAGCTTGGAACAGAAAATATAGGGGAGGCACAGGAGGAGATTTTTCTTTCTCTAACTTGCAGGAAGATTTATTCTAGGTTTAAAAAGGAAACAGCCAATGTAAACAGCCATAGTTTGTGGAAGACAGTGTGATTAGTGGTATGGTTTAAAGTGAGGATTTGAATGCTGGCTCTGTGCTAGCTTCCTGAGGTAACCTCGCTCATCTATAAAGTGGTAGTGATTATAATGTCACTTCAACCCACTTCACAAAATTGTCAAGTTGAGAATCAAAATGAGGTAATGAATGTTGCTTCTACAAAGTATAAGGTGGTAAACAGATGAAAATTATTAATAATGACATTATAGGAGTAGTAGAGTCAGTTGGGCAGTTATGTATCAGAATCCATTTCTATACGTACTAGCACATGGTTTTCATTCTTTCATGGAACCTTTTTGGTGGAGAAAAGGAAATTCGGTTCATCAGGTGACATATTCTAACTCCTTATTATGGTGACTAGCAAATATCTAAAAGACATGTTTCTTTTAAATCAGTGCTTTGTATTTATAACCATGCTGAGGTGGGGGCTCTGTCTTTTACACAATACTTTTTGAATTTTTACCTTTCCCCTGCTAGTAGTTCCTTCATGGGTTCTTCTACCTCAGGCTTACTTGTGTTAAGTGAAGAAATTTGCCTGTATAATCATCATATACTTAAATTTGAATTGTGTATATTTAAATGGTCAACTTTATCATAACATTATAACACTTCTTTTTATGCCTTTGGAACATGCTTTGTAATATGTAAAGTCGCTACTTTTTTTTTTCTCTTTAATTTGCTTTAAAGAACAGTTACACAATAGCTTCAAATTACCTAGGAAGAGAGGAAAATTTACCGCAAAGTAGCCAAAATGATGTTATAAACTCTAAAATCAATTAATTCTTATAGGAGATCCCCAAGATCTTCTAAAAAGCTCTCATCTATTATTATTTTAGATAATATTCTATCAAAAATTAATTTCTCTTTTCATTTATAATAGTTGAAGTATCAAATACTTCAGATATAAGACATGGAAAGTAAAGAAGTCTTGAGGAGACTGGGAGGAAGCCCCTGACCTGAGGGTGAAACAAAACCCCAAATCCAAATATCACTTTGCCTGGGCTGATTGACAATGAACAAAACAGCCTGAACACCTTCTTAAGCAATTCTCAAGCACATCAGTACTTTGCTATGTACTGTATAAAATTTGTAATCCTGAGTCATCAAGGAAAAATTCCGACTTGAGGATTAGATCAGTTGAGGCACCACTCTCTTCCTAGATTATCATTTTATAAACTATTTTAAAATTTTGTTTTTTATATTAATGCTGAAACTACTTTTATCTAGAGGTTATCTGGCTGACCCTCTCTCCACCCCTGAGATGCCAGATAAATGAGGCATTGCAATCAGGAGTATTATACTTAAAACTGACTCTGTGTGTCAGGAACTAAAACTATCTGGTCTTTTAATAATCTCCAATTTGTAATTCTTACTCAAAATGTTGCATGTGTTCTTGTTCACTGATAGCATTTACAGCTCTTGGAAAAGCTTATTGCTTTTTATTGATTGGAATTGGTTTTATTGGTCTTACTCTAGGCCATATGCAAAATCAGCATGTGCTAACTGGCCAGTTTTTTTTCTAACTTTTTAGCGTGATAGGAAGGTAGCATAATCTCTTTTTTATTCTGGCTTTTTCATACAACCTGACACAATTCCTGTCTAAATATCTGACTAAGTACTGAGTACTGACTAAGTACCAAGGTGATTATAAACATTTAATTCATCAGAAGGCAGTACAGTTTAAATTACTGTTAAACAATGTGTGACCTGGAACAGGAAAGAGAGGAAAATAAATGATCGTTGGAGGTGCCTTTGTGGCTGCCATCCTTTTTACTAGCCTGTAATTGATGAACCTTTTGATTTCCATCCCCCTCCCCCCCTTTGGAGATTTATCTGTTCCCACCCCACATGGTGCCCCACAGATTATTTGAGACTTTTATTTGTGGTATCTCTATTTTGTTGTTGACATTAATGAGCTTGCTGCACAATATCACAAGAGAAATGGTGTTGCTATTTGGAATGTTAATGAATAGCTTGCCTGGCCAATTGCCATTTGTTCCAGTGTGTGAATATGGAGAGAGAGAGAGGGAGGGAGAGGGAGGGAGTGTGTGTGTGTGTGTGTGTGTGTGTGTGTGTGTAAAAGAGAGACGAGTAGCAGGGGTGGGATTGCATTTTTTTCCTCTTCGCAGCCAGTGACGTGAGCTGTGCCTGGAACAATCAGGCTCGCTGGAAACAGGATAGTTGAAGATGCTGGGGGAGGCAGCCTGGTGTTTCTTAAGCTAACACGGATCTCAGCTCTCTGAGCTGCTCAGGCACAACCCGACAGAGTTCCTTCAGCATTAGAACCTTTCAGTGGTTGGAAAGTGCCTTTTTATTTCTCCAAACCTCTTCCCCTGTCAACCTGCAAAATGATTGGAGTGAATAGTGTTCAGAGTACCAGCAAGGTGCGGGTGAGGACCTCAGGTTCCGTGAAATACTCCCGGGAGGATTCTATCCGGCGGCAGTCCCACCGGTCAAAGTCTATGAAAATTTCTAACTCCTCAGAGTTTTCTGCTAAGGATACCAAGGTAAAGAAATACTATGTTAAACTGTATTAAAAATTTGATACAGTCTTTGCCAGTGTCTAATGTGCAGTGACAGAATGAGAAGATAAGATATATAAAATGGCTCTAAGATAATCAGGTGAGATCAGATGAAAGGGATGGTATCTGAACTCCAGATATAAAGATTGCTGTGGCATGGGTCAGGTTTATAAAGAGCCCGTTCGTGGAAGAGAAGGGTGAGGCAATGCTCAGAATGAGATGATTGTGGGAAAATGTTGGTTGGCACATTGATCTTGTTTTTAGTTTCAGAAAGGTTGCTTTGACAAATGATTTGTCAGTGCAGTGTATTTTTAGAACATCAGGAATACAGAGACATTGTGTATGATTTTATCATTCTGTTAGTCCTCTTGCCTCCCCACCCCTGCTCTGCCCACAATAGATGAAGCTGCTGTGCAACAGTGACCTGGTCTTATTTAACTACATTCTTGCCTTGTACAGAGTCAATAGTCTCAGGTATATGTAATTGGGAAGATTATCTTCTTTCATGTTTCTTACACATATGTGTGCTGGCTGTGCTGCCATTAATCGCTTGTCTTTTTGCGACATCTGTAGGATAATATTATCTCTGTTCATATGAAATGTGAAGGGAGTGATTACGTAGTGAAATGGGCATTTTACTACATGCAACATATTCTTGAGATTCTTCCCACCACCATCTGTGTGAGCAGGGTACTCAGAAACACTCCCACTCCACAGGTTTAAAAATGGAATAATAGAATCATAGGATCACAGAACTCTAAGGCTGGAGATGTAGATGATTATGATGGAGATTTTAGAGGTTTGATAATGCACAGAAAAAGCTTCAGGAGGTAGATCTCAGTGTCCTTTCTGTCTTCTCACAAGTTACACATCCAGACCCAGTGAGAGTGGCATTAGGCTTTCACCCTCCCACCTTTCACCTTCCCAGTCCCTTCTATGGCATTTACACTGTTGAAAGACTTTGGCAGTAACAGGTTCCCTTAAAAGTATGGCAGGGGTGGGGATGAAGGGGGCAAAATACCTTAATGTCACTTTAAGAAACATGCTTGCATTCTATCCTCCCCCTTAGATTATGACACAGTGGGATCTAACCCCTTCCATCATTAGCAGATTTTCTAGCTAGAAAGTCCTCAGATATAGCTCTTTCCCCGTCAGTATTTTTTCTTAAAAGCTGTAGCTTTGGGGGGAAACATGTGTCTTCACATGTTCTGTTCACATGTCATCTTCACAGTCCTGTCACTGTGACCTGGACAGTGATGTATTGGTCTCTATTGAAATTGCCATGAGACCTCCTGTAGTGTGCTGACTACTGTCTCCCTGCTGTGATAGACCAGGATGGCTTATTATATTGTTAAATAACTAAATGTATGCAAGCATGTATGTAATTCTCAACATGGCTCTAAAACTGGCTTCTATTAGGAGAGCTAAGAAGCATTTTTAGGTTTTGTTTTAACATGGATTTTACCTACACTGTGCTGTCAAAGACTTTAGGAAATAAACAGATCATCATCATCTACCACCAGTCCTGAAGAATACAACCAGAATTATGGTTTTATACTGTAATTAATGTTGGAATTTAGCATAGATGTGAAATGAAAAGATTTGTACTATCTTCTGTTTGTTACACAGTATAGGTTATCTTACTTGATGTTGCATCTATGCAAGAGAAAGCCAAGCTTTTTTTTTTTTTTTTTTTTTTTTAATATCACTAACATTACAAGGAGTGGACAGTATAAAAGACCCCTGGTAGAATTGTAATCAGTAGGCCATGATATGGTGCTCTGGAAATATAGTCAAATTTTTAAAATTATATATTTTTAAGCATATGTGATCTCTAAGTTCCAGAGTGTGTATTTTAAGAATGTATCCAAGTCCCCAATATCTCACAAGAGATATTTTTGTAGGATTATGTAGTCTTTTAAAATTGAACACCAGAAGGAGCTCACAGAAAATCATTAGAATAGGAAATTATATAGATTGAACTTAATCTTTCACTAGCCATTTTTGTTCCCTAAATGAAGTTAGCTTAATAACACTATAGACTTGTACCCTAAATATAGGGGACTGAATTACATTATAGATGCATAAATATGTATCAACACATATTTCTATCCATAGTATATGCATTTTACTGCAGGGATTAATAATCAGAATTCTTATTCACCATCAGTACTTTTTTAGCACTTAATGTTTCTTCCCGCTAATCATGTAAATAACACTTTTTAATTATCTGACTCTTTATCCAAAATGAAAGGTATCTAATCCAATGATTAGTAAAAAATTCCTCCCTTAATCCCCTCCAAAAAGGTAGGGTGCTTGTGATATATGCTTGAGATTTAATTTTGTCTCTCTGGAACTCTGGTTCTTCCTAGAATAGGTGTATTAATTGTCCTTTGTCAAAGAGTTGGAGTAATAACATGATTTGTATTCCTTGAACGCTTTCATTTTCATGTTTCTAACTTCTGTTTTATTGTTTATTGAAAACATAATGGTTTAAATTTTATTCATCTGTTGTCCTAACTTTTTATCTAGTTTATTCATATTTGTTCTTCATTTGAAGCAGGTATTAAAGGACTTCTGAAAGGATTAGGCACTGTTGCCTTTGATTTTAGCAAAATATCTTAAAAGCTTCCTTTGATCTAATCATTTTAAATTAAGAAAATTGAATTTTCTAATCCTTTGTGGTTCATTTTGACATAGTTTAAAGAATGTTATTTGAACTACCAAAGTGCAGTTTATATGTTATTTTCTTTAAAACTCCATTTTCTGTATGGTCCTTTTTTTTTTTTTTTTTTCCTTTAAGGTATTTTAAATTATATTCTTTAGCCCTCTGGATACAAAGTGGCTTTGTCCTTTTCTAGATAACATTGTTAATATCAATTTCTGAAGCAGATAAAATGGTGGGACACATGTCAATATGTTTTAGAAGAATATGCATTTTGTGGAGAACACATTCACTGTTCAAATGTATTAATTCTTACTTTGACTTAAGCTATTTATCAGTTAAGGCTCTGTTATTGGAAGAGTTACCAGTGAGGCTCCTGGCCATGAGGGGGCAGTGCAGACTTTCCTGCTGTCATGCCCAGCTGGTTGCTCTCCCTTTGACAGAAGTAACATTTTGGAATTAATTTGTTAAAAGACAAATACTCCAAATTTTGGTGTGTGGAGTATAAGAAATGTTGATTAGGCCTCAGTACTGCCTAGAATTTCCATTTGTCTCCCATGGGTTTAGTTAAACCTCAGATATAAATTATTTCAGTATTCCTTAGTTTTTAACTTGAGTAAGTCAATTATAGGTTTAAAACATAAATCCGCAAAAGTTCACGTTGATAATATAACTCATTTCCTTCTTTATCTCTTGTCAGACTGCATTATTTTTTATAGATCCGGAAGATCTCAACTGATGCTTTTGTTTCATGTTGTTGTGGGTGAATATAACCAGCATGGTTGAACCCTTGAGGCCTTTTTTTGAGGACTAGTAAGAGGCTAAGATAAAGCAACATTTTTCTAGTTGATTATTATATGGATTCAAGCAAATTGTTTAATCCTATTATTTAATAATGTGGTAAAGAAATCAATTTCTCCAGCACTGAAATTTCAGAGGGAAATTGGTACTTTGGGCAGTGCAAAATGAAAAAAGTTTGCCGTTTGCTCTCTGTGCCAGGGTGTTGATTCCTGGTGGCCTAGCCTGGGTTTTGCTCCCTATAATTAGCAATATGTGCCTAGACAGTCACTTCTTCCTGGGATTCATCCATAAAATGCAGGGGTTGATAGAATGATAGCTTTGTTCTGAGCATTGTTAATTTTAGAAATCTTGCGGGGGTTGGTGGGGGTTATTTCCTCTGTAAAAGGAATCTAAAGACTGAGCTAGATTCAGGGAAGGTGAGTTTTATATGTATTTGGAATAAAACTCTTCCTGTGCTAGGAGGTGTTAACCACAAACATGTTAAAAGGAAATGAAATGCCTAATTCATTCTTTTGTAAAACATGTTGCAGCTATCCTGAAAGGCCCCATCAACTCTCTTCTTTCCATCCTGCATAAGCTTGCTTGTTATTTCTTTAGCATTGTTAAGTAAATGTTACTCATTTCCCCTTTTGTGAATCAAATCCATACACAAAGGAACCTTAAAGATATCATTACAATGCCACTGCAACCTAAAGTTTTTTCCTGAGAGATTTGCGGATTGTTGTTATTCTTAACTACATCCCTTTTGTACTTTAGATTAAGGCTAGAGCCTGGGAAGGAGATTCTGGTCAAATGGATTCTTTATATATGCATATACAAAAAGGTGTATCTCATCTATTATGGGAAAAATCCTTAGTCATAATTTTGGAAAAATTCCTGCAAATGTCTATTTGTATATATTTTTTATTCTTAAATTGAAGCAGAACATTTTTTAATCTCATAAATTCATCCTGACTGGGATCCTTTCAGAAGGACAGTAGACTTAAACAGTTGGGGTCAGAATTCAAGAACATCTCTCTGCACATCTTATTACCCTGGTACATGAGAGAATTAGGGAGGAAGTGTCTTTCACAAAACAAATGTGATAGTGTAAAGATAAAAATAATTTTATCTCCAAAACTCTATTTTCCTTACATTGGCTCTACTGTCTTCCCACTGGAGTCACTTCTTGTATTCCAAGAAGTTATACTTTTCCCTCAGGTGTGATTCCACCAGACTAACAAATTTTGATGTTTTAATATAGTCTTTACCCAAAGGAGGTATTAAGAAGAGACTTGGATCCTTCTGGAAAGTATTTCTGCAGACTACATTATTATCAGTAGCTATTTAACTTCCTTAAGACTTTAGTCAACCTTGTGTCAAAAATAGAAGCTTGTACTACCTTTGAATTTATTTTTAAATTATAAAGTTAGCAAAGTGATATTGGTTTTTATTGTTCGGTTTGGGTTTCTTTTTTTAATTCTCCTTCAAGTCCTAACCACCCAGCTTGTTTCTGAATTTCTCAGATCCTGCCAGTAATCTCATGTAAATTAATACTTTTTTTCCCCCTTAGATTATACAAATTTTGAGATGTTGAGCGAACTGTGCTTCTGAAGAGATGACCCTTTTTGACCCTTGAATATAATTAAAAGCAGATCTTCATCATTTACCTATTTTCACTTGATTAAAGTGCCAGTAGGGTTGTTCTTGGCTTGAGTGTCTCTAAAATAACTCCCAGTGTCATACTGTGTTCTTGATCTGCTTCCCCATGCCTTTCTCTTTGAACACATTCTTCCAGTGATGTTGCTCTATAGCTGGTGGTTCAGAGCTTCCATGCAGTATTTGAACATTGTAAAGAAATTGCTGGCCCATGCCATCATTCTTGGCAAGCTAGTATAATACCCTTGTCAGAATCAAAGAAAAGGGGAAAAAAATATATGAAATATTAAGATGAGAATTCAGGAGGAAAAAAGAATCCCTGCATTTTTAAGAGTCTTTGTTGAAGCTTGAGGGAGATTAGTACCATCATGATAACCTGAATTTAACCATCTGGGAGCTCTTGTGTGGGAATATGCTTGGTAACCAGATGTCCTGATTTTCCAGGATGATGCCTTTCCTTTATTGTATCCTGTTGTTAGATCATGACTGGCTGCCTGGTTTATAATTCAGGATTAGTTCATTCAGTTTAGGGACTAAAAGGAGATTTTTGGAGAATGTTTTTATTTACTCATCCATGGTGATGCAGAAACCATGAGAATCTGGGCAGGGTGGCTCTTCTTCAGCCATTTATCATGGGAGTTTCTCTTTTATATTTGATTTTAATTAAGATTTTGGAGCATTATCTTATCCTTCAATTGGATCACTTCTCATTGCTTTTTAAAAGCCAATCTTTGACATTCAGTGGTACAACATTTGATTGTTATTTGTCCTATAGATCATTTGATCTTTGTGGAATTTGTTTTTCTAGGTAGATTACTTGGAGTGTTTCGTGTCAAAATTTTTAAGAAAGTACTGGCTGAGACTCAATTTTTATAGCCTGACTCATAACATAACACTGGTTGTAGCCTGCAGTTAAGTGTTAGAAGGCAGGATGATACCCAAGGCACTGGAGACATTAATATACTTACTCATTATAACCAGATTCAAGTCTGGTAAACCAAGTTTTTGTTTGATTCTGGCAAATCAAAGAAGATTATATAGCTGTTCCACGGGGTGCCTGGGTGACTCAGTCTGTTTAGCATCTGCCTTCAGCCCAGGTCATGATCCCAACATCCTGGGATTGAGCCCTACATTGGGCTCCTTGCTCATCAGGAGCCTGCTTCTCCCTCTCCCTCTGCCTCTGGCTGCTGCTCCCCCTGCTAGTTTTCTCTTTCTCTCTCTCTTAGATACATAAATAAAATCTAAAAAAAAAGAAAAGAAAAAAAAAGATTATATAGCTATTCCAGACACAGTAATCCCCTTGCATCCAGGGTGCAATTTAGTGGGGTCAGCTTCAGCTCTATAACTGAGAAATCCACTGGATCATGCCATTTTATTTATAGCAAGCAGTAGGACCTTCTCTAGATTCTGGAGCTCCTGGCAACCTGTGACAAGGGAATTCATTCCCATTGGGCTTTTTAATTTAAGTTTTCTTATAAGATTTCCCAATGTGGTAAACTAGAAAGGTTGGGGTCTAGTTAATTGAGTAGACTGAATAGACAGACAGATATAGGAGAGTACTTTGAGAGAAAAAGCTCTTTACTGTCACTTAGAAGGACTGCTAAAGTACCAGCAGTGCACTCATTTATGATAGTTTTCCCCAGAGCACTTTTTAAAGAATAGATAAAATGGAAAAGGCTCTCCAGAATACTTTAATTATGATTGGGCAGTATTTTGAAGGGATTTTTGTATGTTTCATTAACTCCTTGCTGTGACCCCTTAAGACTCTGGACTAAGTGGTATTTATATACTCCAAAAGCATAACTCTTAAAATTAAAGATAACAATATGCTTTTCTCTCCATGGATATGTAAAATCTCACTAAAAGGACAGTAGAACTCATAGATCTTGAAGGGCATATAATGAGACCTGATGCCCTCAATATGTCTAAAAAAAATTGAAAGATGGAAAGCTTACAGACTTGTTAACTATTTACCTGAGAAAGCTGAAACCCAGGTGCCTGCAGACAAGGAAGCCAAGGAAAGATGACTGATTTTCCCCATAGAACACAAGAAAGGTCTAAGAATTAGAAACAATGATTACATCTAAGAACACTAGGTCAAAACAAGAACATCTCTTTAAATGTTCTAAATTAGTAACTAAACACTCTCAGTGCCCTCCCTACTTTGTAGAGCCAGGCGCTCCTCATCTTCTGTAACTCCTATCTGGGAAGATTAACCCAAAAACTTTGGACTTCGGAAATCATGTCAGTTGAGGCCAGTAGTGAGATTCCCACACTGAAAAGAGCAAAATTAAGTGGAAAGTACATACATTTCACAGTGGGCAGACCTTTCTCCTCACCCATGTATTTTTTCCTTAGTTACTTAAAGAAAAGGAAGCTTGGTATCCAATAAACAGGAAATCTAATAGCAGAGAGACAAAGGGAAGCCTCAGGATGATGATAAAGGGAAGCCCTAGCAAATCAGCTATGCAGAAGATAGAAACCAGACAGTTTAGATTAGAATGGGAGAGTAGAGGATTCCAAGGATGCTTCCAACAGTGTCATTGAGAGAATATGTGAACTGTTAGACCATATGGAGAGTCTCGGTTCTTTTGGAAAATGTGGCAATGAATTAGAGATAGGCTTTTGAAAATGAAGTAAACAACAACAAAATGAGGAATAACTCCAGAGAAGACCAAAAGCAAATGAAACAGAGTACATGCATAGCTCAGGGGTAAATTATATCTACATAGTCATAATAACTTAAGCACTGACAATTGATGTAATGTTAAATTGTGATTGTGATATAATTTTAGAGGAAGGATTGGGGTGCAAGAGGGGAGAGAGAGAGAGAGAGTCAACTGTTGGTATGTGTGAGTGAAAAAAAGGAGAGAGAAAGAGAAGTACCGTTTTCCAGAGGTCCGTAGGTAAAAGTCAGTAGGTCATTCTGAAAACACAAAAAAACAAAAAGAGTTAAGAGAGATTACTTCTGGGCAGCAAGAATCAGAGTAAATCAAGGGATTGTTATATTAATTATATGACTTTTAGTAACTTCTTATTATAAAAAGTACATACATGTATTGCATTTTTAAGCTTTTAAAAATGAATAGAAAATAGTATATATATGTGCATATGAGACTGGAATAATTTTCAGTGACTAGAATGGTTTGTGTAGAAAAGCAGGCCAGAGGAGTTGGTGGCAGAGTAGAATGACACTAGGCTTGCCTCTTCCCATGAATATAGCTAGATAACTATCAAATTATCCTAAATACTCCAGAAATCAATCAGAATACTAGCAGAACAAACCTCATGGCTAAACATAGAGAAGAGGCCATATTACTTCAAAGAAGGTAAGAAGTATGGATACATGCTTTAGAAGAGAAATGGAGTATGGCTGCTGTGGTAGTGATAGAGCTAGAGGCAGACAAGCACATAGGAGAGCTCACAGGGAAAATGAATCCCCATAGTAATTAGCTTGGAAAGTAAGAGGTCCCAGATTTTGTGAGTTCTTGCAAACAGTGGGGCTTAAAGCCTAGAGTTTTAAAGGTCAGCATGCATGGCTCTGGGAGAGCTCAGAGGACATTGGGACTGCTCTTGGGGAGAAAGCAAGCAAACAGCCTACAGGCATGCAGTGTGGAAATAGCAATCTGAAGAGCACCTGGGGCATACAATGGGGAGGTGAATTGCTCATCTCCTGGAGCTCATCCCAGAGAGAGAGGATTCAAAGAGACCCGTCCAGGAAAACCACCCTCACACTATGGTAGAACAGCCCCTCCCAGTCTTGCCTCAGTCCTAGCATGTCACCGCTTCCCCCAGAAGACAGGTCCAAGCCCCTGCTCACCTCACATCTCCCGATGTGGGAGTTTTGTGGAGCCTTGGTTCTAGTGACAGTGGTGATAGGTCTCATTTCACAAGCAGACCAGAACACACCTAGTTAAAAGGTGCCTCATTTAGGCCAGGGAATAAACACTGCCCACAACAGTCAAAGAGAGACTCCGCAGATGACTGACCTCAAAGATAAAGTCACCAGGACACAAAATCAGAGCAAAAGCAACAGATATTAGAGACATTTCCAGAAGCGCTAGGGTCTAAGCAACAGGGGACACTACATAGCAAGGCACTACATGATCTCTTCTTCATAAGGCCATTACCTTCAAGAAAAAGAGATACAGGTGACTTTCATAACACGTAGAAACAGCCACAGAGATTTAAGCAAAACCAGAAGACAGAGAAATTTATCCCAAATAAAAGAACAGGACAAGGCCACAGCCAGGGATCTAAGTGAAATAAATATAAATAACTTGCCTGATAGAAAATTTGAAGTAATGATCATAAGCTACTCACCAGACTTGAGGAAAGTGTGGAAGACATGTGTGAGACCCTTAACACAGAGATAAGGAATAATGCAAAATAGATAAAAAGCTTAATAAATGAAATAAGAATCACACTTGATGCAAAAAACAGCACAATGGAAGAAGCAGAGGAACAAATTAGTAACTTAGAAGATGGAGTAATGAAAATTAAACCAACCACAAGAGAAAAAAGAACTATGCAAAATGAAAATAGACTTAGGGTACTCAGTGAGTCCATTTGCAACAACATTTGTATTACAAGAGTCCTGGAAAAAGAGACAAAAAGGAGCAGGAAATTTATTTGAAGAAGTAATAGCTGAAAACTTCCTTCATTTAGGGAGGGGAAACAGACACCAGATCCAGGAGGCACAGAGAACTGTCATCAAAATCAACAAAAGCAGATCCGCACCAAAACATATTGCAATCAAATTGGCAAAATACAGTGATAAAAAAAATTCTAAAAGCAGCAAGGCAAAAGAAGACAGTAACTATAAAGGAAAACACATTAGGCTAGCAGGGAATTTTTCAGCAGAAACTTTAAAAGCCAGAAGGGAATGACCTAACATTTGAAGTGCTAAATGGGAAAAATCTGCAGCCAAGAATACTCTATCCAGCAAGGCTATCTATCATACAGAATAGAAGGAGAGATAGTTTCCCAGACAGATGAAAACTAAAAGAGCTTATGACCAGTGAATCAGCTATGCAAGAAATATTTTTATTTTATTTTATTTACATTCAAGATAGTTAACATTTAGTGTAGTATTGGTTTCAGGAGTAGAATTTAGTGATTCATCACTTACATATAATACCCACTGCTCATACCAACAAATGCTCTCTTTAATACCCATCACCCATTTAGCCCATTCCCTCCACCAAACTCTCCTCCAGCAACCCTCAGTTTGTTCTCTTTACTATAGAATCTCTTATGGTTTGCCTCCCTCTCTGTTTTTATCTTATTTTATTTTTTCTTCCCTTTCCTTATGGTCATCTGCTTTGTTTCCAAGATTCCACATTTGAGTGAAGTCATATGATGTTTGTCTTTCTCTGACTGACTTATTTTCCTTAGCATAATACACTCTGTTTCCATCCAGCCATGCAAGAAATTTTGAAGGGGACTCTGAGTGAAAGGGGGAGACATAAAGTGACACTATAGAGGTAGGACACACAAAAGCAGTAAAAATAAATACTCTGTAAAAAATCAGTCATGGAACTCACAGAATAAAAGTACATAAAGTATAAAAACATAAACCTTAAATAAATACTAAATATATTTATTTATATATTTTATAATATATTTATTTCTATAATTTATGATATATTTATTTATAATAAATACTAAATGTAAATAAATAAATAAAAAACATAGATACTTCTATAAAAAATCAGTCATGGAACTCACAGAATAAAAGTACATAAAGTATAAAAACATAAACCTAAAGTGCAGGGTGGAGTAAAGAATGAGTTCAAACCTAAACGACCATCAACTTTATAATATAGATTGCTATATGCAGAAGAGATTATATACAAACCTAATGATAACAATATATCAAAACCCACTAATAAACATGCAAAGAATAAAGAGAAAGAAATACAAATATATCGCTAAGGAAAGTAAGCAACCTGTCAAAGAGAGAAAGAAGAAGGATCGGAAAAAAATATTAACAACCACAAAACACGTAATAAAACAACAGTAAATACATATCTATCAGTAATTACTTTGAATGTAAATGCACTAAATTCTCAAAGAGTGGATAAAAAAACAATAACCATCTACATGCTGCTTACAAAAGACTCATTTCAATCTTAAGGACACCTGCAGATTAAAAGTGAGGGGTTGGAGAAACATGTGTCATGTAAATAGATTTCAAAAGAAAGCTGGAGTAGCAATACTTATAATAGACCAAATAGACTTCAAAACAAAGACTGTAACAAGAGACAAAGAAGGACACTATATAATTGTAACAGAACAATCCAAACAGATGATACAACAGTTGTAAATATTTATACACCCAATACGGGAGCACCCAAATACATAAAATAGCTAATAACACACATAAAGGAACTAATTGATAATATAATAGTAGGAGACTTTAACACCCCACTTACATCAAAGTACAAATCATCTAAACAAAATCAAGAAGAAAACAATGCAATGGCTTTAAATGAAGCACTGAAACAGGTGGATTTAACAGATATATTCAGAACATTCCATCCTAAAACAGCAGAATACACATTATTTTCAAGTGCACATGGAACATTTGCTAGAATAGATAACATATTAACCCACAAAACAAACCTCAACAAATTCAAAATGGAAAACATGCTATATATGTTTTCTGACACCAGGGTTATGATACTAGATGTCAAACACAAGAAAAAAAATCTAGAAAGATCGCAAATACATGGAGGTTAAATAACATGCTACTAAACAGCCGGGAAATAAACAATAAACAATTAAAAAGTACATGAAAACAAATGAAAATGAAAACGCCACTGTCCAGAACCTATGGGATACAGTAAAAGTTGTTCCAAGGGGGAAGTTTATAGGAATACAGGCCCACCTCAAGAAGCAAGAAAGGCAGGGTACCTGGGTGGCTCAATGGATTAAGCCTCTGCCTTCAGCTCAGGTCATGATCTCAGTGTCCTGGGATCGATGCCCGCATTGGGTTCTCTGCTCAGCAGGGAGCCTGCTTCCCCCTCTCTCTCTGCTTGCCTCCCTGCCTACTTGTGATCTCTCTCTCTGTGTCAAATAAATAAAATCTTAAAAAAAAAAAAAAAAAAAAGCAAGAAAGGTCTCAAATAAACAACCTAACCTTGTACCTGAAGAAGCTAGAAAAAGAAGAACAAACAAAACCTAAAACTTGCATAAGGAAAGAAATAGTAAAGATTAGAGCAGAAACAAATGAAATAGAAAGTAAAATGTCAAAGGGCAGATCAAAAAATCAGGAACTGGTTAAAGAATCAATAAAACTGATAAACCTCTAGCCAGATCAAGAAGGAAGGAGAAAAGACTCAAATAATAAAATCACAAGTAAGAGAGGAGAAACAACAACCAACACCCCAGAAATACAAATAATTAGAATATTATAAAAACTATATGCCAAAAAACTGGATGACCTAGAAGAAATGGATACATTTCTAGAAATGTATAAATTACCAAAACTGAACAAGAAGAAGTAGAAAATTTGAACAGACTGATAACCAGAAAAGAAACTGAGTTAGTAATCAAAAAATTGCCAACAAACAGAAATCCAGGACCAGATGGCTTCATAGGCAAATTTTACCAAACATTTAAAGAAGACTTAATACCTAGTCTTCTGAAACTATTTCAAAAAATAGAAAAGGATGGAAAACATCCAAATTCTATGAGGCCAACATTACCCCAGTAGCAAAACCGGATAAAGACACCACTGAAAAAGAGAAGTACAGGCCAGTATGCCTGATATACATAGATGCAGAAATCCGCAGCAGAATACTAGCAAACCTAATCCAACAATACATTTAAAAAATCATTTACCACAATGACATCAGATTTATTCTTGGGTTGCAGGTATGGTTCAGTGTTTGCAAATCCATCAACGTGGTACATCACTTCACTAAGAGAAAGGCTAAGAACCACATGATTGTTTAAATATCTGCATAAAAGCATTTGACAAAGTACAACATCCATTCATGATAAAATCCCTCAACAAAGTAGGGATAGAGGGAACATACCTCAACATAGTAAAGGCCTGATATGAAACCCCACAGCCACCATCATCCTAAATGGAGAAAAACTAAGAGATTTTCCCCTAAGGTCAGAAACAAGACAAGAATGTCCACTCTTGGGACGCCTGGGTGGCTCAGTTGGTTAAGCAGCTGCCTTCGGCTCAGGTCATGATCCCAGCGTCCTGGGATCGAGTCCCACATTGGGCTCCTTGCTCGGCAGGGAGCCTGCTTCTCCCTCTGCCTGCCACTCTTTCTGCTTGTGCTCACTCTCGCTTCCTCTCTCTCTCTCTCTCTCTGACAGATAAATAAATAAATAAATAAATAAATAAATAAATAAATAAATAAATAAATCTATCTTTAAAAAAAAAAAAAAAGAATGTCCACTCTTACCACTTTTGTTCAACATTATACTAAAAGTTCTAGCCATAGCAATCAGACAACAGAAAGAAAGAAAAGGCATCCAAATTGGTAAGCAAGAAGTAAAACTTGGTATTTACAGTTGACATCATGCTCTAGATAGAAAACCCAAAGGACTCTACCAGAAAACTTCTAGAATCGATACACAAATTAAGTAGTCACAGGGTACAAAATTAACATATAGAGATACGTTGCCTTTCTCTGCACTAGTAATGAAGTAGCAGAAAACAAAATTAAGAAAACAATCCCATTTACAGTTGTGCCAAAAGCACCTAGGAATAAACCTAACCAAAGAGGTAAAAGATCTATACTCTGAAAGAAATTCAAGACACTGCAAAGAAATGAAAAGGTATTCCATGCTCATGGATCGGAAGAACAAATAATTGTTAAAATGTTTATACTACCCAAAGCAATCTACAGATTTAATGCAATCTCTATGAAAATACCAAGAGCATTTTTCACAGAACTAGAACAAAGAATCATAAAATTTGTGTGGAACCACCAAGGACCTCAAATAGCCAAAAGAGTCTTGGGAAAAAAAAAAAGCAAAGCTGATAGCATCCCAATTCTGGACTTATACACCTAGATTAATGGAACAGAATAGAAAACAGAAGTAAACCCACAACTATATGGTCAGTTAATCTTTGACAGCACAGGAAAGAGTAGCCAGTGGGAAAAAGTCTCTTTAACAAATGGTGTTGGGAAAACTGGACAGCTACGTACAAAAGAAAGAAATTGGACCTCTTTCTTACACCATACACAAAAATAAATTTAAAATGGACTAAAGACTTAAATGTGTGACCTGAAACCATAAACATCCCAGAAGAGAACACAGGAAGTAACCTCTTTGACATTGGCTGTAGCAACTTCTTTCTAGATATGTTTCCTGAGGCAAGGGAAACAAAAGCAAAAATAAAGTATTAGAACTACATCAAAATAATAGCTTCTGAGCAGTAGTCGACAAAACTGGAAAGCAGCCTATGGAGTGGGAAAAGATATTTGCAAATGACATATCTGATAAAAGGTTAGTATCCAAAATATAAAGAACTTATATAACTCAACACCTGAGAAACAAGTAACCTATTTAAAAATGGGCAGAAGACCTGAATAGCCTAACAGATACATGGAGAGATGCTTAACGTCTCTAATCATCAGGGAAATGCACATGGAAAACTACAATGAGATATCACCTCACACCTGTCAGAATGGCTAAAATCAACCACACAGGAAACAACAGATGTTGGTGAGGATGTGGAGAAAAACGAACGTTCATGCAGTGTTGGTTGGAATGCAAACTGGTGCAGCCACTGTGGAAGACAGTATGGACATTTCTCGAAAAGTTAAAAATAGATCTGCCCTTTGATCCAGCAATCCCGCTACTAACTATTTACCCAAAGAATAAGAAAACACTAATACAAAGGGATACATGCACCCCTATGTTTGTAGCAGCATTGTTTATGATAGAGAAGATAAGGAAGTAGCCTAAGTGTCCATCTACTGATGTTCAAGAAGCTGTGGTATACACACACACACACAGCGGAATGTTATTCGCCCTAAAAAAGAATGAAATCTTCCCATTTGCAACGACATAAATGGAGCTAGAGTGTATAATTCTAAGCAAAATAAATCAGAGAAAGATAAATACCGTATAATTTCACTGATAAGAAACAAAACAAATGAACAAAGGGAAAAAGAGAAAGAGCAAGAGAGGAATTAAGAAACTGATTCTTAATTATAGAGAACAAACTGATGATTACTAGAGGGTGGGGGATGGGTTAAATAAGTGATGGGGATTAAGGTTGTGCACTCATTGTGTTGAGTACTAGAGATGTATGGATTGTTCAAAACTATATTTTACACCTGAAACTAATGAAACACTGACTGGAATAATTATGTTAACTAACTGGAATTAAAAAGTTAAAATTTTTAAAAATTTAAAAATTTAGGAAATTTTTAAAAATTTAAAAATTTAGGAAAGCATAAAAATTCAAAGAATAAAATGGTTTGTGTATCTTAACTTGTTGTTTAGCAAATACCAAAAAACATAAACTACTTTTTTAAAAGTTACATCTTTCCCAAGACACTACATTTTAGCAGTTATGGGACTAGATTGTGTTCTGCTGCTGTTTGCTGTCAGAATTTTCTGTCTGTAGTAAAAATGGTCATGAAAGACTGGTCCTCTCTTGGGAAACATTCCTTTATTTGAGATTGTCCTTGTTACTTATTTTCATGGATGATGACAGTAGTAGATAGTGTTGTGCTTTGTTTTGTTTTTAAAAATTTCTTTCCTCACTTGGCAAAATTTAAAACTTGGCAATTCCATGTGGGTTCCGAAAACCTCTTTAGAATATTTTCCTGTTTATGAAATCTAAAAACCTGGTAGTCACTAGATTAGATCATTTAATTTGGCTGTATTGATTGTTTTAGATGAAATCTAGTTCCATTTGGTTTGTCTTTCCTTGCTTTGTCTAATCCATGGAAATGACAGAGTACAAATGGCATGCCTGGTGTTCTCTCTAAATGTCAGAATCCCCTAATGATCATTTTTTACAAGCCTTTTGTAAAAAGAAATCTGCATGTTACCCACCAGTTTTTTAACAGCATACATTAACTTTGCCATCATATCCATAATCATTAAATAGTTGATCCATTTTTCTTAGGTATTTAAACAATACTGCATGCATTTTATAAAGACACTTAGAATTTGTTTTCCTTATGTTCTAAAATTATAAAGCATCTTTATTATGGTACATGCCTGGCAGTTCTTAACAACTAAGGTTTACCAACAGGAAGGTCTAGCAACTGATTATAGCAAGTATAGCCCAGTTATTGAATTCAGTAATTGAAGTTATTGGTATATTTATTCCAGAGAATGGCTTAGCTATCTAAATCCAAACAAGTTTTGATAAATAAGTTATACTGCAAGAGGATTAAGTTATAAGAATTAAAAGCAAAATCAGGAGATAATTATAAATGCAATGAGTTTGAAAATCATGAATAGTCTGAATCAGGTCAGAGAATAGTTAGACATTTGCTGAAGAATATTTTGGATGTTCATTATAACTCACATGGAAGAATGTGGTGATTCACTGAGAACATAGCTACATTAACTTTTCCCAAGCTGTCTGGCTCTAAGGATTGCTATATTAAGTTACAGCTATATAATGTTTTTGTATACTAGTTTTTAATGCCCACATTGGTTTGAAAAATGAAGGGTACTTATAAAATATATGTTGCAGTCTTTCTTTCATGAGAATCTCACTGAGTGAGAATACCTCTTCTGCCTGGGATCCATACCGCTTCTTAAGAGTGTTTTGACAGGGTCATGGCAAGGTCATTTGGGGAAGGACAAAGAAGAAAGTGTAAAGTAGTGAATAAAAGCATGGGTTCTGGAGTCAGTCTTATGTTTGAGTTCCAGTTTTGCCACTTAACTAATAACTCTGTCACTGGGATAAGGTTGCCATATTTAGCAAATAAAAATGCAGAAAACCCAGCTAAATGTGAAGTGCAGATAAATTATAATATTTAGCATAAATATCTCTCATGCCAAGTTTGGGGACATATTTAAGTCATTCATTGTTTATCTGAACTTAACATCTAACTTGGCATCCTGAATTTGATCTGACAGCCTACAGCATTCAGCAAATAACAGTCCACCTTATTCCCAGCTTTAAGATCAATGGAGTAAATTATAGTTGTAGAGGGTTAAGTTAAATAATGTACATAAGTGCTCAGTTCAGAGTCCAGCACACCGTAGCACTCAATAAATGTCAAATATATGGAAGACCTTCTTCCATTTGTCAGACATCTAGCCTGGCATCCCAAAACAGATAGGGCTCTAGCCCTAAAATGTTGTTAGACATTCATTTGGAGTTCTGTGCCAAATTCTAAGATCCTTGAGTGAAGAGTATTCTACTCTGAGTGGTCAGAAACTTTGTACTCTTATGTTTTAAAATTTGGGGTGGAAGAATTATATAGCCCAGGCTAGTTCGTATACACAGGTGGAAATAGGAAGTGAATGCCTATATTTTTTAAATCAAAGGTCAAGGAAAAAATTATAAAGGCTTTAGAGTCAAACTGCCTGTGATTCCATTTTGAGATCTGCCACTTAATAGCACTTAAAGTCTATGCACTCTATTTTCCTTCTCTGTAAAATGGGAATAATATTCGTGGGTAGTGGTATAAAGAGTAAATGATGATGTAGGTTATGTACAACCCTAGGAACAGGTCTTAGCACTTGTTAACCACTCAGTAAATCTTAGTTTGTTGGCATAATTTGTCCATGATGCCAAACTGCCAGTTTGTTTCAGAATAAGTGATTCTCCCAATGCCCAGCAAATGTTTGCCATGGGATATTGATTGGCTAAGGGGCATGGAATGGATAGATTTGGATATCTAAATTCAAATGTTCTATAAAATCTGAGGAGGGCAGAAGTAGACTGCATGTAACAAAAGTAGTTCTTTTTATTTATGTGTCACTTAGCCAGTGTACAAATGGTTTCATATCATCTTCACAATTCTGTGAGGTAGGTGTTGTTTTACTGTCTTTACAGATGAAGAAAGCAGAAGTTTAGTGTTAGTGGCCAAAAGTCATAACAGAGGATTCAAGAGGCAGGTTTAGTACAAGTCTACTGATTTCTAGTTCATTGTTCTTTTTTCTACATTTACTGTTCCTATCATAATTGCTGTATTAGGATTATCAGCATTGAGGTCTTTGTCTTCTCAATTTTTTTTTTTTCTTAACATTTGCTGTGGTTGAGACAATTTATGAGGCACTGTGGAGACAAAAGAGAGGCAGTAGACTTGATTACATGTGCAAAAAGTTTAAATATTATTATCATCTAGTTTTCAGTTGAAGTGATGCATACATGCTGTGGTAAACATTCGAGTAGTGTAGGTTATACATTGAAAATTCTGTCTCTCTCCCCATTTCCCCAATCGCCCTCTCCAGAGGCAATCACCATCAGTGGTTTCTTCTGTATTTCAGAAAGGTTCTGTGTAAACATTATGTTTATATATTTATATTTATATACATGGGCACTGTTTTGAACCTTTTTTCTTTTAACATTATATTGTAATATATCTACTTCATTTTTAGTTTAAATGACTTTAAATACTAATGGGTGACAGTATATCTCTGGTGCTATTGTTAAAACTGTCTTATCCAATTTTTTATTTGTGCTTGAAGCATGTAAAAATGGGCCACCCTTCTCCCATAATTTAGGAAGATAGCCTGATAAATCCCAGATCTGCCACTGCCATTACCTCAGTCCAGGTCACATCATCTCTCTCCAGACACCACCAGTCTTTCTGCTACTTCCCTTGCTCTCTTCTAGTTCTTTCTCCACACAGAAACCAGGGTGACCTGTAAGAATATGAACTAGAGCAGGTCTCTCCTCCATGGTTGCCCAGCACACACAGAAGTTCTTTGTTTTCTGGTCAAAAAACCCTGTGTGACCTGTCTACCTATTTTCCCTTGCCACAGGCCTTCAGACCCACCATGCTCAGTTATACCAAGGAGCTGCTTACCGATCTTCCCTTTATCTTTGTGTAGCTGCTCTTTGTCACTCGTTAAATTTCCTTGCATAAAAGTTTTCTTGTCCATTCTGTTGAAAGCTAGTCTTTTAAGTTACCTTATATTGAATATCTTATGGTAATTTTCTAGAAGTGTACCAGAAAATGACAGACTCATCTTGATGTGTTTCTGTTTTCTTATTCCTTTATTATCTGTTTCCACCCCACTAAATCTAAGTTCTTTGCTTGTGTTTTTCACCACTGAACTTTCAGTGCCTATATTAATACCTGACAACCTGATAGGTAGTAGAGACTCAGTAAATATTTGACTGAATATATGAATGAATGAGTGAATAGTTTTAAGAGATTTGTTTAGACTATATTGTTACAAGTGTTACAACTGTTTACTGTACTATTGATGTTACAATAGGAATTAATGTCTTCTGGTAGTGAAGAAGGAAACTATACTATTTTGTATAAATACTTATACTATCTATTATACTATTATAGAAAAAATATTATTGATAGTTATAAAAATAGTTTTAAAAAGTTACTTAAAAATTTCCTCTGACATATTAGCATATGTTATGATAAAATATTTGTTGTAGTTATTGTACAATAGAGTGATAAAATAAATAAGAATTATGTGTCATATGCCATTTGAAACAGTTTATAAAGATTCAGTGATGTTCAGGATAATTTGAACTACTATCAATTCATGTTGTCTGTGATAAGTTTTAAGTGTACAACATAATGATTTGATATTTGTATATATTATAAAATGATCACCTTACATAGTTATAGAACATTTTTTTCCTTGTGATGATGAATTTTAATCTACTCTCTTAACAATTTTCAAATATGCAGTAGAGTATGAACTATATTCACCATGCTGTACATTACATCCCCATAACTTATTTTTGTAACTGGAAGTTAGTACCTTTTGACCCCTTCACCCATTCTATTCACCTCTCAATCTGGCAACCATCAGTCTATTCTATGTATCTACAAACTTCCATTTTTTGTTTGTTGTTTTTGTTTTAGATTCCACATATAAGTAATATCATACAGTATTTGCCCTTCTCTTTTTGACTTGTTTCACCTAGCATAATGCCCTCAAGGTCCATCCATATTGTATCAGATAGCAAGATTACACTCTTTTTATGGCTGAATAGTATCCCACCATATATACGCCACACTTCATCCATTCATCTGTCAGTGGATACCTAGGTTGTTTCCATATCTTGGTGATTGTAAATAATGCTGCAGTAATTATGGGGCTGTGTATATCTTTTTGAATTAGTACTTTTTATTTTCTTTGGATAAATGCCAGGAACTGGAATTACAGGATCATATGATATCTCTAGTTTTAATTTTTTTGAGGAACCTCTCTGATGTTCTCCATAGTGACTGCACCAATATACATTCCCACCAACAGTGCACTAGGGTTCCTTTTTCTCTGCATCCTTGCCAGCATTTGTTCTCTCCTGTCTTTTTGATACTAGCCATTCTAACAGGTGTGAGGTGATAATTCATTGTGGTTTTGATTTACATTTCCCTGATGATTAGTGATGTTGAGCATCTATCTTTTCATGTACCTGCTGGCCATCTCTTTGGTGGGGGGATGTCTAGTCAGGTCCTCTTTGGAAAAATGCCTATTTAGATCCTCTGCCCATATTTTAATTGGATTTTTTTTCTGCTGTTGAGTTATGTATTTTTTATTTTACATATTAACCCCTAATCACATATATGATTTGCAAATACTTTTTCCCATTCAGTAGGTTGCCTTTTTATTTTGTTGATGATTCCTTTGCTGTGCAGAAGCTTCTTAGTTTGATACAGTCCCACTTAACTAATTGCTACTCTTTGCTCCTTTGCAAAGGCAAAACCATCATTACCAATACTAGCATAAAAGAAATTACCCTCTATGTTTTCTTCTAGGAGTTTTATGATTTTAGGCCTTACATTCAAGTTTGTAATCCTTTTTGTGTTAAAATTTATGTATGGTATAAGATAGTGGTCCAGTTTCATTCCTTTGCATGTAGCAGTCCAATTTTCCCAACACAATTTATTGATGAGACTGTACTTTCTCCATTTCAGATTCTTGGCTTCTTTGTCATAAATTAATTGATCATATATATGCGGATTTTTGTCTGGGCTTTCTATTCCATTGATCTGTGAAATCTGTTTTTATGCCAGGATCATGCTGTTTTAGTTACTGTAGCTTTGTAATATAGTTTGAAATCAGAGAGTATGATGCCTCCAACTTTGTTCTTCTTTCTCAAGATTGTTTTGGCTGTTTGAGGTCTTTTGTGGTTCTTTCCATCTTCTGGGATTGTTTGTTCTATTTATTGA
Organism: Martes martes; assembly: GCF_963455335.1. Taxonomy (NCBI): domain Eukaryota; kingdom Metazoa; phylum Chordata; class Mammalia; order Carnivora; family Mustelidae; genus Martes; species Martes martes. The sequence continues at coordinate 39,885,692 of NC_137889.1, forward strand.
AAAATGCCATTGGAACTTTTATTTGGATTGCACTAAATTGGAAGACTGCTTTGGGTACAATGGACATTTTAATGGTATTCTTCCAGTCCCTGAACACATAATATCTTTCCATTTATTTGTATCTTCTGTAGTTTCTTTCATCAATATCTTACAGTTTCACTGTATAGGTCTTTTACCTTCTTGGTAAAATTTACTCCTAGGTATTATATTGATGTAATTATAAAGTAGAATTATTTTAATTTCTCTTTCTGATTCTTTGTAATTAGTGTATAGAAACACTACAGATTTTCATATATTGGCCTTGTATCCTGCAGCTTCATTGAACTCTTTTCTTAGATCCAGTACTTTTTTTGATGGAGTCTTCAGGGTTTTTTATATGTAATACCATGTCATCTGCAAATAATGATCATTTTACTTCTTTTTTAATTTCCCCAACTTGAATGCCTTTTATTCTTTTTCTTACCTAATTGCTCTGGCTGGGACTTCCAGTACTGTGGTCAATAAAAGTGGCAAGTGTAAGTATCTTTGTCTTGTTCCTGACTTGAGGAAAAGTTTTGAGCCTTTTCACTGCTGAGTAGTATGTTAGTTGTGCACTTGTCATATATGGCCTTTATTATGTTAGGGGATCAGTTTCAGAAAGTGAGAAAAAAATTCTAGTTAAAATTGTTGCTTAAAAAGGAACTTAGTACAGATATTGAACCGTTGTATTGTATACCTAAAACTAATCTAATGTTATATGACAATTATACCTCTTTTTAAAAAAGAAACTTAGTGGCTATTTACTATTTGAATTTTTGCTTACATTTGCAATACTGTTATTCATGCTAGTATATTTAAGAACTTTTCCCTAAGACATAGTAGCTAATCAAATGGAAAGCAATTATAAGGTGTAGTAAAGGCACTTTAGGGGAATTGTGCTCTGTGTAAATTCTCATAACACCTTACTGACCAACCCATCCCTCAAAATGAATGAATGAAAATACATGTGTGTATATTTGTTTGGAGTATTGCATTAGTAGAAATGTAAATTGGGAATTATAGTTTTATTTATTTTCATGTTTGGTTTAGTGGTACCTCCAGAACTGCTCACCAAATCTTTTGTGTGCCTGTTTAGTATTATCTTTGGCTGCGTTTCTTTTCCATTTAGTAATAATGAAGGAATGGTGGTTTCTATTTTAGCTCATAAAGATACATTTGACAACAGGCAATCACGCAAGCCCCATGTTCCCCTCTCCCCCCTTAGAGAATCAACTCTCTCTCTCTCTCTGTCAAATAAATAAGTAAAATCTTTAAAAAGTTAATGTCAGTCAGATAGATGCTCACCCCCACACTTTAAATCCTTAGATCCAGAGATTGGAGCTGTTTTCCTTCTATAAAATTTTTCCTTAAAATACATTCAGTATCACATCAGATTTTATTAGATACTGTGTGTGTAAAAGCATCTTGCACATTGTAAATAGGAAGCAAAGTTAGACTGTCTTAGCTAACTAATTCTCCATTAGGTAAAGCTCAGTGAGGTTGAGCATCACATTTTATCACCCTCACCTAAGAGGCCCCTCAAGGCAGAATGTATTTGTCTGTACCTAGCATAATGTCACTCCAGCCAACAGAATGCTCTAAAAAATGTTTATTATGTGATGAATTACACATATTAAGTATACCTCAGATTCTCTTTCAATAACAAAAGCATTTTTAAATTAGTTTTCTAGTGTCTGTTTTGGGTTTTTGCTGGCATGTCTACCCAATTGAGTCAGACAGATAATGGTTTGATATTTCTGCCATTGCTGGCTGGGTTTGTAAGTGCACCACAACAGAAGGTTCAAGTTAATTGTCCAAGACATAGATTTTGATTCTGTTTACATGGTGGCTGGATCCAAAAAACAGATCTAACTATAGATATGGGGAAAAAAACAAAATAAGTTACTTTATATTGAGCATGCTTCTGTCACCCTGAGTGAGAACTGAAGATGAATGTTTATGATGTTGCTTGTAAATATATGTTCTTTAATGCAGTACTCTTTAAACTTAGGTAAATGAATATTGTCTAGTGAGTTCGGGAACACAAGTGGCTTAAAGGGGATCAATCTTGAGAAACTCATCTTTAGTACTTTCTCCCTAAAATGGATCTGCCCTATGAATGCTCTGTGGTCAAAGCTTCAGGCTGCTTATTCTGTGCCTCTACTTGACAGTTGCCACTTAAAAAAAGGAGGGGGGTATAGCTCTCACCCATAATCTTATTTGGTACATTGAATACATGTAAGATCCCTCAGGAATAGAAGGGGCAAACAAAAAATCCATTCTAGAGACTGATTTTAGGGAAACCTCTAATGTGGAGGGTAATGCAGTTTTTCAATATTATTCTAAGGCATAGAAAAGAAAATAAAAATAGAACACCATTGCTTTAACATATTTTGAGTTTCTCTAAACAATATGAAATTCATTTAATTACGAGTTTTATCATTAGTTTTAAAATAACGTCTTTTCGAACATAGTCTCTCTTTGATAATAACTTCCAGAGTAGTGCATATTTAATTTTATACTTAAAAGTCTGCTTAATCTGAATACCTGCATGATATTTGCCTTGGAAAAGATAGCCCTGGTGTTAATAGTGTTAACGGTGTCATAATTCTTCCTGGGTACAAATTTCGCTGTGGTTACTGTCTCACTAAAGGAAGTTGGAAGCAATCCAGTTTATCTTTTGTACTTTTTATAATAATTGAAAGAATACATAGAGGAAAAAAATCATTGGAGTTTAGAGATGATTGAACTAAAATACATGAATATCATAGATTGCAAAATGTGCCTCTCTGTGAGGAGGGGTGGGAGGAAGGGAGAGGGAGGAAGAGAGAGAGCGAGAGAGACAGAGAGAAACTCAGGTTACACAATGCATGGTAATGGGAAAACTTCAGAGAACCATGTGTGGGCTGTCAGCGATGGTGTTGAGCCATGAATAAAATTGCATTTTATCATTTCAGTGAGAAACAATCAAAAGTTAGGAACAAAGACTTAAAAGTAAATTTAGACCAAGAAACCTTAATCTCTGTAATTTAAGCAATTTACTTTTGCTTTCTCATTCTTAAAACTTAATGAACTTCATATTTGAAGAATCATTCTGTCCTGTTTAGTCTCAGTGGAGGCATTTGACTGTTGTCTAGCTTCTGGGTTATACTGCAGGAATTTCACTTAAATAAGTATTTGGTAAGAACACCTGGGTGGCTCAGTCAGTTAAGTGCCTGCCTTCGGCCCAGGTCAAGAGGGTCCTGGGATCCTTGCTCCCCAGGAGCCTGCTTCTCCTTCTGCCTGCTGCTCCCCCTGCTTGTGTATGCTCTCTCTTTCTAACTCTGACAAATAAATAAATAAAGTCTTTAGAAAAAATTAAATGGTTGGTAAATTTGCAAAGCGGTTTTTAACAACAGGTTCATATAAAAGTCAGGAGTAGAGCATTTAGAATATTTATATATTTTCTCTACTGGGAATCTGATTCAATAGATATGGGATGAGAAGATCTGGGATGGAGCTCGATAATCAATATTTTTAAAAAAATTCTTTGACTGATTTTGTCAGCCACTATGTAAGAGATTATGTTTTATCTAGGGACCAACTCTGGAAATATTTCTGAAAATCAGCCTTTCTTTACTCAGGTATCTCTTACATTTGTACCTTTGTATATTAGTTTCCTAGGGCTGCTATAACGAAGTACCACAAACTTGGTGTCTTAAAACAACAGAAATTTATCTTCTCATAATTTTGGAAGCCAGAAGTCTGAAATCAAGTTGTCAACATGCTGTACTCCTTTTGGAGTGTCTAGGAGAGAATCCCTGCCTCTTCCAACTTATAGTGGTTGTTAGCTTTCCTTCACTTGTGTCTGTATCCAACTGCTGTGTCCATCTTCACATTGCCTTCGCTTCTTCTGTCTTTCTTAAATCTCCCTCTTCCATCTTCTACAGACTCCACCCAGCGCAGATACCCTCCCCATCTCAAGATCATTAACTTAATCACATTTTCAGTCTTTTTGCTAGATACAGAAATGTTTACAGGTTCCAGGGATTAGGACCTGGACATCATCTGAGGGTCCATTATTTAGCCCACCACAATTGTTTATCACCTCACTGCGTATAATACATACGGGTCACTGTGGTCTTTGAAGGTTGATTTATCCCTAGCTGTCAGTTCATGGCCACTGGGATCTAACAGCCTTTCATGACAGTGTTTGCCTACAGACTTTGCTCTCTTGGAGCTAGGTCAAATAACCCCTCACATAGCCAGGGATAAATTATTTTCCTGAGCTATAGTCTACATCTCCAGTTTCAGCCATTTATATGGCAGATAGCTTTGGTTGTAAGTGGACTGAGACTATAGGATCAGTGTGGCAAACCAGTCATGGTCACCAACAAAGGCATTTCAAGCTTGTGTCCTAGCAACAGTGACTTTTGTTGAAAGCTCATCCTTTAGAATATTACAGTGACCACCATTATTGAATGTATTCTAAGGGAGGCCTTGTTACCTTTTCACATGGGTCTTGACAAGCCAGGCATTTACGGTACTGTAAAGTTTGGTCTTAGGAGGAGAGAATGTAGTTAGTTTTAGTTAGTTGATAAGAGAGAATGTAATTAGTTGAATGAATTTAGTCAATTGATTTCTGAGAAATATGATTTCTGAGTCAGTTTGTGGAAAATAACTATTGGACCTTGAAAGAAGTTAATACTGGACTTCATTTTCTTTAATCTGTAAAAGGAAGAATTTGTTTGATGATCTCTAAGGCCCCTGTCAGCTCTGAAATCCCATTTTGTTGTTTCTTGAGTGGAAATTTGAGAATTTTATAAATCATCCCAAAAATATTATTACTAAAAGACTTATCCTTATGCCATTAGTAGGCAGATACAAGTATGACTTTGACTTTGAACTTTCTCGATTGTGTGATAGCAATATAATAGTATTTGGATGAAATAGTTGATAGAAAAATTCTGCTAGTCCCAGGATTCTGACTTGGCTATATTTTATATTACTGTAAATCACTTTTACGTAGGCTTTATGTATAGTGTTTCCACACTCAAGAAATTACATACTTTATACTGATACAGTTTACTAAGATTGAGAATACATTCCCACTTTTAGGTCTTCATGCCTTAGTTCCTTTTTACTGAGTTTGTGGTGCTTTGTAAACATCCAAGTGTGTCTGACATATGGATCTAATGTTCACAAGAGTTCACACGAGCTGAAGTTAAACCCTTAGGCTCACCCACATTTAAGTGAAGATAAGGAAGATGTGAGTAATAGGTATTATCCAGAGAGGAGAAAATTCAGGAGACTGTATTGTGTCACAGGAAATAAGGTAGAACATATTTGAGAGTATTCAGTGCTGCAGACGGGCAAAGTGACACAGGAACACTGAAAAGTGACTTTGAATTTAACATGAAAGAAGCAGGTGCATTTATTGTGATCAGTTTTTAATGGAGGAACAAGAATGAAAGCAAGATTGCCTGAGTTGAAGAGAAGACATTAAGTGGAAATATTATAGAAACTTCTCTCAAAATTTGGCTAAAATAGGGGCTGAGGACAAAGGGTGATAACAAAATTGCCGAGGTGGGGTTTAGGGAGACTTGTACATGTTTGACAGCTGATAGAAAGGAGCTAATAAAGGAGGAGATGTCACCATAGAAAGGGAAGGTATCAGGACCAGTTTTAGAGATTTAGCCTGGTAGAGGTGCGATACCCCTTCCCATACCATCAGAAAGGCAGAGAAAATAGATGCTCTTGCCAGATATATTTTAGGAAAGATGGCAAAAAATTAAATGAAGCTCATGAATGAAGTCTCTCCTGAAGTTTGAGATGCTAAATATTCAGTGACAATAATTTATGCTCTTGTTTAATTTAATTTTCACTATCGGTGCTGAATGAGTCACATATAAATAGGGGAGGCTGTAAAGCTCAGGAGGATTACACTAGTGACTAGGGCAGTGCTACCCCTTCTTTAATACATACCCCAGCTTCCTTGACTTCAGGGCTGGGCCCAGTCATTATACCTCATCTTCCAGCCACACGGATTAGTCCATGGGGAGAACAGGTGATCTAAATCACACCAATTAGAATCTTTTCAATTTGGAGTTAGGGGAAAAAAACATTTTCTCTTGTTGAGAGACATAAAAGATGTAATGGGTATTGCTTGTTGTAGAAATGTTTCTTGTGTAGTAAAGAAACAAGGAGTGGAGATGTTTGGGATGGAAAGAGGAGAATGGTTGAGAAGCGAGGAGGAGAGTTTTAAGTGCCTGTGTCCCTGAGGCCAGCTCCATTCATGTTTTTATGATTTGGCTGCATAAACTGTTAGGTGCCCCTTATGCATAAGATAGCTAGAGTTAAGTATTTGTATTTGAAATACTAAAGAAACCTTAACTAATAGAGGGGGTATAAATGTGGAGAAGGCAGAGTAGGATTGTTCAAGAGTTTCAGTGTTTTTTTTTTTTTAGGTACAACAGAGAGGCAGTGGGACAAAGAAGTTGAAGATATTAATAATGACAAGACTTTTTGATGTGATAGAGCATGGACGAGAATGAAAGGGATGACTGTGGGCTTAAAGACGAATCAGTTCTTAAATAAGCTAAGTGGGCAGAAGGGTAGGGAGTTGTGATGAAGGATATATAAGTTTTAGTTGCATTTCCAAAACCCATTTTCCTTTTTTTTTTTTTTTTAAGAAAAACAGTGTGTCATTATAAAGCACCAGAAAGATTCAAGAAAATCCCTTTGTAATTTTGCAATTGAAAACAATAAGGATAACATCTACTTTTTAGATTTGTCACGTTATAATATATACATTGGGAGAGGATTACAATATGGCAAGTTTGTTGAATTTTACAGAATACTTTATAAAAGATTTTTATTGCATGATATGTGTCTGAACAAGAATTTTCTATTTTGGGACTCAGTACCTTGTTAAGCAAAATATTCTCATGGGCAAAAAAATTTGAAAAAACTTGTTCTAGGACAGAATTGAATGTATTAGAAAATATTTAGATGCTTAGTTATCATTGTCAAGTATATCTACTTTATGAATACATTTTTAAAATTTTACTACATCATTAAATTATTCTAGGTAATTTTGAGTATGGTAGTATAGAAAGAACCTTTAATGATCTGTCTCTTTTCAATTGCAGTTTCTCACTTAACTTTTACTTGTGGGTTTAAAATGCTCATACAAGTCATGGAACCCATTAAAAAGACATTTATCCGGCAAGAGTCTCCCGAGGCTTGTTAGACGTGTGCTCTCTCTGCACTTCTAAATAAGTACAGCCTCATGAGACATTTAAACAATAGGTTGTTGTAGTTCTTCAGTAAATCTGAGTTCCTCAAAAGAACATTTAATTTACAGCATGGTCTTTGTGCCTCAGTTTGCCCCTTATTTTAATTTGATGTTCTATCAGTTTTTGTATTTGAGGATACATTTTACCATGTGCTGTTAATTATGAAATGCCTCCTAATTTTTATTAGGTTCATAATTATCTGGTATTTAAACGTACTATTCTAGGGGTGCCTGGGTGGTTCACTGGGTTAAACTTACTATTGTAGCCACCCTGCAGAATTCCCACAGAGTTTGTGAAAATACTGGCTAGGGGTACATGAATTAAATCTTAAGTAATATAAAATCTGTAACCTAAATATATTTATACTGAATCTTTGGTGACTTGAGTTGCTCCAAGTCCTTCTTTGAAGGAAAACATTCCAACATCATTATAATGTTAAGATGCACATATCCTTTTCTTCAGTATGTGTTGTGTTGGTTTTATAGCTTAGAGATACGTATGTGTTTTCTTTTACATCTTAACCCAAAATTAAGAAAGCACAGATGTGGAGTAGCATTTTCTTGGGTGGTTGTCATAGTGGAACAACTTGATTACAAGGATCTTATCTTATCTGAGAGAATCAGAGAGAATCAGGCTGACTGTCATTATCGTTACCAAAGCTCTGAAGAAGTTTTCTGTCTTCCCCTCCACCACTTCAAGCCTACCAGGGTAACACTCACTAATGTAAAGCACAATTATGAAGTTAGACTGATAAAAACTGCATAAGTCATTGGTATAGAAACTCTGAAATTATTCTGAGATGCTTTTCCATATCCTAGGTTCAGTCCCTCTCACATGTATCTTGTTCATTAAAATGTTATAAAAACAGTTAAATTTATTATGTCAATGAAAAAAGTTGGCATACTTCAGTATCCAAACTAGTGAAACTACAAGACCATTTTTTGAATAAGAAAAATAGAGTACATGGTCTAATTTTAATCATATCCTAGTATTTTACTGTGGTAAAATGTAACACAGTATTGTGTGTCTTACTTATAAATGCCATTTTTTACTTTGTGCAAAATCTGTTTCACAAAATACTGTTTACCCTATGCTTATTTGCTTCACCTGTGTATTCTTTATCTTTCAGAGCCAACAGGGTGACTGACAAGGGGCTTAGGAGTTGCTTGCTAATAACTCAGTCAAGCCTTTTGGCTTTGCTTTGGTCATTTGCTGAATTAAAAATATTGAACAAAGGGGCGCCTGGGTGGCTCAGTGGGTTAAAGCCTCGGCCTTCGTCTTGGGTCATGATCTCAGGGTCCTGGGATCAAGCCCCACATCAGGCTCTCTGCTCAGTGGGGAGCCTGCTTCCTCCTCGCTCTCTGCCTGCCTCTCTGCCTACTTGTGATCTCTCTCTCTGTCAAATAAATAAATAAAATCTTTTAAAAAATAAATAAATAAAAATAAAAATATTGAACAGAATGAAAAGAATAATTCCATCTTGTTTTCTCTCTTTACAGGCTCTGTACAACTCTATTAAGAATGAGAAGCTAGAATGGGCAGTGTGAGTATGCTGACTGTTAGCATTTTAATAAATGATTTACTTGTTCTTTTCTTACTGTCTTTCTTTATGCTTTAGAGGTGATCTTAGAGAAGGATTAAATATGCATGGCCAGTTCTGATTTCACACCAGTGTCTAACATTGTATAAAACCTTAAGTAGGGGCACCTGGGTGGCTCGGTGGGTTAAAGCCTCTGCCTTCGGCTCAGGTCGTGATCTCAGGGTCCTGGGATCGAGCCCCGCATCAGGCTCTGTGCTCGACAGGGAGCCTGCTTCCTCCTCTCTCTCTCTGCCTACTTGTGATCTCGCTCTGTCAAATAAATAAATAAAATATTAAAAAAAAAAAAAAACCTTAAGTAAACCCTGAGTATCCCATACTCTTTTTCTGTTTGCTTTTAGTCTAGTTGCCTTGCCTAGAGACAATTATCTTTTTAATGTATCCTTTTAAAAAATAGCATTCAAAAAGAAAAGCTGATAAAATCACCTGTAATCCAGAATCTAATACAAATGATTTTGGTACCATCTACTTGTTTTAATTCCCTCTTGCCTATCATCGTAGATCAATGTTTTCCAATCTTTTATCCAATGACCGTAATTATACTAAGATATTGAAAAACTTGAGAAATGATAGATTAAATAAGCTAAAAAAATACATTTTAACTGCAAAACTTCCAGGAGTTTGTACAGTGTGAGTATCCAAGAGAGGAATCAAATTTGCAATGTTTTCTGAACCTTTTCAACAGTATAATGGTAGTGTGTTTCAAGGTACATACTTTGGGAGATACTATTACAGATAAGTTATATCTAACCCTATGTAGACCAACAGTACTACTCTTGCTGAACTTTCACTGATCTTTCTTTCACTGCAGCAGTTAGGAATTTAACTTAAAAATATTAACTAAAGTTATCCATAAATTAGGTCAAAATATGTTTTTAAAATAGAACTACATGTGAATTTTATTTTTGGTTTCCACTGATATTAAGCATTCATAAATATTTTTCTACCATGTGACCTTACACAGCAGTCTGCATGAACTTAGGTTTATAGAATCAGAACTTAGGGGATAAATCTTATTCTTTCATATGTGCATTGGAAAAAGTGGTTTAGCAGTTGACTGCATATATCTCACATATAACAGGCTAGAATGAATTTTTTAAAAAGTACTATTAAACTGTTTCCAGTAACTGTTAGCTCATATGGTACTGTTTTAAATGAGGGATTCGGAGTTTAATTTGGAACTAATATTTGCAAGTATATGTGATGTGTCTATATTTATATACATCATGAGACTCAAAGTATATCATTTTAAGGAAAACTCATTAAGATAATAAGAATTCATGGCCTACCAAAGTAATCACTTTTGGACTTCTCTCTCATGAATGAAAGTGGGTTTCCTAGAAAAATTTCATAAATAATATATTTAGAATCTTGTTAAAATATTAAAGGCATATCCTGACCTATGTAGAGTAACTCCTGTAGTGAAATTTAATAAAAATGAAGTATAAATACATTCATACCGGGGGAGAAAATATTTTTCTTTTATAAAGTTATTTTAAAAACCAAATAAATGTACCCATGAGGATATGCTTTGTAAATCCAAATTCTTGATATATTACAATTTGTTACAGTAGGTTTTATATATATTATGCATAATGGCAATTTGGTGTAAGAAGGTATCTTTTTCTTAATTTCAGTATAGTTAACATAGAATGCTATATTAGTTTCAGGTGTACAATATAGTGATTCAGCAATTCTGTGTTACCCAGTGCTCATCATGGTAAGTGTAGTCTTAATCCCCTTCACCTATTTCACCCATTCCCTCAACTCACCTCCCCTCTGTGAACCACCAGTTTGTCCTCTGTAGTTTAGTCTGGTTTTTGGCTCTTTTTTTTCCTTGCATTTGTTTTATTTCTTAAATTCCATACATGAGTGAAAGCATATGGTATTTGACTTTCTTTGACTGCCTTATTTCACTAAACATTGTACCCTCTAGTTCCATCCGTGTCATCACAAGTGGGAGACTTTATTTGTTTTTTATGTCTGAGGACTATATACACCACATCTTCTTTATCTTTCATCTATCGATGGATGCTAGGGCTGCTTCCTTATCTTGACTATTGTAAATAATGGTGCAGTAAACATAGGAATGCACATATCTTTTTGATTTAGTGTTTTTTGTATTCTTTGGGTAAATAACCAGTATTTACTGGTTATTTACCAGTAGTAGAATTAGTAGATCATATGGTAATTCTATATTTAATTTTTTGAGGAACCGCCATACCATTCTCCACAGTGACTGTACCAGTTTGCATTTCCACCAACAGTGCACAAGGGTTCTTTTATCTCCACAGTCTCTCTGAAATTTGTTTCTTGAGTTTTTTATTTTAGCCATTCTGACAGGTGTGAGGTGATATCTCATTGCAGTTTTGATTTGCATTTCCCTGATGATAAGAAAGTGTCTTATCTTGAGCCCAATCCATGGATGAGCATGGAAGTTTACCCAAGAACTGAGTTCTTCTGTGTCCCTCTTATCAAGTCTAGAGAGCATTGTGTTCAGGAGCCCCAAATCCATAATCAGGTAGATTTGGGTTTGAATTCCAACTCTTCCATGTACTAGCTGGGTCACTGGTCATGCCTCTTTGCCTCAGTTTCCTCTTTTATATGAGGAGCAATTATTGAACCTTTTTTAATCCTCAGGATGACACTATAAAATGTTCTAAAACACTAAACATAGAACAGTAGTGAAAGCCATATCTACAGCAGTGATATGAGAGGAGTCAAAGATAAGGTAGAGGCCAAAACCTAAATAAGTATGGAAATACTGGTGTTGCTACTAGAAATAGAGAGTATATGACAAAGTTCAGAGACAGATGATAAAGACTAAATAGAGTGGAAAGGTCCTGTAGGAAAGTGAAAATGTTGAATTGAAACTTGGGAAAGAGGTCAGAGCTATATAAATACTTGGGAAAATATTTTACAGATATGGCAGATGAAGTTTTAAGAATGAGTAAAGATTGCTGAGAAAAGGACCTTATGAAAGAAAACAATTCTAAGTGCTATCTCTGAGAAGTACCAACATTAATAAATAATGGGACAAAAATGAGTTAGAGAAAATGTGATTGGAGAGGCACAAGAAGAACTGGCTGAGCACAGTGTTCTATATAATTATATACACGTACATACTCATTTATCAAGGAAAAGTCTTATATTCTTTATCTGAAGAATCATATAAATTGATATACAGCTGAATTTTCTAAGGTGTGTTCTAAGGAACATTAGTTTTAGTAGCTGTTAAAAGGTACTTTATGATCAAAACAGGACTGAGTTATCCCATTTTTTTAACTGGATTATTTGTTTTTTGGGTGTGAGTTTTATAAATTCTTAATATATTTTAGAGACTAGCTGTTTATTAGAAATGTCAGTTGCACATATCTTGCCCATTCTGTAAATGGGCAAATATCTGCCCACTTAGTTTTCTTGGTTGTTTCTTTGCTATGCTGAAGCTTTTTGTTTTGATGTAGTCCCAATAGACTATATTTGCTTTTGTTGCTTCAGGATGTTGCTTCAGATGTTGCTATAGCCAGTGTCAGAGAAATTACTACCTATGTTCTCTTCTAGGGCTTTTATGGAATCAGATCTCATATTTAATTCTTAATCCATTTTGAATTTATTTCTGTGTATGGTTTAGAAAAGTGGTCTAGTTTCATTCTTTCACATATTGCTGTCAAGTTTTCTCAATACTATTTGTTGAAGAGGCTGTCTTTTTTTCAAAAACATCATGCTTTGTTGAAGATTCATTGATCATATGATTGTGGGCTTATTTCTGGGACTTTATTCTATTCCATTGTTCTATGTGTCTGTTTTTGTGCCAGTGCCATACTGTTTTGATCACTACAGCTTTGTAATATAACTTGAAGTCCAGAATTGTGATGCCTCCTGCTTTGCTTTGCTTTTATAAGGTTGCTTTGGCTATCTGGAGTCTTTTGTGGTTCCATGCAAATTTTAAGATCACTGTAGTTCTATGAAAAATGCTTTTGGTATTTTGATGGAATTGCATTAAATGTATAATTTGCTTTGGATAGTATAGGCATTTTAACAACATCAGTTCTTTCGATCCAATGGAAGAGAGAGCATGGACTCTCTTTCTGTTTCTTTGCATCAACCTGAATTTCTTTCATCAGTGTGTTACAGTTTCCAGTGTACAAGTCTTCTTCATCTCTTTGGTTAGGTTTATTCCTAGGTATCTCCTTATTTTTCATGCTATTGTAAGTGGGATTGTTTTCTTAATTTCACTTTCTATTACTTTGTTATTGGTGCACATAAATGCAATAGATTTCATGTGATTTTGTATCCTATGAATTTACTGAATTCGTTTATCAATTCTAGAAGTTTTTGGTGGAGCCTTTTGGGTTTTCTATCTAGAGTATGACATCTACAAATAGCCATAGTTTTACTTCTTCCTTACCAATTTGGATGCCTTTTATTTCTTTTTGTTGTGTGATTGCTGTGGCTGCAGCTTGGAGTACCGTGTTAAATAAAAGCAGTGAGAGTAGACATCCTTTTCTTATTCTTGACATTAGGGGAAAAGCTCTCAATTTTTCCCCATTTAGGATGATGTTGACTGCAGGTGCTTCATATTAGGCCTTTATTATTTTGAGGTATGTTCCCTCTAACCCTACTTTGTTGAGAGTTTTTATCATGAATTGCACTTTAGTTCAAATGCTTTTTCTGCAGATATTGAAAGGTTCTTATCATTTCTCTTATTGATGTGATGTATTACATTGATTTGTCAATAATTAACCACCTTTCATCCCAATATTAAATCCCATTTAACAGTGGTGAATGATTTTTGTTGGATGTGGTTTACCAGTATTTTGTTGAGGATTTTTGCACGTATGTTCATCAGAGATATTGGACTGTAGTTCTCTTTTTTTATTGTGTCTTTATCTGGTTTTGGTATGAGGGTAATGCTATCCTCATAGAATGAATATGGAAGTTTTCTTTCCTCTTGTATTTCTTGGGAGCATTTGAGAAAATAGGTATTAACTCTTCCATTAATGTTGGTAGAATTCAGCAGTGAAGCTTTGGTCCTTGACTTTTGTTTATTGGGAGTTTATTGATTACTGATTCAGTTACATAGATTTGTTCAAATTTTCTTTCTCCTGCTTTAGTTCTGATAGGTAATATGTGTCTAGGAATTTATCCATTTCTTCTAGGTTGTCCATTGTGTTGACATAATAGTTTTTCATAATATTCTCTTATAGTTGTTTGTATTTCTCTGGTGTTGGTTGTTATTTCTCCTCTTTCATTTCTGGTTTTGTTTGAGCCCTCTCACCCTCTTTCTCTCTTTTGATTATTTTGGCTAGAGTTTCATCAATTCTTTGATCATTTGGAAGAACCAACTTCTTCTTTCATTGATCTGTTCTATTGGGGTTTTTTTTAGTTGCTACATCATTTATTTCTGCCATAATCTTTACTATGTCCTTCCTTCTGCTTGTTTTGGGTTTAGTTTATTGTTTTTTTCTCTAGCCCATTTAGGTATAAGGTTAGGTTTTTTATTTGAGATTTTTCTTCCTTTTTGAGATAGACTGTATTACGATAAATTTCCCTCTTAGAACTGCTTTTGCTGCATTCCAGTGACTGTGTATCATTGTTTTTATTTCTGTTTTTCTCCACCTAATTTTTAATTTTTTTCTGATTTCATGGTTGACCCATTCATTGTTTAATAGCGTGGTAATTAACCTCCGTGTATTTGTGCTCTTTAGAGATTTTTTCTTGTAGTTGATATCTAATTTCATAGCATTATAGTTAAATTTCTTGACACTTGTTTTTTGGCCTAATATGTGGTCTATCTTGAGAATGTTCCATGTACACTTGAAAAGAATGTGTTCTGTTGTTTTAGGATGGAATATTCTGAATATATCTTTTATATCCATCTGGTCCAATGTGTCATCCAAAGCCACTGTTGCCTTGTTTGCTTTCAGTTTCTATGATCTGTCCATTGATGTAAATGCAGAGTTAAAAATCCTCTACTATTATATCAATATTGATTTGCTTCTTCATGTTTGTTATTAACTATCTTATGTATATCATGTATAGTATTTACAATTGTTGTATCTTATTGTTGGATTGTCCTCTTTATGATTGTCTTTGTTTTGAAGTCTGCTTTGTCCGATATAAGTATTGCTACCCCAGTTTTCTTTTGACATCTATTTGCATGATAAGTGTTTCTCCATCCCCTCACTTTCAGTCTGCAGGTGGCTTTAGAAATGAGTCTCTTACAGGGCATATAAATGGGTCATGTATTTTTGTCTATTCCACGACCCTTTATCTTTTGATTGGAGCAATCACCCCATTTACATTCAGAGTAATATCAATAAGATATGTATTTATTGCTATTTTGTTACTTGATTTGTGTTTGTTTTCTACTTCTCCTCAGACTCTTTCTTCTCTTGCTCTCTACTCTCATGATTTTCTGACTTTCTTTACCGGTGTTCTTGAATTTCTTTTCATTTTTGCATATCTCTTACTTATTTTTGATTTGTGGTTAACATGGGGTTTGTATATAACATCTGAATATAGCTGTCTATGTTAAATTGATGATCACTTAAATTTGAACCCATTCTTTACTCTTCCCCCTACCCATGTTTTAGATATATTGTGTCATACTTCACACCCACTCGATGCCCTTGACTGACTTTTACATATATACTAATTGTTACTGTTTTTCCTTCTTTTCTTACTCCTACTTACAGTCTTCCTTTTCCAATCAAAGAGTCATTTTTAACATTTCCAATAGGGCTGGTTTGATGGTCATGAACTCCTTTACCTTTTGTTTGAGAAACTGTTTATCTCTCCTTCTGTTCTGCATGATAGCCTTTCTGGAAAGAGTATTCCTGGCTGCAGATTTTTTCCTTTGAACATATCATGCCACTGTCTTCTGGCCTGCCAAGTTTCTGCTGAAAAAACCACTAATAGTCTTATGGGGTTTCCCTTCTATGTAACTGTTTTCTTTACTCTTGTTGATTTTAAAATTCTCTCTTTATCACTACTTTTTGTCAGTTGATTACTGATAGTTGATTACTCTGTGTCTGTGTCAAAATCAACCTCCATGGGTTGATTTTGTTGAGGGTTCTCTGTGCCTCCTAGATATTGGTAGTTCCTTCCCCAGATTCAGGAAGTTGTCAGCTATTATTTCATCAGGTAAGTTTTCTGACCCCCTTTCTCTCTATTCTGGGATCCATATAATGAGAATGTTGTTATGCTTGATGGAGTCACTGAATTCCCTAAAACTATTCTCGTTTTGCACATTTTTTTCTCTCAGTTTTTCAGCTTGATTACTTTCCATTATTCTGTTCTCCAGGTTGCTGATTCATTCCTCTGATTCCTTTAGCCCACTATTTATTTCATCTAGTGTATTTTTAATTTCATTTATTGTGTTCTTCATCTCTGATGTGTTCTTTTTCATGTTCTTTATCTCTTTGATAAGGTTCTCAATGTTTTCTTCCACTCTTCTCCAATCCAGTGAGTATCTTTTTGATCATTAAATTCCTTATGAGGCATATTACTTATATCGATTTTGCTTAGGTCTCTTGTTATGGTTTTGTCCTGTTCTTTCATTTGGGACATGTTCTTCTGTCTCCTTATTTTGTCTAACTCTTGTGTTTCTCTGTGTTAGGAAAGTCAGCTACATCTCCTTCTCTTAGAGGTAATGGCCTTATGAAGAAGTCTTATATTGCCCCAATGTGCAGTGACCCCTCTTCACCAGAACCTGGTACTTCACAGGTGTTTCCTGTATGTTTTGTGCGACTTGTTATTATGTCTTGGCTTCTTTTTCCTTTAGTCCAGTCATGTGCAATGGCTTTCTTTGCCTGTTGTAGGCAGTATTTTGCCCCTTTGGGGCTGCCTTGGGCTTGAATTGAGTCAGATCAGGCATTTCCTAGAGATGGAGTAGGACCAAACTGCAGTATATTTTCCTGGTGTTGTCTAGTGAGAAGGTTTTATTGGTAGGTACGGCCTGCAGTCAAACCAACTATCTGTTGGCAGCCCACTGTGGGGGCTGCCATCTAACTGGTGTGTGTGTGGTTATCTTCCCCTCACCCCAGAGAAGGAGTCACTTTGGAGTGACTGGCCTCTTTTGGAGCTGCTTGCATATTATCAGTGGCCTTGGATGGGCTATGGTCAAGGGCGTATGGGAGGGGACATCATGCTGCTGCTGGGACTAGCTGGTGTGGCGCATGCAGTTTTAGCATAGTATGCACTGGTCTGCTTTTGAAAGAGACCTTTCATCAAAGCTGCAGGAACTGGGTAGTCTGGGCAAATCTGCACAGTGTTTGTAAGAGGGATGCACAATTTTAACAAAGTATGCATTGGTCTTCTATTGGACCACCTCTGCTGCCATGAGGACCAAGGCCCCACAAAGCAGTTGGGTTGGAAGACGCAGTGTTGGTAAGGTTGTTCCAGTCTCCTGAGAAAGTAGACTCACAGCTCTGGGACTGAAAAAGATATGACTGGAAAGGGTCGATTTGTAAAAGTGTAGGGGACAGTGATTGGTGTGAGCAAGTTAGGTAGTGAATGCAGGCACTGTGTTGGTTCCCACAAGTCGTTCTTTGTTTCTGCTGAGCAGTAAGGAAGGAGATGGTGCCAGCCAACTCCTTTGTTTCTGCAGTAGTACTAGTTTCTTACTCTAACACTCCTGGACAGGCTCTGAGATTAGTAAGTAACTCTCCCTCCCTTTTGCATCAGGTGTTTTTCAAACTGATAGTTTTACATGGTATCTCCTTGGGCTATTCCCTGTGCTGTCTCTTTAGGTGGGGAAACTCAACTTCCTATCACCCTCCAGGTGATAGTCAAGCCCACTGACTTTTAAAACTATAGATTTTAAGTACAGCTATTGTAAGAACTCCAAAAATTCAGCCCCTCTCCTTTCAAAGCCAAATGTTACGGGGATTCATTTTCCCCAAGGGAGTTCCTTGGTGTGATAGTTTAATTCTACCCTTCCTCCAGTCTGGCTTTCTCGCCACCTTGGAGGCTAGAGTCTTAGCTCCTCACCACATCTCCACCTTTTCTACCACCTTTGATGTGGCTTTTTCTCTACATTTAGTTGTGGAGTTTGTTCTGCTAGTCTTTGGGTCATCTTCTGGGTTATTTATGCTGAATATAACTGTTACCTGGTTGTATCCGTGGGATGAGGTGAGCTTATGGTCTTCCTGCTCTGCCGTCTTCCCAGCCTCCCTACAGTAATTCTCTTTTAAAACTTCCAGATAACCACCCATATGTTTATATTATTACTATTGAGAGACCTAAGGCAAATAAAAGTTGCAATAGGTTGTACAGTGTTTGTAGATACCACAAATATATTTAGTGTTAAAAAAAAGTTGAGTATATCAGAAAAAAAAGTTGGGGAAGTTGGCATTAAGAGTTTTTTGGTACAGAAAGAAGTAACCATGGGAAGATTAATAAAACTATTTTGTGTGAAACATTGGATAATAAGAAAAGAAAGGAATAAAACTCAGTTCTCCATTTTGGGTGTTCATACTACTAAATGTTCACTAGGTATGTATTGTGCCTCATTAAAATAATAGACTAGAATAAGAAGTAACATTCTTACCATCATTGCAATTAGATGATTGCTTTCCTCACATTCCTAACATGGAGAATGCTACATCATATTTTTAGTAAAATATTTTAGTAAAATAGTAATTCTAATTTTAATGTTAATTCTAATATTAATTAATTAATAATTCTAATATTAATGTTACATGGAATTGACAAATTTAGAAGGTAATCTACATGAATATATAGATGGATATGTAAAGAATATTACTCATTTGATTATTCTAATGTAAATTCAGTGAAAATACATTGAATACATTGAATATAAAATAAGGAAAGAAGAAAAACTAGAAATAACATAGTTATGAAAAAGTCATTAATTTGAAAGGAGATTTTTGAACTGAAGAATTAATATCACTTAAAAATTTCTTAGCTAAATATGATACTGAATGTGGTTCAGTCTCCCTGATTTTAGGGTTTAAAGGGGGAAAAACTTCAGGATATAGAATTAGGGAAAATTCTCTTATAGCTCTGTAAAGTATAATTTATTAATCCGAATCATAGCTCACAATATTTAATCTGTAAAGACCTGTTTTTCTCTGTCATTTCAAGTATGCTGAACTCAGATATATGGGAAACTAGAAGAATTTGCTGTTCAGTTCTTAGCTTTGAAGGGCAAGTTAAAAACAAAAATGTCTGCTTTCTGTGTAAGTAGCATCTCTCTCAATGCTGAGGAGATGGATACTTAGAATATTTAAGGATTTATTGTCATAACAGTTTTAATATCCATAAAGATGATAATGAAAGTAATGTAATTTATAAATACTGTTATCTTCGCTTTACATTATCTTTAATTTCAGAATATGCTGAACAGACAGTTGGTCTGAGCAGATGGAATGTGATTATAATGTTAGTATCCTACTTGTACCAGAGCAATTTTAGAATCACTGAGGTGCAAAGAATTATGGAAACTGGTCTATAAGGAAATTGTTTTTCCTAATATGATGGTGATTTAGAATTTTTTACCATCTATATTAATTGCTAACTTTTGATTTTTGTTAATGACATGAGGAAAATATTATAATGAATATAATTTCTAAGTGAAGCATATTATGCATGCAGCGGCTAATATAGTGCTTTGAATATTGTAGACAATAGTCTGGATTTCATTAAGCATTTTGTATGTGTACATTTTAATATACATGCATACATACATTTTTGGGGATGCAGAAAATTTAGCCAGATCAGTAGTATTAAAAGAAGTTATTTTAAGTTGCCCATTAAAAATTTCATAGTAGATCTTTTGGAAACATCTTGTTTGACCCTAGTAAACTTCCAACTACTTTTTAAAAAACATCTTATCATTTATAGTTAACTTAGTTTGAAAAGCATACTGCAATCTGTACATATAGCTGTTACCAGCCTGCAGCCTCCTCACATCTGGCAGCATTCTTATTGGTGTTAAAGGACTAAAGAAGGAGCTTGACATTTTTAATAGAAAGGGTGGCTCTTTATAGTTCAGATGTCTGTGTCAGAATAAGATATTTTTAGAAAATAAAAATATATTTCCTGGTTTTATCCGAATTTTTAAATTTACAACCTTTTTTATTTAAACTGTCGGTAAATGACAAAGATTCATTTTAAAGTGATTCTGCTTTGTGCCGTTATACCATCTGGTATCATAGAAATTTCTTACATGTCAGCAAATTTTTTTAAATAAGTTTATTATTTATTTTCCAACAATCACCTGATCACAATATTCAGATAATATTCAACTTAAGTGTTCTGTTCCTCCACTCAACTACTGTGTTCATTTTTTAAAAACAGATTTATTAAGGTATAATTTTTTAAAAGATTTTATTTATTTCTTCGACAGAGAGAGATCACAAGTAGGCAGAGAGGTAGCAGAGAGAGAGGGGGAAGCAGGCTCCCTGCTGAGCAGGGAGCCTGATGTGGGGCTCCATCCCAGATCAATGAGATCGTGACCTGAGCCGAAGGCAGAGGCTTAACCCATTGAGCCACCCAGTCACCCCTAAGGTATAATCTATATACCATAAAATTCACTCATTTAATTGTACAATTTCATGGTTTTATGTATACTTATAGAGTTATATAACAATCACCAGAATTTATCACCCCCTTGTTAACCACTTCATAAAGATTCCTTGTACATGTCATTCAGTATATTTGCTGTGAACTCTTCCCTCCTCCATGGTCCTGCACTGTCTTGTGCACAACTCTATTGAGGTTTATAATAAAATGTATATAACCCGTTATTATATGTATCTATTTCCCCTGCTGGACTATGCATCCCTCAATGAGCTTAGTCATTTTGTTAGCCCATTGCCTAGCACACTGCCTGACAATTAGAAGCTCCTTTTAATTATTACTGAGATGGTACCCACGCCCTCTTAGAGACCAACAGGGGCTTGGCCTCTTGCTGTCTACCATGCTTCACAGACGTTCCTGTGGATGTTGTGGTGACTTTCAAAAAAAATTTTTTTTTTAAGATTTTATTCATTTATCATTCATTTTAGTGAGAGAGACAGAGAGAGAGAATGTGAGCAGGGAGAAGAACATAGGGGGAAACTATCCCAAGCAGACTCTGCACTGAACATAGAGCCCAATGTGGGGGCTGTTCTCATGACCCTGAGATCATGACCTGAGCCAAAACCAAGAGTTGGACTCCTTCCTAACTGACTGAGCCACCCAGGCAACCCATATCTGAAGGTAGAAATAGACACCACATCCAAGAGGCCCATTGACCCCCAAATAGGTTGAAGCCAAATAGGGCTACACTGAAACATATTGTTATGAAATTGTCAAAAGTAAAGGTAAAAAAAGAATTTTAAAAGCAACAAGAGAAAACAGAGAAGGACATAAAAGGGAGCCCTCATAAAAGTATAGGTAACTATCTCAACAGAAAATTTTCAGACCAGAAGAGAATGGCATAACACATTCAAAATATTGAAATATTTTGAACACTATATCCAAATGTCAACCAAGAACACTATATCCAAAGAAGTTGTCCTTCAGAAATGGAGGAGAGATAAAAAACATTCTGAAATTTAAAAAAGCCAAGAGAGTTTATTACCACTAGACTTGCCTTAGAAGAAATTCTAAAGGGATTTATTTAAGTGGAAATAAAGGGACACTAATTAACATCATAAAAACATATAAGAGGGGCGCCGGGGTGGCTCAGTCGGTTAAGCGTCTGCCTTTGGCTCAGGTCATGATCCTGGGGTTCTGGGATCAAGCCCCACATCAGGCTTCCTGCTCCATGATGAACCTGCTTCTCTCATCCCTCTGCCTGCTTGTGTTCTCTCTGTCAAATAAATAAAATCTTTATATATATATATATATATATATATATATATATATATATACACATACACACACACACATATAAGAAAGTAGTGTAAAATTCACTGGAATGGTAAATTTATAGTTAGAGTTTGATTTTGAAATAGGATAATAGTGGTGATTAATTCACTTACAACTCTCTTTACTTAAACTTAAAAAAAAAACTGGGGGGAGGAGTCAAGATGGCGGAGAAGTAGCAGGCTGAGACGACATCGGGTAGCAGGAGATCAGCTAGACAGCTTATCTAACTATTGTAAACACCTACAAATCCAACGGGAAATCGAAGAGAAGAAGAGCAACAATTCTAGAAACAGAAAATCGATCACTTTCTGAAAGGTAGGACCTGCGGAGAAGTGAATCCAAAGCGACAGGAAGATAGACCCCGGGGGGAGGGGCCGGCTCCCAGCAAGCAGCGGAGCAACGGAGCACAAAATCGGGACTTTTAAAAAGTCGGCTCCACTGGGAGACATCGCTCCAGAGGCTAAACCGGGGTGAAACCCAGGCAGGGTCAGCATAACCCCAGGTCCCGCGGGGTCACAGAAGAACTGGGGGTGTCTGAGTGCCGCAGAGCTCGCAGGTATTAGAACGGGGAAGCCGGCTACAGCGACAAGGCCGAGGAGTGAGCTCTAAGCCCGGGGTTACCTTGTGCCGGTCGCAGGCTGGGTGGGCTCGGAGCACGGCTGGAGGCTGCAGAGACGGAAGCGACCTGGCGCTTTTCTCCAACTCCAGCAATTGACTGCTTTCCTCAAGGTGCGACCGCAGGACAGGGAGGCAGGGCGGTTGGGCGCTTTGCTCTGAGAGCGCACTGAGGAGCGGAACCCCAAGCTCTCGGCTCCTCCGGGCCGAGAGATTGGGAGGCCACCATCGTCATTCCCGTCCTCCGGAACTCTACGGAAAACGCTCAGGGAACAAAAGCTCCCTAAAGCAAACCCCAGAGGATTACTTAGCCCACCCCTGGCAAGGGCGGTACAATTCCGCCTGGGGCAAAGACACTTGAGAATCACTACAACAGGCCCCTCCCCCAGAAGATCAACAAGAAACCCAGCCAAAACCAACTTCGCTCACCAAGAACAGTGGAATTCCACAGCAGGAGAAAGCAAATCCTACCTGGACAAAATGACAAGGCAGAAAAACTCACCTCAAAAAAAAGAACAAGAGGCCATACCGAAGGCTGGAGACCTAATCACTACAGACATTGGTAACATGACAGATCTAGAGTTCAGAATGACAATTCTCAAGGTTCTAGCCCGGCTCGAAAAAGGCATAGAAGATATTAGAGAAACCCTCTCCGGAGAGATAAAAGCCCTTTGTGGAGAAATAAAAGAACTAAAATCTAACCAAGTTGAAATCAAAAAAGCTATTAATGAGGTGCAATCAAAAATGGAAGCTCTCACTGCTAGGATAAATGAGGCAGAAGAAAGAAATAGTGACATAGAATTAGTGACCAAATGACAGAGAATAAAGAAGCTGAGCAAAAGAGAGACAAACAAATACTGGACCACGAGGAGAGAATTCGAGAGATAAGCGACACCATAAGAAGACACAACATTAGAATAATTGGGATTCCAGAAGAAGAAGAAAGAGAGAGGGGAGCAGAAGGTATATTGGAGACAATTATTGGAGAGAATTTCCCTAATATGGCAAAGGGAACAAACATCAAAATCCAGGAGATGCTAAGAACGCCCCTCAAAATCAATAAAAATAGGTCCACACCTCGTCACCTGATAGTAAAATTTACAGCTCTTAGCGACAAAGAGAAAATCCTGAAAGCAGCCCGGGAAAAGTCTGTTACATACAAGGGTAAAAACATTAGATTGGCAGCAGACCTATCCACAGAGACCTGGCAGGCCAGAAAGAACTGGCATGATATATTCAGAGCACTAAATGAGAAAAACACGCAGCCAAGAATACTATATCCGGCTAGGCTATCATTGAAAATAGGAGGAGAGATAAAGAGCTTCCAGGACACACAAAAGCTGAAAGAATTTGCAAACACCAAACCAGCTCTACAGGAAATATTGAAAGGGATCCTCTAAGCAAAGAGAGACCCTAAAAGGAGTAGATCAGAAAGAAACAGAGACAATATACAGTAACAGTCACCTTACAGGCAATACAATGGCAATAAATTCATATCTCTCAATAGTTATCCTGAATGTTAATGGGCTCAATGCCCCAATCAAAAGACACAGGGTATCAGAATGGATAAAAAAACAAAACCCATCAATATGCTGCCTACAAGAAACTCATTTTAGACCCGAAGACACCTCCAGATTTAAAGTGAGGGGGTGGAAAACAAGGTACCATGCTAATGGACATCAGAAGAAAGCTGGGGTGGCAATCCTTATATCAGATCAATTAGATTTTAAGCCAAAGACTATAATAAGAGATGAGGAAGGGCACTACATCATACTCAAAGGGTCTGTCCAACAAGAAGACCTAACAATCTTAAATATCTATGCCCCTAACATGGGAGCAGCCAACTATATAAGCCAATTAATAACAAAATCAAAGAAATAAATTGACAGTAATACAATAATAGCAGGGGACTTTAACACTCCCCTCACTGAAATGGACAGATCATCTAAGCAAAAGATCAACAAAGAAATAAAGGCCTTAAATGACACACTGGACCAGATGGACATCACAGATATATTCAGAACATTCCATCCCAAAGCAGCTGAATATACATTCTTCTCTAGCGCACATGGAACATTCTCCAGAATAGACCACATTCTGAGTCATAAATCAGGTCTCAATCGGTACCAAAAGATTGAGATCATTCCCTGCATATTTTCAGACCACAGTGCTCTGAAGCTAGAACTCAATCACAAAAGGAAATTTGGAAGAAACGCAAATACATGGAGACTAAACAGCATCCTTCTAAAGAATGAATGGGTCAACCAGGAAATTAAAGAAGAATTGAAAAAATTCATGGAAACAAATGATAATGAAAACACAACGGTTCAAAATCTGTGGGACAAAACAAAGGCAGTCCTGAGAGGAAAATATATAGCGGTGCAAGCCTTTCTCAAGAAACAAGAAAGGTCTCAAATACACAACCTAACCCTACCCCTAAAGGAGCTAGAGAAAGAACAACAAAGAAAGCCTAAACCCAGCAGGAGAAGAGAAATCATAAAGGTCAGAGCAGAAATCAATGAAATAGAAACCAAAAAAACAATAGAACAAATCAACAGTAGTAGGAGCTGGTTCTTTGAAAGAATTAATAAGATTGATAAACCCCTGGCCAGACTTATCAAAAAGAAAAGAGAAAGGACGCAAATAAATAAAATCATGAATGAAAGAGGAGAGATCACAACCAACACCAAAGAAATACAAACAATTATAAGAACATGATACGAGCAACTCTACGCCAACAAATTTGACAATCTGGAAGAAATGGATACATTTCTAGAGACGTATAAACTACCACAACTGAACCAGGAAGAAATAGAAAACCTGAACAGAACCATAACCAGTAAGGAGATTGAAACAGTCATCAAAAATCTCCAAACAGGGGCGCCTGGGTGGCTCAGTGGTTAAAGCCGCTGCCTTCGGCTCAGGTCATGATCCCAGCGTCCTGGGATCGAGCCCCGCATCGGGCTCTCTGCTCGGCAGGGAGCCTGCTTCCTCCCTTCTCTCTCTGCCTGCCTCTCTGCCTACTTGTGATCTGTCTGTCAAATAAATAAATAAAATCTTTAAAAAAAAAAAAAAATCTCCAAACAAACAAAAGTCCAGGGCCAGACGGCTTCCCAGGGGAATTCTACCAAACATTTAAAGAAGAATTAATTCCTATTCTCCTGAAACTGTTCCAAAAAATAGAAATGGAAGGAAAACTTCCAAACTCATTCTATGAGGCCAGCATCACCTTGATCCCAAAACCAGACAAGGATCCTACCAAAAAAGAGAATTACAGACCAATATCTTTGATGAACACAGATGCGAAAATTCTCACCAAAATACTGGCCAATAGGATCCAACAGTACATTAAAAGGTTTATTCACCACGACCAAGTGGGATTTATTCCAGGGCTGCAAGGTTGGTTCAACATCCACAAATCAATCAATGTGATACAATACATTAATCAAAGAAAGAAAAAGAACCATGTGATACTCTCAATAGATGCCGAAAAAGCGTTTGACAAAGTGCAGCATCCCTTCCTGATTAAAACTCTTCAAAGTGTAGGGATAGAAGGCACATACCTCAATATTATCAAAGCCATCTATGAAAAACCCCCCGCAAATACCATTCTCAATGGAGAAAAACTGAAAGCTTTTCCGCTAAGGTCAGGAACACGGCAGGGATGTCCGTTATCACCACTGCTGTTCAACATAGTACTAGAAGTCCTAGCCTCAGCAATCAGACAACAAAAAGAAATTAAAGGCATCCAAATTGGCAAAGAAGAAGTCAAACTATCACTCTTTATATGATACTATATGTGGAAAACCCAAAAGGCTCCACTCCAAAACTGCTAGAACTTGTACAGGAATTCAGTAAAGTGTCAGGATATAGTCAATGCACAGAAATCAGTTGCATTTCTTTACACTAACAACAAGACAGAAGAAAGAGAAATTGAGGAGTCATTCCCATTTACAATCGCACCCAAAACCATAGGATACCTAGGAATAAATCTAACCAAAGAGGCAAAGAATCTATACTCAGAAAACTATAAAGTACTCATGAAAGAAATTGAGGAAGACACAAAGAAATGGAAAAATATTCCATGCTCATGGATTGGAAGAACAAATATTGTGAAAATGTCTATGCTACCTAAAGCAATCTACACATTTAATGCAATCCCTATCAAAATCCCATCCATTTTTTTTTAAAGAAATAGAACAAATAATCCTAAAATTTATATGGAACCAGAAAAGACCTCGAAGAACCAAAGGAATATTGAAAAAGAAAGCCAAAGTTGGTGACATCACAATTCCAGACTTCAAGCTCTATTACAAAGCTGTCATCATCCAGACAGTATGGTACCAGCACAAAAAAAGACATATAGACCAATGGAACAGAATAGAGAGCCCAGAAATAGACCCTCAACTCTATGGTCAACTAATCTTTGACAAAGCAGGAAGGAATGTCCAATGGAAAAAAGACAGCCTCTTCAACAAATGGTACTGGGAAAACTGGACAGCCACATGCAGAAAAATGAAATTGGACTATTTCCTTACACCACACACAAAAATAGACTCAAAATGGATGAAGGACCTCAGTGTGAGAAAGGAATCTATCAAAATCCTTGAGGAGAACGCAGGCAGCAACCTCTTTGACCTCAGCCGCAGCAACTTCTTCCTAGGAACATCGCCAAAGGCAACAGAAGCAAGGGCAAAAATGAACTATTGGGATTGCATCAAGATCAAAAGCTTTTGCACAGCAAAGGAAACAGTTAACAAAACCAAAAGACAACTGACAGAATGGGAGAAGATATTTGCAAACGACATATCAGATAAAGGGCTAGTATCCAAAATCTATAAAGAGCTTAGCAAACTCAACACCCAAAGAACAAATAATCCAATCAAGAAATGGGCAGAGGACATGAACAGACATTTCTGCAGAGAAGACATCCAGATGGCCAACAGACACATGAAAAAATGCTCCACATCACTCGGCATCAGGGAAATACAAATCAAAACCACAATGAGATACCACCTCACACCAGTCAGAATGGCTAAAATTAACAAGTCAAGAAATGACAGATGCTGGTGAGGATGCGGCGAGTGGGAAACCCTCCTATACTGCTGGTGGGAATGCAAGCTGGTGCAACCACTCTGGAAAACCGCGTGGAGGTTTCTCAAAAAACTGAAAATAGAGCTACCCTATGACCCAGCAATTGCACTACTGGGTATATATCCTAAAGATACAAACGTGGTACTCCGAAGGGGCACGTGCACCCGAATGTTTATAGCAGCAATGTCCGCAATAACCAAACTGTGGAATGAGCCTAGATGTCCATCAACAGATGAATGGATAAAGAAGATGTGGTATATATACACAATGGAATACTATGCAGCCATCAAAAGACATGAAATCTTGCCATTTGCGACGACGTGGATGGAACTAGAGGGTATCATGCTTAGCGAAATAAGTCAATCGGAGAAAGACAACTATCATATGATCTCTTTGATATGAGGAAGTGCAGATGCAAGGCGGGGGGGGTTGGGGGAGGTAGGAAAAGAAAAAATGAAAAGATGGGATTGGGAGGGAGACAAACCATAAAAGACTCAATCTCAGGAAACAGACTGAGGGTTGCTGGGGGGAAGGGGCGACGGGAGAGGGTGGTGGGGAAATGGACATTGGGGAGGGTATGTGCTATGATGAGTGCTGTGAAATGTGTAAACCTGGCAATTCACAGACCTGTACCCCTGGGGATAAAAATACATTATATGTTTATTAAAATAAGAAAATTAAAAAAAAAAAGAAAAAAATTAAATTAAATTAAAAAAATACAAAAACAAAAAAAACTTAAAAAAATAGTAAAAATATACTTAACTACAGTAACCTGCTATTAATTACAGAATATAAGAATATGTAAATTATAGCATCAGTAACTTAAAATATGTGGAGGAAGAGAAGGCAAAGTATAAAACTTAGAAATTTTATTGATGTTATTAGTTTAAATTAGTGTGTTATAATTCTAAGATATTTTATGTATAGCTCATCGTAACCACAAAAGAAATACCTATAATAAGTACACAAAAGAACATTGTAAACCAGTCAAAGCATGCTGATAATCAGAAGACATCAAGACACATAATAACCAGAAAATAATTAACAAAAGCAATTGTAAGTTCTTAGCAATAACTACTCTAAAAATAAATGGATTAAATTTGTCAGCAAAAAAATATGGAATGGCTGATGGATTTAAAAAAACAAAACAGAAAAAAGGTTCAGCTATATGCTGCCTATAAGACACTCACTTGGCCATTAAGACAAGCAGACCAAGAATAAAGGGATGGAAAAAGGTATTTGAAGTAAATGGTAACCCAAAACAGAACAACAGAGATAGCTATACTTACATCAGACAAAGAAGACTTTAAATTAAAATGGTAAAAAGAGGTAAGGCCATTATGTTATGATAAAGGGGCTGATACATCAAGAAGATATAACTTGTAAATATATATGTGACCAACATGGATCACATAAATATATAAAGCAAAAACTAACAGAACTAAAAGAAGAAATAAACACTGATACAGTGACTGTTAAGGACTTTAATACCCCATTGTCAACAATGGATGGGTCATTCAGAGAATCAATAAGGAAACGGCAAATTTAAACAACACTATAGATTAAGTGGACCCAAGAAACGTATACAGAACATTATATCCTAAATAGCAGAATATGTTTGTATCAAGCACACATGTAACATTTTCTAGGATAGATTATGTATTAATCTATAGGTTATGTTCTAGAGGTTCTGTAGGTTACAGAACAAGTCTTAGTGAATTCAATATTAAAATCATACCAGCTATCTTTTCTGACCACAATGATATGAAACTAGAAGTCCATAACAAGAGGAAAACTGGAAATACACAAGTATGTGGAAATTAAATAACACTCTTCTGAATAACCAATGAATCAAAGAAATTAAATATTTTCTTGAGACAAACAAAAATACACAACATACCAAAACATATGGGATACAGCAAAAGAAGTTCTAGTAGGAGAGTCAATAGCAATAAACACCTATTTTAAGAAGCAGGAAAAATCACAAATAAACAACCTAACTATGCCCTTAGGAACTAGAAAAAGAACAGAGTCTAAAGTTAACAGAAGGAAGGAAATAGTAAAGATTAGAGCAGAAACAATTGAAACAGGAAAATGAATAAAAAGAAATAAATGAAAAAGGAAAACAGAAAAGATTAACCAAACTAAGAGTTCCTTTTTTGAAAAGATTAACAAAATTGACAAACCTTTACCTAGACCAGCCAAGAAAAAGAAAGGAAACCCAAGTCAGCAAAATTATAAATGAAATAGGAGATACTACAGCTGATATACAGAAATACAAAGAATCATAAAAAGCTATTATGAACAATTAAATACCAACAGGCGGGACAACCTAGAAAAAAAATGGAAAACTTCTTAGAAATAAACAAAAATCCTTTGATGAATCAGGAAGAAGTAGAAAGTCTGAATAAGTCAATTAGTAAAGAGATTGCATCAGTAATCAAAAATCTCCTGACAGAGAAAAAGCCCAGGACCATATGGCTTTATTGGTAAATTTTACCTAACATTTAAAGAATTAATGGCAATCCTTCTCAAACTCTTCTGTAAAATTAAAAAAGAGGTGACACTCACAAATTTATTTTACAAGGCCAGTATCATCCTGATACCAAAGCCAGAAAAATATTAGAAAACTACAGACTAATATTCCAGATGAATATAGATTCAATAATTCTCAATAAAATAGTAGCAAACCAAATTTAGCAGCACATTAAGAAGATCATTCACTGGGGCGCCTGGGTGCCTCAGTGGGTTAAAGCCTCTGCCTTCGGCTCAGATCATGATCTCACGGTCCTGGATCGAGCCCCATCGGGCTCTCTGCTCCACGGAGAGTCTGCTTCCCTCTCTCTCTCTGCCTGCCTCTCTGTCTACTTGTGATCTCTGTCTGTCAAATAAATAAATAAAATCTTATAAAGAAAATAAGATCATTCACTGTGATCAAGTAGGATTTATATTTGGATGTAAGGATGGTTTAATATATGCAAATCCATCAATAGAATTAATAGAATCAAAGAAAAAAAATCATATTACCATCTCGGTAGATCCATAAAAAGTATTTGATGAAAGTCAACATTCATGATCAAAACTCTTAACCAATTAGATATAGAAGCAACATACCTCTACATAATAAAGGACATATATGATAAGTCCATAACTAATATCATATCAGTGGTGAAATGTTGAAAGCTTTTCTGTATGATCAGGAATAAGACAAAGGTGCCCACTCTGACCACTTCTATTTAAGTAGTACTGGAAACCCTTGCCAGAACAGTCAGGCAAGAAGGAGAAATAAAAGGCATCAGAATTAGAAAGGAAGATGTAAAATTGTGTCTCTTTGCAGATGACTTGATTTTATATATAAAAAATCCTAAAGAATCCAACAAAAAACTATTAGGCCTAATCAACAAATTCAGTAAAGTTATAGGATACAAAGTTAGAATATAAAAATCAGTAGCATTTTTATAGACTAACACTGAATTATCTGAAAAAAGAATTAAAGAATATGATCCTATTACTATAGCATTAAGAACAATAAATAAATAAACTTAACCAAGGAGGTGAAAGATCATTACTCTGAAAACTGCAAGACATGGATGAAAGCAATTGAAGAGGACACAAATAGAAAAGTATTCTATGTTCATGGATTGGAAGAAATAATGTTGTTTCAATGTCCATATTACCAAAAGCCATCAATAGATTCAGTGTAATCCTAATTAAAATTCCAATTGCATATTTTGCAGAAGTAGGAAAAACAGTCCTAAAATTTATATGGAATAACAAAATAGCCAAAGCAATACTGAGAAAGAACTAAGCAGGAGGCACACACTTCCTGATTTCAAGCTATAGTATTAAAGCTTTAGTAGTCAAAACAGTATGATACTGGCATAAAAACAAAGAGATCATTGCAACAGAACTGACAGGCCAGAAATAAACCCTAGCATATATGGTCAACCTAATATTAGACAAGGGAGCCAATAATTCTCAATGGAGAAAAGACAGTCTCAAATAAATGGTGCTGGGAGAATTGGATATTCATGTTTAAAAAAATGAATTTTTTTTAATTTTTAATATTATTATTTTATTTTACACCACTCATGAAAACCAAGTTGGTATGGATTGAAGAGTTGAACGTCAGATCTGAAACCATGAAACTACCAGAAGAAACATAAGACTAAAGATCCTTGGCATGGATCTTGCCAATGATTTTTTTCTATTTGACACTGAAAGCACAAGCAACAAAATAAAAAATAAACAAGTGGAACTGCATCAAACTGGAAAGCTTCTGCAAAGCAAGAGAAACAAGTGAAAGGGTAACCTGCAGAATGAGAAAAATGTTTCAAACCATGTTTCTGATTAGAGGCTAACAGCCGAAATATATAAAGGACTCCTACAACTCAATAGCCAAAAAACCCCCAAAATAAAAACAAAACAAAACAAAACAAAAAAAAAACCCAACAACAAACCTAATTAAAATGGGCAAAAGACCCGAATAGACATTTTTTCCAAAGATACACAAAACACCAACAGGTACATGAAAATGCTGATCACTAGTCATTATGGAAATGCAAATCAAACCACTTTGAGATACAACTTCATTCCTCTTAGGATAGCCATGATAAAAAGACAAAAAATAACAAA
This sequence comes from Martes martes, assembly GCF_963455335.1. NCBI lineage: Eukaryota > Metazoa > Chordata > Mammalia > Carnivora > Mustelidae > Martes > Martes martes. Next base: position 39,917,810 of record NC_137889.1, read on the forward strand.
TGCTGGCAAGAATGTGGTAAAAAGGGAATCCTTACACACTGTTAGTGGAATTGTAAACTGGTACAGCCAATCTGAAAAACAGTATGGAGGATCCTCAAAAAATGGAAACTAGAACTGTTATATAATTCAGCAGTTTCACTTCTGGAAATATATACAAAGTAAATGAAAACACTAACTTGAAAAGATATCTGCACCCCCACCCCCATGTTTGCTGCAGCATTATTTGCAATACCAAAGAAGTAGAAGTAACCTAAGTGTTCATCAATAAATGAATAGAAAGAAACTGTGATACACATAGACAAAGGGATATTATTCAGCCATTTAAAAAAAAATGAGGAAATCATGCCATTTGTAACAACATGGATGGACCTTGAAGGCAATTATGCCAAGTGAAATAAGTCAGAGAAAAACAAATACTATATGGTTTCATTTATGTGTTGAATCTTAAAAAAAAAAAAAAAAAAAAAGTCAAACTCAGGAAAGAGATCAGATTTGTGGTTACCAGCCAGAGGTGAGGGTGGGGTGGGTGGAAGGGAATTGGAGATTGGTGGTCAAAGATAAAAACTTCCAGTTACAAGATAAGTAAGTACTTAGGGATTTAATATATTGCATAATGAGTGTAGTTAACACTGCTATATGATATATGTGAAAATCGTTAGAAGAGTAAATGCTGATGTGCCTGGGTGGCACAGTTAGTTAAGCATCTGCCTTCGGTTCAGGTCATGATCCTGGGGCTCTGTGATGGAGCCCTGCTTTGACCTCCCTATTAAGTGAAAAGTCAGCATCTCCCTCCCCCACTCTTCTGCTTGTGTTCCTTCTCTTGCTGTCTCTGTCTCTGTCAAATAAATAAAATCTTTAAAAAATTAAAAAAAAAGTAAATACTAAGTTCTCATAAAAAGAAAATTTTTTTTCTTTTTTCTTTTTTGCTTTCTCTTTATATAAGATGATGGTTGCTTAGTTGCTAACTAAGCTTGTTGTGGTTATCATCTTAGACTATATGTAAGTCAAACTATTAAGCTGTATTTCTTGAACTTACACAGTGATATATGTCAGTTATATTTCAGTAAAACATAGGGAAAACAGTAAAGGAGAAATATGTTTTCATACGAATATTGAGGAAATTTTCCAGTAGAACTGCCTTAAAAGAATTGTTAAGAGAAGTTCTTGAGGGAGAAGGAAAATGATATAGGTAAGAATCTCAGCTCTACATAAAGAAAGGAAGTGTATCATAAGAGGAGTAAGTCAATGTAAAATTTTTTTTTTAATTTTTCTTCTTCTTAGCATATTTGATAAGTTTGTTCAAAATAATAGGAACAATTACTTGACTATGTATTTTGCATATATGCATATTTATACATGTATACATGTATACTTGGATGTAAGTGATATGAATTATAGCAATGTTACAAAGAACAGGAGACTGGAATTTGATGGTTTCTGGGGTTTTTTTTTTTTTTCAAGTTGAAGGACTCAACACTTTCTTCTTTTTTTTAATTTATTTTAATAAACATATAATGTATTTTTATCCCCAGGGGTACAGGTCTGTGAATCGCCAGGTTTACACATTTCACAGCACTCATCATAGCACATACCCTCCCCAAAGTCCATTTCCCCACCACCCTCTCCCGTCGCCCCTCCCCCCCAGTAACCCTCAGTCTGTTTCCTGAGATTGAGTCTTTTATGGTTTGTCTCCCTCCCAATCCCATCTTTTCATTTTTTCTTTTCCTACCTCCCCCAACCCCCCCCGCCTTGCATCTGCACTTCCTCATATCAAAGAGATCATATGATAGTTGTCTTTCTCCGATTGACTTATTTCGCTAAGCATGATACCCTCTAGTTCCATCCACGTCGTCGCAAATGGCAAGATTTCATGTCTTTTGATGGCTGCATAGTATTCCATTGTGTATATATACCACATCTTCTTTATCCATTCATGTGTTGATGGACATCTAGGTTCTTTCCATAGTTTGGCTATTGTGGACATTGCTGCTGTAAACATTTGAGTGCACGTGCCCCTTCGGAGCACCACGCTTGTATCTTTAGGATATATACCCAGTAGTGCAATTGCTGGGTTGTAGGGTAGCTCTATTTTCAGTTTTTTGAGGAACCTCCACACGGTTTTCCAGAGTGGTTGCACCAGCTTGCATTCCCACCAACAGTGTAGGAGGGTTTCCCTCTCTCCGCATCCTCGCCAGCATCTGTCATTTCTTGACTTGTTAATTTTAGCCATTCTGACTGGTGTGAGGTGGTATCTCATTGTGGTTTTGATTTGTATTTCCCTGATGCCGAGTGATGTGGAGCATTTTTTCATGTGTCTGTTGGCCATCTGGATGTCTTCTCTGCAGAAATGTCTGTTCATGTCCTCTGCCCATTTCTTGATTGGATTATTTGTTCTTTGGGTGTTGAGTTTGCTAAGCTCTTTATAGATTTTGGATACTAGCCCTTTATCTGATATGTCGTTTGCAAATACCTTCTCCCATTCTGTCAGTTGTCTTTTGGTTTTGTTAACTGTTTCCTTTGCTGTGCAAAAGCTTTTGATCTTGATGCAATCCCAATAGTTCATTTTTGCCCTTGCTTCTGTTGCCTTTGGCGATGTTCCTAGGAAGAAGTTGCTGCGGCTGAGGTCAAAGAGGTTGCTGCCTGCGTTCTCCTCAAGGATTTTGATAGATTCCTTTCTCACACTGAGGTCCTTCATCCATTTTGAGTCTATTTTTGTGTGTGGTGTAAGGAAATAGTCCAATTTCATTTTTCTGCATGTGGCTGTCCAGTTTTCCCAGCACCATTTGTTGAAGAGGCTGTCTTTTTTCCATTGGACATTCCTTCCTGCTTTGTCAAAGATTAGTTGACCATAGAGTTGAGGGTCTATTTCTGGGCTCTCTATTCTGTTCCATTGGTCTATATGTCTTTTTTTGTGCTGGTACCATACTGTCTGGATGATGACAGCTTTGTAATAGAGCTTGAAGTCTGGAATTGTGATGTCACCAACTTTGGCTTTCTTTTTCAATATTCCTTTGGTTCTTCGAGGTCTTTTCTGGTTCCATATAAATTTTAGGATTATTTGTTCTATTTCTTTAAAAAAAAATGGATGGGATTTTGATAGGGATTGCATTAAATGTGTAGATTGCTTTAGGTAGCATAGACATTTTCACAATATTTGTTCTTCCAATCCATGAGCATGGAATATTTTTCCATTTCTTTGTGTCTTCCTCAATTTCTTTCATGAGTACTTTATAGTTTTCTGAGTATAGATTCTTTGCCTCTTTGGTTAGATTTATTCCTAGGTATCCTATGGTTTTGGGTGCGATTGTAAATGGGAATGACTCCTCAATTTCTCTTTCTTCTGTCTTGTTGTTAGTGTAAAGAAATGCAACTGATTTCTGTGCATTGACTTTATATCCTGACACTTTACTGAATTCCTGTACAAGTTCTAGCAGTTTTGGAGTGGAGCCTTTTGGGTTTTCCACATATAGTATCATATCATCTGAAAAGAGTGATAGTTTGACTTCTTCTTTGCCAATTTGGATGCCTTTAATTTCTTTTTGTTGTCTGATTGCTGAGGCTAGGACTTCTAGTACTATGTTGAACAGCAGTGGTGATAACGGACATCCCTGCCGTGTTCCTGACCTTAGCGGAAAAGCTTTCAGTTTTTCTCCATTGAGAATGGTATTTGCGGTGGGGTTTTCATAGATAGCTTTGATGATATTGGGGTATGTGCCCTCTATCCCTACACTTTGAAGAGTTTTAATCAGGAAGGGATGCTGCACTTTGTCAAATGCTTTTTCGGCATCTATTGAGAGTATCACATGGTTCTTTTTCTTTCTTTTTTTAATGTATTGTATCACATTGATGGATTTGCGGATGTTGAACCAACCTTGCAGCCCTGGAATAAATCCCACTTGGTCGTGGTGAATAATCCTTTTAATGTACTGTTGGATCCTATTGGCCAGTATTTTGGTGAGAATTTTCGCATCTGTGTTCATCAAGGGTATTGGTCTGTAATTCTCTTTTTTGATGGCATCCTTGTCTGGTTTTGGGATCAAGGTGATGCTGGCCTCATAAAATGAGTTTGGAAGTTTTCCTTCCATTTCTATTTTTTGGAACAGTTTCAGGAGAATAGGAATTAATTCTTCTTTAAATGTTTGGTAGAATTCCCCTGGGAAGCTATCTGGCCCTGGACTTTTGTTTGTTTGGAGATTTTTGATGACTATTTCAATCTCCTTACTGGTTATGGTTCTGTTCAGGTTTTCTATTTCTTCCTGGTTCAGTTGTGGTAGTTTATACGTCTCTAGAAATGTATCCATTTCTTCCAGATTGTCAAATTTGTTGGCGTAGAGTTGCTCGTAGTATGTTCTTATAATTGTTTGTATTTCTTTGGTATTGGTTGTGATCTCTCCTCTTTCATTCATGATTTTATTTATTTGCATCCTTTCTCTTTTCTTTTCGATAAGTCTGGCCAGGGGTTTATCAGTCTTATTAATTCTTTCAAAGAACCAGCTCCTACTACTGTTGATTTGTTCTATTGTTTTTTTGGTTTCTATTTCATTGATTTCTGCTCTGATCTTTATGATTTCTCTTCTCCTGCTGGGTTTAGGCTTTCTTTGTTGTTCTTTCTCTAGCTCCTTTAGGGGTAGGGTTTGGTTGTGTATTTGAGACCTTTCTTGTTTCTTGAGAAAGGCTTGCACCGCTATATATTTTCCTCTCAGGACTGCCTTTGTTTTGTCCCACAGATTTTGAACCGTTGTGTTTTCATTATCATTTGTTTCCATGAATTTTTTCAATTCTTCTCTAATTTCCTGGTTGACCCATTCATTCTTTAGAAGGATGCTGTTCAGTCTCCATGTATTTGGGTTCTTTCCCAATTTCCTCTTGTGATTGAGTTCTAGCTTCAGAGCATTGTGGTCTGAAAGTATGCCCGGAATGATCCCAGTCTTTTGATACTGGTTGAGACCTGATTTATGACCCAGGATGTGATCTATTCTGGAGAATGTTCCATGTGCGCTAGAGAAGAATGTATATTCAGTTGCTTTGGGATGGAATGTTCTGAATATATCTGTGATGTTCATCTGGTCCAGTGTGTCATTTAAGGCCTTTATTTCCTTGTTGATCTTTTGCTTAGATGATCTGTCCATTTCAGTGAGAGGAGTGTTAAAGTACCCTACTATTATTGTATTACTGTCAATTTATTTCTTTGATTTTGTTATTAATTGGCTTATATAGTTGGCTGTTCCCATGTTAGTTATTGTTAGATATTTATTAGATATTGTTAGATATGTTAGATATTTAAGATTGTTAGGTCTTCTTGTTGGACAGACCCTTTGAGTATGATGTAGTGTCCTTCCTCATCTCTTATTATAGTCTTTGGCTTAAAATCTAATTGATCTGATATAATGATTGCCACCCCAGCTTTCTTCTGATGTCCATTAGCATGGTACCTTGTTTTCCACCCCCTCACTTTAAATCTGGAGGTGTCTTCGGGTCTAAAATGAGTTTCTTGTAGGCAGCATATTGATGGGTTTTGTTTTTTTATCCATTCTGATACCCTGTGTCTTTTGATTGGGGCATTTAGCCCATTAACATTCGGGTAACTATTGAGAGATATGAATTTATTGCCATTGTATTGCCTGTAAGGTGACTGTTACTGTATATTGTCTCTGTTTCTTTCTGATCTATTCCTTTTAGGGTCTCTCTTTGCTTAGAGGACCCCTTTCAATATTTCCTGTAGAGCTGGTTTGGTGTTTGCAAATTCTTTTAGCTTTTATGTGTCCTGGAAGCTCTTTATCTCTCCTCCTATTTTCAATGATAGCCTAGCCGGATATAGTATTCTTGGCTGCGTGTTTCTCTCGTTTATTGCTCTGAATATATCATGCCAGTTCTTTCTGGCCTGCCAGGTCTCTGTGGATAGGTCCGCTGCCAATCTAATGTTTTTACCCTTGTATGTAACAGACTTCTTTTCCCGGGCCGCTTTCAGGATTTTCTCTTTGTCGCTAAGACTTGTAAATTTTACTATCAGGTGACGAGGTGTGGACCTATTTTTATTGATTTTGAGGGGCGTTCTTAGCATCTCCTGGATTTTGATGTTTGTTCCCTTTGCCATATTAGGGAAATTCTCTCCAATAATTGTCTCCAATATACCTTCTGCTCCCCTCTCTCTTTCTTCTTCTTCTGGAATCCCAATTATTCTAATGTTGTGTCTTCTTATGGTGTCGCTTATCTTCGAATTCTCTCCTCGTGGTCCAGTATTTGTTTGTCTCTCTTTTGCTCAGCTTCTTTATTCTCTGTCATTTGGTCTTCTATGTCACTAATTCATTCTTCTGCCTCATTTATCCTAGCAGTGAGACCTTCCATTTTTGATTGCACCTCATTTGATTTCAATTTGGTTAGATTTTAGTTCTTTTATTTCTCCAGAAAGGGCTTTTATCTCTCCGGAGAGGGTTTCTCTAATATCTTCTATGCCTTTTTTCGAGCCCGGCTAGAACCTTGAGAAGAACCTAGGCTAGAACCTTGGCTAGAACCTAGAGTTTGTCATTCTGAACTCTAAATCTGTGATATTACCAATGTCCATATTGATTAGGTCCCCAGCCTTCGGTACTGCCTCTTGTTCTTTTTTTTGTGGTGAGTTTTTCCACCTTGTCATTTTGTCCAGATAAGATTTGCTTTCTCCTCCTCTAGAATTCCGATGTTCTTGGTGAGTGAAGTTGGTCTTGGCTGGGTTTCTTGTTGATTTACTGGGGGAGCAGCCTGTTGTAGTGATTCTCAAGTGTCTTTGCCCCAGGCGGAATTGCACCGCTCTTACCAGGGGCCGGGCTAAGTAATCCGCTCGGGTTTGCTTTCGGGAGCTTTTGTTCCCTGAGCGCTTTCCGTAGAGTTCCGGAGGACGGGAATGAAGATGGCGACCTCCCAATCTCTCGGCCCAGAGGAGCCTAGAGCTTGGGGTTCCACTCCTCAGTGCGCCCTCAGAGAATAGCGCCCAACCGCCCCGCCTGCCTGGCCTGTGGTCACGTCGGTAGGAAAGCAGTCTTTTGCTGGCACTTGGAGAAATGCGCCCGGTCGCTTCTGTCTCTGTGGCCTCCGGCCGCGCTCCGAGCCCACCCAGCCTGTGACCGGCTCAAGGTAACCATGGGCTGAGATCTCACTCCTCGGCTTTGTCGCTGTAGCCGGCTTCCCCGCTCTAATACCTGTAAGCTCTGCAGCAGTCAGACACCCCCTATCCTTCTGTGACCCCGCGGGACCTGGGGTTACGCTGACCCCGCCTGGGCTTCTCCCCGGTTTAGCCTCTGGACCGATGTCCCTCTGTGGAGCAGACTTTTAAAAGTCCCGATTTTGTGCTCCATTGCTCCGCCGCTTGCCAGGAGCCGGCCCCTCCCGCCGCGGTCTGTCTTCCCTTTGCTTTGGATTCTCTTCTCCATGGGTCCTACCTTTCAGAAAGTGGTCGATTTTCTGTTTCTAGAATTGTTGCTCTTCTTTTCGATTTCCCGTTGGATTTGTAGGTGTTCACAATGGTTAGATAAGCTATCTAGCTGATCTCCTGCTACCCGATGTCGTCTCAGCCTGCTACTTCTCCGCCATCTTGACTCCAAGCCCCCTGGTTTCTGTTTTTTGTAAAGTACTTGCACTACCTCTGAAATGTTATTTGAATGTAGATTTGGATTAGTTGTAAAAGTATATTGCAAACTTACGGCAACTACTAGAAAACATTAAAAAATATAACATACTGAGAAATAAGGAAAACGGAATCGTATACGCTGCTCAGTTAAAATCACCAAAAGACAGGAAAAGGGAGAAGACAAAAACAGGAATGAATAACAAGAACAATGAATAGAAAACGGTAACAAACATGGTAGCTATTAATCCAGCTATATCATTAAATGTCAGTGGCCTAAATACACAGAAGACAAATTGTCAGAGTGGATCAAACAGAGAGAAATTTTTAGCATAAATGCTTATATTAAAAAAGAAGAAAGTTCTCAATTCAAAACCTAGTTTTATACCTTAAAGAACTAGTAAAAAGAAACCAGCAGAAAGAATTAAGATACTTTATTGCAGAGATATAAAATAGGAAATATCAAAATATTAGAAAAAAGTCAATGAAATAAGGCGTCTTTTGAAAAATTTAACAAATTTGACAAATCCCTAGCTAGGTTGAGGGAAATGGAGAAGACTCAAATAATTAAAATTAGAAATGAAAGAGGGAATGTTACTACTTTTAACTGATTTAACTGAAATATTTAACTGAAATAACTGAAATAAAAAGGTTTATAAAAAGAGTACTGTGAACAACTATACACTGAATAACCTGTATGACAAATGAACAATTTTTAGAAACAAACAAGCTGCCAAGACTGAATCACGCAGAAATACAAAGTCTGACAGACTGATAGGAGACTTAATCAGTAATAATAAACCTTCCAGTGAAGAAAACCCGAGAACCATATAGGCTTACTAGAGAATTCTATCAAAACTTCAAAAAGAATTAAGGCCAGTCCTGCTAAGACAAAACTGAGGTGGAGGGAACACTTCCAAACTCATTCTGAGGCAAGTAATACACCAGTACCAAAGCCAAACTAAGATACTCACAAAATTACAGAACAATATCTCTTAGGAATATTGATGCAAAAATCCTCCACAAAACACTAGCAAAGTAAATTTGTTATGCCACATTAACAGAACAAAGAAGCTAATCCACATGAATATTTCAATTGATGCAGAAAAATCATTTGAAAAAATGAAAAACTCTCAGGATAGAAGCACTCAACAAATCGAGGATAGAAGGAAAATACCTCAACATTTATGTTTGAAAGACTTAGAGCTAACATCATACTCAATGGTGAAAGACTGAAAGCTTTTCCTCTAATATCAGGAACAAAAGAAAGATGCTTACTCTCACCACTTCTTTTCAACATAGTACTAGAAGTCATAGTAAGAGTGTTATGGACTAAATTGTGTTTCCTTTGTATTCATATGTTGATGCCCTAATCCTTACTGTGACTATTTGGAAAAAGGGCCTTTAAAGATGTTACTAAGGTTAAATGAAATCATAAGGGTGGATCCTAATCCAATATGACTGGTATCCTTAAAAGAAGAGACACCAGGGGACGCCTGGGTGGCTCAGTGGGTTAAAGCCTCTGCCTTCTGCTCAGGTCATGATCCCAGAGTCCTGGGATCAAGCCCCGCATCAGACTCTCTGCTTAGCGCAGAGCCTGCTTCCTCCTCTCTCTCTGCCTGCCTCTCTGCCTACTTGTGATCTCTCTCTCTGTCAAATAAGTAAATAAAATCTTAAAAAAAAAAAAAAGAAGAAGAAGAAGAAGAAGAAGAGACACCAGAGTTGCACACACACTGAGAAAAGGCCATGTGAGGACACTAATAAAACCACTATCTACAAACCATGGAGAGATGCCTCAGTTGAAACAAAACTGGCCAGCATTTTGACTGTGGATTTTAACCCTCCAGAACTGTGAGAGAAAACTGTTTAATTTTTAAGATATTATCTACTATACAATTTTCTAAAGCAATTTGAATAGTGAAAATGTTTCAGCACTGAAAATGGTGGTTGAAAGTAACAAAGACAAATAAATGGAAGAACATCTTGCTTTCTTGGGTTGGGAGACTTAAATTATTGTTAAGGCATCAGTTCTGCCTATAGCAACTGCAGGTTCAGTGTGGTTCTCAGAAGATTCCTAAGTGACTTTTTTGTTGTTTTGCAAAAACAGAAACCTATTCTGAAATTCATAGGAAATTTGAAGGAGCCCCAGATGGCCAAAACATTTTTTTTAAGATTTTATTTATTTATTTGACACATAGAGAGAGATAGTGAGAGAGGGAACTGCATGCAGAGGGAGAGGGAGAAGCAGGCTCTCTGCCAAGCAAGGAGCCCAGCTCGGGACTCGATCCCAGGACCCTGGATTCATGACGTGAGCTGAAGGCAGATGCTTAACTAACTGTGCCACTCAGGTGCCCCTAGCCAAAACAATCTGGGAAAAAAAAAAAAAAAAGTTGGAATAAAAAATACAAAAAAAAAGAAAAAAAATGTTTGGGGTGACTGGTTGGCTCAGTCGATTAAGTAGCTGCCTTTGGCTCTGGTCATAATGTCAGAGTCCTGGGATTAAGCCCTGCATCAGGCTCTCTGCTCAGTAGGGAGTCTGCTTCTCCCTCTCCCTCCGACCCTCCCTCCCTCCTCAGGCTCTCACTGGCTCTCTCTCTGTTTCTCAAATAAATAAATAAATAATTAAAAAAAAAAATAAAGAGGGCACCTGGTTAGCTCAGTTGATTGGCATCTTGCCTTTAGCTTGGTCCACATTGGACCCCCTGCAGGGAGTCTGTTTCTCCCTCTCACCCACTGTGCTCTCTCTCTTAAATACATAAATACATAAAATACATAAAATCCTTAAAAAGAAAAGAACAAAGTTGGAGGCCTCACACTTAATGATTTCAAAACTTAATTACAAAGCCATAGTAATCAAAATGGTGGAGTCAGTACTGACAAAAAAATACAAAGACCAGTGGAATAGAATGGAGAGCCAGAAATAAACCATTCCATATTGTGGTCAGACGATTTTTAGAAAGTTGTCATGACCATTCAAATGAGGAAAGGACACTTTTCAACAATTGGTATTTGGAAAACTGGACTCACACATGAGGAAAAAAATGAAGTTGAACCCTTATCTTACACCGTATATGGTAATTACCTTAAAGTGGATCAAAGTCCTAAATGTTCGAGCTAAAAATATAAAACTTTTAGAAGGAACATGAGGGGAAGAACTTCAGACATTGAATTTGGCAATGATTTTTTGGGTATAACACCTAAAATACAGGAAACAAAAGAATTGTTAGATAGTTGGGTTTCATCAAAATTAAAAAATTTTGTGCATCAAAGGAATTATCAACAGAGTGAAAAGGTAACCCATGGAATGGACAAATTATCTGCAAATCACTCATTTGATGGGGGATTAGCATCCAGAATATATGAAGGATGATACTTCAACAGTTAACAAAAACAAAACATTCCCTTGAATAGATAATTTTCCAAAGAAGATAAGCAAATGATCCATAAGTATATGAAAAGATGCTCAACATCACTAATCAGTTAGGAAATACAAATCAAAATCACAGTGAGATACCACCTTATACTTGTTAAGAGGGCTATTATCAAATCAAAGTAAGTGTTAGCAAACATGTGGAGTATAGGAACTCTGTACCATCTGAGAGAGTGTAAAATGGCATAGCCATCTATGGCAAGCAATTCCTCAAAAAGTTTTAAAAAAAACAAAAAACAAAAAAACAAAACAAAAAAAAAAAAAACAACAACTATATGTTCCAGCAATTGTACTTCTGAGCATATCCCCAAAGTAATTTTTTTTTAATTCTTTAACTTCAATTTAATTAACATATACTATATTATTACTTTCTGGGATAAAATTTAGTGATTCATCAGTTGCATATAACACCCAGTGCTCATTACATCAAGTGCCTTCCTTAATATCCATCACCTAATTACTCCTTCCCCCCACCCGTCTCCCCTCTAGCAACCTTCAGGTTGTTTCCTAGAATTAAGGGTCTCTTATGGTTTGCCTCCCTTTTTATCATCATCTTATTTTGTTTTTCTTCCCCTTACTCTATGTTCATCTGTTTCATTTCTTAAATTCCCACATATGAGTGAAGTCCTATGGCATTGTCTCTCTCAGACTGACTTATTTCACTTAGCACAATACTCTAGCTCTATCCGCATTGTTGCAAATCGCAAAGTTTTATCCTTTCTGATGGCTGAGTGATATTCCATTGTTTATCTATACCACTTCTTTATCCATTCATCTGTCAGTGGACATTTGGGCTCTTTCCATGTTTTGGCTATTGTGGATATTCCTGCTATATGAACATTGGGATGCTTGTACCCCTTTGAATCACTGTGTTGTATCCTTTGGATAAATACCTCGATGTGCAATTGCTGGGTCATAGGGTAGCTCTGTTTTCCCCAAAGTAATTGATATTAATTAGATATTCTTAGCAATATTATTCAGAGTTGCCAAAGTATGGAATCAACATAAGTGACCCTTGATGGATGAATGCTTAAACAAAATGGATAAACACATACACGTACATACATACATACATACACACAAAGGAATATTAGTCTTTAAAAGGAAGAAAATTCTGAAACATGGTCCAACATGGATGAACCTTTAGGAAATTCATGATTTACAGTTGAGCTTTAGAAAGAACATAGAAGTTAGAAAGGTTATCTGCTCTCAGCACAAGAGCTTTCATCATTCTTTTTTTTTTTTTTTTAGAAATTTTGTCATTTTTGAAATAAACTGCACCAAGTAGTGGACTTAGACCACCTGATTAGTTTATATACTTGATTACTGAGAGAATAGATTCATGTGAGGAATGTGGGGATTGTGTAGGTTGTTAGGTTTTGAGATGCCTGGAATCTTAGTAGAAAATACTACACCATGAGTCTTTTTAAAAATACTCAGGTTTGAGTAATTCTTTTCACAATTAAGACGGAGAGCCTTGTTGTGTCTCCTCCATTTTACTTTAACAAAGTATCATTGTCCTGAAAATTTCTCAGTGGTTCAGGATACACAAAAAAGTCTTAGTTAGATGGGCTATTTTCGATAGACATGAGCTAACTTTATTTATAGAATTATTTTTAACAAAATGTTAATTTGTATCTACTCCCGTATACAGTAGAAATAATTTCCCTTATGGGGAAGTGCTGGCATTTATGATAAACTGTAAAAACAATGAAACCCTACAGTGATGCAGTCAGGAATCGAGGTATAAAATGATTGGTTCCTATTCTGTGCCAATTCCATGTCTCAAAGGAAGCCTGGCACAGGTTCTTCTGGGTACTAGGGAGATATGGATAGAAGGGTAGGAATAATAGAGAAAGAGGTATACTGCAGGGGTGGAGGGGTGGCTTGTAGGGAAGGAGAAGGTCCTCACATTATTATCTGACAGAGCTTCCATCCCAGAAGTCCCAGCAGCACAGACCCATGTATATTTAAGCCCCCAAAATAACCTCCACCAGATGGAGCCAGTCTGCATCTCAGACTAAAGTAGGTTTTTACTTTCAAAGCTTGACAAGATCATTAATTTAAAATGTCAAGAATACTTGTTTTGCAAGGTTGAATATTTTCAGCTTTCATTTTCAGGGTTTTACATTTCTTTATTATTGTCCTATTGTTTTTAATATTCAAATATCATAAAATATTTAAGCTGCTCTAACAACAGACCTGCTTAAAAGAAATCTAATGGATGCCACATATGTAACTTTAAAATTTTTCATCCCATATACTAGAATAAGAAATCAGTGAGATTAATTTCATAATGTATTTTTAAATTTAATCCAGTGTATATAGAATATTATTTCAGTATGAAAACAAAACAAAACAAAAAAACCTACTGAAACATTTCCTCCCCTTTTTTGTACTGAGTCTTTTGAAATCTGTTATATATTTTTTCACTTACTGCACATCTCAGTTTGGATTACCCACATTTCCAGTTCTCAAATGCTATATTTGGCCTTGGCTACCATATTAAACATTGTAACTCTATAAGCTTTTTTTGGTTGATGTTTATATAGAGAAAAATCATAATTGCATCCCCAAACTCAGTACTTTATTTTTCCTAAGATTTTATTTATTTATCTGACAGAGAAAGAGCACAAGAAGGCAGAGCGGCAGGCATAAGGAGAGGGAGAAGCAGGCTGCCTGCTGAGCAGAGAGCCTGATGCAAGGCTCAGTCCCGGACCCCCAGGATCATGACGCAAGCCAAAGGCAGACGCTTAACCGACTGAGTCACCCAGGTGCCCCTCCATACGACATTTTAAATAATACATGTGGGAAGTCTCAAATAACATTACAGTTAAAGGTCAGCCATGTAGTTATTTTGGAAACTGTGTCCAGTTGTCAGCAAAGAATTTTCTTGGACTAAGATGTTGCTGGTGCAAAGAGACCCAAGACACATAAAAAGGATTTGTTTGTTTAAAAACGTGATTATTAGGGTGCCTGGGTGGCTCAGTTGGTTATGTGCCTGACTGTTGGTTTCCACTTGGGTGTTGTGGGATTCAGCCCCAAGTCTGGCTCCGCACTGGCCGAGGAGTCTACTTGAGATTCTACACCACCCCCTCGACCCTCCCACCAGTAATGTACATGCTGTCTCTCTTTCTCTCAAATAAATAAATAAAATCTAAAAACACAGTTGTTTGGTGATATGGAAGCAATATTTTAAGCACCTTATATCTTATGTGATTACTGTGTTTATATATAGTCATTTTTTTGTGCTTTAGACACTTCTTAGGAAATTATTTGAGATTGACATGTACTACACTATTATCACTTTTTTCTCTTGCAAGGACTAGCAAGTGAATCCCTGTTTTGCATTTTTTGACCAAACATTGATTTTCAGAAATGAATTAGTTGCATTAAGTGGGACATGACTTTGATGCTAACTCACTCTTGAGTACCGTGCTTTTCAAATTTTTTGTGTTGACTGAAGTTGAAGACTTTTTCATAGTTCTTCAGGATTTTAAAAGATTGATTCTACATTCATTTTAAAATGTGTTTCTAACTTTTCAGCTTTTAGTACATGTAAGGTACTTTTAGTACTTTACATGTACTAAATTTTTATACATTCATACATTATCATCTTGATTTCTCTTATATGTCTCAGAATAATGTTCTACTGTTATTTCACTTTTCTATTAAAAAATATTCTGTTTATAAAGTAGGCAGCTTAAAAAGTTTTATCATTTATGCCACTTTTTTATATGAATCAGAATTTTAGAATTTTTACAAAACTGTAACCATCCGAAGTACAAAATTAGGCAGAATGCTGAGGCTAACTACACTGATACGCAGTTCAAGTTTTATACATTGTGTGTTTGTAAAAAAACCATACCAAAAAATACCTCCAAAATTTACAAAGTTCCACCTTTCCAATTGATATGCTTTATAATATATATTATACATTAAAATTTATAATGCAGAATTATGCTTCATCAAGTTCATACTCAGATTTTGTTTAGTTTGCTCCCTCTAAAAGATTAATCTGCTTAAAAAACAAGCTTGGAAACAATGTATATAGTAGTGTTTCTTATAGCTCCTTATATCTAAAATAATTAACATAATTACCAGGATAATCATTCTGGTTTTTTCTACTCACAACTGAAACCCCCCCAAAATTAGTTATGCCCAAATATTTAGGACAGATTTATGAATAAATTTTGAAGTCATGCAGTTAACAGTCTATTAATTCTTATTTAATCTATGTCCTATCTTTCTCCTTCAAAATGAGAAAATAGTACTTTGAGTATGATCATCTTAAAATACCACTGCATGAATAAAGAAAAACTGTAACATTTACTATTATTTTTGTCTCGGACTTAATAATTTAAAACAATCAAAATTGCTTTAGAAATAACCATGTGTGTCATGTGCTTTCTTTTAGAAATGTGCTTATTCACACTAAAAATATATTTAATATTATCAAAATTTCAAAATTTATATTTCTGTTGACTACCAAATGTAATAGTATAGAATAGTGTGAGAAAACTAAGTCTGATTTTTTTTAAGATTATATTTATTTATTTGACAGACAGAGATCACAAGTAGGCAGAGAAGCAGGCAGAGAGAGAGAAATCAGGCTCCCCGCTGAGCAGAGAGCCAGATGTAGGACTCGATCCCAGGACCTTTGGATCATACTAAGTCTGATTTTTTTTTTTTTAAGATTTTATTTATTTACTTGACGGAGATCACAAGTAGGCAGAGAAGCAGGCAGAGAGAGAGAGGAGGAAGCAGGCTCCCTGCTGAGCAAAGAGCCCAACGTGGGGCTCGATCCCAGGACCCTGGGATCATGGCCTGAGCCGAAGGCAGAAGCTTTAACCCACTGAGCCACCCAGGTGCCTGCTAAGTCTGATTTTTATAAGCACTTTGTAAATAGGTGAAATTTGAAAGGAGATAAAATTTTTTCAGGTAGATGTATTTTGGCTTGCTCACATCAGAATTTACTTTGTATCATCAGTTACACAAACAAAAAATTATGTAGGATACTACACAGAATGAGTGATATTTGGCAAGCAATATTTGACTTTTGAATCTGTAATTCTTTTTTTTAATACAGGAGATTACTTTTTGTTTTTCAAACGAACCCAAATTTATATCTTACCAATATTAAATCTGAATAGTAACAGTAGTGTAATCTATTTGAATAGTAGGAATTTTCCTTCTGGATTGATTCGAGCCTATGAAAGACCTGTTAAACTATTTTTATTTTATTATCATGATGGTGTTTACAGACACCATCTCATTACAAAAATTTCTCATTACAAAAATAAAACCTAGAAACTAGAAGTTACCCAGATATCTCTCAAAGAGAAATAAAAAAAATATCTTGAGACACATGAAAATGGAAGTACAACATATCAAACCTTATGGGATGCATGAAAAGCAATTCTCAGGGGGAAGCCTATAGCAATAAATGCAAATGTCTACATTAAGTAAAAGGTAGGATCTTAAATAAACAACCCAATTTTATACTTCAAGGAATTAGAAAAAGAAGCATAAACCAAACCCCAAATTAGAAAAAAAGGGAAATAACAAAGTCCAGAGTGGAAACAAATAGTCAAAAATGGACAGTAGAAAAGATCAATGAAACAAAAGAGCTCAATTTTTGAAAAAGTAAACAAAATAGACAAACAGATTTAAGAAAAAAAGAGGACTCAAATAATTAAAATTAGAAATGAAGCAGACATTACAACTGATATCACAGAAAATAGTCATTCATAAAAGACATATGCCAATAATCATAAAAGACATATGCCAAACAATCTAAATGCTCCCATAAAATGGCTTAGAGTTACAGACTGGATAAAATGACAGGACCCGTCCATATGCTGTCTACAAGAGATGCATTTGGAACCTGAAGATGCATCCAGACTGAAAGTGACGGGATGGAGAACCATCATTCATGTCAACGGGCCTCAAAAGAAAGCTGGGGTAGCAATTCTCATATCAGATGAATTAGATTTTGAGCTAAAGACGGTATTCAGAGATACAGAAGGACACTACATCATTCTTAAAGGGTCTATCCAACAAGAAGATCTAACAATTGTAAATATTTATGCCACCCACATGGGAGGAGCCAACTCAAAATACAGAGTCATGTTGATACGAATACATTAAGTAGGGGATCTTAACACACCACTCTCTGCAATAGACAGATCATCCAAGCAGAAAATCAACAAAGAAACAAGAGCTGTGAATGACACATTGGACCAGATGGACCTGATAGATATATACAGAACGTTCCACCCTAAATAGCAGAATACTCATTCTTCTCGAGCACACATGGAACTTTCTTCATTATAGACCACGTACTGGGTCACAAATCAGGGCTTAATCGATACCAACAGATTGAGATTATTCCCTGCATGTTCTCAGACCACAGTGCTTTGAAACTGAAACTCAACCACAAGAAAAAGTTTGGAAGGAATTCAAACATTTGAAAGCTAAAGACCAGCCTGCTCAAGAATGTTTGGATCAATCAGGAAATTAAGGAA
The DNA here is from genome assembly GCF_963455335.1 of Martes martes. Taxonomy (NCBI): domain Eukaryota; kingdom Metazoa; phylum Chordata; class Mammalia; order Carnivora; family Mustelidae; genus Martes; species Martes martes. The sequence continues at coordinate 39,935,367 of NC_137889.1, forward strand.
GAACTTAAACAATTCATGGAAACCAATGAGAACGAAGACACATCAGTCCAAAACCTATGGGATATGGGAAAGGTGGTCCTAAGGGGGAAATACATAGCCATCCAAGCCTCACTCAAAAAAATTGAAAAATCTCGGATTCACCAACTCTCTTTACACCCTAAGGAACTGGAAAATCAACAACAAATTAAGCCAACCCAGTGCACAAGAAGGGAAATAATTAAGATTAGAGCAGAGATCAATGAATTAGAAGCTGGTTCTTTGAAAGAATTAATAAGATCGATAAACCACTGGCCAAACTAATCCAAAAGAAAAGAGAGAGGACCCAAAATAATAAAATTATGAAAGAAAAGGGAGATGATGCCTGGGTGGCTCAGTTGGTTGGGTGACTGCCGTCGGCTCATGTCATGATCCTGGAGTCCTGGGATTGAGTCCCACTTCGGGCTTCCTGCTCGGCGGGTAGTCTGCTTCTCCTTCTGACCCTACCCTCTCTCGTGCTCTCTCTCTCTCTCTCTCTCTCTCTCTCATTATCTCTCTCTCAAGTAAATAAAATCTTTTTTTAAAAAAGTAGAGAGATCATGACTAACACCAAGGAAATAGAAACAATCATCAGAAATTATCATCAACAAAAAAATTATTATCAAAAGCTATATGCCAATAAGTTAAACAACCCAGAAGAAATGGATGCATTCCTGGAATCCTATAAACTTCCAAGGCTGAAACAGGAAGAAATTGACAACCTGAATAGACTGATATCTAGTAATGAGATTGAAGCAGTGATCAAAAACCTCCCAAAAAACAAGAGCCCAGGACCTGACTGATTCCTTGGGGAATTCTGCCAAACATTCAAAGAAGAAATAATACCTATTCAGGGGCGCCTGGGTAGCTCAGTCGTTAAGCATCTGCCTTCGGCTCCAATCATGATCCAAGTGTCCTGGGATCAAGCCCCACATCGGGCTCCCTGCTCAGCGAGGAGCCTGCTTCTCCCTCTCCCACTCCCCCTGCTTACATACCCTCTCTCACTATCTCTCTCTCTCTCTGTGTCAAATACATAAAATCTTAAAAAAAAAAAAAAAAAGGAAATAATATCTATTCTCCTGAAGCTGTTTCAAAAAAATAGAAACAGAAGAAAAACTTCCATTTTCTTTCTGTGAAGCTAGCATTACCTTGATCGCCAAACCAGGCCAAAGACCCCATCAAAAAGGAGAATTTCAGACCAGTATCCCTGATGAATATGGGTGCCAAGATTCTCAACAAGATCCTAGCTAATAGGATCCAACAGTACATTAAAAAGATTATCCACCATGATCAGGTGGGATTTTTCCCTGGGAAACTGGACAACATAAAAAAGAATCAGTTCCTGGATATGAACACCCTACCAAGACTAAATCATGAAAAAACAGAAAAACTGAACAGATGAATTACTAATAAGGAGATTGAATCAACAATCAAATACCTCCCCAAAAAATAAAAATCCAAGACCTGATGATTTCACTGGTGAATTCTACCAAGCTTCAAAGAATAAATGCCAATCCTTCTCAAACTATTCACAAAAAAAAAAAAAAAAAAAAAAAAAAAGGTGGGAACACTTTCAAATTACATAACCCTGATAGCAAAGCCAGGCAAGGATACAGAAAAAAAGGCCAAATCCTTGATGAACATAGATGCAAAAGATCCTCAATAAAATATTGGCAAACCAAATGCAGCAACATTTTGAAAAGATCATACTCCATGATCAGATGGGTTTTATTCCAGAGATGCAGGCAGGGGTGGTTCAACATCTGCAAATCAATAAATGTGATGTACCACATGATCAAAATGAAGTATAAAAACTGTATGATTGTCTCAGTAGACTCAGAAAAAGCATTTGACAGTATTTAACAACCTTTTATGATAACTCTCAACAAACTAGTTAGAGGATGTATCTCAAAACATAGTAAGGGCTGTATGTGACAAGCCCATTGCTTGTATTGTACTCAACAGTGAAACATTCCTCTAAGATCAGGAACATTGGCCAAGGATACCCATCTCAACATCTTGTTCAACATAATACTGGAAATCCTAGCCAGAGGAGTTAGATGAAAAAAAGAAATAAAAGGGATACAAATCAAAAAGAAGGAAGTAACAGTACCTCTGTTTGCAGATGACTGGTATTATATATAGAAAACCCTATAGACTTCAACAGAAACACTATTAGAATTAATAAATGAATTCAGTAAAGTTATATATGAGAATCAGATATCTTTCTATATATTAACACTGAACTATCAGAAGCAGATTTTAAGTAAATCCAACATACAGTAGCATCCAAATCAGTAAAATACTTAGGAATAAATTTAATGAAGGAAGTGAAAGACTGTACACTAAAAACTGTAAGACATTGATTAAAGAAATTAAGGAGGGCACAAAAAAATGGGAAAAGCATTTTGTGCTTATAGACTGGAATAATAGATATTGTTAAAATGTCCATACCATCCAAAGCAGTCTACAGATTCAGTGTAATCCCTATCAAAATTGCAATATCATTTTTCACAGAAATAGAAAAAAAATCCTAAAATTTGTGTGGAACCACAAAAGATATCATATAGCCAAATCCATCTTTTTTTTTCCTTTTTTAAAATTTATTTATTATTTTTCATCACATTAAGTATACTTTTTTTTGCCTTCTGTATGATTGATTGATTTGGCTTCAGGAGTAGAAGTTAGTGATTTATCACTTACAGATAAAACCCAGTGCTCATCGTAGCAAGTGCCCTCCTTAATACCCATCACCCATTTAACCCATCCCACACCCACCTCCCTCCTTCAACCATCAGTTTTTTTCTCTATTGTTAAGGGTGTCCTATAATTTGCTTCCCTGTCTGTTTTTTTTTTTCTTCCCATATGGTCATCTGTTTTGTTTCTTAAATTCCATATATGAGTGAAATCATATGGTATGTGTCTTTCCCTGACTGACTTATTTCACTTAGCTCAATTCTCTCTAGCTCCACCTGCATCACTGCAAATGGCAAGATTTCATTCTTTTTTTGTGGCTGAGTGATATTCCACTATATATATATATATATATATATATATATATATATATATATATGTATATGTATATATACACACACATATATATGCATATATATTTTTATATATGTATTTATGTATATATAATACATAAAATACATAAAATGCTAATTCAAAGAGATACATGCATACTAACATTTATAGCAGCATTATTTACAATAGCCACATTATAGAAGTAGCCCAAGTGTCCACTGACTGATAAATGGATAAAGAAGAGGTGGTGTATATGTGTGTGTATACTTTTTGAGAAACCTCCATACTGTTTTCTACATTGGCTGTACCAGTTTGCATTTCCACCAAAAATACAAGAAGATTCCCCTTTCTCCACATCCTCAAATCCTTGCCAACACTTGTTGTTTCCTATGTTGTTAATTTTAGATATTCTGACTAATATGAGGTGATATCTCGTTGTAGTTTCCATTTGTATTTCCCTAATGATGAATGATGTGAACATTTTTTCATGTGTCTGTTGGCCATCAGTTTGTCTTCTTTGGAAAAATGTATATTCATGTCTTCTACCTGTTTTTCAGTTGGATTATTCTTTTATTGGGTGTTGAGTTTTATAAGTTCTTTACATATTTTGGATACTAAACTTTCATAAGATATGTCATTTGCAAATATCTTCTCCCATTCCATACGTTTCATCTTAGTTTTATTTCCTTTGCTGTGTGACCATTTTTTTTTATGTAGTTCGAATAGTTTACTTTTGCCTTTGTTTCCCTTGCCTCTGAAACATACCTAGAAAAATGTTGCTGTGGCTGATGTCAGAAGAGAGTAACTTATATTATCTTCAGGGATTTTTATGATTTCATGGCTCACATTTCTGTCTTTAATCTATTTTGAGTTTATTTCTGTGTATGGTATATGAAAGTGGTCCAGTTTCATTCTTCTGCATGTAGGTGTCCTGTTTTCCCAATACCATCTGTTGAAGAGACTGTCTTCAGTCAACAAAACTAAAAGGTAACCTATGGAATAGGAGAGGATATTTGTAAATGGCGTAACTGATAAAGGGTTAGTATTTAAAATATGTAAAGAATTTATAAAACTCAAAATCCACGAATCAGATAATCCAGTTTAAAAATGGATAGAAGACATAAATAGACATTTTTCCGAAGACATACAGATAGCCAGCAGATACGTAAAGATGCTTAACCTCATTCATCATCAGGGAAATGGAACTCAAAACCACAGTGTGATGATTACCTCACAAATGTCAGAATAGCTAAAATTAACAACACAGGAAACAACAGCTGTTGGCGAGAATGTAGGAAAAAGGGAACCCACTTACACCCTGGTGGGAATGCAAACTGGTGCAGCCACTCCAGAAAACAGTATCCAATGTTCCTCAAAAAGTTAAAAATGAACTATGCTGTCATCCAGCAGTTGTCATACTAGGTATTTACCCAAAAGATACAAAAATACTAATTGAAAATGTTACATGCACTCTGGTATATATTGCATGATTATCTGCAATAGCCAAATTACGGAAACAACCCACGTGTCCATTGACTGATGAATGGATAAAGATGGGTGTGTGTGTGTGTCTGTCTGTCTAGTGGGATATTACTCAACCATAATTAAGAATGAAATCTTGCCATTTGCAATGACATGGATGGAGCTAGAGATTATTATGCTAAGTGAAATAAGTCAGTCAGAAAAAGACAAACACCATACAATTTCTCTCATGTAGAATCTAAGACAAAGGGAGGAAAACCAAGAAATAGACTCTTAACTATAGAAAACAAACTGATGCTTTACCAGAAGGGGAGGTGGATTGGGGGATGTGTTAAATAAGTGATGGGTATTAAGGAGTGCATTTAGGGTGAGAATTAGGTGATGTATGGAAGTGTTGAATCACTGTATTTATACTTCAAACTAATATTACATCAGATGTGTAATATAACCAAAATTTAGAATTGTGATACCTTCACTTTTGTATTTCTTTTTCAAGATTGGTTTGGCTATTCAAGGTCTTTTGTGGTTCTATACAAATTTTTGGATTCTGAATTTTGGATAGCTCTGTGAAAAATGCTGTTGTGTTTTAATAGAGATTGCATCAAATCTGTAGATTGCTTTGGGTAGTTTAGACATTTGCAATATTTGTTCTTTCAATCCATGAGCGTGGAATGTCTTTCCATTTCTTGACATTGTCTTGAATTTCTTTCATCAGTATTTTACAGTTTTCAGAGTACAACTCATCTCTTTAGTTATGTTTATTCCTAGGTATCTTATTGTTTGGGGCACAATTGTTAATGGGATTGTTTTCTTGATTTCTCTTTTTGCTGCTTCATTATTAGAGTATAGGAATTCAACAGATTTCTATATATTGATTTTGTATCCTGTGACATTACTGAATTTATTTATCAGTTCTAGTGATTTTCAAGTGGAGTCTTTAGGATTTTCTATATATAGTTTCATGTCATATGCAAATACTGAAAGTTTAACTTCTTCCTCACCAATTTAGACGCATGTTATTTTTGTCTAGTTGCTGTGTAAGTTACATTACTATGTTGAATAAAAGTGTTGAAAGTAGACAGCCTTGTCTTGTTCCTCACCTGAGTGGAAAGGTTTCCCATTTTTCCCCATCGAATATGATATTGGCTGTGGGTTTTTCATATAAAGCCTTTATTATGTAGAGGTATGTTCTGTCTAGACCTACTTCACAAAGGATTTTTATCATGAATGGATGTTTTACTTTGTCAGATGCTTTTTCTGCATCCTTTGAAATATGGTTTTTATCCTTTCTCTATTGCTGTTACCTGCTTGATTGTTTTGGAAATATTGAAATCCCACTTGATCATGCTGTATGATTTTTTTTTTTTTTTTGAGAGAGAAAGTGAGAAAGAGAGAGCGTGTGCACGCACATGGGGGAAGGGGCAAAGGGAAAGGAAAGAATCTTGATGCAAACTCCCCTTAAGCATGGACCGCTCCCCTGCAATGTAAGGCTCAGTCTCATGACCCATGAGATTGTAACTTGAGCCAAAACCAAGACTCAGATACTTAAACAACTGAACCACCCAGGCACCCTGATATGTAATTTTTTTTATGGTTTGTTGGAGTTTGTTTGCTAATATTTTGTTGAGGAATTGCATCTATATTCATGAGTGATATTGGCCTGTAGATCTCTTTTTTTGTGGTGTCTTGCCAAGCAATCTTGAAAAGAAGAACAAAGCTGGAGATATCATAAGTCCTGACTTCAAATTATACTATAAATCTATAATAATCAACACAGTATGGTACTACATAAAAAAGCAGACAAATAGATCAATGGGAATAGAATAGAAAATCCAGAAATAAACTCAAAGAAATTTGTTCAATTGATTTTTGACAAGACAGCCAAGAATTTCCCCATTATCATGGGGAAAAGATTGTCCCCTCAATAAGTAGTTTTAGGAAAACTGAATATCCACATGGAAAAGAATGAAAGTGGACCTTTTTCTTCTACTTTACACAAAATCAACTCAAATTGGATTAAATCTTTGAACATAAAACCATGAAACTCCTAGAAGAAAACATAAAGAATAAGCTCCTTGACATTGGTCTGAACAATACATTTTTAAGATTTTTAAGATTTAGGAACAAGAACAAAAATTAGTTGGACTACATCAAACTGAAAAGTTCTACACAACAAAGGAAACCATTAAGAAAATAAAAAGGCAACCTACTAAATGGGAAAAGACATTTACCTTGTTGGTGTAAATGTTAACTGGTACAGTCACTATGGCAGATAGCACTGAGGCTCCTCAAGAAGTTAAAAACAGAACTATCTGGAGCCTCTAGGTAGCTCAGTCAGTTAAGCATCTACCTTCAGCTCAGGTCATGATCCAGGGTCCTGGGATTAAAGCCCACATCAGGCTCCCTTCTTAGCGGGAAGTCTGTTTCTCCCTCCTTCTGCCCCCACCCCCTACTCTTTCACTCTCTCTTTCTGTCTTTCTCCCTCTCTGTCTTGTGTGCACACTCTCTCTCAAATAAATAAAGTCTTTTTTAAAAAGTAGAACTACCAGTAATCCAACTTCAGAATATATAGACAAAGGAAACAAAATTATCTGAAAGAATAACCTGTATTCTTATGTTTATAGCAGAATGGTTTACAATAGCCTAAGTATGGAAAAAAACCTAAGTATCAGTCTACAGATGAAAGGATAAAGAAGATGAGGTGTATATACACAATGGAATACTATGCAGCCTCTAAAAAAGAATGAAATCTTGTCATAGGCAGCAAACATGAATTAATCTGGAGAGCATTATGCTAACTGAATTAAGTTAGACTTTGAAAGATAAATACCCCACAGTATCACTTGTGATATTATCATATGTGAGTTTGTTTGTTTTTTTAAAGTTGAATTCATAGCAGTGGAGGGTATAAAAGTCATTTTCAAGGTTTGAGGTGTGGGGGAAGTTGGGAATAGCTGGCAAAAAGATATAAACTTTTCAGTTATAAAATGGATAAGATCTGAGGAAATAATGTATAACATGGTAACTACAGTTGATAATACTGCATTGAATAATTGAAAGTTTCTAAGAGTAGAATTTAAATGTTTTCTTACAAAAAATATTTATATATGTAATATTTATATATACATATATGTAAAGTGATAGGTGTGTTAACTCAGTGAAGGTACTCTTCATGATATATATGTATATTAAATCTTCATACTGTATACTTTAAGTATCTCACATTAAATTGTCAATTACACTCAAGAAAATTAATAAAACAACATAGAAGAGGAAAAATAATCTGTATAATAACTAATTGTAATTTTCCAGGATTTTTGTAATGTCCAGAAGATATTTTCTGAATATCAATACTGACCATTAATTTTAAGTAAATTAATAAATAAGTAAATCTCTTACATTGCATAAATCAGTTATTCCAGAGGGAGAGGAAGATGGCAGCAGAGTAGGAGGACCTTAGACTAATGTTGTTCCATGAACACAAACTAGGTAACTATCAAATCATTCTAAATAATCCAGAAATTGACATGAAGACTTTGGTAAAACAAACCCCACAACTAAAGGAAGAGAAGACATTGAATAAAGTAGGAAGTATAGAGATATGATTTGGGGAGAAACAGATGCCAGGTGCTACAGAAGGAAGAGAAGTGTGGTTGTAGAGAAGGATAAAAGAAAGAGGAGCACATGGGAACACATAAGGAGAATGTTTCCCCAAGCCATTGGTTTGGAAAACAAGAGGGTCTGGATTTCATGTATTCTTACCATCAGAGGGGCTTAGAACCTGGAGTTTTAAAGGTCAGCAGGCTTGCCTGGCATTGAGACCAGATGGCACTGCACTGCTCCTGAGAAGGCAGGCAAACAAAGCAGAGGCAACTAGACAGCATTATGCTAGGCAAAATAAGTCAGTCAGGGAAAGACAGATACCATATGATTTCACTCATATGTGGAATTTAAGAAACAAAAAAAATGAACAGAGGGACCAAAAAAAGAAGGAAAAAGAAGAAAGAAAAGGAAAAAACAAAGCAAGAAACAGACTCTTAAGTGTAGAGGACAAACTGATGGTTACTAAGAAGGGATGAGTAGGTGGATTAAAGAGGTGATAGGGTTAAAGGAATGCATTTGTTGTGATGAGCACCAGGTGATGTATGAAAGTGTATAATCACTATGTCGTACACGTGAAACTGTTACCCTGTATTTTCACTAACTGGAATATAACTAAAATCTTTTTTAAAAAATCACTTCTTTAGTAAAGTTGGGAGTGGGGAGACAAATAGATAAGCAAACTAAATATGGTGTACCATAAAATGAAATAATATTTAGCAATAGAAGGGAACAAACTATTGATTTGTACATATGGATGAATCTTAAATATAATTTGCTGAGTAAAAGAAACCAGTTTCATGCCATTTTGAAAAAGGGAAATCTGTAGGGCTGGAGGATATCAGTAATTTTCAAGAATTGGTAGAGGAAAGGAATTGACTAAAGGAGGGAAGCAGGAGGGAATTTTCTACATATAGTGAACATATCTAGTACATAGATTTGGTTTCTAAATACCGTTGCCCAACGAGAAGAACTGGATTTGTCCAACAAGAACTGGGCTTCTTGGAGACATTTCTTCCAGGGTTGAGATAAGGAAAATTTAAGATGAGCTTGGAAGCATCTTCTTGTGCTACCTAAAAGAAGTGCTGAAAAACAAAAAGGAAAAAGAGGAAGGCGTGTTGAAAGGACACAGAAGCCTCCTTGAGAGAATTCCCAGTGGCCAAAGCTGAAAAAAAAAATGGAGTAATAAATGTAATAATGATAGGTTTTATTATGATGCAAAAGAATAAGATTATATCCATGTGTCCATACTTAGAGAACAATTTTCCTATTACTGATGTAGAACAAATGAAGGAAATAAAAAAACACCATTAGATCAGCACAATAATAATTATCATAAGCAAAATCCACTGATGAATGTTTGTATTAGTGTGCAGAAGTTTAAGGAGAAACAGGCTATTTTCATAGTCACAAATTTTCCCCAAAACATTTACAAAAGAAAATTATAACATTACAGAGTAGAAACTTTCCAGACAGCACCTCAACCAAGTAATCAAGGTTAATATCACTAGTCATAAAACATATATAGCCTAATCTGATGCATTGAGAGGTTGCATCACATATGGTATCCTTCTGAAAAATGTACAGCATCAGTCTAATTTAACAAACCTAAATTGGGGATATTCTGTAACATAACTGGCCAGTTCTGATAATCTTCAAAATGTCAAGTCATGAGGGACAAAGAAAGAGTGAGGTTCTATTTGTGACTGGAGAAAACTAAGAAATCGGAATAACTACATGCACTACTGGATCATGGATAGTCTCCTGGAACAGAAAAAAAAATAATAATGAAAAAATTGGTAAAGTCTGAATAAAGTCTTAAGTTTAATTCATAGTATTGCATCATTGCTTTCTTCATTTTTAAATTTTTACTATGGTTATGTAGGTTGTTAACATTAGGGGGAACTGGGTAATGGGCAGATGAGAATGTAAGTACTATCTTTACAAATCTAAAGTTTTCTCAAAATTAAACGTTAAGTATAGATGTCTAAGAGTCCAGTGCTTTTGTATATCTCACAATAATCAAATAGCAGTGGAGGAAAAAAAGACTATTTCAACTTAATCACTAAATAAACACTTTTGATAATTATTAATTTTGTGGTTATTTTGAAGGTTTTTTTTTGTTTTTTGTTTTATTTTGTTTTAAGATTTTTATTTATTTATTTGACAGAGTAAAAGAGAGATCACAGGCAGAGCAGTAGTCAGAGAGAAAGGGGGAAGCAGGCTCCCGACTGAGCAGAGAGCCCAATATGCTCGATCCCAGGACCCCAAGATCATGACCTGAGCCGAAGGCAGTGGCTTAACCCACTGAGCCACCCAGGTGCCCCGGTTATTTTGAAGTTTTAATAAAAATACTCACTAATCAATATCTAATAAGCAATAAAACCAGAGATGATTGAGGAAATTGAACAGGTGAACTAAGACAAATGCTCTTAATTCGGTGCTGTGTTTGTTAGCAGTATATCAGCGTTTGTTAATTTTCTTCTTCTATTTGTTCCTCTTTATTGAATGTAACCATCCATTTTTTGCCTCCTTTATACTTAATGTACATTAGAATCTCAGATTTAAATTTACCCTCCTTGAAGGAACAGATTTTTTAAAAAGATTTTTTATTTATTTGGGGGGGAGTAAGAGAGTAGAGGACTAGGGAGGAGCAGAGAGAGAGGGAGAAGCAGACTTCCCACTGAGCAGAAAGCCCGATGAGGGGCTCAATCCCAGGACCTTGAGATTATGACCTGAGCCGAATGCAGATGCTTAACCTCCTGAGCCACCCAGGCACCCTGGAACAGAGATTTAAAATAGACTGGGCAATTACAGGTTTTGTCAGTTGCTGTTAAGGTGTCTCATACTTTTATGGCAGTTGAGAAAGTAGTACCTATAAGATGCCAAAGCACTTTGGATGACACCACCATCCTACCTCATTAATAGCTTTACTGGGGTTTCAGTATAAGAGAATTACCTGTTACATGCCAGATATAGTTCAATATTATTCACTGGACTGAATCTGTAATCATTTGTTATATTCTGTATACTTGGCAATGTGCTAAACCATGTAGAAATCAAAAATCAAAGTCAAAATCGTGATCTCTGCCAAAGAATCCCCACTCTTTTTGAAAGAGGACAGACGTGAAGACACTAGTGGGTAGAAAGAGCAAAGACTTTAGAGATTTTGCAGTCATATCCTTACTAGATCTGTGGCCTTGGGCATTTATTTAAACTTTCTTGAGTTTGTTTCGTTATATGTAATATGGGATACTAATGTCAGTCTTAGAAAATTGTTATGATCATTAATACCTGGCACATAAACACTTAGTAAATGATACCTGTTATTACAGTTTTTGTTATCAGGACTGATAGGCTATTGAAAACATTGTAGTTTATTACACTAAATAACTTTGTTTACTGATTGTTGTTAAGTGCTCAATCTTTGTTTTCTTCTTTAGAGATGATGAAGAGAAAAAAAAATCTCCATCTGAAGGTACTGATGAGAAGGCTAATGGAACACATCCAAAGACCATCAGTCGTATTGGGAGCACTACCAACCCATTCTTAGACATTCCTCATGACCCAAATGCTGCTGTGTACAAAAGTGGATTCTTGGCTCGGAAGATCCATGCAGATATGGATGGAAAGAAGAGTAAGCACAATTTGTTGTCATTGTCTATTTCATTTATTTCATCTTGAGGCTAAAATTTAAAGTGAATTTATCTGAAGTAAAGTCAAGCATGAAGAAAAAATATATTAGGTTTATCTAGAGAAATATTAACTGAAGTTTGATGAAGCCTGTAACCCTAAGTCAGAAAACTATTGTGGCACCTACTCTTCTCCAAGTAGAATTATAGGGCTTCAGAAATGGAAGACCTCTTGCAGATAATTCATTTCCAACCTTTTGTTCAATTATTTACTCTTGATTTCAGCAAATAATTCTGGATACTTAACTATGTACTAGCCATCAAAAATATAGCAGCCAATGGGATGGGCAAGGTCCATGTCTTCATGGAGTTTACATCTCTGGTGGTTGAGGGGAAGAGTGAATTTATAACACATAAAATAATCAATAATGTAGGATCCTACAGACAAGGAAGGGAAAGAATTATGGTCTGCACATATTTGAAGGGATTGGCCTCTATGGGAGATGGATAGGTATGTCATAAGCAAGTATGATTAGTACTAGAAAATTAAAGGAGTCCCATATGATGGCTCTGTGAAGTATGAGACATCATTATCTAGTGACAGGTAATAGTGTTAGAAATTTGAAAGAAATTAAGTATGTTTCTGTGCTTGAGTAACCTATGCAGAGGGTGAAATAGCAATTTGATATAGTTGAACAGGCTAAGGTAAGCTAGTATGTATGCTCAAAATTAGTGGGTTAAACCTTTAGGGTGTTCCTGCCTATCGACAAACACAAATAGGCACTGCTTGGATGGACAGTACCACTATTTCCATCTGTAGCTGGGTACTTTTTCTTAATGTGTTAGCACGTTTTATTGGGTTATGGTCAAGAGAAATATTGTAACAGAGTGGCTTTGACACTGACATACGATGCTGAGTAAGTTTCTCAGTTTTTCCAAGTTCCTTAGGAGTACCTCTATCATATATCCTATACTCTATATACTAGCCTATTAGACTACTTAATTTTCTGGAAGAGAATTTTTTCAGGACTCATAGTTGCAAGTGGCAGCAAGTCTAACTGGCTTAGGAAAAAAAGGGCAAGGGCACACTTAAAATGAGGAGTGTTGCCAGGACACTTTGTCCATTTCTGTCTCTGCATTATATTGCATGTCACCTTTACTCTTTGAAAACAGGTCTCTCTTACATGGCAAGATACATGATTATTAGCAGCATTTTAGAAAATGTGTTCAATTTTGTCAACAAAAAGTATTCTCATTCTTTCCTAATTTTGAATTTACTATATTCTGGGAAGAACTCTGATTTGTATGACTGAGAGATGGAATACTATAATTGTCAGCACTCACTTGGTTGAAATGCAAAAAGGGAAAGTTCCCTCAAGAACGAATAAGATACAGTTTTCATGGAAAAGGGGTTTCTTTTTGGCAGACAATGCACTAGATATTCATCTCTTTGTTGCCAGCATACATGCATACACTTTCTCCAGCCAATTCAAGCAAAGCTTTTGGAGAACATAGTACCATTTTTCATTTATAACCACAGATATACTCATCTCTGTCCCACATGTCGTGTCTAGGAGTGGCTCCCATCTCCAAGGTTTAAATTTGCTGGTCAGTGTCCATTTTCCCTAGGTAGGGATGTAAATTCACGCTATAGTCTAAATAAAAGTACAGAAATATATGACATAGTTTATATGAAGTACTAGAAACAAAAAGTAGAATAACTGCAGTTTAAAATACCAGTTCAGGAAAGGCAAAAAAGGAAGCAATACCAATCATTGATTTAGTGTATTTTACTACATTCTGCAGAGTTAACCTACTTGAACATCTTTTCATTGATTCACTTCCCTAGCAATGGATTGACATAATTGATTAACTTATTCCAAAGAGTCCCTAGATTTGGCCTACCAGTGAAATTTTCTTTCTGTCTTGTTTTCCTGGTACACTTCTAAGGATTATTGGAGAAAATTACCTTGCTGGAAGCTCTGCTCCCTTAGCAGCCCACTGTATATGAGTATAGGTACAAAACCTGGGAGTTGCTTAATAGTTGAGCCATCCTAGACATTTTATATCACGCTAGATTTTCCTGCCGATATAATGCCTTTAAACCCTTAGTTAACTCCTCTGAGACCTTGAGATTCATTAGGTCAGTTTTAAGTGTCATGGGACTTTTATCTTTTTAGCAACTTAAGAATTTCTGCCTAGGTGAGACACTCCCCCAAAGACCAGCACAAGCCCCTGCCCACATCATGTCCCTAAAGCCTAAAGTTTTAAAAGTCAGCAGACTTGGCTGGATATAGCTCAGAGGGCATGGCATTACACCTGGAGAGAAGTCAGACAAACAACCCAGAGGGAGACTGTACGAATAAACAGTGGGGAGATTATTCACTCTTCTTGGCCTGCCTCCCAGAGAGGCAGCATGCATAGTACTCCTCTCCAGGAACAGAGAAACCGGGTAGGGCCATTTCCTCCACCACCCCTCAGCATAAACACAGAGCCACCTGGGGTAAGCAGCAAAGTGCCCACACTGGCTGGCTAACCTGCTTACACCAAGTCACATCCCTGCAGTCTGGTAGTACTGCCCTTCTCCATAAAGCTTGCCTCTGTCCCAGTGCTGCAGGCCATTTCCACAGAAGATCAGCAGAATTCCCTGCCCACACCACAGCTCCTGACCAGAGTTCTTTATGGCTTCAGTTCAAGTGGAAATATCAAGTCTCATTTAACATGCAGACCAAAGTGCACCTAGTTAAAACATGCCACATTCTAGTCAAGGACCAAACACTTCTCATTTCAGGCAAGGAGAACCCCTGCAGAAACTGACCTGAAGGATACAGCAGCCAAAACACAGTAGTAGAGAGCACACAGCACACACCAGAGACCCTATCTGATGTACCAGGTTCTGGACCTATATGATCTCTTCTTGATAAAGCCATGATTGTCAGGAGCAGGAAACATACATGCTTTTCTAACACAGAGAGGAAGAGAGATTTAAAGAAAAGCCAAGGACATAGAAATTTATCCCAAATGAAAGAAAAAGATAGGGTCACAGCCAGAGAACTAAGCAGAACAGATAGAAGTAATATGACTGATGGGGAATCCAAAGCAACAATCATAAGGTTACTTGCTAGCTTAAGAAAAGAATGGAAGACCAGGGAGACCCTTATTACAGAAATAAAAGAGTAAAAAAACAATTAGAAATGAAAAATTCAGTAACTGAGATTCAAAACAGGCATGATGCAATGAACACAAGGATGGAAGAAGCAGAGGCAGAAAGAAGTGACATACAAGATAAAATAATGAAACATAAGCTGAACAAAAGAGAAAGAATTTTGCAATATGAGAATATACTTACGGAACTCAGTGACTCCATCAAATGTAATAAAATCCATATTATAGGTGTACTAGAAGAAGAAGACAGAGAAAAGAGGACAGGGAATTTATTTGAGAAAATAATGTATGAAAAGAGAAAAGTCTTAAAAACAGCAAGACAAAAAGAAGTCCCTAACTTACAGGGAAGACCCATGAGGCTAGCTTCAGATCTCTCAACATAAATTTGGCAGGCTAGGTGGTAGTGACATGATATGTTTATAGTACTGAATGGGAAAAATCTGCAACCAAGAATAGCAAGGCTGTAATTCAGAATAAAAAAGGTAAAAAGAGTTTCTCAGACAAAGAAAACTAAAGGAGTCCATAGCCATTAAACCAACCCTGCAGGAAATATTAAAATATTAAAAGGGAAAAAATATTAAAAGCAAAGACCAAAGTGACAAAGACAAGAATGTAATAGAGAAAATTTCCCAAAACAACAAGCCAAGTAATAAAATGGCACTAAATACATATCTATTAGTAATTACTCTTAATGTAAATAGATTAAGCACTCCAATCAGAATATGCAGTGTCAGAATATATTAAAAAAAGAAGACCCATTTATCTGCTTACAAGAAATTGATTTTAGACCTAAAGACACCTATGCATTGAAATTGATGGAATGGAGAAATACTTATCATGTAACTGTACATCAAAATAAAGCCAGATTAGCAGTACTTCTATACAACAAACTAGACTTTAAACCAAACACTGTAAGAAGAGATGAAGGGCATTATATCATAACCAAGGGGACAATCTAAAAAGAAGAGTAATTGGAAGTATTTATACAGGCAGTGTGGAGTCACCCCAATATATAAAACAATAACAAACATAAAGGAACTCATTAATAATAATACAATAATAGTAGGGGACTTTATCTCCCCAGTTACATCAATGAACAGATATCTAAGCAGAAAATTGACAAAGAAACAATAGCTTAATAACTTTGGATGATGCACTGGACCAGATGGACTTCATAGATATATTCAGAATATTTCATCCTAAAGTGGCAGAATGCACTTTAATGCAGGTTCTTTTTGAGTGCACATGGAATGATGTCCAGAATAGATTATATACTAGGTCACAAATCAGGCCACAAGTACAAAAAGATTGAGATCATGCCATGCATCTTTTCTTTTTTTTTAATATCAAAATTTTTTTATTTAATTTCTTTTCAGTGTAACAGAATTCATTGTTTATGCACCACACCCAGTGCTCCATGCAATACATTCCCTCCGTAATACCCACCAGCTGGCTCCCCCAACCACCCATCCCCTGCCCCTTCAAAACCCTCAGATTGTTTTTCAGAATCCATAGTCTCTCATGGTTCATCTCCCCTTCCAATTTCCCTCAACTCCCTTCTCCTCTCCATCTCCCTATGTCCTCTATGTTATTTGTTATGCTCCACAAATAAGTGAAACCATATGATAATTGACTCTTTCTGCTTGACTTACTTCACTCAGCATAATCTCCTCTAGACCTGTCCATGTTGATACAAAAGTTGGGTATTCGTCCTTTCTGATGGAGGCATAATACTCCATAGTGTATATGGACCACACCTTCATTATCCATTCATCCGTTGAAGGGCATCTTGGTTCTTTCCACAGTTTGGCGACCATGGCCATTGCTGCTATAAACATTGGGGTACAGATGGCCCTTCTTTTCACTACATCTGTTTCTTTGGGGTAAATACCCTTGCATCTTTTCTGACCAGAGTGCCATGACTTGAAGTCAACCACAAAAAAAAAAAAAATTTTTTTTTTGAAAGACCACAAACATATGGTGGTTAAACAACATGCTACTAAACAATGAATGGGTCAACCAGGAAATCAAGGAAGAAATAGAAATGTATGTGGAAACAAATAAAAATGAACACAACAGTCCAAAGCCTTTGGGATGCAGCAGAAGCAGTCCTAACAGGGAAAACAATAGCTATACAGGCTCAACAAGCAAGGAAAATCTTTAACAACCTAACCTTATTTCTAAAGAAGCTAGAAGAAGAACAATAAATGAAGCCTAAATCCAGTATAAAGAAGAGAATACTAAAGATTAGAGCAGAAATGAATGATATAGAAACTAAAAAAAAAAAAAAATCAATGAAACCAGGAGGTGGTTCATTGAAAAAATGAATAAAATTGCTAAGTCCCAAGCCAGACTTACCAAAAAGAAAAGAGAAAGGAACCAAATAACTAAAATCAAAACAGGAGACAAAAATTAACCACCAACACCACAGAAATAAAATTATAAGAAAATATTATGAAAAACTATATATGCACAAATTGGACAAACTGAAAGAAATGGATGTATTCCTACAAACATGTGAACCACAAAAACTGAAACAGGGAGAAATAGAAAACTTGAAGAGACCAATAACTAACAAAGAAATCCAGGGCTAGGTGGCTTCATGGGTCAATTCTACCAAACATTTAAACGACAGTGATTACCTGTTCTTCTCAAACTATTTAAAAAAATAGAAGAGGTAGGAAAACATCTACATTTATTCTATAGGCCCAGAATTACCCTGAATTCAAAATAAAAATTCCACTAAAAAAGAGAACTAGAGGCCAATATCCCTGATGCTTGTGGATGTACAAGTTCTCAATAAAATAGTAGCAAACCAATCAAACAGTCCATTGAAAAAGCATTCACCACTATCAAGTGGGATTTATGCCTGGCCTGTAAGGGTGGTTCAAGATTAGAAAAACAATCAAAATGATACACCACATTAATAAAAGAAAGACAAGAACCACATGATACTTTCAAGAGATGCAAAAAGAGCATTTGAAAAAAATATGTAACATCCATCATCCATTCATGATAAAAAAAAAAAAGACCCTCAACAAAGTAGAGTTAGAGAGAATATACCTCAACATATAATAAAGGCCATATTGAAAAGCCCACAACTAATATTCTCTTCAATTGGGAAGACCTGGTCGGTAACAAGACAGGGATGTCTGCTCTCACCACTGTTACTTAACATAGTACTGGAAATCTTAAGCATCAGCAATCAGACAACAAAAAGAAATAAAAGGCATCCAAATCGGCAAGGAGGAAGCCAAACTTTCACACTGCACAGACAACATTATACTCTGTATAGAAAACCCAACAGATTCCACCAAAACTCATACATTCCACTAAAACTCATACATGAATTCAGCAAAGTCGCAGGATATAAAATCAATGTACAGAAATCTACTGCATTTCTCTATGCCAATAATGAAGCAGCAGAAATCAAGAAATTGATCCCATTTACAATTACACCAAAACCTCTAAGATTACCTAGGAACAAACCTAACCAGAGAGGTACTCTGGAAACTGTAGAACACTTATGAAAGAAATTGAAGTTTGAGATCCTTATAACTGGTTACTTCCTTTTGTATTTTCCTAGCATTTGTGCTATTGTCATCTCTTTTCCTTGTGTATAAAACTCATAGTACATTGTGATTATTTTTGCTTTAAATAGAAATGTAGTTTTTACTTTTACCCACACATTGACTATTTCTGGCATACTGAGTTTCCTTTTTCATTTCCAAATTTCCATTCAGTATCTTTTCTTTTTCTGCTTAAATAATTTCCTTTAATATGTCTTATATAGTAAAGTCCTGCTAGCAAGAAATGTTCTCATGTCTTACTGGTTTAAAAAGAAAAAGGTACACTGCATCTTAATTTTAGGAATTTTTGATTGCTGGTTGTAGAATTATTTGGCAGTGTTTTCCTTTTCCCTCAGTAATTTAAAAATGTTCTATTTTGCAATGCCCTGTATGGCTTCAGGCAAAAAACCTGCTGACATCATTTATTTCTCTGTACCCATAATGGTTTTATTTTCTCTTTCTGGCTGCTTTAAAATTTTTTTCTTTTTATTTTTGATTTTCAGCAATTTTATTATGAGCTGCCTTAGTGGGATTTTCTTTTTATTTTTCTTGTCTGGTGTTGATTGAATTTCTTGTATTTGTCAGGTTATATTTTTCACCAATTATGGAGATCTTTTAGCCATTATTTCTATAGCACCCACCCCTTTTTCTAGGATTCTCCTTTCCTATATATTTGACTACTTGATACTACACAAAAAGTTTAAGGCTCTGTTCAATTTTTTTCCAAATCTTTTTTATGCTTTCAGAACTTTCTTTTATTTCATGTCTTCGGTTTTACTATAGTATTTGTCATTGCATATATAGCATATTTTTAAATATTTATATATATATATAAATATATAAATATATTTGTAAATATATATTTATATTAATGTAAAAAATATTTTTTAATATTTACCAAAGCTGTATTAACGTCCTTCTCTTTGATTCTTTTCTCCCTGGGATTTCCAGGACTGTTACTTTGATTAATTTTCCTGCTACCTCTAGGTTATAGTTTTCTTTTTCTTTGCATTCCTAGTAATTTTTATTTGAATGCCAGATGTTGTGACATTTCCGGAGACAATTTAGTTATGTGCCATTAAAGAATGTTGGATTTTATCCTGTTGCATAGGTAAGTAACTTATGAATTAACTGAATTCTTAGAGGCTTGCCAACTTTACTCTTTGTCAGGGTATAACCAAATCAGCCTTTATTCCGGAACTTATTTTGCTTTATACTGGGAACCATTATTACTCTTTAGCATCCAGTGCCCTAGTATTACAAAGTCTTTCCCTCCTCTGTCTGATGAAGACATAGACTATTTCCATCCCCACATGGGCTTTTGAAATTGTTCATCTCACAACTGTTTGGTTATTCTTTTCACATGTGACCATATCAGTGCTATAGCCAAGACCTGGGAATTCCTCTGTGGATCTCCAGAGCTATCCTCTTGTGTACCTTTCCTCTCTCTCGTACGCTGATGAACAAATTCCAGCCACCTCAGCCTCACAAAAGTCAGCACAAGTTCTTAATGCTATTTTGGCACCCTCTTTCACTATTGGATCTTAAATACTTCCTTCAAGCAGTTATCTGGGCTTACCTCTTTTGTTCCTTTCTCTTTAGAACCAATTTAAGCTGCCTATTGCACAACATCTGGAAACTTTTGGTTTCTAATTGTTTTCTAATTATGAAAGGAAATAATTTTTTGTAGCAGTTAACCTTTTGTTTTGTAGCAGTTAACCTTTCATGGACATAAGGAGAACTAAACTGATTACTGATCACTTTTGTTAAGAAATTTTTTTCTAGTTGCCTCAGGCCTCAAGACTTAATATTTACTGAGCTATGAAAGTGAAATGGAATTTTAATATCAAGCTCAATGGCAAGGAGGAAGCCAAACTTTCACACCGTGCAGACAACATTATACTCTATGTAGAAAACCCAACAGATTCCACCAAAAAATTGCTAAAATTCATACATGAATTCAGCAAAGTCGCAGGATATAAAGTCAATATACAGAAATCTTTTGCATTTCTCTATGCCAATAATGAAGCAGCAGAAATCAAGGAATCAATCCCATTTACAATTGCACCAAAACCTGTAAGAATAAACTTAACCGGAGAGGTAAAAGAGCTGTACTCTGGAAACTACAGAACACTTGGGAAAAAATTGAAGAGGAAACAAAGAAATGGAAAAACATTCCATGCTCATGGATTAGAAACATTGTTAAAATGTCTATCTACACATTCAGTGCAATCCCTATCAAAATACCACCAGCATTTTTCACAGAGCTCGAACAAATCCTAAAATCTGTATGGAACCACAAAAGACCCTGGATAGCCAAAGCATTCCTGAAAAAGAAAAGAAAAGCTGGAGCCATTACATTCTGGACTTCAACCTATGTTACAGCTCTGTAATGATTACAGCAATATGGTACTGGCACAAAAACAGACACATTGATTAATATAACAGAATAGAAAACCCAGAAATGAACCCGCAACTATATGGACAACTACTCTTCAATACAGCAAGAATGAATATCATGAGAAAAAGTCTCTTCAACAAATGGTGCTGGGAAACTGGATGGCAACATACAAAAGAATGAAACTAGATCAATTTCTTATACCATACACAAAATAAATTCAAAATGGATGAAAGGCCCAAACGTGAGTTGGGAAACCATCAAAAGCCTAGCGAACACAGACAGCAAACTCTTTGGTCTTGGCCAGGCAACTTCTTACTACTCATATCGTCAGAGGGAAGGGAATCAAAAGCAAAAATAAACCATTGTGATTTCTTCAATTTAAAAAGCTAATGCACAGCAAAGGAAACAATCAACAAAACTAAAAGACAGCCTAAGGAATGGGAGAAAATATTTGCAAATGTCATATCTGATAAAAGATTAGTATCCAAAATATATAAAGAACTTGTCAAACTCAATACCTCAAAAACAAATAATCCATTTAAGAAATAGAACACATGAATAGATGTTTTTCCAAAGAAGACAGCCAGATGACTAACAAAACATGAAAAGATGCTCAACATCACTCATCATTAGGGAAATACAAATCAAAACCACAATGAGATACCACATCACACCTGTCAGAATGGCTAAAATGAACAACACAGGAAACAATAGATCTTGGCACCTATGTGGAGAAAGGAGAACCCTCTTTCACTCTCTTGGTGGGAATGCAAACTGGGGCTGCCAGTATAGTAAACAATATGAATGTTCTTCAGAAAGTTAAAACTTGAACTACCCTGTGACCAGCAATTGCACTACTAGGTGTTTATCCAAAGGTTACAGAAATATTGATTCAGAGGGACACCTGCACCCTGATTTACTAACAGCATTTTCAACAACAGCCAAATTATAGAAGGAGCTCAAATATCCATTGACTGATAACTGGATAAAGAAATTGTGGTATAGGTGTGGAGAGTTAAGATAGCAGAGTAGTAGGGGTACCCTTGTCCTGCCTCATCCCTTGAACACAGCTACAGAGATATCCAATCATTTAAACACCTAGGAAATTGTTCTGAGGATTAAGAGAACAGTCTGCACAGTTAAAGAGAGAAAGTGGCATGTACAAGGTGCAGTGATGTGAATTGGAGGACAGAAAAGCCACAGTGCCATGAAGAGGAGGAGGGAGCACTTTCTGTTATGGAAAGAAAGAGAGAAAATGAGAGGAGGACAGAGAGCAGCGCATTGGTTCACACAGGAGAAACACTTCCCCAAAACCATTGACTGGAGAATCCAGAGGAACCGGGCTATCTCTAGTTTTTATAAACAGAAGAGTTCAAAGTTTGAAGTTTTAGAAGACCATACCATTCACAGGATTCCAGCTGGGTGGGCAGCATTTCTCCCAGAGAGAAAGAGGACAGAGACCTGAAAGCAGAAAACATTGTGTAGGGATCCCCTGGGTCACACTGGGAGAGAACATTCCCCTTCCTAGGGTACGTCTGAAAGAGGGTATATTGCCTCTCCAGGGAAAAAAATACCCTCCAGGCACCATTAAGAAGTTCTTCATTAGCAAGGGACAGAAGAATGCACAGAGGGCAGATAACCTGTTCACAGCTTCTCATTGTGCTTTACCATAAACTCCAAGCACCTACACTGCTATGCGTCTGCTTTCCTGGGACAAAACAGCACCAGACACAATGTGGTGAGGTTCTGCTCCAGAGGAGAGGAGTGGGTCTGTGCCATAGCAGGTCCCTTAAGATTTGGAGTTTTGTGTTCCAGGAGAACTGTGGCACTGGATGTGCCCATGGCTCAGGCACAGACAGATTGAAGGCAGGGATCAGCCTGGGACACCAAAGGGAGGTTGTTCACTTTTCTCTTAGGCCTTTCTGAACAGTGTCAGTCTGAGCTCCCCTCTTTGGGGATGAGAGAGTGGGGTGATGCCATCTTTCCCTCTCCCAACAACATGATTGGACCTCAGTGAGCAACTTAGCACCCCTAGTGGAGTCTTGAGCCACTTACACCAAACCCTGCCCACTGCTCCCTGCAGGTGCATATTTACTCAGCAAGTTGGACACTGAGCCAGCACAGCAGGTATCTTCCACAGAGGAATAGTATAAGCCCCCCACATGCACCAAGTCTACTGGCTCATAGAGTGCTCCAAAGTGTCACCTTCAGTTCTGGTGGAAACAGGACCAGGCTTTCTTTTTTCTTTTTCCTATAGAATCAGGTTTATAGTTTATAGTTTTGTTTGTTTGTTCATTTCCTTTTCTCTTTTTTAGTATCAGGCTTTTTTCTTTCTTTCTTTGGAATCAGACTTACCGCTTTTAGTATTTGTGTATTTGTATTTAGTATTTGTGTATTTGTGGGGCTTTTGTCCTTTTCTTTTTTTGGATCACGTTTAGAAAAGGGGGCAGGGCACCCGCATGGCTCAGTTGGTTAAGCGATTGCCTTCAGCTCAGGTCATGATCCTGGAGTCCTGAGATCAAGTCCTGCATCAGGCTCCCAGCTCCACAGAGAGTCTGCTTCTCCCTCTGACCTTCTCCCCTCTCATGTTCTCTCTCACTGCCTCTCAAATAAATAAATAAAATCTTTAGAACTAAATAAGTAAATAATTTAAAAGTTTTTAAAAAAACCAGGCTTATTGTATCAAGCAAATCAAAAGCATACATGGTTAGATGTCTAAACACTCCCCACTGCAAGCAAAGAAGAACTCTGCAGAGGACTGACCAGTGGGAAGGGGAAGCCAAAACACAACAATGGAGTGCACATAGCATATACCAGGAAGACTTCCTGAAGTGCCAAGCCCCGGACAGGGTATTACCCCTTCCTGATACAGCATTACTCTTAGGAGCAGGGAATATAACAAGCTCCAAAAGACAGAAACCTAGAAAAAATTACAAGATGGAGGAATTCTCCCCAAAAGAAAGATCAAGAAGAAATCATATCCAGCAATTTATTCAAAACAGATATAAGCAATATATCTGAACAAGAATTTAGAACAGCAGTCATAAGAATATAGTTGGACTTGAAGGAAGCATAGAAGGCATCAGAGATACCCTTGCTGGAGAGAGAAAAAACATAAAAAGTAGTGAGACGGAAAGAAAAAATGCTTTAACTGAGATGCAAAACTGAATGGATAAAATTGTAATGAGGATGGAAGAATCAGAGGAGTCAATAGGTGATAGAAAAGATAAAATTATGGAACATAATGAAGATGAAAAGAAGAGAGGAAGAAAACTATTCACAAAATTAACTTACAGAACACAGCAACTCCATAAAGTGCAATAATATCCATATCATATGAATCCCAGAAGAAGAGCAGGTTATTGGGGCAGAAGGTTTATCTGAACAAATCATAGCTGAGAACTTTCCTAACCTGGGGAAAGAAACAGGCGTTGAAGTCCCAAGAGGCACAGAGAACTCCCCTCAAAATCAACAAAAACAGATCAAGACAATGACATATTGTTGGGTCCATAATCAAAGGAATAAGACTTATACAAAGCGAAGGTCAAGCAAAGCTTTATTTCACGCCAAGCATGAAGAATCAAACCAACCGTTCGGGGCCGTGCCTCTTACAGAGAGGGCGACCTCTCTCTGCCTTACAGACTAGCTTTTAAGGGCAAAGGCCATGTGGTTGGACCTGGCCACGCACAGGTGGCCAATGAGATTGTAACACACAGAGAAAGCTGCACAGTCATGCTAGGTCACACCTAAGTGACCAATTGAATTACAATTTACCCTATAGTAGATATTTGAACTAGACTATCACCTTAGTCAGAATTGGCACCCAAAGGGCACCTGTAGGGCGGGGCCCATACTCCTTGGTAGTAGGGAGACAGTATGCGCCCCCACTGATTGGATACCTCCACCTGGCCTGACCCACCCTTGTATTTGGGCTTTGTTACCTGGGACTGGTTTCCAGGACTTGTTTTTAAGTAAGTCCCCTGGGGTAAGGGGTGGGGGGCAGGGACAGTTTAAGGTTTACTGTATAAACAACAAAGTCATTGTTTAACCAGATGGAATCACTCTGGCTAAATAGGCCCTTACAATATCATGGTGAAACTTGCAAAATATAAAGAGAATTCTGAAAGCAGCTAGGGACAAAAAAATTACTTTACCTGTAAGGGTAGATGCATAAGGTTAGCAGCAGACCTGGCCACTGAAACTTACAAGGCCAGAAGAGAGGGCAGGAAATACTCAACATGTTAAGTGGGAAAAATATGTAGCCAAGAATACTTTATCCAGGGGCGCCTGGGTGGCTCAGGTCTGCCTTTGGCTCAGGTCATGATCTCAGGGTCCAGGGCTCAGCAGGGAAGTCTGCTTCTCCCTCTACCCCTGCTTGTGCTCTCTCTCCCTCAAATGAATAAATAAAATCTTAAAAACAACAACAACAACAACAACAACAACTTTATCCTGCAAGGCTGTCATTCAGAATAGAAGGAGAGATAAAGAGTTTCTAAGACAAGCAAAAACTATAGGAGTTCATGAATTCTAAACCACCTTGCAAGAAATATTAAAGGAAACCCTTTAAGCAGGAAAAAGAGACCAAAACAACAAAGACTAGAAAGGAACAGAGACAATCTATAGGAAGAGCAACTTGACAGGAAATACAATGGCTCTAAATTCATATCTATCAATATTATTCTGAATGTACGTGGACTCAGTGCTCCAAAACAAAGACATAGGGTATCAGAATGGATTAAAAAAACAAGACTTATTGATACACTGCTTACACAAGATGAATTCTTTTTAAACAAAACCATTTATAATTCCATTGAAGATTCTTTACAAGTTTGCAAAGTGTGAGGATTTATTGTCCTCTTTAAAATAATTTAATGATCTCACCACAACAAAATGCATGTTTATACATTCAATTTTTAAACAACTGGGAGAAATCTTCTCTAAAACTATTGATGATACTGCTGCACAACTGCATTCCAACAACAGTAACTAAACAGATGCACCAAGGTGGACTTTTTTTTTTTTTTAAAGATTTTATTTATTTATTTGACAGGCAGAGATCACAAGTAGGCAGAGAGGCAGGCAGAGAGAGAGAGAGAGAGGAGGAAGCAGGCTCCCTGCTGAGCAGAGAGCCCGATGTGGGGCTCAATCCCAGAACCCTGAGATCATGACCTGAGCCGAAGGCAGAGGCTTGACCCACTGAGCCACCCAGGCGCCCCCAAGGTGGACTTTAGACCCATAGACATCTCCAGATTCAAAGTGAGGGGATGGAGAACCATTTATCACTTTAATAACATCAAAAGAAAGCTGGAGTAGCCATACTGATGTCAGACAAACAACACTTCGAACTAAAGACTGTAATAAGAGATGTAGTGGGATAGTGTATCATAATAAAAGGGTCTATCCAACAAGAAGATCTAACAGTTGTAAATATTTATGCCCCAACTTCTGAGCAGACAAATATATAAATCAATTAATGACAAGGAAGTTCAACTGATAATAATACAATGACAGTAGGGAGTTTTAACACCCCACTCACAGCAATTGAACAAATCATCTAAGCAGAAAATCAACAAGGAAAAAGGGCTTTGAGTGACACACTGGACCAGATGGACTTCACAGATATATTCAGAGCATTTCATACTAAAGCAGCAGAATACAGGTTCTTTCCAAGTACACAAGGAACATTCTCCAGAATAGGTCATATACTAGATCACAAGTCAGGCCTCAACCAATACAAAAAGATTGAGATTATACCATACATATTTTCAGACCACAATGCTGTGAAACTTGAAGTCAGTCACAAGAAAAATTTGGAAAGACCACAAATACATGGAGGCTAAAGAATATTCTACTAAAGAATGAATGAGCTAACCAAGAAATTAAAGAATACATGGAAGAATGAAAATGAATACATGACAGTCCCAAACTTTTGGGATACATCTAAAGTAGTCATAGTTGAAAAAGAAAACCACACCTAGTAGCATCACAATACTGAACTTCAAGCTATATTACAAAGCTATAATCATCAAGACAGTATGGTACTGGCACAAAAACAGAAACAGAGAAATGGTACAGAATAGAGAACCCAGAAATGTACCCTCAACTCTGTGGTCAACTAATCTTCGACAAAGCAGGAAAGAATATCCAGTGGAAAAAAAGGCAGTCTCTTCAGTAATGGTTTTGGGAAGATTGGACAATAACATGCAAAATTATGAAACTGGACTACTGTCTTACACCACACACAAAAACAAATTCAAAGTGGATGAAAGACCTAAATGTGAGACAGGAAACCCTCAAAATCCTACAGGAGAACACAGATAGAAACCTCTTTGACCTTGGCTGTAGCAACTTCTTACTAGACGCTATTTGTTGAGGCACCTGAGTGACTCTGTAGGTTAAGCATCTGCCTTTGGCTCAGGTCATGATCTCAGAGTCCTGGGATCAAGCCCTGCATCAGGCTCCCTGCTCAGTGCGGCATCTGCTTCTCCCTGCCCCTCTGCCCCTCCCCCTGCCCATGTGCATGCTTTCTCTCTCAATAAATAAATAAAATCTTCTAAAAAAAAATAAAAATTTCTGCACAGCTAAGGAAACAATCAACAGAACTATAAAACAGCCTATGGAATGGGAGAAGATACTTGCAAATGATATATCTCATAAAAGGTTAATACCCAAAATCTATTAAGAATTTGTCAAACTCAACACCCAAAAAACAAATAACCCAGTTAAGAAATGGGCTGAAGACATGAATAGACATTTTCCAAAGATGACATCCAGATGGCTAACAGACACATGAAAAGATGCTCAATATCACTCATCATCAGGGAAATACAAATTGAAACCACAGTGAAATATCACTTCACACCTGTCAGAATAGCTAAAATTAACAACACAGGAAACAACAGATGTTAGTGAGAATGCAGATAAGACCCCTCTTGGACTATATGGGGAATGCAAACTGGTTCAGCCAATTGGAAAAATAGTATGGAAGTTCCTCAAAATGTTAAAAATAGAATTACCCTATGACCCAGCAATTGCACTACTAGGTATTTACCCAAAGGGTACAAAAGTACAGATTCGAAGGGGTGCATGCACCCCCTATGTTTGGGGAAGAATTATGGACAATAGCCAAATTGTGGAAAGTGCCAAGTATCTGTAGACTGATGAATGGATAAAGAATATGTGTATATGCATACAAAGGAGTATTACTTAGCCATCAGAATGAATGAAACCTTGCCTTTTGTAACAATGTAGTGGAACTAGAGTGTATTCTACTAAGTGGTTTCAGTCAGTCAGAGAAAGACAAATACCATATGATTTCACTCATATGTGGAATTTAAGAAGCAATGCAAATGAACAGAATGGATGGATAGGAAAAATACAGTAAGATAAAAATAGAGAGTCAGGCAAACCATAAGAGACTCTTAACTATAGATAACAAACAGGTTTGCTGGAGGGGGAGTTGTGGATAGGGAATGGGCAAAATGGGTGATAGGAACTAAAGAGGGCCCTTGTTGTCTTGAGCAGTGGGTATTATATGTAAGTGATGAATCACTAAATACTACTCCTGAAACCAATGCTACAATCTATATTAACTAACTTGAATTTAAATAAAACTTGGAAGAATAAAAAAATGTATGACCTGGAGATCAAAAGCAAAGTATAGTGAAATAGACACAGTATTGTATTATAGTCCTCAAACTTGCTGAGAGACTAGATCTTTTATTTGCACCACAAAAAGGAAATGACAGTGATTGACATGATAGTGGTGCTATTGCTACAGTGGCAATCATATCACAATATATAAATATATCAAGTCAACATGTTGTATACCTAAAATTTACATAATGTTACATGTCAAATATATTTCATTTTTAACTATAGCTGAACAAAAGAAGACTCCTCTTAATAATAGGATTACCTGAAGTTGGTAAAGAGCATATACCGAAATCCTATTTCCAGCATCATACTTAATAATGAAGGACTGAATGCTTTCCCCCTGAGATTGGGAAGGGACTGATATGCTTACCACTTTTACTCAACATAATACTGCAATTCTGCCAGTGCAGTAAGGCAAGATAAAGGAAAAAAATTAGAAAATTAGTTGGAAAAATAAAACTGTCTCTGTTCACGGATGACATGATTGTCTATATATAAACTTCCAAGGAAACCTACCAAAAAGTGCAAAAGAAAAATCATAGTATTTAGTGTGAGTTCAGCCTTGTTGCAGATTAAAAGATCTACACAATAAAATATATCCGTTTCTACATACTAACAATATGTGGAAACCAAGTTAAAAATGCAATTCCACTTACAATTACTTTAAAAAAATGTATTACTTAGTGTGATGGATAGAATTGTGCCCCCCCCCCAAAATTCACACACTGAAGCCCTTACCCCAAATGTGACTTTAGGAGATAAGGCTTTTAGGAATTGAGGTTAAATGACATCATAAAGTTAGAATCCTAATCCAGTAGGATTGGTGGTCTTAAAAGAAGAGGAAGATCTCTTTCTTTCAGTCTCCACATGCATGCACTGAGGAAATGCCATGTGAGTACTTGAAGAGAGCTCTTAGTAGAACCCAACCATGCTGAACATTGATCTCACACTTCCAGACTTCGGAACTGTGAGAAAATAAATTCCTGTTCTTTAAGCCACACAGTCTGTGATAATTTGTTAAGGCAACCCAAGCGGACCAAGCCACTTAGGTATGCACTTAAAACATGTACAGTATTTGTGTGCTGAATATTAGAATATTGTGATGAAAATAATCAAAGAACTAAGTAAATGGAGAGGTAGAGAAATTCAGAGGTAGGGAAATTCAACATAGTAAAGATGTGCCCAAAAGAAAATAATGCCTATGAAACATTTAAGTTCTGCATTTTTTGTATTGTTGGGGACAGTCTGTCACTATGTAGCGTGTATTTAAATGACAAGAGGTCCTATGCAGGCTGAGCATTTCTATTCCTTGGCCAACACAGTCCTTTTGTATATTTTGAATTGCATGAATTTTGTTAGGCATTTCCTTGTTGACCATAGTTTCACAATAATTGCTACTTTTCTGGCCCCATATTCTTTGGAGATTGTGACCCCAATCCCTGTCCTCCATTTAGACTAAGGTAGCACACAAGAGATGGGGGCAGGCAGATAAATAAGATCATACTTACTGCTGTCTTTGTATTTTAGTGGTATCAATGTGGAAAGAAGTAAAGTGGTTGTCTAGTTTTTATTACCACAGCCTACATAAGGTGAGGTGCAAGTAATGATTTTTTTTCCCTACATGAATTAAGCACTCCTTGAGTACCTAAGACCATGTATGTATAAAGATTTATGTTAAACATAGCTTCTCTCCTAAGTAGCTTGCATCCAGGTATAATTTGTAGGGAGTAATTACAATCTATCATCCATAGTACCATACATGATGTTCAAAGTCGAGTGGAAGAAGTGCTATTGAGACTGTGCTTACATTTTCTCAGATAACAAGACATTGATAGGACCAGTGAAATTGAAGAGAGCCCAGGAGCAGCAGTATCCATAGTTTATAACTTGGAAGATGTCATAAGAAGTATTTCAGATAATTAGGGACATCAGAAATGCTTCAGTAAATGGTCCAGAGTATGGGGGTTCAAGTATGCGGATGTGATATGTAGGGGGGTATGGTGTGTGTGGTAGGAGGGTATGTGATATGTGTTCATGTGGGGTATGGTAGGGTGTGTGTGTGTGTGTGTGTGTGTGTGTGTGTGTGTGCTCCACATCAGTCCCACCAGGAAAATCAGTTCCAGGGAAATTAAAAGTAAAAACGAGACAAAATCTAAAATTTTCAGGAGAAACTGTGGAACAGTGTCTTTTATTATCTTTGGGTAGAGAAAGATTTCTTAAGATTTAGAAAAGCAAAAACAGTGAAATATGTTGATACATGTGATTACATTAAAAGTAGACTTTTTTGTATTAAAATCCTTTTTTAAAAAATTAAAAGACAGTCCATAGATTGGGAGAAGATACTTGTAGCACATTGGCAGGATTACCATCCATAATACACATTTAAAGAAATCTTTAATTAGTTAGAAAAGGCAGCCCAATAGAGTAAGGAGCAACAATATAAACATATATCATCCACAGAAAGAGAAATTCAGATGATCAAAAAATATGAAGAGCTACCCAACTTCAGCAGTAATCAATGATATTCATATTAAACACGTAATGTTACATTATTTCACATATTTCACATACCAATGTCATTGACAAGACTTTGAAAGAATGATAACAAATGTTGGCAAGCATTTAGAGCAAGGAGCTCTCTCCTACCCTGTGAGTGTATCAGTAGTATCACTCCTTTGGAAGACAGTTGGCAATCATCAGTAGAGTTGAAAATACTTCAACCAGTCAATCCAATCCTACTTAGGTACGTATCTACAAAAACTCTGGCAGGTTTTTTTTTTTTTTTAAATACTTTATTTATTTGACAGAGAGAGTGAGAGTACAAGTGGGGGAGCAGCAGACAGAGGCAAGGCGAGGAGAGGCGAGAGGGAGAGGCAGGCTCAAGCAGGCTCCCTGCTAAATAAGGAGCCCAATGCAGGGCTCAATCCCTAAAAGGCAGTTGCCTAACTGACTGAGCCACCCAGGCACCCCAAAAACTCTTGCAGTTTTATGAGGGAAAATTTCTTGGCAACATTATAATAGTTGAGAATGAAATAACCAAAATAGACCTTAATAAGGGATTGGATGGGTTTAATGAATTCATATAACAAAAAAACTATGTAGCAGTGAAAAGGAAGGAACAAAAATTCCATGTATCAACATCATGGCTCTCACAAGCATGATGTGAAATGAAAAAAAAGTTCTTTTTTAATTGAATTTAATTGTATTTAAATTCAGTTAATTAACATATAGTGCATTCTTAGTTTCAGAGGTAGAGTTCAGTGGTTGCTCAGTTGTATGTAACACCCAGTCCTCATTACATCACATGCTCTCCTTAATGCCCATCACACAGTTACCCCATCCCTCTCCCCTCCAGTAACCCTTAGTTTGTTTCCTGTAGTTAAGAGTCTCTATGGTAGGGCACCTGGGTATCTCAGTCAGTTAAGTGTCTGCCTTTGGCCCAGGTCATGATAGCAGGATCCTGGGATGGAGCCCTGCATTGGGAGACTTCTCAGTGGGGAGTCTGCTTCTCCCTGTCCCTCTGTTTCTCTACCCTGCTTGTGCTCTCTCTCGCACACACTCTCTCTCTCTCTCTCACTCTCTCAAATAAATAAATCTTTTTTTAAAAAAGCTCTTACAGTTTGTCTCTCTCTCTGATTTAATCTTATTTTAATTTTTCCCTCCCTTCCCCTAAGATTCTAAAGCATGTAAAACAACACTGTTTTTAGTAGGAATACATTCACACATAGAAATAATTACATATGGAATAGTGGTTAACTCTGGCAGAAGGGAGAGTCAGTGAGGAGTACACAGCAGTTCAACTATACTGATCACTTTTTTAAAAAAATTAGGTGATGGGTGTCTGGGTGGCTCAGTTGGTTAAGCTGCTGCCTTTGGCTCGGGTCATGATCCCAGGGTCCTGGGATTGAGCCCCATATCGGGATCCCTGCTCAGCGGAGGGCCTGCGACTACTCTTCCCTCTGCCTGCCGCTCTGCCTTCTTGTGTTCTCTATCTCTCTGTCAAATAAATAAACAAAATCTTAAAAAAAAAAATTAGGTGATGGTGTATGTTTGCTTTATTGCTCTTGATGAAGTTTAGATGCATAAATGTTTTATAGTTTTTAAAAACTTGATAGAACACATGATTGTATGGGAACTTTAGAAAGAGTGGAGGATATTTTTTCTTGAAATCTGTGAGAAAAAGAATAGTTGGAAAAGCCAAAAAAACCCCCAAAATTAGTAATCACCATAACTACAATATAACATTTTAGAACTTCACCACAATAATAGAATTTTGGTTGTCCTTTACATCTAAAAATGGAAAAGAGTTAATTATGGTTGCATAGTAGATGTAATGTAAATATTGTCCACCTTGACTCAGTTAGAGTACACATGAAAGAAGGTGGGGTAAAAGTAGAGAGGAGAACCAAAGGAATCCACGGAGAGCCATTAACTTGCTCTTACAGAAAACTGAAAGAGACTACCTATATTGAGGAAACAGAAAATAATCAAAGCATGTGCTTTTAAACTACTGAGGTGCAAATAAAAGCCATACAAATATATAGAGAAGATGGAATGAAGTGGTTAATTTTGCTAAACACTCATCTTGCAGCAGAAAAATCAATGGAGAATTTTACAGTCTGTTTATTATGACAGCACCTTGTTTAGGGATATAATAGAAATTAACTACCCAGAGAAATAGCTCAAATGTTAAAAAGTGGTTTGTTTTAGAAAATGGGATTGGAAGACTTGTGAAGAAGTGAACCAAGGTGGCTAATTGTGTGGATGTATTACTTTAATAATACTTTTTTTTTTTTAAAGATTTTATTTATTTATTTGACAGACAGAGATCACAAGTAGGCAGAGAGGCAGTCAGAGAGAGAGGAGGAAGCTGGCTTCCCACTGAGCAGAGAGCCCAATGCGGGGCTCGATCCCAGGACCCTGGGATCATGACCTGAGCTGAAGGCAGAGGCTTTAACCCACTGAGCCACCCAGGCGCCCCAAGACTCTTTTAGTGGCTCAAAGCAAAGCAATTATTTCAAAAGTATGCTAAGATACTTTCCCCCTCCTTTCCACTTTTCTGTGCTCTGGGCTTGCTGTTGATACAAGGTTAAGGAGCACCACCTTTAGGGCAGCCCTTTGAGTTCTCATGTGGTAGTTTGACCTGTGACAGTCTAGTTTTGGTAGCATTTTATCTATTTTTGATGGGGAATCCCTCTTCACAATTCTACATTTAGATTAAAAAATAATAAATTTTAAGTTTTTAAATTCCATTTTCATGGCTAATGTCTTCAATTTAAAATCCTTTCCTGAAATGGACTAAAGTTGTTTTTCTGAAAGAGACCATCCACCATTCTGAAAAGCTCTTGACAAGGGCCCATGGAATAAGAACTGCAATCTTTTAGCACCAAAAGATCTTTGTTCATTATTTCTGACATACTTCTTTCTGGAAGAGGAATGCACTGTTTTCACTGTATCTGATTTTTAGATATTATTCTATTTGAACTGTTGACTCCAAATATTTTTGATGTAGTTAACATTTGTGGGGAAAAAAAGAAAATAATGTTGATGTCTCTGTTTTGGTTATTTAATGCAGTATGAAATTCTTCAGTAATTTGGTAAAAATTTAAAATGAAAAACAATACTGTTTTTTAAAGGAAATAATTACAGTGACAAATTCATTTACAAAAGTTTTATCACTGGATAGTACAGACTTAATTTGAGTTTTGAAACTAGTAATCAGTCTTACTCAGATTTTCTATTTCTTCCTGATTCAATCTTGGGAAATTATATGTTTCTAGGAATTTATCGATTTCTTCTAGGTTCTACAGTTGTGTATAAGGTTTGTAGTAGTCTCTTAAAATCCTTTGTATTTGAATCATGAATCTTGAATCCAATAGGAAATCTTCTTAGATCAATAACAAAAACGAAAGTTGAACTAGGGGTCAGAAATCTCCTAAGCAAAGAAAATAGCCCAAGACCACAGTTTCATTGATGAATTCTACCAAACATTTTAAAAAAATAATCACAGTCATTATCAAATCTTAACAAATAATGGAATAGAGTGAACACATTCAAAATCATTACTACCCTGATACCAAAGCAGGATAAAAACAATACAAGAACAAAAAATTCTAGTTTGTCAAATATAAGTATTGCTACTCTTGCTTTATTTTGACCTCCATTTGTGTGATAAATGTTTCTCCATTCCCTCACTTTCAAGCTATAGGTGTTTTGGGGTCTAAAATGAATCTTTTCTAAGCAGCACATAGATGTGGATGTGGATGTGGCACATAGATGTGGCCTCTCCATTTAGTTGTGGAGTTTTTTTCTGTCAGTTTTCAGGCTGATTTCTGTGGTATTTAGGGTGATTTGATAGTTATCTAGTTGTGTTCCTGAGACTACATAAGCCTAAGGTCTCCTACTGTCCTGCCACCTTGGGAAATCTCTACCCTATGTCTTTTGATGGGAGCATTTAGTGTATTTACATTTAAAGTAATATAGCTGTGTTTTCACTGCCATTTTATTAACTTTTTTGGTTGTTATTGTCATTCTTTTTCTTTTCTTTTATTTATATATCCGACAGAGATCACAAGTAAGCAGAGAGGCAGGCAGAGAGAAAGGGGGAAGCAGGCTCCCCACTGAGCAGATGCTGGGCTTGATCCCAGGTGCCCCTGTTATTGTCATAGAAGTGTTCACTTTTTCTTCTTCTTTTCCTTTCTTTAGTGTTACATTTGTATTCCTTTCCTTTTATTTTTCGTTTACCTAACATAGCTTTTTGATTTGTAGTTACCATGTGACTCATATACAAGTCTATTTTAAGTTGGTTTGCTTGAATTGAAATTTATTCTAAAAGTACTATGTTGTTGTTCTGCTGCCCACGTTTTATGTTTTGATGTGTTATTTTACATCTTTTTATTTTGTGTATCATTTAACCAATTATTATAGATGTAATTGATTTTACCAGTTTTCTTTTAACCTTCATAGTAGTTTGCAAGTTGTTTATTCACTGCCTTTACTGTTTGTTTGCTTTTACCAGTGAGATTTTTTCTCTTATAACTTTTTACTGCTAGCTATGGCTTTTACTTTTCCAATTAAAAAAGTCCCTTTAGGGGCGCCTGGGTGGCTCAGTGGGTTAAAGCCTCTGCCTTCGGCTCAGGTCATCATCCCAGGGTCTTGGGATCGAACCCCACATTGGGCTCTCTGCTTAGCGGGGAGCCTGCTTCCCCCCTCTCTCTGTCTCTGCCTGCCTCTCTGCCTACTTGTGATCTCTGTCTGTCAAATAAATAAATAAAATCTTTTAAAAAATTTTTAAAAAGTCACTTTAAATTTTTTATAAGTCCAGTTTAGTTTCGATGAACTCCTTTATTTGTCTGGGAAACTCTTTCCCTCATTTCTGAATGATAACTTTTTGGGGTAGATTTATTCTTGCTTGTAGGTTTTTGTTTTTTGTTTTTTGTTTTTCCCTTTTAACAATTTAAATATATGATGCCACCCCCTTCTGGCCTATAAAGTTCCTGTCCTTCAAGGATGATAGTCTTATTAGTGTCCCCTTATGTATAACTATCTGGCTTTATCTTGCCACTTTAAAAAATTCTGTCTTTATCTTTAATTTGTGACATTTGAACTATAATCTGTTTTTGTGTGAACCTCTTTGTGTTTGTCTTGTTTGGGGTTCTCTATTCTTGCTGAATCTGGATGTCTGTCCTTCCCCTGGTTGGGGACATGGCCAAGGAAAGATTCATTGAGTAAAATAGGAAGAACAGTACTACGTCTTTCTTTGATGTCATTTTTTTAAACAACATATGTAGTCTTAGCAGAAGTGTTTTAAAATAAGTGTAATATCCTAGTTGTGTGACACATGTATGCATGGTAAAATTATTAGAAGGTAATATACCAAATGTCAATAATGGTAGTCTCTGGTTAGATTGATGATTTTATAGTTTTTTATGTGCTTTTTTTTATGTGCTTTTTCTCTCTTTTTTTCCTTTTTACTTACTCTTGTATTTTTGCTATTGATACTGGACAAGCATGACTTACATTTTCAGGGAAAATCATTATTTTATGTTAAAACATGTTATTTAAAATGTGACATTATGGGCCACCTGGGTGGTGCAGTTGTTTTAAGCATCTGTCTGACTCTTGGTTTCAGGTCAGTTCATGATCTCAGGGTCCTGGGATCGAGCCCTGTGTTGGGCTCCACACTCAGTGTGGAGTCTGCTTGAGAGTCTCTCTCTCCTTCTGCTGCTCCTGCTCACATTGTCTGTCTCTCTTTCTCTAAAATAAAATCATAAAAAAATAAAATGTGGCATTAATATAATGGCATGTTAATGTTCTAATGAAGTATAATTGTATCTAAAATTATAGAAAAACATTTGCAAAATAATGATAAATGGAAAAGGGTATAACAAACATTTATCATATATGATTAACAATTAAAAAAATGACTTAAGGATAGGATGGGTCTATATTTTCCCTCTTCTAAAACTTCACTTAATGGTTGTTGTGATACTGTTCTTATCATAAATAAATTAGGGGCTAGGGGATGATTGTGTATTCGACAAAGGTGGCTTTGTGTTGTTTTAGCAGCACTAAGTAATTTGTATAAAGGATGCTTGTTGCCTTACTCCTGGGAATACATTCCTATTTGCCTTTTTACAAAGTGGAAAGCACTTTAGAGCAACAGAAGGCTAAATAAATGGAAGACATTTGAATTGGAAAAGCCAAGAGTTAAGCACACAGTGGCACCAATTCAGATGCAGTTTATGACTCCTCTGTCTGTGTGAGCAGCCTTGTAGTGTGAGGGTCTGGAGTAATATTTCAGAAGGGGGAGCTGGAAGTCTATCCTGAAGCTTCTAAATTTGGGGAAGAGCAAACAGACTTTTATTACGTGCCCTGGAGAACAGATTCTGTCTGGAGGCTACTCATCCTTGCCACTAGAAATTATTTTTATTGACCTGCAGTAGCTTTTGCCTAGGGGCATTCCAAAGATGACAGGAGCCTTGGGCTGTTTTACAATTACAATAGTTATTTGAATTGCTATTTGTAGAAATGCATGTTCAGCAGGGTCTTTGACTCTGACCTTTCTCAGTCATAATGTTCTTGTGAAGTGACACCTGATTTGGTGTCACTTGATAAGCCTAATTGCCTGATTCAGCAGTTACCTACACTGCTCAGATAGACTATAATGATTTAACCTTACATTTTATTTTAGCACTTAGCTCTCTATAAGTTTTATAATGAGCTCTATAAATTGTTGAAGAAATTATTAAAAAACATTAGTATGCTTGATTTTCTATAATGAAATTATTGAACTTCAGTAACATTTAGCTATGTCCAACTTTTTAAGATGGTTATTAAAAACAGTAAGTTCTCCTGCATGCTCCTTCAGTTTATTAGAATTATGATCATGTTGATTGTAGCTAATAATATTATATCTCACATTTGCATGTTGCCAAGAGAAAAGATAGTAAACATCCTCATCATAAGAAAAAAAATTGCCACCATGTATGGTGACAGATATTAGCTAGACTTACTGTGGTGGTCAATTTCATTATATATACAAATATCAAATCATTACATTATATACCTGAAATTAGCATAATGTTATGTCAATTATACCTTAATTTTAAAAAATGAATATTGAGGTGGCATTTCTTTCCTAGAATTTTTAAGTCCTTTACCACAAATGTTCATTCTGTAAATCCTTGAAAACCAGTAGTACTTTGACAAGCTCTATTTGTTCCTTATGAGCCTAGTCTTCACTAATAATCTTATTTTCATATGTAACATCATTTTACTCATATAATCTGCATCAAAATTTTATCCTGCCCCTTCTGTTCTCTTTAAGCAACATGAGTTTTGTAACATGTTTCATATAAATGAAAGAGAAAATCAACTTTTTTTAAAAGATTTTATTTATTTATTTGAAAGAGAGCATGAAAGGGGAGAGGTCAGAGGGAGAAGCAGACTTCCCGCCAAGCAGGGAGCCCAATGTGGGACTCAATCCCGAGACTCCAGGATCATGACCTGAGCCGAAGGAAGTTGCTTAACCAACTGAGCCACCCAGGTGTCCCAAGAAAATTAACTTCTAAAAAATTCCCTTTAACATTTGTTCAGTCACATCATTTCCATGCCTATTTGGGACATCTGATTTTTTCCATTTTTCTTCAAAGTTTTTAATCTGCTCTCCGGTCATGGCAACAAATCAAATAAAGTATATACTCGGAGGTTCCATTCTAGTATAGTGGGAGCTCAATAATAAATTTGCCATATTTCAGAGAGGTGTTAAGTGATCCAGAGAAGAACAAAGGTAATGTGAGGAGAAAGTTATTAAATAACAAAAATTCAGCTAAGTATATTGAAGATCTAGTTGGCTTTGTAAACATTTGGGCAGCATCCCATCTAACAAAGAAAAAGGAATTTCATTGAGCTGTGGAAAATAAAAGGTTTTTATTTTATTTTTTTAAAAGATTTTATTTATTTGACACAGAGAGAGAGAGATCACAAGTAGGCAGAGAGGCAGGCAGAGAGAGAGGAGGAAGCAGGCTCCCTGCTGAGCAGAGAGCCCAATGCCTGGCTTGATCCCGGGATGCTGAGATCATGACCCGAGCCAAAGGCAGAGGCTAAACTCACTGAGCCACCCGTGTGCCCCGAAAAATGAAAGGTTTTTAAAGGCAGAACAGAAAAAAGGAAATTATTAACAAAGAATATATTGTTTTAGGTATGATCCCCTCCTAAGAGGAACTGAAGGGGCCTATCAGTTGAATTTTGTAGTGCTGACCAAGAAATTCCATGTTGACTGGTTAAAGGTTATATCCCTGGCAGGGGTGGGTAGGATTGAAACTGTAGTTTGTTCAAGCATTGAGCCTTGGTTTGCTGACTTGCAGCCTTAACATACATAACACTTTAGACAGAGAGTCTAAGGATCTTTGTTGGGCAGCTATTGTCTTAGCAATGGATTCTGTTAAATCTGTGAGTTAAGGAGGAGAGGCTGCTGATCATATTCTGATTTATATTTACTCCTAATCAGGGTAGTATAGCCCCACCAAAGGAAGCAAATCCTGAATCATGAATACTTCCTATAGTTCCTTTCTACCTTGATGATGTAAATTCAGCAGAGTCGAACCATGAGATGTAACTATTTAGGGCACAGTTAGAAAACCTGGTAATGCACAGCCATGTTGGTATTCACAGGCCCAAGGAGAAGATAACCATCACAGACAACAATAAACCCTGTCAGAGTACAAACTACTTCCACTAAGCTGGCTCTGTTAATTGACAGGTTTTTGATGACAGATCCAACATCTGAAAGGCAAACTTTTTCTCATTAGCAATGGCCTGGGAGACACGGATGATGGCATTATCTTTTGAGACCAGTACCAGAATAAAGGACAGAAAGGAAAGAAGAAGAACTCACCTGTTTAGGTAAACAGAGCTCTTGATCTGGCATCTTGGGAGGAAGCAAGAACCACTTCACTTCCTCATCAATTTGATCTGGAGTTTCTAACATCTGTACAGGACCGCATGTCAGGTGGAGACTTCTTTAGTAGTGAGATGCATATCCAAGATTTAAGTCTCTAAAATGTGACTCTTATCTGAGTAGTGAGAAGGACCTAGTATGGGGGCAGATTTAAGGGCAGTCTTTTTTCTTAATGATTCCAAATCAGAAGAACATCTATTCTACTTATTTATTTTTTATTTTTTTGCATATAGAGATGTTCTAGTAGCTTTAATCACATATATTTATTTGAATTCTTAACCCTCAGAAACCTTAACTAAGGAGTAAACAACTGTGAACTGTCTTTTACATTAGCATTCTGTGAATTTAGCAGATTTATACTTTTTATGATTTCTAAATATGTGTTTTTTTTGCTTAGGAAATTTCTTAGCATGGCATAAAACATGTTTACTAATAGATACAAATGTCTTTAGTTCCTATGGAAAAGGGAGCAAAAAGTAGATAAGCTTATGTTTAGTGATTAATATTATTTTATCTTAAGATTAACGTTATTTTATCTGAAAATGATCTAGATATTTGATATTTTTCCTTTATTTAACTTCACTTAGCAAAACTTAAAAATTTGAAGTTACCAAAGATTTCAGAAGCTATTTTTAAGTACATATGCTTTATAAAACATAATTATTGCTAAAAAGCTCACTTAAAAACTTTATTATCTGGGGCACCTGAATGGCTCAGTGGGTTAGGTCACTGCCTTCAGCTCAGGTCACCATCCCAGGGTCCTGGGATTGAGCCCACATCGGGCTCTCTGCTCAGCGGGGAGCCTGCTTCCCCCCCTCTCTCTCTGCCTGCCTCTCTGCCTACTTGTGATTTCTGTCAAATAAATAAATAAAATCTTAAAAAAAAAACTTTATCATTCATATCTATTTAATTTGCTTATTCTCAGTAATTATTTTGAGATTACCCATGACGACTTAAGAGGCATTAGACAAAGTCAGCCATTATTCTGTTATCTTTTGCTGACAAATTTTGCAACAGAGATAACATTAATTTATTTGACTAATAAACCCAGAAAGAGTAAGAAGTTACGTCTTTCAATGTTTGTAACTTTAAAACATGTATTTTAATCAAACCAGCAAACTTAAACTAGCTTCAATACCAAATATCTTATAATTGCGTGAACCTGAAAAGCATTTGTGTTAGTTTCTATTATATTTCTGAGATTTAAAAATAATTTATAAGTGCTTATTTTTAAGCCAATTACATAGAGCTATTTACAAGTCTCAGCAATACCATCCTGAGTTGGAAAATGCTGCACATAAACAGAGATCTTACTGTTTTCAAATTTTTTAGCCATAGGACTGATATTACAGTAATGTAACTAGTCAATATTCACTAGTCTGTAAAAGCACAGTTGGACCCAAACTGTTTTCCTGGCAGATAGAATAAGTTAAGGTTACCTACTCGGATAGCCCAAGTTTTTTCTGCTAATATTTGCGAAAAAGACACATGATTTTTCATTTATCTGAATTTAAAATGACCTTTCCTCTTTTTCATTCTACTTCTGATAAGAATTACTTCTCTGAGGTTTGTACTTTTAATATTTTCATCTCAAAGCCACAAGGAAAGAGTGCAAGTTCCTCCAAGAAGGACTTTGTTTTCGCAAGACCAGTAATTTAAAAGCTGTTGAGATAAATGGGAGGTTTGGAGATCAATGAAAGGAATAGGTGCACTTTGAATTGCCTCTCATGCTACATTTCTAGTTTTGGGAAAAAACTTGTAAGATAAGGATACTTTCTTTTAACCTTAGCTTTCCCTTGGCCATTTAAGGATATAATGTCAGTTCACCAGAAAAACCCTCAGAGTTGACTCAGGGAGAGCTGCATATGGGCCCTCCTTTGAAGGTAGATATGGGGGAGTCTATAAGGCCATTAACTTGGTGGGCTTTTGCTTACAGTCATGTAGTCAAATTTTCAGAGAAGGAAAATTATTCAGAGGGGCACTAGAATGAGTATTCAAAGGGGGACAGAGGGGATCAGCAGGAGTTATATCAGTTTTGTAGTCTTTGTAGTCTTTCCTATCAGGTACCTCTTGTCTTTAATTTGTTACCAGCCTTTTACAGTGAAACTTTTAATAAAGTTCTTTTTGGAATTTTGAAGATTTTTGCTTTTTACTTTCACTTCTTAAATAATCTTATCTAATTAGAATGTTCCTTATAATGGCCATTGTAATTCTAGATTGTAGTTCCCCCTGAAGGCTGGCAGTTCAGTAAGATCCAAACTGCAAATGGAGTGCAAGTCACATTTCTGTCCAGCCTTAACTTGAGGACCCCAGCCTGACAGTTACCAAGTAAAGTTCTTTAGGCCACAAAACAAACTTAGTAAGATTTTGCCATTTTTGTAGATATTTATAGCTTCTGGGACCATGGTCCTTAGATATAAAATAAGCACGTGTGCTAGAAGGTGATGCACTTAACTCTGGATTTTAAGGATCCCATTTTATTGTTATTCATTCATTCATCCATTTATGTATCTATTTATTTTTTAATTAATTTACTTATTTTAATAAACATATAATGTATATATTTTTTATTTTTGTTTTTAGCTAAGCCTTTGGGTCTCTTGCAGCCAGATTAACACCAAAGAGGGATATGCTACAGGGTTGGGGTTGTGTGTTGTCTCACAGTGTACCTTGTTACACAGAAATATTCTTGAGGTCGGTAGGTGACTTAGTGTCAATCTGATGCCTTCTATGACCAGCTCATGCTAACCTAGGAGTCTTTGGGTTAAGAGATGAACACTCTAACAGCTCTTAAATGCTCAACATGTACCCACCAATTTTGTGGTCTTTTGGCCTTTGAGATCCCTGTTAGCAATAGCTTTTACCTACATCAAACAAGACAAACAAACGTGTGCTTAATCTATCAGCAGTAACCGGGAGACATTACTGTGTCTTGACCAAGAGAAGGCCCTATGCACACCACCAATTCCCATGGAACCTTGGACTGGAGAAACCAGCAAACCCAAGAAATGGGGACTGAAGACTGATTCCAAACAAAATTCAGAACTACAGTTGCCTCCAACAGTTCCCAGTGTTGGATTCCTAGGAAGGACTCCAAACAACTGTGGAGCTCCAGACTAAACTGCCAGCAGTTCCCTGCATGGAATCTGGAGATAGAATTGAGGACTGGGGTTTTCCACTAAAAAACTTGGGGCTTAGCTTTGGGCAGAATCATCTGCCAGTTCAACTGGGCTGGAGGCAGAACTGCTAGATTAACTGGGCTCCATCTGCCAGCTCAAACTGATGTGCCCTGTAAAGGAAAGCCAATTAGATTGGGAGGTCAAAGCAGAACAGAGCTCAGAACCAAGAAGGAACTTACCCATAGCCCTTGAAAACAGCAAGAAAGACAGTGAACTCAAAGGGTTTGTGGGTACCACACATTTTTTTCATGGTTCCTCAAGGCACCAGAAGTCTCCTTTGGCCCCAACTACTGTCACCAAATCTGTTTAATTAACAAATATTCAACTGAGTTAATTTGAAGATCTAACTGGCTTTATTAAATGATTCATTAATCAGGCAGCAGCATCCCATTCAGCAAATAGAAAGGAGCTCTGTTCAGCTGTAAAAAAGGAAAAGTTTTTAAAAGTAGAGAAGGAACAGAAAAAAATTAATTATTCACAAAGAATGCATTATTTTAGATAAGATATCCCTCCTAAAGGCAACAGAAGTTGTCTACCAGTAAATTTCTTTGCCGACCAGAAAATTCGATGTTGATTGGTTAAAGGTTACATTCTTGGGGTGGTTGAAACTGCAGTTAGGTTAAGTATTAAGTCTTGGTTTGCTGACATGGGGCCTAAACATAAATGAGTCCATTTTGGGCCTCTGGGTTTTTTTTTTAGCAGGGTGAAGCAAGTGAGTAGGTGCTATATTGAATAGAGTGATTAAAGTGGACCTGTGGATGAGGTCGTATTTCGGCAAGTACCTAGTTGAAGTGAAGGGGCAAGCTGTGATATTTGGGGAAGGAACATTTTAGCTGGAGAAAATGTAAGGTATATTTCCTTTGCAAAAATTATTTTTTAAAAAGTTATATGACTACTATTTCTGTTTTTCCTGAAAATATATTCAGAGTCATTTCTGTATTTCTTGCTGCCTGCATGCTTTTCCTGGAACCTTTAGCTTACGATGATGTATTCTTGTGTTCTGCCCTCTTTTTCAACCTCAGCGTACATCGTTTAAATTCTTCCTGTGCTTCAGTAATAGCTGCCGGTGAAGCTATCTCCTACCTAAGTGGAGAGAGATCATTGTTTATACGTTAGGTTTATAGATTTTTGTAGCTTATTACTTGGGTAAAAAGTTCTCTATCAGCTTTTGTCCTTTCTCCTATTATTTATTTTTATTGTTTGTGATCATATTTGGTATCTTTA
Organism: Martes martes; assembly: GCF_963455335.1. Lineage (NCBI taxonomy): Eukaryota > Metazoa > Chordata > Mammalia > Carnivora > Mustelidae > Martes > Martes martes. Next base: position 39,979,778 of record NC_137889.1, read on the forward strand.
ATATTAAGACAGGGTCTGAGAAAAACAACAACAAATATGTTAATATTTGTGTTGCATTTCCCCGAGTTAAATTAAGAATGAAAAATGTACCCTCTTTCTTGTAAAAAATTATCAATAATGTCGGCAGGAGTCCTTAAAATAATTGACTTTAACAAAGAAAAAATTCTGAATACATGAATGAAATTTTTAAAATAAGTTCTTGTGTTTTATCATGGAAATTGGATGCATTTTTCCTTTAGCAGACAGTATCCTTAAAGAAGAATGCACTTCAAAAAGATTCATATATATTAATTTTCAGAAGTAGGTACTGTTTTATTCCTATTTTACAGAGAAAGGAAGTAAAGCCTGAAGAGGTTAAGTGACTTGCCTAGGGTCACTCTGGTAAAAATCAAAATTTCAAACCTGGTGCTTTCTATAAAAAATACTATGTTGACTTTTGTCCAGAGGCCATCTTGTTAAAGGATGGTGTTTTTTTAACAATGTTATGAGACTTGGATAATTGAGATCCACATTTTGATTTAGTGTCTTAGCCCAGACATACTATAGAGAATATAAAGGTCAAAAGAAAATCTTTTTTTTTCCCCTTCTAAGTCTTGCTGAAAACTAAACGCTTATTTAAAATCTTCTCTGACTTCTCTGACTCATCAGTAGAATTAATGACTTCTGTCTTTAACAACTTGAAACTCCATTGTGATATTCTTAGGTTGGTGTCATGCTACCATTTGTTTACACAGCTTGGTATGTTGTATTAAGTTTTATTATTAATGTGATACCTCTATATACAAACTTTTTTTGAAATTTTTTTATATGTTATGTTAGTCATCATACAGTACATCATTAGTTTTTGATGTAGCATTCCATGATTCACTATTTGCTTATAACACCCAGTGCTCCATACAAACTCTTTATGGGTAGGATCTGTGTCCTGTTAATCTTTAAGTAATTCCAACAATATTGTAAAGTAATTGTAGTACAGTGTAGCATATTCATTTTATAGATTTAAAACCAGAGATGTTAGATGACTTGTCCAAAATCAGATATCAATAGTAGATACAAAGGTATAAGTAAAAATCCAGATTTCTTGGCAACAAGTTCAGGGTAGTTTCTGCCTTTCCAAAAAGATCAATTTAGGTAAGAGTCTTGCTTTCTTAAAGGCATATCCAGAATGATCAGGGGACATTCTTATGTGGGATAGTCTCCCAGTTCCCTCTTTTGTTTCATGTTCTGTTCTCTATCAATAAAATAAACCTAATCCTATATATAAAAGAAGGAAAATTTTTCTGGATAAAGCAATAAGTATATGTTATACTTCTGGTTTCATTGAGGCTGCCACATTTTTTCCTTTTATAAAATATAGTTGAGTACAAATAACAGCTTCCAGTGTTGAAGAGAAAAATTGTAAAGATTAACTGCCTTCAGACATGAGCAAACTGCCTTAAATGTTTCAAATATAAATGATGTAGAAATGCAAGATGGTAATAGTACTATTTTATTTCAACTACTCTGTTATGACCGTAGGATAAATACTGTCAGTAGCTCAATATTAAGTGATTCATCTCCCAGACGTAACTTCTGTTACATAGAGCTTCCATTCCAGTGCTTCAAATAGTAGACTAAAAGTGTCTGAGTTACTCTTGTAAAGGAGAAAGAAATTTTTCTTCTGCCCTTCAGGATCCTTCTAACTGAACTAAGAATTAAATTGACATGAGACAGATTAAAAGGGAGGGGGAAAAAAGCCAAAATTTTACTACATGCACACAGAAGCCCAGTAATGGAATTGAGACCTAAAGAAATGATCAAGGCAGGCAAGTTTTATATGTTTTAGACAAAGAGACAAAAACCTCTGAGAAATTGATAGGACAGAGAAAACATAACTTTGGGAGTTTCAAATAGTAAGGAATTCTAAACAGAATTTGGGCTGGAGGAGTAAATTAGTAAAAAAGTAACAAGGGTTCTTTATACAGTTTTCATGTCTCTAAATTTCCTGTCTCTGGTGATAAGAATGTCTCTACCTCATGATACAGAGAGGGTACCTTTCACATGAAAGTTTTCCTTCTTGCTTCTGTAGACAAAGTGCATATGGTGGGGGGATCAGCGTGTTCTTTTTGCATTGGTTGTTTTTTATAGCTTTTATTGAAAATGCCAAAGTGGCACATTTTGGGCATCCTTCCCTTGACCCCTAAAGTTCCCTGGAAGTTTCACACATTAAAAGTTGAGCTGGTAGATTGTTCTGTCTCCTTGAACCAGTCTTCTAGTTCTGATAATAGGTCAGTGCAGTTAAACTCATTTGAGGAAGTTGTGATGTGGGTGAGTTCTCAAATATAAGCCTATGGCTAAAATAATCAGTTAATAAATAAGAGGCATGGAAAAAAGAGAAAAACAATGGTTAATGATTAGATTAAGTTATAAAGTAGTTTTTGAGTTTTGAGGGTAGCTAGTCAAGAGGATTTTCAGATGTCAGGCTTAAAGCATCTTTAGATAGAGTGAGGGTAAGTAGTAGCAATCTAACAGATTTTCTTGTTTTGTTGTCTTTGGTGACATATTTGAGTGGCCCACTGGGCAATAAGCATGAAGATTATATAGGAGATACTGTGCTGATTGCTATGAAGTTTAAATCAAGTTGTTTATAATCAGTTTGTAGGGCCTCAGGGAAAGGGTACTTTTAGTTATCAAATGATTCCAAATCAAAAGGATGGAGGAAATGTTGAAAACATAATTTTGGAGAGTTGTAGCCTAGGCATTGTATGAAACTAGAAGAAATCAGGATCTGGTCCAGTTTATAATGAACTGTATTAGAATCAAATATCCACAAAGGTTTGTTATTGAAATACCATTTTTTCCTTCTGTAATCACCCTTACCTTACCAGAGATAGCCAAATTAATACTAATTTGTTTGCAAAATAAGTCAAGTTAAAAAACAAACAAAAAACTTGTCCTGGTTATTTACTTCAGTGCAGCAGGAAGAACAATTGGTTGTATATGCTCCTTTAAATCTGGTCTGCTAGAACTTTTTGTAAGGAATCTCCAGATTGAACTTTCAGCAGCCTGTTTAGACCAGAAGCCAAACAAAATACTTGCATTCAGATTAGCCTGTCACACTGTGTAGATTTGGGTAAATAATTTTCTTCTTGAGATCCCCAAAATATCTTGAGGTTCTTATACCTGCCAGGAAGTAACTTTTACTCACCTGGTAAGACTGCTTGAGAACCCCATAAACAAGGTAGCAGGCTATTTTTTCCACAGGGCTTTATTGGCTCCATAAAATCAACTTTAGTTCCTTAAAGTTGTCCGATCATATCTTGAGTTTATACATTATTTCCCTCAAATATGACATTCCCTGCAAGTCCTAGATAATATAACCAATACTTCAGGGTTGCCTGGATGGCACAGTTGGTTGAATGTCCAGCTCTTGGTTTCAGCTCAAGTTGTGATTTCAGAGTTGTAAGATCAAGCCCTGCATCAGGCTCTGTGCTCAGCGTGGTGTCTGCTTGAGATTCTCTCTCCCTCTCCCTCTGCCCCTCCTGCTTATGTTCTTGCTCTCTCTCAAGTAAATAAGTACATCTTAAATATGTATGTATGTATGTATGTGTGTGTGTGTGTGTGTGTGTGTGTGTGTGTATCAGTGTTTCCAATTGTGTTTTGTTACAGAGAAAACAGATTCCTATTGAACTTGGGCAAATATGTTGTCATAAATATAAGAATACTAAATTTTTGAATTCTGGAGGGATCTGGTAGGGAGAAAAAGATAAATGTTTCAGTTTGTTCACAAAGGTATATTTTATCAAACTGCTCTAAGTCATAGTTACTTCAAGAGAAAAACTTTACATAAATCTGGGAAAACTAAACATTAAGAAAATTAGCAGTGTTTCAAACAAAAATGTTATAAAAATTATAACCATCTTTTTCAGTTCATTCAGTCCATGTTATTAATTGTACTTTGGCTTGAATCCAGTTCTTCGACTAGTTCTAGAAATTCTTAGCCACTATCAGTTTTTGATCTTAAGGTTATCAGAAACCTGTACTCAGAGTTCTTTCCTTGCATCTCACTGAAAATGAAGCATATTTGCAGGAAGCTTTTGTAAACACATCTGAGTTAAGACTTAACTGTTGTAAATGATAAAAGACTTACAAATGGCTATGGTTAAAGATCAGATTAGAGTTCATTACAATGCAGTTGACAAGGGGAGGAGGAGTCAAGATGGCGGAGAAGTAGCAGGCTGAGACGACATCGGGTAGCAGGAGATCAGCTAGATAGCTTATCTAACCATTGTGAACACCTACAAATCCAACGGGAAATCGAAGAGAAGAAGAGCAACAATCCCAGAAACAGAAAATCGATCACTTTCTGAAAGGTAGGACCTGCGGAGAAGTGAATCCAAAGCGACGGGAAGATAGACCCCGGGGGGAGGGGCCGGCACCCGGCAGGCGGCGGAGCGACGGAGCACAAAATCGGGACTTTTAAAAGTCGGCTCCACTGGGAGACATCGCTCCAGAGGCTAAACTGGGAGGAAACCCAGGCGGGGTCAGCATAAGCCCAGGACCCGCGGGGTCACAGAAGGACTGGGGGTGTCTGAGTGCCTCAGAGCTCGCAGGTATTAGAGCGGGGAAGCCGGCTATAGCGACAAAGCCGAGGAGTGAGCTCTAAGCCCAGGGTTACCTTGTGCCGGTCGCAGGCTGGGTGGGCTCGGAGCGCGGCCGGAGGCCACGGAGACAAAAGCGACCCGGCGCTTTTCTCCAGCTCCAACAATTGACTGCTTTCCTCGAGGCGCGACCGCAAGCCAGGGAGGCGGGGCTGTTGGGCGCTTTGCTCTGAGAGCGCACTGAGGAGCGGAACCCCAAGCTCTCGGCTCCTCCGGGCCGAGAGATTGGGAGGCCGCCATCTTCATTCCCGTCCTCCGGAACTCTACGGAAAGCGCTCAGGGAACAAAAGCTCCTGAAAGCAAACCCGAGCGGATTCCTTAGCTCGGCCCCTGGCAAGGGCGGTGCAATTCCGCCTGCGGCAAGGACACTTGAGAATCACTACAACAGGCCCCTCCCCCAGAAGATCAACAAGAAACCCATCCAAAACCAACTTCAGTCACCAAGAACAGCGGAATTCCACAGCAGGAGAAAGCAAATCCTACCTGGACAAAATGACAAGGCGGAAAAACTCACCTCAAAAAAAAGAACAAGAGGCCGTACCGAAGGCTGGAGACCTAATCAATACAGACATAGGTAGCATGACAGATCTAGAGTTCAGAATGACAATTCTCAAGGTTCTAGCTGGGCTCGAAAAAGGCATAGAAGATATTAGAGAAACCCTCTCCGGAGAGATAAAAGCCCTTTCTGGAGAAATAAAAGAACTAAAATCTAACCAAGTTGAAATCAAAAAAGCTATTCATGAGGTGCAATCAAAAATGGAAGCTCTCACTGCCAGGATAAATGAGGCAGAAGAAAGAATTAGTGACATAGAAGACCAAATGACAGAGAATAAAGAAGCTGAGCAAAAGAGAGACAAACAACTACTGGAACACGAGGGGAGAATTCGAGAGATAAGTGACACCATAAGACGACACAACATTAGAATAATTGGGATTCCAGAAGAAGAAGAAAGAGAGAGGGGAGCAGAAGGTATATTGGAGACAATTATTGGAGAGAATTTCCCTAATATGGCAAAGGGAACAAACATCAAAATCCAGGAGATGCTAAGAACGCCCCTCAAAATCAATAAAAATAGGTCCACACCTCGTCACCTGATAGTAAAATTAACAAGTCTTAGCGACAAAGAGAAAATCCTGAAAGCAGCCCGGGAAAAGAAGTCTGTAACATACAAGGGTAAAAACATTAGATTGGCAGCAGACCTATCCACAGAGACCTGGCAGGCCAGAAAGAACTGGCATGATATATTCAGAGCACTAAACGAGAAAAACATGCAGCCAAGAATACTATATCCGGCTAGGCTATCATTGAAAATAGAAGGAGAGATAAAGAGCTTCCAGGACAAACAAAAGCTGAAAGAATTTGCAAACACCAAACCAGCTCTACAGGAAATATTGAAAGGGGTCCTCTAAGCAAAGAGAGACCCTAAAAGTAGTAGATCAGAAAGAAACAGAAACAATATACAGTAACAATCACCTTACAGGCAATACAATGGCACTAAATTCATATCTCTCAATAGTTACCCTGAATGTTAATGGGCTAAATGCCCCAATCAAAAGACACAGGGTATCAGAATGGATAAAAAAACAAAACCCATCAATATGCTGCCTACAAGAAACTCATTTTAGACCCGAAGACACCTCCAGATTTAAAGTGAGGGGGTGGAAAACAATGTACCATGCTAATGGACATCAGAAGAAAGCTGGGGTGGCAATCCTTATATAAGATCAATTAGATTTTAAGCCAAAGACTATAATAAGAGATGAGGAAGGACACTATATCATACTCAAAGGGTCTGTCCATCAAGAAGATCTAACAATCTTAAATATCTATGCCCCTAACATGGGAGCAGCCAACTATATAAACCAATTAATAACAAAATCAAAGAAATACATCAACAGTAATGCAATAATAGCAGGGGACTTTAACACTCCCCTCACTGAAATGGACAGATCATCTAAGCAAAAGATCAACAAGGAAATAAAGGCCTTAAATGACACACTGGACCAGATGGACATCACAGATATATTCAGAACATTCCATCCCAAAGCAACAGAATATACATTCTTCTCTAGTGCACATGGAACATTCTCCAGAATAGACCACATCCTGGGTCATAAATCAGGTCTCAATCGGTACCAAAAGATCGAGATCATTCCCTGCATATTTTCAGACCACAATGCTCTGAAGCTCGAACTCAATCACAAGAGGAAATTTGGAAAGAACGCAAATACATGGAGACTAAACAGCATCCTTCTAAAAAATGAATGGGTCAACCAGGAAATTAAAGAAGAATTGAAAAAATTCATGGAAACAAATGATAATGAAAACACAACAGTTCAAAATCTGTGGGACACAACAAAGGCAGTCCTGAGAGGAAAATATATAGCAGTGCAAGCCTTTCTCAAGAAACAAGAAAGGTCTCAAATACACAACCTAACTCTACACCTAAAGGAGCTGGAGAGAGAACAACAAAGAAAGCCTAAACCCAGCAGGAGAAGAGAAATCATAAAGATCAGAGCAGAAATCAATGAAATAGAAACTAAAAAAACAATAGAACAAATCAACAAAACTAGGAGCTGGTTCTTTGAAAGAATTAATAAGATTGATAAGCCCCTGGCCAGACTTATCAAAAAGAAAAGAGAAAGGACGCAAATAAATAAAATCATGAATGAAAGAGGAGAGATCACAACCAACACCAAAGAAATACAAACAATTATAAGAACATACTATGATCAACTCTATGGCAACAAATTTGACAACCTGGAAGAAATGGATACATTTCTAGAGATGTATAAACTACCACAACTGAACCAGGAAGAAATAGATAACCTGAACAGACCCATAACCAGTAAGGAGATTGAAACGGTCATCAAAAATCTCCAAACAAACAAAAGTCCAGGACCAGACGGCTTCCCAGGGGAATTCTACCAAACATTTAAAGAAGAATTAATTCCTATTCTCCTGAAACTGTTCCAAAAAATAGAAATGGAAGGAAAACTTCCAAACTCATTCTATGAGGCCAGCATCACCTTGATCCCAAAACCAGACAAGGATCCCACCAAAAAAGAGAATTACAGACCAATATCCTTGATGAACACAGATGCGAAAATTCTCACCAAAATACTGGCCAATAGGATCCAACAGTACATTAAAAGGATTATTCACCACGACCAAGTGGGATTTATTCCAGGGCTGCAAGGTTGGTTCAACATCCGCAAATCCATCAATGTGATACAATACATTAATAAAAGAAAGAGTAAGAACCATATGATACTCTCAATAGATGCTGAAAAAGCATTTGACAAAGTGCAGCATCCCTTCCTGATTAAAACTCTTCAAAGTGTAGGGATAGAAGGCACATACCTCAATATTATCAAAGCCATCTATGAAAAACCCACTGCAAATATCATTCTCAATGGAGAAAAACTGAAAGCTTTTCCGCTAAGGTCAGGAACACGGCAGGGATGTCCATTATCACCACTGCTATTCAACACAGTACTAGAAGTCCTAGCCTCAGCAATCAGACAACAAAAAGAAATTAAAGGCATCCAAATCGGCAAAGAAATCAAACTATCTCTCTTTGCAGATGATATGATACTATATGTGGAAAACCCAAAAGGCTCCACTCCAAAACTGCTAGAACTTATACAGGAATTCAGTAAAGTGTCAGGATATAAAGTCAATGCACAGAAATCAGTCGCATTTCTTTACACTAACAACAAGACAGAAGAAAGAGAAATTGAGGAGTCAGTCCCATTTACAATCATACCCAAAACCATAAGATACCTAGGAATAAATCTAACCAAAGAGGCAAAGAATCTATACTCAGAAAACTATAAAGTACTCATGAAAGAAATTGAGGAAGACACAAAGAAATGGAAAAATATTCCATGCTCATGGATTGGAAGAACAAATATTGTGAAAATGTCTATTCTACCTAAAGCAATCTACACATTGAATGCAATCCCTATCAAAATCCCATCCATTTTTTTTAAAGAAATAGAACAAATAATCCTAAAATTTATATGGAACCAGAAAAGACCTCGAATAGCCAAAGGAATATTGAAAAAGAAAGCCAAAGTCGGTAGCATCACAATTCCAGACTTCAAGCTCTATTACAAAGCTGTCATCATCAAGACAGTATGGTACTGGCACAAAAACAGACATATAGACCAATGGAACAGAATAGAGAGCCCAGAAATAGACCCTCAACTCTATGGTCAACTAATCTTCAACAAAGCAGGAAAGAATATCCAATGGAAAAAAGACAACCTCTTCAACAAATGGTGCTGGGAAAATTGGACAGCCACATGCAGAAAAATGAAATTGGACTATTTCCTTACACCACACACGAAAATAGACTCAAAATGGATGAAGGACCTCAATGTGCGAAAGGAATCTATCAAAATCCTTGAGGACAATGCAGGCAGCAACCTCTTTGACCTCAACTGCAGCAACTTCTTCCTAGGAACATCGCCAAAGGCAACAGAAGCAAGGGCAAAAATGAACTATTGGGATTTCATCAAGATCAAAAGCTTTTGCACAGCAAAGGAAACAGTTAACAAAACCAAAAGACAACTGACAGAATGGGAGAAGATATTTGCAAACGACATATCAGATAAAGGGCTCGTATCCAAAATCTATAAAGAGCTTATCAAACTCAATACCCAAAGAACAAATAATCCAGTCAAGAAATGGGCAGAGGACATGAACAGACATTTCTGCAAGGAAGACATCCAGATGGCCAACAGACACATGAAAAAATGCTCCACATCACTCGGCATCAGGGAAATACAAATCAAAACCACAATGAGATACCACCTCACACCAGTCAGAATGGCTAAAATTAACAAGTCAAGAAATGACAGATGCTGGCGAGGATGCGGAGAGAGGGGAACCCTCCTACACTGTTGGTGGGAATGCAAGCTGGTGCAACCACTCTGGAAAACAGTGTGGAGGTTCCTCAAAAAACTGAAAATAGAGCTACCCTACGACCCAGCAATTGCACTCCTGGGTATATATCCTAAAGATACAAACGTGGTGCTCCGAAGGGGCACGTGCACCCGAATGTTTATAGCAGCAATATCCACAATAGCCAAACTGTGGAAAGCGCCTAGATGTCCATCAACAGATGAATGGATAAAGAAGATGTGGTATATATACACAATGGAATACTATGCAGCCATCAAAAGACATGAAATCTTGCCATTTGCGACGACGTGGATGGAACTAGAGGGTATCATGCTTAGCGAAATAAGTCAATCGGAGAAATATAACTATCATATGATCTCTTTGATATGAGGAAGTGGAGATGCAAGGTGGGGGGGTTTGGGGGGAGGTAGGAAAAGTAAAAATGAAAAGATGGGATTGGGAGGGAGACAAACCATAAAAGACTCAATCTCAAGAAACAGACTGAGGGTTGCGGGGGGGAAGGGGGACGGGAGAGGGTGGTGGGGAAATGGACATTGGGGAGGGTATGGGCTATGATGAGTGCTGTGAAATGTGTAAACCAGACGATTCACAGACCTGTACCCCTGGGAATAAAAATACATTATATGTTTATTAAAATAAAAAAATTAAAAAAAAAAAAAGAAAAAAAAAAAACAATGCAGTTGACAAGGAAATTTGGTTATTTCTGTGATGTACAGAGTAATACTTCAAGACAATAATGTACCAGGGTATATCATATTTTTAATAACATGTATCTAAATACATGTTATCTAAAAAGGTTTAGTATCACTTATTTGACAATGCTTCCCATGTAATTTAGCATAAACAAATAAGCCTAATTAGTTTAATACCTCTCTTTTATGAAGAGAGTACATCCTTTGAAATATTCCAGGGGCCCTCTTGAATCACTTCAGATTGTGGCCAGAAGGCTTCATTTTAGAATTAGATTTTGGGAAGTTTGTTAAAAAAATATCAAAAGGATGAACATTTTATTAAATAGGGTCACAGATTCTTATAAAAACAATAATTCCCTCTTTAAAGTTATACTAATGGCTTCTTATAGGCAAATACAGAATGTTATATAGCTGTGAGCAAAATTTAGCTCTTTTAATAATACAAAGATTCTATTTTCTTGAATAATCAAAGACCTGATAAAGACAAAACATTAGTCTCTGTTTTCCTAGGCAGATTACATTTAAAGAAAATTTTGTTTATAATTTTTTATAAAAAGGAAACTGTTAACCTAAGAAAACTTTTTCCTTTTTTCACAGAAAAAAACCAAATTCTAATTCAGCATCGGTGTAATTTTGGTATTAAACCTCATTCTTTTTTTTTTTTTTTAAGTTTCAGAGGTAGAATTTAGTGATTCATCAGTCTTATATAATACCCAGTGCTCATTATGTCAAGTGCCCTCCTTCATGCCCAGTCACCCCATCCCCCCTCACCTCCCCTATAGCAACCCTCAGTTTGTTCCCTGTAGTTAAGGGTTTCTTATGATTTGCCTCCCTCTCTGTTTTTAACTTATTTTATTTTTCCTTCCCTTCCCCTATGTTCATCTGTTTTGTTTCTTAAATTCTATATATAAATGAAATCATATGTATTTATCTTTCTCTGACTGACTTATTTTGCTTAGCATAATATTCTCTAGTTCCATCCATGATGTTTCAAATTGCAAGATTTCATTCTCAAAACACATTCTTAAATAAATTTCTTTGAAACTTAGTTGGTATTGACTGCATATAAAAATTTCTTTCCAGAGGTTCCTTTTCTATAAACCTTTTACAACTTCTTTTTTACATTCAGATTTTGTCCTGAGAGTTCTTTCTTTAAAACTAGCTTCACTTTAGGAAAAAATTTCCTTTTTCCTCAACAAAAAACGAATTTCCATTCCTCATACCTTTTCTTACCAAAAGCATACATTTTACTTTCCTTTCTTATGGAGATCTTTTTCTTACTATTTTTGGTACCTTTGGCACAGGCAGGCTGGTTTTGTGGACCCAGAGATGGTCCCCACAGGACCAGCCAAGAAGGTCCTTGGCTTCTCACAGCATAGAAATCAAATGTGAACTGGAGAAAGTGAAAGTGAAAACAGGATTTATTAAATAGTATGAGTAACAGAGAATAGCAGACAGATTGTCTGGGACATTCAGAAAGGAAATCGCATGGGGTTAGGGATTCATATTGGGAAGAGGTCTAGGGTATGTGTTCCTTCAGGAATTCATGGTGAGATCCCATCAAAGGTGAGGGTCAGATGAACAATAGGTGCTATTTTGTAAATTACCAAAGGTAGGTGTACTGATGCCAGCATCAGCCGAGGTTTGTCTGAAGCTAGTGCTAGAATATGTTCAGGATCTGGCTCTTCTTAGATGTTTTTAGGTGTTTGGAGCCTAGCACAGAATTTAGAGAATGGTTAACTTTCTTGTTCCCCCTTGAAGTAGCTTATAGAACATGAATTAGTGGGGCCTAGCAGAAAAACAGCAGAGACAGAATTCCTTCTAAATGGAGTCATTTCAGCTTCCCTGCCTCAGCTTTACCCATATACATGAACTCTCAGAAACTTTAATTTCTAGTGAAAGCTAAATGACAGGTAAGTATGAACTGTTGTACCAGCATTGTTTTAGATTGGTAAATTTATGAATACAGTTTCTAAAAACATGTGTGTTTTTTTCATAGTACAATCTTTTAGTAAGACAAAAAACATGTTTACTAACAGACCCAAATTTATTTTTAGTGTCACTGTAATTAAGAAACGAGAGGAGGGCTGCCTGCATGGCTCTGTCAGTTAAGCATCTGCCTTTGGCTCGGGTCATGATCCCAGAGTCCTGGGATGGAGCCCCACATTGGGCTCCCTGCTCAGGGGGGAGTCTGCTTCTCCCTCTCTTTCTACTCCCCCTGCTTGTGTTCTCTCTCACTCTGACAAATAAATATCTAAAATAAAGGAAGGAAAAGAAAGAAAAAGAAAAAGGAAGAAATAAAAAATATGTAAACTGATGCTTTGCACTTAATGTTTATTATTTTCTTATTTGGAAATGACATGGATAATTCAGTGAATTAAACCTAATTCATCACTTAACTTAGCAAAACTTAAAGGTTTCAGGTTACTAAAAAGATTGGGGGAAAGTAAAAATTTACCTTAAAAAATTTTTTTTATTTGCAGCTATGAAATTTACTTGTTCTTTACAGTTATGCTTCAAATACCTGTGGAAACTTTGAGAGACATCAAAGTCAGTTATCTTCCAAGAGTGTTATTATTATTTTTTAAAACATTTCTAACAGATAACACCAACTTGAGTTTGAGTAAACTCAGGTAGAATAAAAGTTAGTGTTAATGCTGATAACTTTGAAGACATACCTGCTTTAATTAAAGTAACAACCTTGAATTAGCTTTAATATTGAACATTTTTCGCAGATCACATGAACTTGAAAAACATTTGGGTTAGTTTCTGCCTTTTGGAAAATTGTAGAATGCCCAATCCTTATAAGCACTTGTCTTTAGACCAACTAGATAGAGCTCTTTTACAAATTGATTTTGATAATACCAATTAGAGGCAGAAAAATTACCTCACATTTATAACATATATGTGGGCCATACATAAACATATAAACAGATACCAACAAAAATCTCACAGCTTTTGTTTTTACTAATATTTGTAGAACGTATATTATAGGCTTTCTTCCAAATATCTTTTTTTCTTTTAATGAGAAACTTCTCCTTAAAGTTTGTATTTCAAGGAATGGCTTTTACATACTAGAGATGATGGGGGCAGAAAATTTGTACCACAAAAGCATTAAATATTCCCAAGTTTTCTCCAAGGTGGACTTTTTAGAACATAATGGACTTTTATCAGATGTATTACAGCCTCTGGACACAAGAGCCCCTCCAGCAGTTTTTATTTTAAAAATGTTTCTTCTCTCCCAGACTCCCCTTTATTTTCTTCTGTCTCAGGTAATTGTGAGTTGTGTTTACATTTCAGTAACTGTAAGAGAAAAAGAATGTAAGTTTTATGTTTTCTTTCCTCCAGAGTTTTACAGTAATTGCTATTTAAAATCTGTTTTCCTTTTTTTTTTTTTTTAAGATTTATTTATTTATTTGAAAGAGAGAAAGAGTAAGAGAGAGGGAGAGAGAAACCTAAGGAGACTCTGGGCTGAATGTGGAGCCCAACATGGAGCTCCATCTCAGCATCCTGAGATCGTGGCCTGAGCTGAAACCAAGAGTTGGCCACCTAACCCCCTCTATCTTCTTCTTCTTCTTTTTTTTTTTTTTTTTAAAGTACAGGACAATTTTGTCCCAATATTCTGATCTTTTATAATATTTATAACTATTTTGAGAGTAATAGGGGAAGTTTAAGGATGGGTAAAGATAGGTGGGCTTAAACTGTTTTTAGATTTGTGTTACTGGTTTTGTAGAGATTTGTAAGGCAAAGACAGTTGTTTCCATTTCCCCCAAAGAACAGAATTATAGCCTGAATATCAAGGGATTGACCTGACCTGCCTTTCTAAATTTAACTTGTTTATTTGGTTTTTTATATCAGGGAAATTTTTAACTAAAATGGGAATCAAAAGATTTATAGCTTTGTAAAGTCTGTATAAAGCATTTTAACAAAAATCTTCTTTCTGAATATACAGTTTAATCTTGTCTTCTGTCAGTCCCTAAATACTGGCCTTTCCCAGGTCATCTGTAGGAGGACCTGTTAGAAATTATGATCATTCCTTTCCTTTGTGAAGGACTAGTGGTGGGGGAACTGGGGGATGTGCACCGTCTGGCCTGCCTCATGACCATAATATAATCATGGGCTGGAAGAACTACCCTTAGCAGCCTACCTGGTTGTCTGTGAATGGGATTGTAAATAGTCATTAATCTTTCTAATTTTTCTCTAAATTTGGTAGAATCTTTTGAAAGTAGAGGGAAAAGGACTTTGTAATTTAAAAGATCTGCTGCTGTTTAGGGGACGTGAATTCTTTGCAAAGGTGAGAGCAGTCCTAAGATACATTTGCAAATGTTATTGCATAGGAATGTCTGAAACTTGCAGAGCTTAATTATAGTAAACCAAGCCCTGCTGCCTGTCCCACATGCTTCTAATAAAATTCACTTTCTGGCTTTCAGCATTTATAAGAATAGCCTATATAGTTTGACCCTATAGGTTAGACCAGAGTACTCTGCAAATCTTGTAGGGAAAGGGAAGTTAAGACAGACAGATATAGAGCCAGATTTTAACATGGGAAATTTACATTGGATGTGGGCATTAATTTTTATCTTAAGTCTAATTTCTGAGGGGGTTTTTGTTTGTTTTCATCTTTTCCAGGGAGTCCCTAAGGATAGCCATTATACTAATAAGACAGTTGAGAGCTCTCTATAAAGAAATTTTTCCTCCAAATATAGCCAATTCAAAGGATCCATTGTATGACCACTGATGAATAGGTTTTTTTATTAATTTCAATGACTCAAACCAATAAGCTTTGACAGAGCACAAGCAGGGAGAGTGGCAGGCAGAGGGAGAGGGAGAAGCAGGCTCTCCACTGAGCAAGGAGCATGATGTGAGCTTGATCCCAGGACTCCGGGATCATGACCTGAGCCATGATGCTTAACTGACTGAGCCACCCAGGTGTCCCCCAATAAGCCTTTTTATGGAAAGACACAGAAGCAACTTTCCATGCTTAGATTATGGACCCAAGAGGCAGCCTTGGAGAAGGCATAGGTGATGCAGCCCCCATTATCCCTAATTTTCTTCCCAAAAATAGTCTAAGAAAGCAAAGACCTTTGTTGTATAGGAGGTAAAAATCATGTAGTATATACAGTGTCTCCAGTCTCCTACAAATGTGAGAAGCCTCATGTCATTGACCCAAGTCAGTCACCAGGCAAGTGCTACTGGAATAGGGTTTGTTGTTGTTGTTATTATTATTATTATTTTAGCACTAACAAGCAACCATGGTTGAAACGACAAAGATACCTCTCATGACAAATTCCCTGACAGCTGACATAGCCCCACAGACAGTACAGCTTATAGCCAGATGAAAGGAATAACCTCTTTCAGGTTTTTTTTTATATGCATAATTAGCAGCTTTAGCTAAGCCTTGGGTCTCTCAGAGTTAAACTAATACCTGGAAGGAAAGTGCCATTAGGTTGGGTATTGTGTGTCCTTTTAACAGTATACGTCATTGCATGGAAGTTTTCTTGAGATTGATCAGTGACCTAGTGTTAATTTAACTTGTTCTGTGACCAACTTATTCTAACATAGGAGTCTTTGAGTTAGGTGACAAGGGCCCTAACAGCATTTAAGTGCTCAACTCATTCCCACCAGTTTTGTGGGTTTGGCTTCCAAGATCTCTCTTTTTTTTTATTTTTTCGTGGCTTTTTTTTTTTAATTTTTAAATTAATTTATTTATTTTAATAAACACATAATGTATTTTTATCCCCAGGGGTACAGGTCTGTGAATCACCAGGTTTACACATTTCACAGCACTCATCATAGCACATACCCTCCCCAATGTCCATATCCCCACCACCCTCTCCCATCCCCACTCCCCCCAGCAACCCTCAGTCTGTTTTTTGAGATTGAGTCTTTTATGGTTTGTCTCCCTCCCAATCCCATCTTCTTTCATTTTTTTCTTTTCCTACCCCCCCAACCCCCCCGCATTGCATCTCCACTTCCTCATATCAGGGAGATCATATGATAGTTGTCTTTCTCTGATTGACTTATTTCGCTAAGCATAATACCCTCTAGTTCCATCCATGTCGTCGCAAATGGCAAGATTTCATGTCTTTTGATGGCTGCATAGTATTCCATTGTGTATATATACCACATCTTCTTTATCCATTCATCTGTTGATGGACATCTAGGTTCTTTCCACAGTTTGGCTATTGTGGACATTGCTGCTATAAAAATACGTGTGTACGTGCCCCTTCGGAGCACCACGTTTGTATCCTTAGGATATATACCCAGTAGTGCAATCACTGGTTCATAGGGTAGCTCTATTTTCAGTTTTTTGAGGAACCTCCACACGGTTTTCCAGAGTGTTTGCACCAGCTTGCATTCCCACCAGCAGTGTAGGAGGGTTCCCCTCTCTCCGCATCCTCGCCAGCATCTGTCATTTCTTGACTTGTTAATTTTAGCCATTCTGACTGGTGTGAGGTGGTATCTCATTGTGGTTTTGATTTGTATTTCCCTGATGCCGAGTGATGTGGAGCATTTTTTCATGTGTCTGTTGGCCATCTGGATGTCTTCTCTGCAGAAATGTCTGTTCATGTCCTCTGCCCATTTCTTGACTGGATTATTTGTTCTTTGGGTGTTGAGATTGCTAAGCTCTTTATAGATTTTGGATACTAGCCCTTTATCTGATATGTCGTTTGCAAATATCTTCTCCCATTCTGTCAGTTGTCTTTTGGTTTTGTTAACTGTTTCCTTTGCTGTGCAAAAGCTTTTGATCTTGATGAAATCCCAATAGTTCATTTTTGCCCTTGCTTCTGTTGCCTTTGGCGATGTTCCTAGGAAGAAGTTGCTGCGGCTGAGGTCAAAGAGGTTGCTGCCTGCGTTCTCCTCAAGGATTTTGATAGATTCCTTTCTCACACTGAGGTCCTTCATCCATTTTGAGTCTATTTTCGTGTGTGGTGTAAGGAAATAGTCCAGTTTCATTTTTCTGCATGTGGCTGTCCAGTTTTCCCAGCACCATTTGTTGTAGAGGCTATCTTTTTTCCATTGGACATTCCTTCCTGCTTTGTCGAAGATTAGTTGACCATAGAGTTGAGGGTCTATTTCTGGGCTCTCTATTCTGTTCCATTGATCTATGTGTCTGTTTTTGTGCCAGTACCATACTGTCTTGATGATGACAGCTTTGTAATAGAGCTTGAAATCTGGAATTGTGATGCCACCAACTTTGCTTTCTTTTTCAACATTCCTGTGGCTATTATCTCTCCTTCTATTTTCAATGATAGCCTGGCTGGATATAGTATTCTTGGCTGCATGTTTTTCTCATTTAGTGCTCTGAATATATCATGCCAGTTCTTTCTGGCCTGCCAGGTTTCTGTGGATAGGTTCGCTGCCAATCTAATGTTTTTACCCTTGTATGTAACAGACTTCTTTTCCCGGGCCGCTTTCAGGATTTTCTCTTTGTCGCTAAGACTTGTAAATTTTACTATCAGGTGACGAGGTGTGGACCTATTTTTATTGATTTTGAGGGGCGTTCTTAACATCTCCTGGATTTTGATGTTTGTTCCTTTTGCCATATTAGGGAAATTCTCTCCAATAATTGTCTCCAGTATACCTTCTGCTCCCCTCTCTCTTTCTTCTTCTTCTGGAATCCCAATTATTCTAATGTTGTGTCTTCTTATGATGTCGCTTATCTCTTGAATTCTCTCCTCGTGGTCCAGTATTTGTCTCTCTTTTGCTCAGCTTCTTTATTCTCTGTCATTTGGTCTTCTATGTCATTAATTCTTTCTTCTGCCTCATTTATCCTAGCAGTAAGAGCTTCCATTTTTTATTGCACCTCATTACTAGCTTTTTTGATTCAACTGGGTTAGATTTTAGTTCTTTTATTTCTCCAGAAAGGGCTTTTATCTCTCCGGTGAGTGTTGCTGTAATATCTTCTATGCCTTTTTCGAGCCTGGCTAGAACCTTGAGAATCGTCATTCTGACCTCTAGATCTGTCATATTACCAATGTCCGTATTGATTAGGTCCCTAGACTTCGATCCTGCCTCTTGTTCTTTTTTTTTGTGGTGAGTTTTTCCGCCTTGTCATTTTGTCCAGATAAGATTTGCTTTCTCCTCCTCTAGAATTCCACTGTTCTTGGTGAGTGAAATTGGTCTTGGCTGGGTTTCTTGTTGATCTTCTGGGGGAGGGGCCTGTTTTAGTGATTCTCAAGTGTCTTTGCCCCTGGTGGAATTGCACCGCCCTTACCAGGGGCCAGGCTAAGTAATCCGCTCGGGTTCGCTTTCGGCAGCTTTTGTTCCCTGAGCGCTTTCCGTAGAGTTCCGGAGGACAGGAATGAAGATGGCGGCCTCCCAATCTCCGGCCTGGAGGAGCCGAGAGCTCGGGGTCCCGCTCCTCAGTGCACCCTCAAGGAAAAGCACCCAACCGTCCCCGCCTCCCTGGCCTCTGGTCGCGCCTGGAGGAAAGCGCTCAATTGCTTTCACCTGGAGAAAAGCGCCCGGTCGGTCGCTTCCGTCTCCGGGGCCTCGGGCCGCGCTCCGAGCCCACCCAGCCTTCGACCGGCTCAAGGTAACCCCCGAGCTGAGAGCTCACTCCTCGGCTTTGTCGCTGTAACCGGCTTCCCTGCTCTAATACCTGTGAGCCCTGCGATACTCAGACACCCCCAGTCCTTCTGTGACCCCGCGGGACCTGGGGTTACGCTGACCCCGTCTGGGCTTCCCCCCTGTTTAGCCTCTAGAACAATGTCCCTCAGTGGAGGAGACTTTTAAAAGTCCTGATTTAGTGCTCTGTTGCTGCGCTGCTTGCCGGGAGCTGGCTCCTCCCGCCGCGGTCTGTCTTCCCGTCGCTTTGGATTCACTTCTCCGCAGGTCCTACCTTTTAGAAAGTGATCAATTTTCTGTTTCTAGAATTGTTGCTCTTCTTCTCTTCGATTTTCCGTTGGATTTGTAGGTTTCGCAATGGTTAGATAAGCTATCTAGCTGATCTCCTGCTACCTGATGTCGTCTCAGCCTGCTACTAATCTGCCATCTTGACTCGGCTTCCAAGATCTCTTAACAATAGCCTTTACCTCATATACACATTAACCCTCAACAAAGCTTGTCTTAAACTGATGCTGGTCTGATAAGAACCATAAAATACTCCAAAGTGGCTGCACCAACTTGCATTCCCACCAACAGTGTAAGAGGGTTCTCCATTCTCCACATCCTCTCCAACACTTGTTGTTTACTGCCTTGGTAATTTTGGCCATTCTAACTGGTGTAAGAAACTGCTATAAGGTGGTGTAAGGTGGTATCTCAGTGAGGTTTTCATTTGAATCTCCCTGGTGGCTAATGATGATGGACAATTTTTTCAGGCCTCTGTTAGTCATTTTTATGTCTCATTGGAGAAGTGTCTGTTCATGTCTTCTTCACATTTTTTGATGTGATTATGGTTTTTGAGTGCTGAGTTTGAGGAGTTCTTTATAGATCTTGGATATCAGCCCTTTGTCTGTAGTGTCATTTGTGAATATCTTCTCCCATTCCATGGGTTGTCTCTTTGCATTGGTTGTTTCTTAAGTAACTTTTATTGAAAATAATTGATATGCCAAAGTGGCACATTTTGAGTGGCCTGCCCTTGGCCTTTACACTCTATGAAGTTTTAATAGTAGTTTTAGTAGTGCCCAAGGATATTTATGAAAGAAAATCAAGGATAACTATACAAGGATTACCCTTAACTTGCCTTAATGATTTGTAAGGCTGTCATTTATGAATCTGTCCAAATCCTTTATAAACCAGTCACAGAAAGCAAACTCTGCCTGCCTGTGTTGTACCTTCAGCCACCTTAGGGATGCCAGTGATGAAGTTTTAGAATATAGGTGAGGTTCAGTGGGGTGGAGTCCGGAGCAGATGACCAAGAGAGAATTCTTGAGACATCTTTGGTGCAAAATAGTGATTTATTAAAGATGGGGACAGGACCTGTGGGCAGAAACCTGCTGCCCCAGGTTGTGAAGGGTGGCAGGTTACATATGATGGGGTTGGGAGGTAAGGAAAAGGGAGGTTTCAATAGAACTTTCATATGCTAAAGAGGCCTGGAGGCCTTGACATTGTCAAGGTCATTTTTGCCTCTAGCAATGTATTAACATTAAGATAGGTGGGAGATTCTTAAAGAATGTCACATATGTCCCACTCAGGAGTGGGAGTGGGGGAAGGTTGCAGGGTGTCAGTTTCTGCTTTGTCCTCAGCCAGCCTTTTGTTCCCTAATCACCAAGGTGGCTCAGTCCACTGAGCATCCAACTGTTGATTTTGGTTCAGGTCATAACCCCAGGCCCCTGGGATAGAGCCCTTTGTTGGACTTCCCACTCAGCCAGTAATCTGCTTGTCTCCCATCTCCCTCTGCTCCTCCCCCTGCAACACATGCTCACTCATTCTCTCTAATAAATCTTTAAAAGAAAAAACACACACAAACACACACACACCTACCTCAGTGATGTAGAATTTAAGTTTGCCTCCTACCAAGCAAGGTAGGATACCTCTTCATCCTGTAAGGAAGATAATTTAAAAGTTTTGCCAAATTTTCCGATGTTGTCACTAGAGAAATAAAGCAGCTTTAAAAATGTCTTATGCCTTTTACAAATATGTCATAAATTCATGCCAGTTGTACTAGTATAGAAGAGCTTTTGCTGAGCACATCTTTGTTTCCAAGTTCAGGGAGGGTTTATTTTGGAATGCCCTCATTGGTATCGCATTATATTTTAAACCTCTTTGCCGGATAACAGAAGGAAATTGAAGGTGCTATGCAAAATTCTCATAGTCCCTTTGGTTCGAAACCTGGTAGGGTCTGCAGTGTTAGCCTTCAGGTGGTAACTCAAGAATTCTTTCTCATTAGTATGGATATGGCTTACTGACCTCTACTCTTTTGGGGGGAGGGGGTGGATGGTATTTTTGTCATTTTACTGGGGCAGTGGAAGAATGCTTTTTAAACCAACATACAGGAGAGATTAGGGTATTAAAAGAAAAAATAGACAATGGACATACTGTGTCTTTCTATACATATTAAGTCTTTCTCATATTAAACTTGAATAAAAGCCAAAAGTTGATGATCACGGAATCCAAAGTGAGCAGTGGCCAAAAACAGGATGAATCAGTTTTGATGTAGGAAAAAATTCTCTGCTTTATGAATAAAATAGAAAAATTGGAACAGTAAGATCTTAGCCACCATTTGTTCCCAGTTTATTTCAGAAGAAATTAAAGTTGAAGAGTATAGCATGCAAATGTAAACTTTTACATGAAGCCTATACCTTTTGGTGGATTAAAAAATGTATAGCTTTACTTTTTGGCATATATCCAGCAATACTCTTTACCTACTATTTTATTGCTCAGGAATATTTTCTGATTCCTCTTTCTTTATGAAAAAATGGTAACAATCTGTGCTTTCAGTCCCAGTTATGTATTTAACTGTTTTATGAAGATCAGTGGCAGTAATTGAAGCCAAGATATTGTTATTAAAGGCTTCTTCAAATGTATAATGAAGATGAGATGAGAACATTAACAAGAACTGTTTTGTAATACTGAAGATTTAATGAAAGTTCCGTTATCACCCATCTTTGGAACAACTGCCAGTTTCTCTTTTGCAGAAATGTATATTCTCTGTGTGTGTGTATGTGTGTGTGTGTGTGTGTGTGTGTGTGTGATAGAGAGAGAGGAGGGGGGAGAGAGAAAGATAGAATAATAAATATAAAAATTCCTTTGACTTTTTTGTTCCTTATTTTAACCTACAGTGGGCAGGAAACAGTCCCCTAGCCAGGGCTGATAGTCAAGGAATGTGGACTGGTTCAGTTGAACAGACTGTTTACCATGGCTGTCCCTTCAGTCCTTATTGGGCTCTATTTTCCCTGATCGGTCAGAGTCCATGCTAAGTCAGCTCTTAAATAGCTCGAATATAACTTTTATATCTCAGAGTTAACCAAGGTACTTGTCTTGGTCTTTCCCTGGTCTTTCCATGCATTTCCCAACTGATCTTCCCCTGCATATAAAGCAGAGCAAAAGTGTCCAGTACTGTGGGGAGCAAGTACTGCAGGTTAGATGGGATCTCAGATTCCATATCAGTAAAGTAGAGATTATAATATTTGCTTCCTCATAAAGTTGTAAGCTTTATTAATACACATTAAGTTTTGGAACAGTGCTTAAAACAGCATGTGGTATTACTTTTGCTATAATTAGTGCTGCTATTAGCATTGGTACCATGCAAAAACGTTGGGCTGGTCACATCTGAGAGGGCAGACAAGAGGGATCATGCCTCAGCTCTGAATTTCATGGCCATGAGCAAGGATACCTTTGAAAGTTCTAGAATTCAGTGAAATTAGAGAACATACCTAACTTGCATTCCTCTCCTATCCCAAAGAAGAAACAAATGAACAAACAAACAAAAAACCTCCAGCGAACAAAAGCCTGAAAAACCGGTTTCCTCAGAGCCCACCCCCTTGATGGTGACAGGAGGACTTAACTCAGGAAACAGTGCCTGAAAAACCACGCAGCAGGCCCCTCCCCCAGAAAACCAACAACAACAACAACAACAAAAAGACAAGAGAACAACCACCACTACTACATAGATACAACTTTTATTTTTAATTCGTTCCCACTATTCTGGTTCATTTTTTTTTTTATAGATAATTTTTTAACCTATTTACCATCACAGTGAGATGTCCAGTACATCAAATTCCATAATAACCTTTAAACCTGAACTTTTTGATACATATACCTGTGTTTTTCTTTTGCTTTTCTATTTTTTAATTTTTTAATTTAATTTAATTTTAGTTTAGTTTATTTTTATTTTTATTTTTTAATATTCATATAGAGTTAAACTTCAAGGTAATCCCTTTTCCCCAGTCTATGCTACCCCATAGGTAAACCAGTTTTTAATCCCCCTTTATCTTAGGAAAGTTGAGTCCTTTAACAAAGATATCAAGATACATCCAGGAAGAATCAAAATAACCTTCCTTGCCCACACTGAGAATTTATAACCACTCTCCCATCTTTTGACACCTAACTTGCTTACACCAAGCCCCATCTCCCTACACTATGGTGGATCTGCCCTTGCCAGTCATGCTTGCCTCAGTCCTGTGCTACAGTACCCCTCCCCCAGAAGAATGGTGCAAATCAAGCCGACACCACATCTCCTGATCTGTAGCCTCAGTCCTGATGATAGTGGCAGGTCTCCTTTTGCAAGCAGACCCATGCATACCTCTTAAAACGTGCACCACTTGGCTGAGGACCAAACACTGCCCACAAAAGGCAAAGAAGCCTCTGCACACAACTACACTGAAGGATAAAGCAGTCAGGACACAACAGCAGGGCACACAGAACACACATAGGAGATGCTCCTTAAGGCGTCAAGTCCTGTAGAGGAGGGTCACTGCACTCTAGGACATTATAAGACCTCTTCTTCATAAGGCCATTACCTTAAAGAGCAGGAAATGGAGATAACTTTCCTAACACATGGAAAAGATAGACAAAAATGAAGAGACAGAGGAGTATGTCCCAAACGAAACAACAGGATAAAACCACAGCAAGAGACCTAAGCAAAATGGAGATAAGCGGGGGCGCCTGGGTGGCTCAGTGGATTGAGTCTCTGCCTTCAGCTCAGGTCATGGTCTCAGGGTCCTGGGATCGAGCCCCACATAGGGCTCTCTGCTCGGCAGGAGCCTGCTTCCCCTTCTCTCTCCTCTCTGCCTACTTGTGATTTCTGTCTGTCAAATAAATAAATAAAATATTTAAAAAAAAAATGGAGATAGGTGATATGCCCGATAGAGAACTTCAAGTAATGATCATAAATATACTCACTGGACTTGAAAAAAGAAAAGGACATCAGTGATTCCCTGAACAAAGATTAAAAAAAGAAGCAGCCAAGACAATAAATGAAATTAAAAGTACACTTGATAGAATAAATAGCAAGTTAGAGGACTCAGAGGCACAAATTAATAACCTGGAAGACAGAGAAATGGGAAGTAATCAAGCTGAACAAAGAGAGAGGAAAAATTATGAAAAATGAGAATAGATTTAGGGAACTCAGCAGTTACATCAAGCACAATAACATTTACATTTTAGGGATCACAGAGGAAGAAGAGAAAGAGAAGGGGGCAGAAAATTTATTTGAAGAAGTAGCTGAAAACTCCCCTAATCTGAAGAAGAGATCCATATCCAGGAGGCACAGAGATTACCCCAACAAAATCAATGCAAGGAGGTCCACACCAAGACACATAGTAATTAAAATGGCAAATAGTGGTAGAGAAAAAAAACTTTTAAAGCACCAAGAGAAAAGAAGACATTTCTTATAAGGGAAACCTGATAAGCAATCAGTGGTTTTTCAGCAGAAACTATACAGGCCAGAAGACAGTGGCATGATATATTCAAAGTGCTGTAAGGGAAAAATCTTCAGCCAAGAATACTCTATCCAGCAAGACTCTCATTCAGAACAGAGTGACAGACAAATGGATGAAGAAGATGTGGTGTATATGTATGTATACAATGGAATACTACTCAGCCATCAGTGATTTCATCAAAATGAAATCTTGCCATTTGCAATGACATGGATGGAACTAAAGAGGACTATGCTAAGCAAAAGAAGTCAATCACAGAAAGACAGTTATCATATTATCTCATGTGGAATTTAAGAAACAAAACAGGATCATAGTGGAAGGGAGGGAAGATGAAATCAGAGAGGGAGACAAACTGTAAGAGACTTAACTATAGGAAATAAACAGGGTTGCTGGAGGGGAGGGAGATGAGGGGATGGGGTAACTGGGGTTGGACCTTCAGGGGGGTGCAAGATGTAGTGAGCCTGGGTATTATATAAGACTGATGAATCACTGAACTCTGTGTCTGAAATTAATAATACATTATATGTTAATTAGTTGAATTTAAAATTTTTTAAAAAGAACAGAATGACAGATAAATTTTCTCAGAAAAATGAAAAAATAAAGTAGTTCATGACAACTAAACCAACCCTATAAGAAATATTAAAAGGGATCCTTTGAGTGGAAAGGAAAGGAAAGGCCATAGTAAGAGTAGGAGAAGTAGGAAACACAAAAGCAGTAAAAGTAAGTATATCTGTAAAAACCAGCCAAGGGATTCACAAAATAAAAGGATGTAAAATACAATACCATATACCTAAAACATGAGGATGAGAGGAGTAAAGAATGGGTTCCAACTTAAGCAACTGTCAGCATAGCATGGACTGCTATATGCAGAAGATATTACATATAAGCCAGTGGTAGCCACAAATCAAAAACCAGTAATATATAAGCAAAGAATAACAAGAAAGAGATCCAAGTATTTCACTAAAGAAAGCCAGCAAACCATGAAAGAGAGCAAGAGAAGAAACGATAGGAGAAAAACTACAAGAATAACCACAAAGTAAGTAACAAAATGGCAATAACACATCTATCGGTAATTATTTTCAATATAAATGTACAAAACACTCTAATGAATAGGACATAGGGTGTAAAACTATAATATGATATCACCTCACACCTGTCAAAATGGCTAAAATCAACAACATAAGAAACAACAGTTGTTGGCAAGGATGTGGAGAAAAAGGAACCTTCCTGCACTGTTAGCCAGAATGCAGACAGGTGCACCCATTGTGAAAAATACTATTGAGCTTCCTCTAAAAATTAAAGATAGAAATACCCTATAATCTATGAACACAGTATAAGGTATTTACCCAAAACATGTAACAACACTAATTCAATGAGATACATGCCCCCTATGTTGATTGCAGCATTATTTACAATAGCCAAACTACAGAAGCAGCCCAAGTGTTCATCAACAGATTAGTTGATAGAGAAGGTGTGGTATATATATGCAATGAAGTATTATTCAGCCATAAAAAGAATTAAATCCTGCGATATGCAACAACATGGGTGGAGGTAGAGTGTATAATGCTAAGCAAAATAAACCAGTCAGAGAAAGACAAATACCACATGATTTCACTCACATGTGCCATTTAAGAAACAAAACAATTATTAAAGGAAAAAAGAGAGAAACCAAGGAACAATATTCTTAACTATAGAGAACAAACTGATGATTACTAGACAGGGGGTGGGGTGCTTCAATAGGGGAAACAGGGCAAGGGGATTAAAGAGTATTTATGATGATATGTGAAGAAGAGTTAACACCTGTTTTTTTCAAATTATTCCCCAAAAAATAGATGAAGAAGGAAAGCTTCCAGATTCATTCTTTGAGACCAGCATTAGCGTAAGAAAACCAGATGAAGATACCACAAAAAACAAAACAAAACAAAACAAAACTACTGGCCAGTATCTCTGATGAACATAGATGCAGAAATCCTCAAGAGAATAGTAGTAAACCAAGTCCAACAATACATTAAAAAAATCATTCAACAAGATCAAGTAGGATTTATTCCCAGGATTGAAGGATGGTTCAATATTTGCAAATCAATCAATGAGATATATCATAGCAATTAGAGAAAGGATAAATTTCATATTGTCATCTAAATAGATGCATCAAAAGCATTTGACAAAGTATAACATCCATTCATGATTTTTTAAAAAAGGCCCTCAGCAAGATAAGTTTAGAGGGAACATACCTCAATATACAAAGGCCTTATATGAAAATCCCACATCATACTCAATGGGAAAAAACAGAACATTTCCCCTATGTAAGGAACAAGACAAGGATGTCCACTCTCACCAGTTTTATTCAACAAAGGCTGAAAGTCCTAGCCACAGCAGTCAGACAACGAAAAGAAATAAAAGGCTTTCAGTATTTGCAGACAACATAATACTACATAGAAAACCCTGAAGACTCCACCCAAAAGCTACTAGAACTGATAAATTCAGTATAGTTGCAGGATACAAAAATCAGTGTACAGAAATCTGTTGCATTTCTATACACTGTTGATAAAGCAGCAGAAAGTAATTAACAATCCCACTTACAACTGCACCAAAAATAATAAAACACCTAGGAATAAATGTAACTAAAGAAGTAAAAGAAATCAAAGACCACACAAAGAAATGGAAAGACCTTCCATGCTCTTGGATTGAAAGAACAAATATCTACAGATTTAATGCAAATCCCTATCAAAATACCAACAGCATTTTTCACAGAACTGGGTCAGACAATCCTAAAATTGGTATGGAACCACAAAAGACCCTGAATAGCCAAAGCAATCTTAAAAAGAAAAGGTGGAGGCATCACAATTCCAGACTTCAAGTTACATTGCAGAACTGATAATGAAAACAGTGTGGTACTGGCACAAAAATAGACACATAGATTAATAGAAATGAATAGAGTACACAGAAATAAACACACAACTACATGATCAATTAATCTCTGAAAAAGGAGGAAAGAATGTGCAATGGGAAAAAGTCTGTTCAAATGGTGTTGGGAAAACTGGATAGCAACATGCAAAAGAATGAAACTGGCCCATTTTTTTACTACACACAAAAATAAAGGCAAAATGGCTTGAAGACCTAAATGTGAGACCTGAAACCATAAAAATCCTAGAAGAGGGCACAGGCAGTAACTTCTTTGACATCATCTATAATAAAATTTTTCTAGATATTTCTCCTGAGGTAAGGGAAATAAAAGGAAAAATGAACAATTGGGACTACTAAATTAAAAGTATCCGCACAACAAAGAAAACTCTCAACAAAACTAAAAGGCAGCCTAGGGAATGGGAGAAGAAATTTGCAAATGACCTATCTGTTAAAGGGTTAGTATCCAAAATATGCAAAGAACTTATTCAACACCCAAAATACAAATAGCCCAATTAAAAAATGGGCAAAAGATATGAACAGACATTTCTCCCAAGGACATCCAGATGGCTAATAGACACATGAAAAGATGCTCAACATCAGTCATTATCAGGGAAATACAAATCAAAACCACCATGAGATACCACCTCACACCTGTCGGAATGGCTCAAGTCAAAAATTCAAGAACAAGTGTTGGCAAGTATGTGGAGAGAAAGGGACCATCATGCACTGTTGGTGAGAATGCAAACTGGTGCAGCCACTGTGGAAACAGTATGGGGGTTTCTTTAAAAACTAAAAATAGAACTACCCTAAATATCCAGTAATTGCACTGCTGGATATTTACCCAAAAAATACAAAAACACTAAGTCAGAGGCACATATGCATCCCCATGTTTATTGCAGCATTATTTACAATTTCCAAATTATGGAAGCAGCCCAGGTGTCCTTCAGTAGAGGAAGGGATAAAGAAATGGTGGGTGTGTGTGTGTGTGTGTGTGTGTGTGTGTGTGTGTGTGTGTATTACTCATCCATGAAAAAAGAATGAAACCTTGACATTTGCAACAACATGGATGGATCAGAGAATGTGATGCTAAGCAAAATAAGTCAGTCAGAGAAAGAGAAATACCATATGATTTCACTCACATGTGGAATTTAAGAAACAAATGAACAAAGGAAAAAGGAAGAAACGAAGAAACAGACTCTTAAATATAAGGAACTAACTGATGGTTACCAGAGATGATTTGGGTGGGGGCAATGGGTAAAATAGGTGATGGGGATTAAAGGTGTTGGGAAAAAGCAAAAACTAAATAAATAAATAAAAATAAGAGAAAAACAAGAAAGAAAAGGGATTTCTCTAAATTATTTTCCACCATTAGCTAGTGATTTGCCTTAACTTAGGTAAATTATCCATATTTTTAAATAAAGCATCTGAAGTTTTGAAAAGTTGGTGGATTGGCCAGGAGTTACTCAGGGGTTTTGGGTGAGATGGTTTTAAAACAAGTCTAGAAACCAGCTGGTCTGTTTCTAGTCAGGTACCTTCAGCACACCGTGCTGCCTTTGGTCCTGCTCTGCCATGGCTCGTGCAGCCTGTGGTCACTTCTGTGTGCACCATTCTCACATCAACCATATCGATTTTGACACCTATTGAACAGTATAGTCAACATTTATGTTATACACACACACACAATGATCTGTGGCTCTCTTTATAAAGGAGGTGATGGTGTACTGTTGATCATTTATTTTTGAGTATGTACTTTCAAACCTTGCATAGTGAAAACAGATGGGATGATTTTTTTTTTTTTTAATTTTCCCTGGAAACCTGCAGAGCGGATGTTTTGAGTCCTTTTTTGCCAGGTGGATATATCAGTATGGTGTTGGCAGGGGCACCTGTGTTCTGTAGGTGGATATTCACACAATTCCCAACCCTAAGAATTCTTGAGCCTTCAGTCAAAGGAGATTTAAAGGATTTTCTTAAGAAGATACATTTCCTAATTTAATTAGGTATCCAAGTTAAGACAACATAAAGGCAGCCAAATGGTTGATGGAGGAATAAGAACAAGTGGTCCTCTCTACTTATTTGGATAGACATGTTTAGAAAAATGGCATACAGGGGTGCCTGGGTGGCTCAGTCATTAAGCGTCTGCCTTCAGCTCAGGTCATGATCCCAAGGTCCTGGGATCGAGCCCTGCCTTGGGCTCTCTGCTCAGCAGGAAGCCTGCTTCTCCCTCTCCCACTTCCCCTGCTTGTGTTCGCTCTTGCTGTCTCTTTCTCTGTCAAATAAGTAAATAAAATCTTTAAAGAAAAAAAAAGAAAAAGAAAAATGGCATTCAGATAATAACATTTTCTAGTTACATTATTTTAATTGGATTAAGATTAGATAATAAACTGTTTTTGCTAATCTGTGCTTTTGTTTTAGGATAGTCTATAAAGTATACATAAGTCAGTTGAGAAATTCTACTTTTTACTCCAAGAAAATATAAACAAAAATAATATAAGGACTTCTGAAAGAAAATTAATTTGGAGAATTTTTATAAGGGTACCTAATGTCTGCCTTACACAGTGCTAGGTACTGTGAATTATAGAAATGAAGGGTACCTGCTCTCACTTCATTCATAATCCCCTGAAAAGTGACACTTTAACAAAAATATTGTTACAGTGTGGCAAGATCTGCAACTGAGTTACCACAGGTTGCCATAGGAATAATAATATCTAAAGTTATAATCCAGTTGGTGGGTGTTGAGGGGAAATGCCAAGAGGAGTTCTTTTATATTCTGAGATTTTAATGATTTCTAGAAACTTAGAAGAGCTATAGATGATCTGGTACATGAGCCTTTTAAGCTTTCCCTTAGATTAATATATACTTCCAAAATGCCTCTTTGCTTTCCCAGTCCTTAAGTCATGTCTATAGGGCCATGCTTCCTGGGTTCAGATTCTTGCTTCTCTACCTTCCTAGTTGTGTGACCATGAGTGGGTTACTTTCTGTGCTTCAGTTTTATAAAAAGAGAAGAGTCATAGTACCTGTCTCACAGGATTATTGGGAAGATTAAGTGAGATAGTACATGGAAGACATTTTTGGAATACTGCCTGTTTTTGTTAAAATCTCAAGAAAATTTTAGTTCTCATTATTATTAATTTTGGAAGTTAATAAACCAGGGACATTGAAACACAATCACCATGTTGATCATTTTGATTCTTTCTAAAATGCTGTTTTCTGTCAAATAAAATTTTCCATTTTTTCCCCCTTTCTAGCTCCAAGAGGAAAGCGAGGATGGAAAACTTTTTATGCTGTACTAAAAGGAACAGTTCTTTACTTGCAAAAGGTAAAATGTAAATTAAAAATGAAGCCCATAACACTTTATGAAATAATTTGACAAGGTACCCAGAAAATATTTACTTTGTACAAAGAGCCTACATCGAACACCCAAAAAATTACTTAATTGATATCTAAATTCTTTGTTCATTTTTTTGTTGTTGTTTCTGGTTAAAGATTATTTTAGAAATTATATATATGTAATTATATATATTATATAAAGTATTTTATACACAAAATATTTGATGATGTATATGTTATAGTATATATTAAATATAAATGTGTGTGTGTCTGTGTGTGTGTTTGTGTATGTGATCAGAGCTCTGTTCCATTTGTGTTCAGTTAGAAATTTTGAATATGGTTTGATAAGTCAGACTGCAAATGGTCTATGTAGTTACAGTCCTGTGGCAGCACTTGTTTCTTGGTTATTTATACTATAGATTAGTTAGATCCTTCATTTATCTCTTTCACTAATACTATGTAATAGAATATCTTTATTTAATTATTTACCTTCATTTAAATCTTACCTAAATCTAGAAACACTTCAGTCAAGTCCTGAAGCATTGGTACTTAATATAATCTAAATTAGCTGGGAAAGTTTTTAACCAGACCATTTCCTGCCTGAATCCTTTCTTCTAAATCCCAGAATCTGGAAATCTGTTTGGGATCAAGTTTGTACATTCTGGCCTTTGAAAAGTAACCCCTGGAGCTTCTACCTCCCTAGCTCTGTGTGTGTGGACATGAGAAATTTGTGTGTTGACTGGAAAGAGGTCCACCCCTTCCCAGGGCCAAACAGGATTCCAGCTCTGTGAAGGGCTGCTTGGAATTCAGGCAAATAGACAGCAAGGCAATAACAACACTGCCCTCAATGATGACTGATAGGAAAAGTCACTTTTTAAACGGTGATCAAAAACACACAACCCTCAATTTTTAACTGCGTAGTAGATAGTATTAACTATCAGCACAGTGTTGTACAATAGATCTCTAGAAATTTTCCATTTTGCATGACAAATACCAAGTAAACAGCAGTTCTCCCTACCCCTCTCCCCAACCCCGGGCAACCACTGTTCTACCTTCTGTTTCTGAGTATGGCTATTTCATGTAAGTGCAAACACATAGTATTTGTCCTTCAATGACTGGCTGATTTCATTTAACATAATATGATGAAGGTTCATCCATGTTGTAGTCTATGACAGAATTCCCTTCTTTTTTTAATGGCTAAATAATAGTCTATTTTTTACTTCATTTTCTTTCTTCATTCATTCATGCATCGATTTTTATGTTGTTTCCACTTCTTGGTCATTGTAAATAATACTGAAGTAAACATGGAGTGCAAATCTCTTTTTGATATCCTGATTCAATTACCTCTGATAAAGGTAACACAGAAGTGAGGTCACTGGATCATATGGTAGTTCTACTTATTTCGTAAAGAATATCTATTCTGTTTTCCATAGTGGCTGAATTATTTTCAGTTCCCACCAACTGGAGTTCTAATTTCTCCACGTGCATGTTAGCACTTCTTATCCTCTGTTTTTTTGTTTCGTTTTGTTTTTAATAATGGCCATCCTAATAAGTATGAGGCGATATCTCGTTGTAATTTTGATTTACATTTTCCTGATGATTTGTGATGTCAAGCATCTTTTCACATATCAGTTGGCCATATGAATGTTGTCTTTGTAGAAATGTCTCTCCAAGTCCTTCGCCCATAATTTATTCAGATGATTTGTTGTTTTTCTTTTGTTTTGTTTTTTGCTACTGAGTTATACGACTTTCTTACATATTTTGATGTTAACTCCTTATCATATGTATGGTTTTCAGATATTTTCTCCCATTCTGTAGGTAGCCTTTTCAATCCCTTGTTTCCATTGCTATACAGAAGATTTTTATTTTGGTGTAGTCGCACTTGTTTATTTTTGCTTCTATTGCCTGTGCTTTTGGAATCACATCCAAGAAATCATTGCCAGTGTCAATGCCAACAAACTTTTCAGTTGTTTTCTTCTAGTTTTACAGTGTCAAGTCTACATTTGAGCCTTTAATCTATTTTGAATTAACTTTTGGTTAGGGTATAAGGATGAAATGTCATTCTTTCATATGTGGATACCCATTTTCCTAGTACTATTTGTTAAAGGAATTATCTTTTCCCCCTTGTATACTGTTGGCACTATGTTAGAAATCAGTTTACTGTATACACATAGGATTATTTTTGGGTTCTCTTCTCTGTTAAGTTTGTCTGTATGTCTGTCCTTATGCCAATACTATAATGTTTTAATTACTGTAGCTTTGTAATATATTTTGAAATCAGGAAATGTGAGGCCTCTAAATTTGTTCTTTCTCAAGATTGTTTTGAGTATTCAGGATCCTTTCTAGTTCCATATGAATCTCAGGGTGGGTTTTCTATTTCTATAAAAAATGCATTGGGATTTTGTTAAGTATATTGAATCTGTAGGTGACTTTGAGGAATATGAACAGTTTTTAAATTTTTTTTTTTTATTTTTAAATTTTTACAAACAGGGGTACAGATCTGTGAATCGCCAGGTTTGCACACTTCACAGCACTCACCATAGCACATACCCTCCCCGATATCCATTGCCCCACTACCCTCTCCCTACCCCACTACACCGGGCCCCCCTCAGTTTGTTTTGTGACGTTAAGAGTCTCTTATGGTTTGTCTCCCTCCCGATCCCATCTTGTTTCATTTATTCTTTTCCTGTCCCCCAAACCCCCCATGTTGCCTCTCCACTTCCTCATAAAAGGGAGATCATATTATAGTTGTCTTTCTCTGATTGACTTATTTTGATAAACACAATACCCTCTAGTTCCAACCACGTCGTCACAAATGGCAGGATTTCATTTCTTATGATGGCTGCATAGTATTCCATTGTATACATACCCCACATCTTCTTTATCCCTTCATCTGTTGATGGACATCTAGGTTCTTTCCATAGTTTGGCTATTGTGGATATTGCTGCTATAAATATTCAGGTGCACCTGCCCCTTCGGATCACTACATTTGTATCTTTAGGGTAAATACCCAGTAGTGCAATTGCAGGGTCGTAAGGTAGCTCTATTTTCAACTTTTTGAGGAACCTCCTTGCTGTTTTCCAGAGTGGTTGCACCAGCTTGTGTTCCCAACAACACTGTAGGAGGGCTCCCCTTTCTCTGCATCCTTGACAGCATCTGTCATTTCCTGACTTGTTCATTTTAGCCATTCTGACTGGTGTGAGGTGGTATCTCATTGTGGTTTTGATTAGTATTTCCCTGATGCTGAGTGATGCGGAGCACTTTTTCATGTGTCTGTTGACCATCTGGATGTCTTCTTTGCAGAAATGTCTGTTCATGTCCTCTGCCCATTTCTTGATTGGATTATTTGTTCTTTGAGTGTCGAGTGTGCTAAGCTCTTTATAGTTTTTGGATACTAGCCCTTTATCTGATATGTCGTTTGCAAATATCTTCTCCCATTCTGTCAGTTGTCTTTTGGTTTTGTTAACTGTTTCCTTTGCTGTGCAAAAACTTTTGATATTGATGAAGTCCCAATAGTTCATTTTGCTTCTGTTGCCTTTGGCGATGTTCCTAGGAAGAAGTTGCTGCGGCTGAGGTCAAAGAGGTTGCTGCCTGTGTCCTCCTCAAGGGTTTTGATGGATTCCTTTCTCACATTGAGGTCCTTCATCCATTTTGAGTCTATTTTCGTGTGTGGTGTAAGGAAATAGTCCAGTTTCATTTTTCTGCATGTGGCTGTCCAATTTTCCCAACACCATTTGTCTTTTTTCCATTGGACATTCCTTCCTGCTTTGTCGAAGATTAGTTGACCATAGAGTTGAGGGTCTATTTCTGGGCTCTCTATTCTGTTCCATTGATCTATGTGTCTGTTTTTGTGCTGGTACCATACTGTCTGGATGATGACAGCTTTGTAATAGAGCTTGAAGTCTGGAATTGTGATGCCACCAACCTTGGCTTTCTTTTTCAATATTCCTCTGGCTATTCGAGGTCTTTTCTGGTTCCATACAAATTTTAGGATTCTTTGTTCCATTTCTTTGAAAAAAATGGATGTGATTTTGATAGGGATTGCATTAAATGTGTAGATTGCTTTAGGTAGCATAGACATTTTCACAATATTTGTTCTTCCAATCCATGAGCAGGGAACATTTTTCCTTTTCTTTGTGTCTTCCTCAATTTCTTTCATGAGTACTTTACAGTTTTCTGAGTACAGATTCTTTGCCTCTTTGGTTAGGTTTATTCATAGGTATTAGGGTTTTGGGTGCAATTTCTCTTCTTCTGTCTTGTGTTGGTATATAGAGATGCAACTGATTTCTGTGCATTGATTTTATATCCTGACACTTTACTGAATTCCTGTACAAGTTCTAGCAGATTTGGAGTGGAGTGTTTTGGGTTTTCCACATAAAGTATCATACCATCTGCAAAAAGTGAGAGTTTGACTTCTTCTTTGCCAATGTGGATGCCTTAATTTCTTTTTGTTGACTGATTGCTGAGGCTAGGACTTCTAGTACTATGTTGAATAACAGTGGTGATAATGGACATCCCTGCCGTGTTCCTGACCTTAGTGGAAATGCTCTCAGTTTTTCTCCATTGAGAATGATATTTGTGGTGGGTTTTTCATAGGTGGCTTTGATAATATTGAGGTATGTGCCCTCTATCCCTACACTTTGAAGAGTTTTGACCAGGAAAGGATACTATACTTTGTCAAATGCTTTTTCAGCATCTATTGAGAGTATCATATGGTTCTTTTTCTTTCTTTTATTAATGTATTGTATCACATTGATGGATTTGTGGATGTTGAACCAACGTTGCAGCCCTGGAATAAATCCCACTTGGTCTGGGTGAATAATCCTTTCAATGTATTGTTGGATCCTATTGGGTAGTGTTTTGGTGAGAATTTTCGCATCTGTGTTCATCAAGGGTATTGGTCTGTAATTCTCTTTTTTGATGGGATCCTTGTCTGGTTTTGGGATCAAGGTGATGCTGGCCTCATAGAATGAGTTTGGAAGTTTTCCTTCCATTTCTATTTTTTGGAACAGTTTCAGGAGAATAGGAATTAATTCTTCTTTAAATGTTTGGTAGAATTCCCCTGGGAAGCCGTCTGGCCCTGGGCTTTTGTTTGTTTGGAGATTTTTGATGACAGTTTCAATCTCTTTACTGGTTATGGGTCTGTTCGGGTTTTCTATGTCTTCCTGGTTCAGTTGTGGTAGTTTATATGTCTCTAGGAATATATCCATTTCTTCCAGATTGTCAGATTTGTTGGCATAGTGTTGCTCATAATATGTTCTTATAATTGTTTGTATTTCTTTGGTATTGGTTGTGATCTCTCCTCTTTCATTCATGATTTTATTTATTTGGGTCCTTTTCTCTTTTCTTTTTGATAAGTCTGGCCAGGGGTTTATCAATCTTATTAATTCTTTCAAAGAACCAGCTCCTAGTTTCATTGATTTGTTCTGTTGTTTTTTTTTGTTTCTATTTCATTGATTTCTGCACTTATCTTTATGATTTCTCTTCTCCTGCTGGGTTTAGGCTTTCTTTGTTGTTCTTTCTCTAGCTCCTTTAGGGGTAGGGTTTGGTTGTGTATTTGAGACCTTTCTTGTTTCTTGAGAAAGGCTTGCACCGCTATATATTTTCCTCTCAGGACTGCCTTTGTTGTGTCCCACAGATTTTGAACCGTTGTGTTTTCACTATCATTTGTTTCCATGAATTTTTTCAATTCTTCTTTAATTTTCTGGTTGACCCATTCATTCTTTAGAAGGATGCTGTTTAGTCTCCATGTATTTGGGTTCTTTCCAAATTTCCTCTTGTGATTGAGTTCTAGCTTCAGAGCATTTGGTCTGCAAATATGCAGGGAATGATCCCAGTCTTTTGATACTGGTTGAGACCTGATTTATGACCCAGGATGTGATCTATTCTGGAGAATGTTCCATGTGCACTAGAGAAGAATGTGTATTCTGTCACTTTGGGATGCAATGTTCTGAATATATCCGTGATGTCCATCTGGTCCAGTGTGTCATTTAAGACCTTTATTTCCTTGTTGATCTTTTGCTTGGATGATCTGTCCATTTCAGTGAGGGGAGTGTTAAAGTCTCCTACTATTATTGTATTACTGTCGATGTATTTCTTTGATTTTGTTATTAATTGGCTTATATAGTTGGCTGCTCCCATGTTAGGGCATAGATATTTAAAATTGTTAGATCTTCTTGTTGGACAGGCCCTTCGAGTATGATATAGTGTCCTTCCTTATCTCTTATTATACTCTTTGGCTTAAAATCTAATTGAACTGATATAAGGATTGCCACCCCAGCTTTCTTTTGATGTCCATTAGCAAGGTAAATTGTTTCCCCCCCCCACTTTAAATCTGGAGGTGTCTTTGGGTCTAAAATGAGTTTCTTGTAGGCAGTATATTGATAAGTTTTGTTTTTTTATCCATTCTGATACCCTGTGTCTTTTGATTGGGGCATTTAGCCCATTTACATTCAGGGTAAGTATTGAGAGATAAGAACTTAGTGTTGTTGTATTGCCTGTAAGGTGACTGTTACTGTATATTGTCTCTGTTCCTTTCTGATCTATTACTTTTAGGGTCTCTCTTTACTTAGAGGATCCCTTTCAATATTTCCTGTAGAGCTGGTTTGGTGTTTGCAAATTCTTTCAGCTTTTGTTTGTTCTGGAGGCTTTTTACCTCTCCTTCTATTTTCAATGATAGCCTAGCTGGATATAGTGTTCTTGGCTGCATGTTTTTCTCATTTAGTGCTCTGAATATATCATGCCAGTTCTTTCTGGCCTGCCAGGTCTCTGTGGATAAGTCTTAGGCCAATCTAATGTTTTTACCCTTGTATCTTACAGACTTCTTTTCCCGGGCTGCTTTCAGGATTTTCTCTTTGTCGCTAAGACTTTTACTATAAGGTGACAATGTGTGGACCTATTTTTATTGATTTTGAGGGGCGTTCTTAGCATCTCCTGGATTTTGATGTTTATTCCCTTTGCCATGTTAGGGAAATTCTCTACAATAATTCTTTCCAATATACCTTCTGCTCCCCTCTCTCTTTCTTCTTCTTCTGGAATCCCAATTATTCTAATGTTGTTTCTTCTTATGGTATCACTTATCTCTCGAATTCTCTCCTCGTGGTCCAGTAGTTGTTTGTCTACTTTTGCTCAGCTTCTTTATTCTCTGTCATTTGGTCTTCTATGTCACTAATTCTTGCTTCTACCTCATTTATCCTAGCAGTAAGAGCCTCCATTTTTGATTGCATCTCATGAATAGCTTTTTTAATTTCAACTTGGTTAGATTTTAGTTCTTTTATTTCTCCAGAAAGAGCTTTTATCTCTCCAGACAGGGTTTCTCCAATATCTTCCATGCCTTTTTCGAGCCCGGCTAGAACCTTGAGAATCGTCATTCTGAACTCTAGATCTGATATATTACCAATGTCCGTATTGATTAGGTCCCTAACCTTCAGTACTGCCTCTTGTTCTTTTTTTTGTAGTGAGTTTTTCCACCTTGTCATTTTATCCAGATAAGAATATATGAAGGAGCAAATAAAATACTAAAAGGGTGGCAAAGGAAGTTCAGAAAAAAAGAATTAAAATAAGAAAACAAATAAAGAAAAAATATAAAAAGGAAAAAATATATATATATATATATTAGACTGGTGACTAGAACAGGGTCACCCACTTAATTTTGGGAGTATTTTGGCCTCTTAGAAGAAACTGCCTCCCAAAATTTTAAAGAATGAAAAACATATATAAGGGTAAACACAATGAAGGGATGGACTATGACTATAAAGATGAAAAAAAATTTTTTTTTCATTTCTAAAAAAGGTGTTGATAAGGTAAGTTGGTTGGGAGAATAAAGAAAAAGAAAGTGGAGGGAATTTGCTCAGGCTGCAGACTAGAAAAAGCCCCGTGCTAGATTTAGGGTGTATTTTGATCTATTAGAAGACGTTGTACCCCAAATTTTTTAGAAGAATAATCCCTATGTGTATACAAAAAATAAAGTTAGATACAATGAAGTATAAAATATGACTATAACAATGAAGTTTCAAAAAAGATTATTTTTTTAATGAAAGGCATTGTTAAGATAAAGTAGTTAAAAAACATTAAAAGAGGAAATGGTAAAAGTTAAAAAAAATTAGCAGAAGAAAAAAAAATAAAATTAAGAAAAAGTTAACTTTGCAAGACTAAGGAATCATGGGGAGAAAGCCATGAATTCCATGCTTTGCTTTCTCCTCCTCTGGAATTCTGCTGTTCTCCTTGGTAAGTGAACTTGGTCTTGGCTGGATTTCTTGTTGATCTTCTGGGGTACGGGCCTGTTGTAGTGATTCTCAAGTGTCTTTGCCCGAGGCAGAAGTGCACCATCCTTACCAGGGGCCAGGCTCAGTAATCCACTTGGGTTCACTTTCGGGAGCTTTTGTTCCCTGAACGCTTTCTGTAGAGTTCCGGAGGACAGGAATGAAAATGGTGGCCTCCCAATCTCCGGGCCCGGAGGAGCAGAGAGCTCGGGGCCCCACTCCTCAGTGCGCCCTCAGAGAAAAGCGCTCAATCACTCCCGTCTCCCTGGCCCCCTGTCACACTCCGAGCTCACCCAGCCTGTGACCGAGTGTCCCTGTTTCTGGCAGGCAGCTCCGCATGGAGTCTCTGAACCCCACAGATCCCTGAGCTCTTCCGGGGGGTGGTCTCCCCGGATCTTGTGGGGACCCCACTCACAGAGCAGTGGCTTGTGCCACAGATTACAGTTCAAGGTAATCCCAAGTTGAGAGCTCACTCCTCCACTCTGTCTCTGTAGCTGGCTTCCCTGCTCTAATACCTGCAAGCTCTGCAACACTCAGACACTCCCGATCCTCCTGTGACTCCGCAGGACCTGGGGCCACACTTTTCCCGCGTGGGCTTCACCCCGGTTTAGCCTCTGGAGCGATGTCCCTCAGGGGAACAAACTTTTAAAAGTCCTGATTTTGTGCTGCGTTGCTCTGCCCCTTGCCGGGAGCTGGCCCCTCCCCCCGCGGTCTATCTTCCCGTCACTTTGGATTCACTTCTCCGCTGGTCCTACCTTTCAGAAAGTGGTCGATTTTCTGTTTCTAGAATTGTTGCTCTTCTTCTCTTTGATCTCCTGTTGGATTTGTAGGTGTTCAGAATGGTTTGATAAGCTGTCTAGCAGATCTCCTGCTACCTGATGTCGTCTCAGCCTACTTCTCTGCCATCTTAACTACTCCCCTCAGGAATATGAACATTTTTACAGTATTGTCTTCAAATCCATGAACGTGAGATGCCTTTCCATTTATTTGTGTCTTGAATTTCTTTTAGCATTGTTTTGTATTTTTCAGTGTATAAGGTTTTCCCCTCCATTAAGTTTATTCTTCCTAAGTAATTTTTCTTTGATGCTATTGTAAGTGGAATTGTTTTCTTAATTTCCTTTCAGGATTGTTCATTATTGGTGTATAGAAATGCAACTGATTTTTACATGTCAATTTTGTATCCTGCAATGTTGCTGAATAGGTTTCTTAGTTCTAACAGGTGTTTATTTTGTTTTGTTTTGTGGAATCTTTAGAGTTTCCTATTTATAAGGTCATGAAATCTGTGAACAGATAGTATTACTTTTTCCTTTCCAGTTTGGAAGCCTTTTAGTTCTTTTTCTCACCCATTCTGGGTAGGACTTCAGTACTATATTGAATAGAGGAGGTGAAAATGAGCTTCTTATTTCTTTTCTTAGAAGAAAAACATTCAGTTTTTCACCATTTAATATAATGTAAGCTATGAGCTTTTCATACATGACTTTTATTATAGTAAGGTAATTTCCTTTTATTCTTCGTTTAATATTATCATAAAAAAGTCTTGAACGTTTATTAAATGCTTTTTCTGCATCTATTGAGATAATCATTTGGCTTATAACCTTTGTTCTGTTAATATGATTATCACGTTAATTGATTTTCATATATGGAATTATCTTTACATCCTAGGAATAGATCTCACGTGGTCACAGTGTGTACTCCTTTTGATGTAGTATTGG
Source organism: Martes martes (assembly GCF_963455335.1). NCBI lineage: Eukaryota > Metazoa > Chordata > Mammalia > Carnivora > Mustelidae > Martes > Martes martes. Next base: position 40,020,571 of record NC_137889.1, read on the forward strand.
ATTTGGTTTGCTGGTATTTTGTTGAGGATTTTTGCATCTATACTCTTCAGGAATGTTGACCTGTAGTTTTCCTATGTATCTTTTTCTGGTTTTGGTATCAGGATAATGCTGATCTCATAAAATGAGTTAAAACTGTTCCTTCCTCTTCAATTTTTGGGAAGAACTTGAGAAGAATTGATATTAATTCTTCTTTAAAACTCTTCTTTAGGGGCACCTGGTTGGCTCGGTGGATTAAAGCCTCTGCCTTCAGCTCAGGTCATGGTCCCAGGGTCCTGGGATCGAGCCCCACATCGGGCTCCCTGCTCAGTGGGGAGACTGCCTCCTCCTCTCTCTCTCTCTCTGCCTGCCTCTCTGCCTACTTGTAATCTGTTTGTCAAACAAATTTAAAAAAAAAAAATCTTCTTTAGGGTATCTTAGTGGCTCAGTTGGTTAAGCATCTGCCTTCAGCTCAGGTCATGAATCCAGGGTCCTAGGATCAAGCCCTGCATCAAGGTCCCTGCTCAGTGGGGAGTCTACTTCTCCCTCTCTCTTTGCCCCTCCACCATGCTCCTGCTTGGTCTCTGGCTCACACTTTCTATCGTGCGCACACGCACAAATAAATAAATAAAATCTTTTTTTAAAAAAATAAATAAATCTCATCTTTAATTATGGATAAGCCATGCGGTCCTAGACTTTTTTCCATTGGGGAGGATCTTTGTTTGTTTGTTTGTTTTTAATGTAAACTTTATTTTATTTTTTCAGTGTTCCAAGATTCATTTTTTCTGCATCATGGGGAGGGTTTTGATTACTGATTTGCTCTGCTTACTAGTTACAGATCTGTTTTGATTTTCTATAATTACATAATTCAGTCTTGGCAGATTGTATTTCTCTAGGAATTTACTTCTTTCTTCTAGGTTGTCCAACTTGTTCATAGTTGTTTCTTATAATGCTTTTAGTTTTGTGGCATCAGTTGTATTCTGTCTGTTTTCATTTCGGATTTTATTTATTTGTAGTGTAGTTAAAGGACTGTCCATTTTGTTAATCTTTTCAAAAAACAAATTCTTGGGGTGCCTGGGTAGTTCAGTTGGTTAAGCATCCCACTCCTGATCTCAGGCTCATGGGTTTAAGCCCCATGTTGGGCTCCACACTGAGCATGGAGCCTACTTTAAATAAAAACAAACAATTCTTAGTTTTGTTGATTTTTTTTTTTTTGCTATTTTTCTGGTTTCTATTTCATTTATTTCTACTCTAAACAGAAGTACACCTTTAAATCTAAAGTGAGCCTCTTATAGACAGCTTATAATTGGGTGTTGTTTTATTGTCCATTGAGATGCTCTGTATTTTGGTGGGAGAGTCTAATCCATTTACATTTAATTATTAATAGTGAAGGACTTAATATTAGCATTTTATAAATTGCTGTCTTTTTTGTAGCCTTTTGACACTTTTTTCCTCTATCAGTGTCTTCCTGTGCTTGCTTTTTTTTTTTTTTTTGGCAGAGAGAGAGACAGTGAGAGAGGGAACACAAGCAGGGGGAGCAGAAGAGGGAGAAGCAGGCTTCCCGCAGAGCCGGAAGCCTAATGTGGTGCTTGATCCCAGGACTCTGGGATCATGACCTGATTCAAAGACAGACGCTTAAGGACTGAGCCACCCAGGTGCCCTCTTCCTGTGCATTTTATTGATATTTTGTAGAAACATGTTTTTATTGCTTTCTCATTGTCTTTTGTATATCTTTTGTACATATTTTCTTTGTGGTTACCATGAGGCTTACATAAAATATTTTATATATATCGTTCTAACAGTCTCTTTTAAGCTGACAACAACTTAACATTTTCAATCACATACAAAAACATTTACACTTCCACTGCCTACCACAACATGCACAATTTATGATACTGATGTCAACATTCTTCTAACAAATTTTTGTGTTTATAGTTATTCTTGATATATTTCTCTTTCAACTGTAATATAGTTATATGTGATTTACATACCACTGCTACAGTATTTCATTACTCTGTATTTGTCTATATATTTGTCTTTACCAGTGAGATCTATACTTCATATGCTTTCATGTTGTAGTTTCATATCCTTTCATTTCAGATTCTTATTTTGTTTTCATTACACCTCAAGTATGGCAGGTCTAGGTGTAACAAATTCCTTCAGTTTTCGTTTATGAGGGAAAATCTTTCTCTCTCCTTAATTTTTTAAAGGACTAATTTGTTGTATATAGTACCTTTGGTTTGTAGGTTGTTTGTTTCCCACCATTCTGGATATATCATCCTATTTTCTCATGACCTGCAAGGTTTTTGCTGAGAAATCCTTTGAGAGTCTTAAGGGATCCATGTAAATTACAAGTCACTCTTGCTACTTGCAAAATTCTCTTCATCTTTGACTTTTGAAAATTTGATTATAATGTGTCTTGGTGTAGTTGTCAGTGAGTTCATCTAGATTTGAGACTTTGGGGCTTCTTGGATCTAGATGTCCATTTCTTTCCTGATTGGGGAAGGTTTTGGCCCTTATTACTCTCTAAGCTTTCTACCCCTATCTCTCTTCTCCTTCTGGGATTCTGATGATATGTGTTTTGGTCCAGTGGATGGTGTCCTATTAGTCTATTAGGCTTTCTTTACTCTTTTCTCTTTTTTTTTTCTTTTGCATTTCTTTGACTTAATAATTTCAAGTTGCCTGTTTTCAAGTTTGCTTATCCTTTCTTCTTGCTCAAGTCTGCTGTTGAACCCATCTAGTGATTTTTTTTAGTTTAGTTATCCTATTATTTAGCTCCACAATTTCTATTTTGTTCCTTCTTATATTTTTTATTTCTTTGTTAATATTCTCATGTTGTGCACGCATCATTTTCTTCAGCACATTGAGCATCTTTATAATGGTTACTTCAAAATTTTTATCAGATAACTTATATACCTCTCCTTATTTGGGGTCAGTTTCTAGAGGTTTATTTTGATTTTCTGATCAGGCCTTATCTACTTGTTTCTTCATTTGTCTGATAACTTTGTATTGGGATCTGCACATTTAAAGTTACCCCTCTCAGTCTTTACAGACCATTTTCATATAGCGAAGACCCTTGCCAATCTGCTTGGCTAATTTTCGAGGATCTTTGAAACTTTTTTTGAGTGATGGAACTTCTCTGTGCCTCTGCATGCAGTTTCTCAGGTAGACAATCTTGTATTCTTCTTTTTCAAGAGCTTGTGATTTTTGCTCTCTCATGTTTATTTGTAGCAGTGCAACTGCTCTGGTTTTACAGCAGGAAGCCACAGCTCTCTCTTCTTCTTAGTGACAACCGGGCATCCAGAGTATGTCAGTTCCCAGCAATGCCCCAAGTCAGTCAAGATAATCACCATTTCCCTTGGGCAGCCCTCTGATAAGAATGCCAGATACACACTCCTTCCTTGTATCTCTCTCTTTAGAGAGAAGCCTTAGGTTTTGCACTTTTCTCCCAATCTTACCAAGCTGTGCCGGCTGCAGCAAGCCATCCACCACTTTCCTTTAATTTCAGCAACCTCCAGGTATCCAATCTATGCTGATTCACTCAGAATTCTGAGTGAGGCATGACAGAAACCATTCCTTCAGCAACCTTCCAAAAAGCCAGAACATTAGAGGCATTCTCCACTCTTAACTTTACCCTGAGGGTGTAGTTAAGGGGTAGGGTATTTTCTTGTGGTGCTGACCTGTGGCAGTTTCAGTGAGGGGCTAACACATAAAGTGAAATTATTATTCTTATCCATTTCAATGTGGTTCTTCTTGGCTTTTTTTCTCATAGTACTGCAACCTCTTAACTGCATTCTAACATTTTCATAAAGGCATTTTGATGCATGTATTATGGCTAAATTGTGTTTCTTTGGGGGAACAGGAACTGAGACTTTTTATTTTGCTATCTTGCTGACATCACTCCTAGGAAAATATTTTTAAATCTACTTGGACTATGATAAATAATTTTGGCATCTTTTTCTTTTCACTTTACTTAGTATCATAAGCATTCTTAAATTTAAATTTTTTCAGAAGCATATTTTTTCGTTAACCTGGTATCTGGTGACTATGATATGATAAGAGTCATATGGTTTTATTTTTTTCCTCTCTCCTTAGTAAACTTTATAAAAGCATTCATTTTTAATTGCCTCTAATGTAATTTCCACTAAATAGGTTTACCATAACTTCATCTTTTTCCCATTTTCAGACATACCCTCATTTTGGTTGATTTTCAGTTATAAATAATGGTGCGTGTATTTGTGCACATATCTATTTATATCCTGAAGATAGATTCCTGGTACTGTCATGGGTCACAGGGACAGGATAGGAACTGCTTAAAATTATTGGGACATAATTCTAAATTCTTTCTGAAGAGGCCAAAAGCCAATATTCATTCCCAACAGTTATTTACAACAGTATCTGTCTCATCACAGCCTCTTCTCACCAGATTACTTATTGGTGTTTGGATATTTGAAGAGAAAGTTCCCATTCATTTTAAACATTTTGTTTTTAGTGTATAAACACATGTCGTTACACGTTTAATATTCTTCTATAGCTGTCGTTTCACAAGTGTGTTTCTCTGGGAAAGAGTCCTTCCTTCGATATGCTATCTACAATACTGAATGAGATAGCATCCCCTATATCGTGGCACCCACACTTGCACCATTGATATAATAAAATGCTTTGGAATGGAGATACCACTAATGGGAAATATATTTAACTTATTTTTATTTTAAACATTTCAAGTGTTATAATAATGCTCTATATAATAAAATGGAAAGAACAATTTGCTTTAAAAACCACCCATCCTTAGGAGTCTTCCCAGTCCAAAGGACTTTGAGTGCATTTTATTATATTCTGTATCAACATTTTACATATTACAAGAGCAGCTTTGTAAGGAACACTTTTATAATTCTCTTCTGTTCTATTCTTTATTGGAGCTTTTTTCTAGATGTCTACATTGGGAAGGACCATATCTTACACAAACTCTTTTATTTTTTCCTTTTGTAATAGATTAGGTAAGGAATATTAGAGCTTGGAATGCTTCACCTTGGACCAGAGTTCTCTTTGTCAATAAGTCACCTTTGCAGAAAAAGTTGTGGAGTTAGCTGAAATCCAAAGATTACAAAGAATTTGCAGTATCCTCTTAAAATTTACACATTACTTTGAGTCAGAAAACACAACAGGAGAAATGGAGACTGTCATTGATATTAGATTATCCATGCTCTTACATGGTCAGATACCTTGTATTGTCTTTATTTCTCTATAGAGCCAGGACAGCTTCTAATTTATAAGTCAACCATTTTGGCCTCTGCCAAAGCAGCATGTGTGTACATGCTAGGCCCACATTGGTCCTTTCAGCTAGCTTTGTCTCTACAGGAAACAACCCTTTGAAATTAAATTTCACATAGCACAGCTGTTTCCCCAGCAGAAATCCTATTCTCTTGGCTTACTTTTTCATTTTCTCTAAAATCTCTGTAAAGGGCATAGCTGTCTTTGGCAAAACCATTTCATTGAATACCGAGCCACAGGATTTCCACCCACTCCACCCCAGAGTGAACCTGGGAAGAGAGAAAAATGCTCTTGCAGTCAACATTTGACAGAGGCAATGCAAAGAGAGATGCTTTTCCAAGTTACCAGCTTTTCCTATCTTGTTGCCCTCTCCCTCAGTTAAGTGAATTGGATTGAGTTTGACTCATCCAGCTACCAAAGAAAAAGGGCTAAATATTGACCAGGGAATGACTTTGTGAACTTTGAACTTTTAGCATCAGTTTGTATTAGAGCTCCAAAGTTAGATTGCCCACCATCCTTTTTTTCCGTGCCTTTTCACTCCATATAAATTTCTCAGCATTAAAGATTCCTGTCCAAAGCCTTCCAGTAATTGTTCTATACTGGGTTCCTTCCATTTTTCTCAGGTGGGCAGATTCTCTATCACTGCTCCCTACCACATTGTGACTTCTAGTATCTTGACTCCTAAAGGGGAGGCAAGAGGTGGGGTGGGTGTCGGGGAGGGGGGGGGGCGGGGAGAATGGGGATAGTATTCCCTAAAACGGGATACAGGGCCTTTACTCCCTTGATAAAAATCAAGTAAATCTTCTAAAGAGATCATAATGATTGGCGACTCACTCCTTTAAAGCCCACCTTCCCTTTATTATAAACACATACACACCATACACACAAAAACCCCTCTCTCATTTAAATAACGTAATATTTAGGTGCTCATTCCATTATCAGATGCTCATCATTTATATTTAAGCTTTTCATCAACACTTCTCAACTATGAAATAACCTAGTGATTTTTACCCATGTGGAACAATTCAGTTAGCATTTCCTCATTAAAAGTGAAAAAAAAAAGTCATTAGAGGCATAGCTTAAATTATACTGAGAAAGAGCTCTGAATCCTCAGTTTCCATTCATTCAGCCTCCTTCCCTACATCCATCCCAACCAAAGAGGCTTATCCGATAACAAAAGTTTTCAGTGACTGCTATAAGAAATTGAAGAATTAATAAATATCTGATGCCTCTAAAGTTTATAATCCTGCCTGTGTGTTTATAACCCTCTCATGACTATTCCTCTATTAAAAAATATGTCATTACAAAGCATTGCTTTTTTATCTAGTATTGAAGAGAATAATCATTTCTCAATCCAAGCATCACACATCAAAGAGGTAGGAAATGGGTTAGCTAACATACTAAGCCAGCTTACTTCAGTGATCATTCAGTCAGAAATGACTAGTTAACTTTACATCCTCAACCAGATTCAGCTTACTTGTGGCTACTACATAGCAACTATGCAATAGCTTATTCTCTTTTCCTTTAACCTCCTGCTATGGTAAGAACTAATGGTTACTTTCTCTCTCTTACTGTATTCCCTGGCTCTAGCTACTGTTTTACTGAAATATGAAACTATCTCTAATCATCTTCTATAATTAGAGTAACTAACTTTTTGAGATTTTCTAACATGGACTCATTTTCAATTATTCTTCCTTATTATTCCCATAAACCATGAAAAACCATGAAAATGTCAACATTCCAACCATTTCATGATTCCTGGATGGACACTTAAAAGTAACCCAAGCATCCATTATCATCTGAACTTTGGCAAAGAAACTACCATTCCAATACAGAGGGCCATACTAGGAAGAAAATCCATAGTGAATACATCTATTAGAATACATCTATTAGATTAGGACTATGCTGGCTTTTCAAAGTGCTGTACACTAGTGACATGATTGTGAGCAAGATATAGTCCCTAAAGAAGCTTATATTCTGTCTGAAGACAGAGAAAAAAAAAGAAAACAAAACAAAATCTGAATGCAATTTGATATGTGCTACTAAAGGTATGGTATGGAAACACTTAACTAAGCCTCGGGAAGAGAAAGGAAGATTGTGGAAGAATTCATGAAGTAAGTGATATTTAAGCCTACATTTGAAGACAAATATAACTTAATCATACAGAGGATTGGGACAGGGAGAAACCTGTGTGGATGCCTAACTGTGAGAGACCACAACACATTTGAGGAGCTGCAGGTTCAGCGGAGTATAAAGAGTACCCAAGGCATACGAAATAGCCTAGAAAATTATGTTTCATCATTGAAATTTTATCTTAGAGCAATGTGGAGCTATCAGAAAGTATAAATGGGGGATGCCTGGGTGGCTTAGGCTGTTAAGCCTCTGCCTTCGGCTCAGGTCATGATCCCAGGGTCCTGGGATCGAGTCCATCCTTGCTCAGCGGGGAGCCTGCTTCTCTCTCTGCCCCTGCCTGCCACTCTGCCTATTTGTGCGTGCTCTCTCTCTCTCTCTCTCTGACAAATATATAAATAAATAAAATCTTTAAAAAATGTATAAATAGGATGTGACATGATCAGATATATATTTTAGAAAGATCAGTCTGACTATAGGATAGGGAGGACTTGAGTAAGATTTGTTCATCGAGAGAGATCAGATGAGCGTAAACTACAGTAGGTATAACTATAGGGATTATAGGGATAACAGAAAGAGGGAAACATAATCTAACTAGAAGTGTTGAATTCAAGGTGTCTTTGGAATAATAAATAGATACATCCAATAAACAGTTATGGATATTCAGATCTGGAGCTGAGGAGGAAACCTAGAAATACACATCTGGAGAGCCATCAAAAAATAATTAATGATTTCAGCCATTGGAATAAGTGATGTTACTCAGAATAGAGTGAGGAGAAGATGGAGGATAGAACCAGTGGAACACAGGCACTTCATATGTTTTCTAATATCAATAGAAAGTGAAGGAGCCTGAGGAGCCTAAACAGTGTAACCAGAAAGAGCCAAGAACAAAACCAAGAGAGACAGAGATGAGATACTACAGATATCAACAGATGGTAACAGCGTTCCATGTTGTAAGATGGTTAAGTAAGATAGGAATTGGAAAGTGTCACTTGAATTTACCAACAAGGAAATTATTGGTAAAGCAGTTTGAGCAGAGTGGCAGGTATGGAAGCCAAAATGGACTGAGAGTTAAAGACATACAGGCAGATGGGGCATCTGAGTGTCACAATATGTTGAGCATCCAACTCCCGTTTTCTGCTCAGGTTGTGATCACAGGGTGAAGAGACCGAGCCCCTCGTCAGGTCGTGCTGAGCTGGGAGTCTGCTTGAGATTTTCCCTCTCCCTCTGCCCCTGCAACCCGTCAAATAAATAAATAAATCTTTAAAAAAAAAAAAAAGAGAGAGAGAGATACAAAGTATATAGACAGCTACTTTGAAGAGACTTGCTTTATAGCTTCCACTTTGATCTTCCCTCCACTCCCCCTTTTCTGATACTTCCTTTTTGTGACTTTTGCCAATAACATCCCCAGTTTCTAACTCATTTCTATTGAATCTCTTTTCTTTCCTGTTACTGATTTCTCTTTATAATAAAATGTCTTTTTTCTTTCTTCTTTTCCCCTAGACAATATCTGACATTGCCCAAAGCTGTTGTTTTGCTTCTTCAGGTTACACACAGTCGTCTTCATGACCACCTCATTTCCCTTTCTGGTCCCCTTGCTTAATATCACTTAGTCACATTTATCTCTTTCAAGCGAAAAGTAGATCCACAGAGTATCACACTAGTAATGTCAGAACCATTTATAAAATATCATATTGAGAGCTATGTAAGAAACAAACTTGGTGTCTACCCCTTTAAAAAGCTTAGTATTACAATGCAGATAAGAAGATCGGTCTCATGCAATGAATGGCTAGTGATGTGATATAAACCAAGTGTGTAGGTGGAAAAAAAAAATAAGGTAAATGGAATAAAGTTCTGTGAATAACTGATTACAGTTTCTAGAACTCTCTTAGGTATACCAAAATAGGGCATTTATGATAGAGTGGTTTTGTCTGTCTTCCAGCTAAGTAAGAATGCACTCATATCATTGTTTGCTTCTCATACTTTTAGTATCCCTGAACCCAAGCCAGCTCATGCCTAAGAAATGTATACCCTATTAATGATTATTATTATTGGAATATAAAGTATTCATTACAGAAGAGTCTAATATTATCACTTTAAGACAGTTTATATATGCTTTAAAATTTTGAAATTGCTATGAAGTGATGATAAAATAAGTAAATCCTTATTGATCTTGATGATCCACCATTGTCAATATTCAGGTATTAACTTCATATCCATTTGCTAACTGAGAATAAGTCATCTGCTAGCTAAAGGCTTAGACAAGCCTTTGCTATTAAAGAGCTTCAAAAGTTCTCTGTTGGTTTCTATCATGGGCTTTGTGCCTGACCTTGCTAGTCTATGCCTTTTTCTTGAAAGTATCTTTTTGTAAGCTTTATGACGGTATTTCTATTATGGGTCTGGTGGTGACAAAACTGAAATATGTTACTCTTAAAATAAATTGTCAGGTGGTTGATGGAATGGTTAAGAGAAATGGGTATAGGTTGCTGGTTGATACATGGCATTAATTACTTGATATTGCATTCTCTAGACCAGGCTCTTGAGAGTCTTCTAATGTCTCTTATCTCAAGGGTCTAGAAAACAGCTATTCAAACCTGACTGTATTTGTCTTCACCAGGTCTTTCAAAGGTGAAAAATCAGTTCATTATCTAAAAATTTAGTTTTCTGTCACAATATCCTAGGAACTCTCTGTGCTCGTAGCAAAATGTTCTCTTCATTCCTTGGATTACTTGGAAGAGAGGTTTGTTCCAACTGCTAATAAGGTTTTTAAAATCTGATTGGGAGGAGAGTTGTTTGTTTTTGTTTTTGCAGTGTTTGAAGTAGAAGTGGCATCAGGAGTGAACCAGGACCAAGCAGAAGAAAGGCACTAATGATTTAAATCTTCTGACCGTGATGATGGCAGCCAGTCTGGGGCTGATATGACAAATACCTTAGTGCCAGAAGCTGGCTTGTCCCTGAGAGCAAAAAGCTTTCCTGTAAGCTCAGGGAGTTTTTATCTCCTCTCATGAAACTGCTGGCTCTCTGCTCTTTCACCCTTTGGAAAGGGTGTCCAGACTTCTCTCATTCTCTAAAGCAATGGACAATGTATGAAAGAAAAAGTTAACTAGGCTTTGAAGCCTAGTGTTTCCTTGGGAGAATGATGATAATATCCAAGTTTTCACTAGTTATAATTTAGTTGAGTGACATACTCCAGCAAAGAAATGTGACCATTATATAAGAGATATTCTGGAAATAATAACAATTCTAAAAGACTGTAAATTTATAAAAAGACACTATAACTAGAAACATACCTGGTTGCTTGGGCTTAAGACTCTGAAGATTTCTGTTTAAAAACACAATTCTAGGACACCTGGGTGGCTCAGTTGGTTAAGCTACTGCCTTTGGCTCGGGTCATGATCCCGGATTGCCTGGATCAAGTCCCACATTGGGCTCCCGGCTCCGCAGGGAGTCTGCTTCTCTCTCTGACCTTCTCCACTCTCATACTCTTTCTCACTCTCTCTCTCTCAAATGGATAAATTAAATCTTTAAAAATAATAATAATAAATAAGAAAAATAAAAACACAATTCTCATTCAGGTGCCCAGTAAATAGAAACTAGTTTATTCCTGAAGAATTTTTTTGTCCCTACATGAAGAGATGATGCAGTGCTTTGTGGTTTCTTCCAAGTTATTCAAGTTTGAGATAGGTCCAGAACACAAACTTCATTCCCCATTTGCTACTCAGCTCCCTAGGCAGTGCTTCTCTCTCCCTCTTTGTCTTCCTCCCTCTCACTTTCCCTCTCTTTCTTCCTTTCAATAAATATTATACCCCCATCAGTCATGTGAAAGTTGTAAAGGAAAACATGAATTAGACACTAACTTGATCTCACAGGACTCTGAACTGAGTGACAGTAGGGTGGATGATACACACATCAATGTGGTCACATCATAACAAGCACATGTTAGTGATGCTTAGAACTGTGAAGAAAGCAGAAAACAGCCTCCAACTGATAAAAATAGAAAAATGGAAGAAGTATGAAGGGTGCTTGAGATATTTTTTTTTCTGCTTATAAACTTAGACACTTCTTAACTCTAAGTCTTTTCATATGTTAAGTCAAGGAATCCTATTAGCTTTTTCAAAGGCTATTGATAATTATCACCTCTATCTAACTCTTAAGTTCAGTTGTGGAATCATTAAAAATATAGATCCTAAATTCCTAGTTCAGTCACCAGTCTGATCCTAGAAAATTTCCTGGGCTTCACAGAAGTCCAAGGCCTTACTGAGAAAGCATTTCAAGTCCTTCATATTCTCCTGCGTTTGTACGTGCTCGCTCTCTGTGTAGACTAAGGAGAGCTATAGGGCAAAGTGATTCAGTGTATAATGAATTTCTCCTACTACAGGCCAATACCTCCACATTATTGTAGCGTATAATGGAAACATCTTGAACGCTTTGACTTTAACTTGTTTATTCTCTCTTAATTCTCTATGTTACTGTAATATAGGTCATATTTTTCTGACACTAAAATTGCTTACCTAACAGAAAATTAGATGAAAAGATCCCTCAGTCTCCTTTCAATTTTTAAAATTCTACAAATAACCAGTTGTCAAATGTGTAATTAGTTGAGTGATGAGCTAAAACATATCTTCATTTCATATGCTCTTACTCCTCACTTCCCACGTCTGTGGAAGCATAGCACTTTATTTGCTCCCTGGGAGAAAAAAAAGACACTGAATGATTTTTAGAAAGTGATCTAACCAGAAATATTTAGAATTTTTTAAAAAAGATAGTCATCAAGTTATAAAAAAACTTCTAATGCCTTTTTAAAAATCAAGGATTAATAGACTGTCTAGGATCCATTTTCCTTTAATGATTAACATTTTTATTAATATCATAGTTTCAAACAAGAATTTGTTCTCAGTTTTCCAGTCTTTATTGTCTCAGTGGATATCAAGACCATTTCAACATGGCTTTAAATTGTTTTAATTAGGTATACCAATTTTACCTATTTAATAAGGTATGAAGTGAGTATTATTTTGAAAACTGGAATCTGAGAATCTTTTCAATTGATGTTGAAGAATTTCTGTCGAGATTTGGTCACTCCCAAATGGGACTTTATATTTACCTGAGAATACAAGGTTTCAGACTGATACCAGTTATTTGTACATACGCAGATGGTTTCTGTGTTAGTGTGTTATGATTCAACTTTGTAAGATGTTTAATTAACAAGTCTCTTAGGGGGAAAAAAATAGAAAGCTTTTCATTCCATACTTTAAATGAATTTAAAATAAATAATGTAAAATCACATTATTGGTGCTTAATAGGGTGGTGGAATGCTCTAATGAGTCACACTAGATAAAAAAGATGTATATTGCAACTGAACACGGAAGGAGAGTAACATGTTTTTAGGCATCACTGTCACCTTTCATTTGTTTGAAAAAATGGATAGTAGTTAAATGTTGTGGAGTATTTTCTTTTCTTACAGAAAATTTCTTGATTGTATTTATTTTGCTGTTTCATATTATAGTTTGCATAGCAAAGATTCTTAAGTTTGAAATAGTTTGATGATAATTTATCCCATGCTTCTTCTTTCCCAATTCCATCACTTAAACACTCTCTTCTACTTTAAGTGATGAAAAATAAAGATGTCGGAATAAATCTGTAGGATAAAGTCATTTCTTTTTATCCAGTTGTCAATCCTGGTGTTTCCATTCTCACTCTGGAATTTGCTCATGTTTTATGAACTTGGAGCTTCAATTTCTAGTGGGAGTTCAGAATGCCAAGCATACTTTGTTTTTATTAGGTCTTTGTTTCTTTTTTTTAATTGAAATGTAGTTGACATACAATATTATATTCATTTCAGGTGTACAACATAGTCATTCAACATTTGTGTACATTAGGAACTGATTACCAACATAAATCTGCTACCATCTATCACCATACAAAATGAAAAGGCAACATACTGAATGGAGAAGATATTTGCAAATTATACCACTGGTATGGGATTATCCTAACTATGTAATGAACTCACATAACTCAGTATCGAGAAGTAAAAAATCCAGTTAAAAAATGGGCAGAGGACATGGATAGACATTTCTCCAAAGAAGACATAAAGATGGCCAATAGACACATGAAAAGATGCTCATCACTAATCATCAGGGAAATAGTAATCAAAATAACAATGAGTTTTACACCTGTCAGAATGACTATTACCAAAAAGAGAGGAAACAGCAATTGTTGGCCAGGGTGCAGATAAAAGGGAATTCTTGTCCCCTGCTGGGTGGGAATGCAAAAAGGTGATGTTACTAGGGAAAACAGTATAGAGAGTCCTCAAAAAATTAAAAATAGAATCATCATATGAGCTAGCTATTCTACTCCTGGGTATTTATCTATAGAAAACAAAAACACTAATTTGAATAGATATATGCACCCCAAGTTCATTGCACCTTTTTTTTACTACAGCCCAGATATGTAAGCAACCTAAGTGCTCTTCAATAGATGAATGGATAAAGACGTGGGGTGTGTGTTTGTGTGTCTGTGTGCCTACGTGTATCCATACATACAATTGACTATTACTCAGGACATGCAAAAGAATGAAATACTATAATTTGCAACAACATGAATGGACTCAGAGGATATGATGCTAAGTCAAATTAGTCAGAGAAATACAAATAGCATATGATTTCACTTACATGTGGAATCTAAAAAAACAAAAAAAATCAACAAACAAAACAGAAATAGACTCATAGATACTGATAACAATCTGGTGGTTGCCAAAGTAGAGGGGGTTGGAGGGATGGACAAACCAAGGGAATGGGGGTGAAAAGGTACATATTTCTGCTTATAAAATAAACAAGACAGGCAGATACAATGGATAACATAGGGAATATAGTGCATAATATTGTAAAACTTTGTATGGTGATAGATGGCAGCAGATTTATGTTGATAATCTTATATATGACAGACTATTTTAAATTGCTAGTGGCTGAAGTTCCAGTACATTGTAAAAGGACTACATCTCCCCATCCCCCCACCATGTTTTTTATTTTTGATGTCTCACTTTACATCTTATTGTTATGTCCCTTGACTAATTATTTTAGGTCTAGATGATTTTACTGCTTTTGTCTTCTAACCTTCATACTAGCTATGTTAGTACTTGATCCACTACTTTAACTGTATGTTTACCTTTAACACTAAAATTATTTCTTTCATATTTATTTTTCTGGTTATGGCCTTTTCTTTTGTGCTAAAGAAGTCCCTTTAACATTTCTTGTAAGACCAATTTGATGTTGATGAACTTCTTTAGCTTTTGATTTTCTGGGAAACTCCTTATCTCTCCAGTTCTGAGTGATAACCTTGCCAGATGAAGTATTCTTGGTTGTAGGTTTTTTCCTTTCAGTACTTTGAATATATTGTGCCACTCCCTTCTGGACTGTAAAGTTACTCCTGAAAAACCAGCTGTCATTGTGTTGGGGGTTCCCTTGTACATAACTAGTTGCTTTTATCTTACTGCTTTTAAGATTCTCTTTAACTGTTAACACTTTGCTTATTATATGTCTTGGCATGGGCCTTTTTGAGTTCATCTTGTTTGAAGCTCTCCATGCTTCCTGGACTTGGTCTGTTTCTTCCAGGTTGGGGAAGTTTCACCCATTATTTCTTCAAATAGAGTTTCTTTTCCTTTTTCTCTTCTCCTCCTGGGATGCTTTTAATATGAATGTTAGTATATTTGATGTTGTTCCATGGGTCTTTTAAATAATCCTCATATTTTTAAAATTCTTTTTTCTTTTTGCTATTATAGGTGATTTCCACTATTTGTCTCCCAGATCACTGATCCATTCTTCTGCTTCATTTAATCTGCTGCTGTTGATTCCCTCTTGTGTAGTTTTCATTTTAGTTATTGTATCCTTTAGCTCTGATGATTCTTTTTTATACTTTCTATCTTTGTTGAAGTTCTTATTGAGTTTATCCATTCTCCTCCTGATTTCAGTGAGCCTCTTTATGACCATCACTTTAAACTCTTTATCTGATAGATTGCTTATGTCTGTTTCATTTAGTTCTTGGGTTTTGTCTTGTTCTTTCATTTGGAATATATTCCTTTATCTCTTCTTTTTGTGTTAACTTTCTGTGTTTGTTTCTGTGTGTTAGGTAGATCAGTTACATCTCCCAGTTTTGAAGGAGTGGGTTTATGCAGAAGGTGTCCTGTGGGGCCCAGTAGTGTAAACTTTAGTCACTCAAGCCCTTGTGTTGGCAGTGTGAACCCTTCTCTTGTAGCTGGGTCAGGATTGGCAGACTCACTAGTTTATAGGACTATCTCAACATGGTTGTCTGTGAGGCTTGGCTGTGACCATTGTAGACATGCTGGTGAGTGGGGTTGGCCCCTAACCCATCTTACCAAGCATTCTGGCTGTGACTGCTGCAGGCATTCTGGTGTGCTGGGTTGGCTCCCCCACATAGCCAGCTGAGAGGCCTGGCTATGACAACTGTAGGAGTGCTGATGGGTGGGATAGGTTTCTGATGCAGCTGGCTGTGAGGTACGGCCATGATTGTTGCAGATGCTCTAGTGTGCAGGGGTGGCTCCCTAGGTTGGGGTCACTAATGCCAGCCGAGGCCATCACCATGTTTTGTGGGGCAGGGAGCCACTTGGGAAGGAATGCTCATTTGGGGTAGGCAGTTTAGCAGTGTAAGTCCACAGGCAAATGTTAGCATTAGGTTAATGGTGCTAGCCCAGTAGATAGAAAGTGTCAGAAATGGTTCCTGCCAGCACTTCCATCCCCAGAGAACATTCCAACAGATCCCTCTTTCTCTGATATGCACCCTTAGGTTAGTTGATGTATCTCCTTCTATGTTAACCCAGGCACTTTTGAAACTGCTGCCTCTGTGCTGGATCTTGGAGCAAGTGAGTTATGTGTGTGCCACTTAAGTCCCCCCAGATCCAAGCCCCACTGATTTTCAAAGCCAGACATAATGGGTGCTTATCTTTCTGATGCAGATCCCCTGAGCTGTGGAGCCTAATGTGTGACCGGGAACCCTCCATCCTCAGGGAGGGCCCTCCTTGGTTCAGAAATCCCTTTTTCTGTGGCTCAGTGAACCAGGAGTGTAGTTCCTGACTAAACAACATCTCTGCCCCTACTACCAGCTCTTTGTGGATTTTTTTTTTTTTTATATCCTTAGTTGTGTATGATCTGTTCTGCTATTCTTCAGTTTGTTCTCAGAGATAGTTGTCTATAAGTAGTTGTAGCTTTTGGTGTATTCGTGGGAGGGGGTGAGCTCAGGATCTTCCTTTTCCAGTATCTTGATCCTCTCCTATTTTGCCGTATTTTTTTTCATGGTAAGGTGATATTACTATCAACTACAAAATCAGAAGTTTGTTAGACTTAAAATTTCTAGACTTCAGTTCCATCCTAACTACATAGATCTTGTCTACCATTTCTGTCCTGTGCAGTATTTTCCTTCCAATATAAGGTAAACTGGCAGTGTATTGTACTTTTGGAGACTGCTGTAGAATGGAGTCTTCTTCTGCAACAATGGTACAATTCTCCCAAGTTTGATAATTACTGTTTGCTTTTACTTAGGGCTATAATAAATGTTGCATTTTAAAATCCCTTGCACTTTTAGAGCAGTCTAAGAATGTTATCCTTTGGGCTTGGTTTTAAATGAAAATATCAGCAGATAGAAAATATGTTCTAAGAATATTTATATTCCTCCAAGCTCAAAGGCTTAAGTCTTTCATTATTAATAGCTATCAGCTGGTCTCATGTTTCTTATTCTACCTATAGCAGTTTGTTAGACATCATGATATAGGTAGGAGTTTAATAGATAAGAGCAATTATAATCATCCCAAAGGGTATTTGGGGAATGAGAAAAGATGAAAGACAATGACAGAACTAACATCTGAAGGTTTGTCTAAAGAGGAGATAACAGGGGCGCCTGGGTGGCTCAGTGGGTTAAGCCTCTGCCTTCGGCTCAGGTCATGATCCCAGGGTCCTGGGATCAAGTCCCGCATCAGGCTCTCTGCTTAGCAGGGAGCCTGCTTCCTCCTCTCTCTCTCTCTCTCTCTCTGCTTGCTTCTCTGCCTACTTGTAATCTCTCTCTGTCAAATAAATAAATAAAATCTTTAAAAAAAAAAAGAGGAGATAACAAAGAAATGCTCAGCAAGGTAGGAGAGAAATCAGGGATATATTTTAATAGAAGCAAAGGAAGAATTTCAAAAAGATTGTTGACTTCTTTGGGTGCCATATGATGAGAACAGACAATAATTTATTGAATTTTTCAATTAAGAGGTCATTGATGACCTTTGCCAGAGGATTTTCAGTGAAGCATAGGAATGAATTCCAGTTTGCAATGGGTTAAAAGGTAAACAGGAAATCAATATATAAAAACAGCTAAGATGGACTTGTAACTCATCTAAAGGAAAAGAGGTGATGCCAGAGAAGAGAGCAATATTCAGAAGAAGCTATGATTTTACAAAGATAAGAGACTTGGAGTGTACTTTTAGGCTTTGGGGAAGAAGCCAGAAGATAGAGGATAATTAAAAATAGAGAAGAATGATAATAATGAAATAAGCTCCTAGGAAGGTCGATGGAGGATTAGCCTTAAGCAGGATTCTTCTGTTTTAGGAAGAAAGAAAACAAAGGTGGTCACCAAATATTGGTATGTAAGCAGAAAGTTTTATATTTACAAGTTTGACCTTATAAAATACAAGGTCAAACTATATGTTACTAAGAAATTATTATTGGAAAATAGACCAGCTAGCATTTGAGTGGTTACTATATGCTGTGAACATTGAGTTTTAGAAAGAGTAACTCATTTAATTTCATCATACAGTTCTATGAGGAAAGTATTATCACTGCTTCTCAATCTTAGAAAGTGAAGCTTAATAAGTTTAATTAACCTAAGGTCACGAAAACATTAAGTATTATATTAGAACTAGTCATTTGAACCTAGAGAGTTCTAACAGGCACCTAAACTCTTAACCACAGTTGTGTTGAGTCAGGGGGTGTTGAAAAGACTGCAGAATATTTGGCAGAATGCAAAAAGAAATTATCATGGATATGTGAAAGAATTGTCCGTTGGAAATGTGTACAACCATAGCTGGAGACCATAAATCAATGCTGGCACACATCTGTACATCTGAGTTGATTATTTCTAGTAGCAGTTAGCAGCCCAAGTGAATAATCATATTAGGGTAGGAATTTTTTTCATTCCGAACTGGGCAGATGAGAATATTAAGGCATAGCCTAGAAAAAATTCCTAAATTCTGAGAATAAAAATAAATCTCTGTAAGAATTCTAACAGAAAATACAGTAATATGGGGAAAAAAATAATCAGACTAGCATTGGACATTTATAAAACTGGAAGGTAGAAGACAATAGAATAGCATCTATAGATTACTGAGTAGAAGAGAACTGCAACCAAGAGTTCTATACCTGTCAAAGAAAATGGAAGACATTTGGAAATAAAAACTCGAGTATATCATTCACCTGAAAAAAAATACTTGAAACCTCAAGATAGAGGAAAGATAGAAAGTAAGTGAGCAATTAAAAGAATAAGGAGAGACTCAGTGAACATGTAAGTGCGAAGTAAGGTTTCCTGAAACAGAAAATACATAACACAAGGTAATTTTAATAAGATTGCAGAATAAACATAATAAAGTACTTCAGCAAAGTTTAGGATTAATGAGAAGGAAGGAGGGAAGTTAAATGATTTTTAAAATCTTATTGATGTGGACTGTTAGTAGAGAATTAGAACATTTTTATGGGAGAGAGAGCCTTTTAAGTTTCTATGTTATGTAACTAAGCACTACTGGATAAAGAACATTTTAGAGTAATAAATAGCACATCATGTAAGAAAGGTAACGGTCATAAGCCTAAATACATCAAACAACATAGCAACTAAAATGTGGAACAAAAACTATTAGAAATGCAAGGAGAGCTTAAAATACAATGTAGTGAACGAGGTCAGTGTATTTGTCTCAAGAGGATGAACTTGTAGAAAAAATGATGTAAGGACATAGAGGGATTGAATCAATAAATATAAAAACACACATCCCTCGGAGAATAATATTTTTCTGTATTCCAGGGAACATCAACAAAAATCAAAGCTTTGAAAACCTTAAAAAATTTTTGAAAAAATAACAGATTTTACAGAGTGCTATAAAATCTCTGCTCAGAAGCCAATAAAATTAGAAATATATAATGATAAATAACTAAAACCTTAGGTACCTTAAACTTAAGAAACATTCTATTTGACATGACTAAAATCAAAGAGATCAAAAAATAAAACTACAAACTAGGGAACAATGAAAAATATTTTTATTCTCAAACCATGTGCAACCTGTACTCAGAGGAAAAACTCTAGCCTTAAATTTTTTCTTAATTAAAGAGGAAATCAGAAAAGCAAAAGAACTAAGTAGTCCTTTTATTTTTTTTTTTAAGTAGTCCTCTTAAATTCAAACAAAAAAATTAATCAAAAGAAACTAGTGAGAAGGAATTAAGATAAAAGGCCACATCATGGACCTAGACATCAAAAATGATACACAGAAATTTCTAAGCTGATCCCTAGGCAAATTCCAATATCCAGTGTGTTAGAGATCAGTATGTATGCAAATGGAGGTAGCATATAAATTCTCTGAAGATAATTTTGGCCCTGGTCTTTTACACCCACTCCCCGTTATTTATCTGCTTCAGATTCCTATATGGAGGTAAGTGGTTAACATGAGTGGATGTTCAGCTATATAGGGTTCTGTTGTAGCACAATCATGAGGTTGAAAGGGAGCTTTACCTCTAATTGATACTCCCTCTTCTAATGACAGTTCCCCTGGGAGGAGATTTGTGAATCTTTGGAATGCTAAGTCACTAAGAAAAAAATCTCATTTAGAGAAGACAAGACCCCAAAACGTAGCTAGATTACACCTTTATACATTAATGGGAATTGTAGAACAGATAGGTATAAATATATTGTATTTATTTTAAGATTTCTTTTTATTTTCTTTCTTCATCATGCCACTCTGGATAACTGTCATTGTCAACAGCAGTTCTTAATTTCTGAGGCTTAATAAAATAGATTTGTTGCAATTTAAAGTAGTAATTTCATCATTTAATATTATAAATTTGGGTAATCTTTATATTCCTATTGGTATTCACTGTGTATTTTAGGTTTTCCTGACCTTTGTCTCTCAGAACTGTCACTGACCGATCATTATAGGATCAACATTTGTTTCTGTTGATTTCTCACTCCGTTTGAATTAATAGCAATAGTATGTTTGAATTGCTTGATTTGTGGAGGGGTTGGGAGAAGGAAGTAGGAGGTCATTGTTTTTTTTGGAGATTTATAAAACCAGACTGTGTTAAGAGAATAGATAATGTCTTTCTTTTAGGATTTTTTTTTTTTTAACTAATTAGAAGGTAAGAAGAGGAGTGTGTGCTTATGTATGTTTTCTTCACAGAAATGCAGGTTTATTTAGCATCATGTCTGACAGATTACAGGAAGGTGAAAGAAGGGACCTTACACACTAGAAAACATCTCCTAAAACAGTTCATAATGCCTACTGTATTTAATTGCTTTCTTTGAAGTCTTTTTTTATTCTAAGGGACCTAGGGAAACTACTAAATATAAGAGTATGATAAATAATCAAATTTGCTTTAAATTCTCATTATTGTACTAGTTGGAATTTTTGTTGTTGTTATTTTGGAGGGAAGCCATACAGAAAACCTTTATAAATTCTGTGAATTGTGTGTAATTCATTCCTAAAGAAAAGTGCATCTGCACAGGACACCTTCCGTTTTATATAATTTTATCCATTTTCTCAATTTATTATAATACAGCTAAGCTTCTCCTGAACAGTAAACTGATTTTCCTCTTCTCTTTCAAAGAACAGCTAGAGGAATCATTTTATTTTACTGCTCATTTTCCTTTGATAATATTGGACTCAAAAGAAAGTATCAAGAAAATACAGTATCTTTAGAGTAAAGAAAACAACGGCATGGTTTACACCATCAGTGTAGTTCTGTTGATGGGTATCTGAAGTAGCAAAGAGTTTTTATACCATATCACTTTCTTCATGCACTTTCATGGATTTTCTAATTTCTTTTCTTTTAGTTTTAGAGGGGTTTTTTCCCCTTATCCTAAAAAGAGGAGGTGAAATCTGAACATGATCTTGTCTTGGTTTTCTTTGTATCCATCTATAGGATGAATATAAACCAGAAAAGGCCCTGTCTGAAGAGGATTTGAAAAACGCCGTGAGTGTGCATCACGCGCTGGCATCCAAGGCCACAGACTATGAGAAGAAGCCGAATGTGCTTAAACTTAAAACTGCCGACTGGCGGGTCTTGCTTTTTCAAGCCCAGTATGTTTCACTGGTTTGGTTTCGTTTCTTAGTTTGCATAGCATCACCTTATACCAAGGCATAGAATCAGAGTCTACAGGGGAAATTGAGTTGGATTCAAAGTCATTAACTGGTTCCCCCAGAGAGACAAACTAAGAAAACTAGAATCAAAAATAGAAACCCTGGGTTCCAGTTTTTTGTTAGCTACAAAGTAGCCCTGTGACTTTCAGTCAGCCACTTAGATCATATCTAGAACTTATTCTTAATCTAGAACTTAACTTAAGTGTTGTGGTGTACAAATTTTATCACACAATAAGTAAAATAGACCTAAATTCAAACCACCATTTCCTAGCTCTTTGTCCTGACATGTAATTTAACCTAACCCTGAACCTTAGCTTGTCACTAATGCAGATGATAATGTTTTATCTCACAAGGTTCTTGTGAGAATTAAATGAAATCAAGTATATAAGTACTTCCTACAGTGCCTGGCACATAGAAACTGTTCAGTAAGTATAGATTTCCACTTTGTTCCCTCTCTCTCTCTTCTCTCTCCTTCTGAGCTCTAATAGTCTGTGATAAAACTAGAAGAAAAAGATAAAATTATGTTCTGGGCAAGGAAATGGAATGGATTGCCAGTTTAATAAGGGGTCCATGACAACCTTCAGATTAGAAGTGGACTCCTTCACATGGAGAATTCTGGATTTGTGAAGTGAGAAACTGGATTTTCAGAACTGAGCCTCTAGAATGGGAATTTTTATAGGAGCACATAGCATCAGTGTTAATTCTGTGGCAGTGTTAATTCTTCATGGGATGCTTTCCACAACCTGTACTTGACTTCAGAATCACTCTCAACACAACCCCACCAATTGATCACAGTTGGCACTGGTCTTAAAATTTGACATCAAGATAGTGAGCACAAGTATCTGCATGCTTGTTGATCATAGCAATGTAAGATCAAGAAAAGAAATAAGAACAACAGCAGGTACTCTGGTGGTTTATGAATGTTGAATTTGCGGAGGTATGAAATTGCTGACATCAGGTGAGGAGGAAGCTGTAAGGAAATCCAAGTTACACAGGATTTTTTTTAGTGTGGGAGTAAGACAGCTTTAACACCACAGAGGGAATCATAGCCAGATGTATAATTACAGCTATTAGTCATCAGAGTCCTTCAAATTATTCTATTCCCCATTTTTTTTTTACTAAAATACCAAACATGATAACCAAAAAGCTCTAATTACTTCAGACAGAATTGAATCAACAGAGCCAGAGAAATCAGATGAGAGAAGCATATGGGATGCAAAGAGTTGATTTCTAGAGTGGTCTCTCAGAGTCATCAGTAAAGGAAATGATTTTATGTGGACTGACATTTTGTCCATCTTCTGTTTACTGATTATATACATGGTGGATCAACTATCCTGGCTCACAACTATTTCTCCTATTCAATTTATGAATTCACAAATATTTATTAAGTGCTATCCGTGCTGGTCTCTGCAAATATATGACATTCAAGTTAAAAGTATATTAATGACATCAGATGATTTTTGCATCCTGTCAGGTAGATTTTTAACATCTGATTAATCTCACCTTGGTTAAGTGTACAGTTCAATTATTTTTTAGCATATTTACAGAATTGTGCAACCATCACCAAAATCCAGTTTTGGAACACTCTATCACCCCAAAGAGACCCTCCATGACCACTTTGTAGTCACTCTCTGTTTTTACCCCAGCCCCAGACACCACTAATCTCCTTTCTGTCTCTATAGTTTTGCCTTTACTGGACTTCTCATATACATGGAATCTTATAATGATAGATGTTTGGCTTTCTTCACTTACCACAAAGTTTTGGGGGTTCACCATGTTGTAACATATATCTCCACTTCATGCCTTTAGTGTTGAGTAGTGTTCCACTGTATGGATGTATACCACATTTTAAAAATTCATTCACTAGTTGATAGACATTTAGATTGTTTCCCCTTTTGGACTCTTATGCTTTCAGATACAAATCTTTTTGTGCCTATATGTTTTTATTTCTCTTGGGTGTATACCTAGAAGTAGAATTGCTGGGTTATATGATAAACCTATAGTTAACTTTTCAGGAAACTCAAAGCTGCTTTCCAAGTGGGTGTTGCCTTTTTACATTCCTTTTAAATTCTATCAGTTTGTCCCTCAGTTGGATTTTAAAATTGAATTATGTGATTGGAAGAGATGAGTTAATTTTTTAATTTTTGACTGAGCTTAGTATCAAAGTAAGGGGTTAATATTTAATATCAAGTTATTTTGCTTTTTTCCCCCTTTTGTATCCTTGAGAAATAATCACAGTCTTAAGCTATAATGATCATGGGTTCCAGGGCCTCTTATTTCCATGGTGATTGCTGTTGAAAATGTTAAATCTCAATGAAATTTTGTCAGGAATTAATTGTACCAAGAAAGCTAAATAAATGATTTTATGTGCCATTTTAAATTGGTAATAAGAAATGGGCTAGGCGTGATGTATTTAAGACAGAGAAATAACCTGATGTAAATTTATCTGTTTCTCATAGGAGTCCAGAGGAAATGCATGGGTGGATAAACAAAATTAACTGTGTTGCAGCTGTATTTTCTGCACCACCATTTCCAGCAGCCATTGGATCTCAGAAAAAGTTTAGTCGCCCACTTCTGCCTGCTACTACAACAAAATTGTCTCAGGTAAGTCATTTTGATAGTGCTTTGACTTTGGGAAAAAGTACTTTATAAAATAATCTTATTAACATTTAATTGGAATAGTACTACACATTTTGACAGCAAGGGTAAGCCCTTGCCTTGGAAGGTGTATTGTATAAATGGGACAAAATGTAGTGTACTGGGTTTTACACTTCATATTGGAAGCTGACACAACTGAGTCATGGTTGGTAAAACACATAGTTTGAATACGTTTCAAACGTTTGCTACTCAGTCATAGGGGATTAGTTTACTCTGGTTTTATTATTTTTTTTAATTGAAGTATAGTTGACACACCACATTACATTAGTTTCAGGTGTGCAGCATAGTGATTCAACAAATCTCTGAGTTATGCTCTGCTCGCCACAAGTGTAGCTCCCATCTGTCCTCATATACACTATTATAATACCATTGACTCTACGACCTATGCTGTACTTTTCATCCCTGTGCCTTACTCATTCCATCTCTGGAAACCTGTTCCTCCTATTTTCCTTCATCCGTTTTGCCCATCTTCCACCCCTCCTCCCCTCTAGGAACCATTAGTCTGCTTTCTGTATTTATGGGTCTGTCTCTCCTTTTTGCTTATTTGTTTATTCATTTGTTTTGTTCTTTAGATTCCACATATAAGAGGAATTATATGGTATTTGTCTTTTTCTGTCTGACTTATTTCATTTAGCATTATACCCCTCTTAGGTCTATCCATGTTGTTACAAATGGTGGGCTTAGGTTTTTGATTTTGTTTGTACTAACAGCTCATATTTTTTAAATAACTGGCTGGGGTTAGACATCCTGGCTTGAAAACAAGCTTTTTAAAAATTTGTTTATTCAGGGCGCCTGGGTGGCTCAGTGGGTTAAAGCCTCTGCTTTCAGCTCAGGTCATGATCCCAGGGTCCTGGGATCGAGCCCCACATTGGGTTCTTTGCTCAGCAGGGAGCCTCCTCCCCCCCCCCCCACTGCCTACTTGTGATCTCTGTCTATCAAATAAATAAAATCTTTTTTTAAAAAAATTTTTGTTTATTCATTCATTCATTCATTCATTCACTCATTTTATTGAACTTTTCCCATATCCCAGGCTGTATTTGATGCTGGATATATAAGAATATTCCCAGGGATCCACTATCCACAGTACAATGGGGAAGAGACTTCCCTGCCTTCAGGGAGGAGCTAAATGGACCATGTGGGTTTTCCTAGGTAATCCAGACAATGTACAGTAGAACAGTATTCCAAATGTAGTCATCTAAGTTTCTCTCCTATTGTCAGATCTCTCTAAAGATCATATTTTATGTCCCTCTCCTCCTCAAAACTCTGTTCTGAGGACACTGTAAACAGGCCCATTTTGCCAATTTTAAACCTGTCTGCAGTGTCCCTATTGCCATTGACTAGTTAAGGATTTTAGAAGATAGTTTGATGTCCCTGTGAATTTCTTTTTGGTGCAATAATAGAAATAGTTTCATCTGGCTCTAGTCAACCAGGTGTTGATATTAACTGACTCCTCTACTTACCTGATATCATGGATTATCAACATATTTTGTGCCTGTTACACTTGAGAGACTATTTTAGGCTCTGGAAACAGAAAGACAAATGAAACCCAGGTACTCTCTGAATGCAAAACATGCAAGTAAGTATAATACAGTTTGATTAGAGCACAGGAAGGTAAGTCCAGAGTGCCATGTATAGTGAAAGAGGAAGTATGGTGTCTTATATGAAACTTAAAGGATGAGTAGCAGCTAGATGTGGTGTGGCAAGAGAAAATGATGCAACAGAATATCAAAAAGGCCCAGAGGAGAAAGCACTGAGATGTGAGAACCACATACAAGTTGTCAAATGTGACTTGAGCACAAAATATTGAGAAAAGGCAAGATACATTCCTCTGTAGAAGTAAGTATGGCCAAATGATGAAAGGTCTTTTATGTCATGTGTAGGATTTTGGGTGCTTCACTGGTTCCCCAATATCTTTAGGGTAACAGTTTAAGCAGGAAAGTAATGTGACCAAATTTGTGCTTCAAAAATTATTTATGTTACAATAGGAAGAAAGTTTTAGTGGAAGAAGCTACTAGAAGCAGAAAGTCTAATTTTAAAGGTATGGGAGGGGTGCCTGGGTGACTCAGTCACTTAAG
The DNA here is from genome assembly GCF_963455335.1 of Martes martes. Taxonomy (NCBI): domain Eukaryota; kingdom Metazoa; phylum Chordata; class Mammalia; order Carnivora; family Mustelidae; genus Martes; species Martes martes. The sequence continues at coordinate 40,047,061 of NC_137889.1, forward strand.
CTTCTGCCTTCAGCTCAGGTCGTGATCCCAGGGTCACGGGATCTAGCCCCTCTTCCCCTGCAGCATTGGGCTACCCTGTGCAACAGGGAACCTGCTTCTCCCCTCTTCCTCTGCCTGCTGTTCCTCCTGTTTGTTCTCTCTCTCTTTCCCCCAAATAAATAAATAAATCCTTAAAACAAATAAAATAAAAATAAAGGCAGGGGAAATAATGAGAGGAAAAATAAAGTTATTTGTAGAAGAGATGGATAGAAGTGGAAGTATTTGAGACATCTTGAGAGTGTGGAATGAGTGTTCCCAGTGGCTCATTGAAGTAAAGGAATAAGGACTATCATCTAGACTTCAGCGGCTGGGGATTGTGCTGTCTTGTCTGACTTGGCTTTTGTGACCTCACCATCTGGTTTTCATCCTGTTACTTCTGCCTAGGGTTCTTTCCTGGGTCCTTCTCCTCTTTCTGCTTCCAAATGTTGCAATGCTCAGTGCTCAGAAGACCTAAATGGACATTTGAGAAACAATTTTTCTGTTGTCAAGAAAAAACAGGGAGAATGTTGTGCCAGGAAAGGGGAGAAAGAGGAGAGAGGTCAGGTAAAATAGCACAAAAAATATCTCCTATGAAGTGGCAGGAGGTCATCGGGTCCCTTGGTGAGAGCAGTTTGTGGAGTGATGGGAAGAGAACCACATTAGTCTTCTTTGAGAAAGGATTGGAAAGTAGTAAGGAAGCAGAGGAAGGGAATACATACAAGTCTTGCCGTGAGTTCATAAAAAATAGACTGGTGGTAAGAAGAGAGGAGACATGGTTTAATGAAAAATTCCTTTGGTTTTGTTAATTTATAATTATTATTAACATGAATTGGATACTCCCATGTAAGCATTACTATTGCTATGTTGTTCACAGACTACAAAAACAAAAACAAAAACCTGTTAGGAATAGAGAAGACCAGGCCAGTTCGCTTTACAAGGCAGAATGGCATTTAATTTTCAAGTCTAACCAAATTGAAGGGGACAGGTCATCTTATTGATGACCAAAAAGTTTATTAGCAGAATTCTCCATCTACCCACCTAAACTATGACCTCTTAAAGCAAATGCGTTCCCCCACTTTAATTTTGGGTACTTGAAATAAACAGTAAGCCATATTATATAAGGTATGAGAAGAAAAAAAGAATTGAACAACTAACCAGAGGCAACAAATACCTTCAGAAGTTGGGTTTTGTTGTGTTAATTTCACGAGGGATTTTCCAGGACTTACTTTTCAATAGATTGGTCTTTCTCACAGTCATTCTTATAAAAGATCCAGGAAAAAGATGAGTTGAAGTTTAAAAGGAGCATTAATAAGCATAGAGCAACTTACAAGTTTTAACTTGTTCTTTCCTTACTATGGATCTACACTTCTATTTACTTTCTACTTTGAAAATGTACTTGTGTTCTATTTTTGTATGGGCTATATTTTAGTAAGTCACTGGCACATGAAAATGAATGTGTTTCTCTATTTGTATATTTTTTTACCATAAGACCAGGTAAGCAAGCACCTTTTCCAAAGCAAAAATCTCTTATTTTAAACAAATGTTTTACACTGGAACTAAAAATAGAATGCATAAAATTTTTAATATTTTTCCTCATTTTGAACATAAATCCATAGAGATAACAAAAAAAAAAACCCTGCTTATGTAATGTTATCAAATGATGTATTTAGGATTTTAAATAAGGCAATAACCAAAAAGAGACATACTTCTTTATCACTTATGACAAGATGACCAAGTACTTTCAGGAATTTAATTACCTTGTTAAAAAAATAATAATAAAATAAGGTGTTTTCCTCCTCCACAAATAAATCACCAAGCCTTTGTGAGCCTCAGTTTTCCAACTGGAAAATTAAGAAGACTGTTCTAGAGTGTTTTTAAGGTTCTTTCATTAGCTCTGTATTTTTTGCCCAGGTCATTGTGTTTTTTTACTTAAAAATGAAGATGTTTTGCCTTTGAGAGTAATAGGACAATTTAGAAATAAATATGTAAAATGAAGCATGTGATAAAAGAATAGTTTAGAAAGAGGGAGAGAAGAGTTAGGCTACACGCAGCCTGTTCAGTATTTGGTGTACCCTCCACATCAAATAGAGACTTTTGTGGGGATATCTTTGGAAGAGTTATCATAGTGCACCTTCAGTGAATCCTGGAATACATGTCTAGATGCACCCACAAGTTTTCCAGTACCTTGAAGACTACTAGTCCTCATGATTTAGCCCTGGCATTACCAACCTCAGCATGAGTGCCATTTTAGCCTAGATAGTTCTTTGTTGTGAATTGTAGGATGTTTAGCAATATCCCCAGCGCTACCCACTAGATACCAGTATCATCCCCCTAGTTGTGACAACCAAAAATGTCTGCAGACATTGCCAAATATCCTGTGGGGTCAAAACCCACCCCACTGCTACCTGCTGCTATTGAGAACCACTGAATTAGCCCAGCCATCTTTCCTTTCTCCATACACCCACAGCCTGGCTATGACTCCCCTAAATGCCAGAACTACTTGGATAATTTTAGTTTATAAAATTCATATATAACAATGTGAGTACCCTACTGGAAAAAAAACTTAATAGTGTTAGGAAAAAACTAAACAGTCAATTAAAACATTGTTTGGTGCTTTTAAAGACATACTGTTCATCATCACCCTGTCATTTGCAAGCTTTAATTTATTCTTGTCTTCTATCCAAAACATATTAGCCTTCATTATTAAAATTGATTATTATCAGTGCAATGTGGATCTTTCTGAACAACTCTGCTGTGTAGGAGTCATCTTCTTAGTTGTTTTCATGGCAGGGTTGCCAAAGCACATTTTTCTTCTTTTGGGGATATTGAAAATTTAAGTTTTGTTTCTCCTTCTGGTACAGTAGTCTAAACTTAAGATTTCATGGTTGGCCCTCCTAAGGATCTATTCAGGACCTCCCTTTCTACTCATCAAAGCAGTCATTTTCAGCTTGAATGTGTACAGAAATGATCTGGGGACTTGTTGAAAGTGCACGTGTCCCAGCATCCCCATACCAGGTTAATGAGGTCCAGGTCAGGGGCCCAGGAACATGAATGTTTTAAGACAGACCAGGTATCCAGACTGCAAACCATGCAGATCATACTTAAAGGGACTGCACTGTAATCCCTACAATCCCTACTGTGTCTTTCACTACTTTTTTGGAGACGCATGAAACTGAAGTGGGCTCTTGGGCTAGCTCAACAGTAGAAATTGACAAGAGGCCAAATGGGAGTTTCAGGCAAGGCTTTAGTGGGACAGGGGAGTCAACACAAAGGAAAGCTCTGCAGGCTGACTCCCCCGAGGCAAGGTTAGGGAGAGTTTTTAAAAGAAAGTTGGGTAGAAAAGGGTACTTTGTAAGCATGTAGAGGTGGGGGTTTATTAGCACCTACGCATTTAAAATTTATGCTTCTTCATATATCACATGTCAAAATAACGTGAAATCTCCACCTGGGTGGGATTTTTAGTATTATTATGAGGGAAGAAGTCCATGAAAGTCCAGCACTGGGGTCCATCTTGGTGCAGATTGGTTTGGTCTGGTCTTTACCAGTCCTTGTAGTAAGTATCTTCCTTGTCAGTAAGCATCCTCCCTCTGCATTCCTGCAAAATGTGCTACTCAAGAGGCAAAGAGTTTTCTTATCTTTTTTTTTTTTTTTTTTTTTTTTTTCTCCTTGTGGAGAAGGCAAGGAATACTGGATTTCACAGTCAGGGTTAGGAGACCCAAGTCTAATCCCTCCTCTGTCTCACTTGCACCTTATGGAGTTACCATTTCCTGATATCTAGTCCTGTTTTCTTCTTTGAATTTCCGCCACTCTCCTGTAAGGTTCTGAATCAATGATCAATGATTATTTGAATCACTAACTAGTGATTAGTTTGATCACAAATGCTAATTGTTGAAGGCCAGGCCTTGTGATAAACACTGATTTGAAACAAAGGAAAGCCTTCTGCTTGCTTCTCACCTCTCTTTTTATCCTGTGGTTTGACCATCAGGGCAGTTATGGCCAAGGGCCAGATGAGTGTGGCAGGGTTCTTTCATAATCTGGCTCCTGTACCCTGAGGGCAAGGAGTGACTGAAGAAAGAAGGAGACGCTTCAAATTGGTAGGTGGCAGTTTTAATAAGCAAGGGAACTTACTTAAGAGGCCTGTCTTGGGCGGCCACAAGGTGAGTAGATCTTTGCACCCACCTGCCAGAATCATGAAGTTTAGATAGAGGCCTTAATTGAGTTCAGTCTTGTATACCATATAGATGGTCTCAGAAACATACTACTATTTCGAGGCTGTGTCCTTAGGGCAGCTTCTAGCTTGGGAAGGGGAGGCAAATGCACATTTCATGGACGGGGTGGAGGTGAGGAGCCTCCAGTTGCTCAGGTCCAGCTTGCCTTTCAGCTAATGCATCTCAATGACCTCCTCCGACAGGCAAGCATCTGGAGCAGTGGAATTTCAGAGTAGGAAATCATTCTTGTAACTGTGTCCCTCACTGGCCAAAACCACACGCTTCCCGCCTGACTCCATTTTATACTTTTAGTCACAAATCCTGTCACTTCTGCTTCTTAAATATCTTTCAATCCTACCCATGTTCCTTAATTCAGACTTTAGTCGTCTTTCACCTATATCACTGGTCTCCTAACTTTTTTGATCATTCACCTTATTAATAATAAATATTTGAACAGATATCCTCCAACATATGTATATATTTTTATAAAATATACTACATGTCCTATTATCAACAAGATGGAAAAATGTGGAACATCATTAATCATTAGGAAAATATAAGTCAAAATCAGGAGATATCACTTTATACTCATTATAGTGGCTATAATTTAAAAAAAAAAAAAAACCTTCAAGGAAAAGAATGTGTTGGTGAGGATGTGGAGAAATTACAACTTCAGTATGTTGCTGGTGGGAACATAGAATAATGTAGCTGTTGGCCATGGTCAAAGTTGCTCCTTTGAGACTGATACAAAATGAAGGTCAAGCAAAGCTTTATTTCGTGCCAAGCATCGAGAATCAAACTGACCGGCCAGGGCCGTCTCCTACAAAGAGGCGACCCCTCCCAGCCTCACAGACTAACTTTTATAGAGCAAAGGCCATGTGGTTGAGCCTGGCCACACACAGGTGGCCAACTGAATTACAATTTACCCATAGTAGTTATTTGAATTAGCCTATCACTCTGGTCAGAATTGGCACCCAAAAGGCAGGGCCCACATTCTTGGGTGGTTAGGGAGGTGTTTTCCTGATTGGACGTCTCCACCTGGCTTGACTCATCCTTGTATTCTGGGCTCTGTTACCTCCCCCTGACCTGACACATCCTAGTATATCGGCTCTGTTATCAGGGGCTGGTCAGTCATATTTTACTGGTTTCCCAGACTTGTTTCTAAGTAAGTTCCTCGGGGGGGGGGGGGGGGTGGTGCAGGATCAATCTAAGTTTACTGCATAAACAACAAAATGGCTTGCTCTGGCTAAGTAGGCCCTTACAGTAGCTACTTCGGAAAATAATTTGGTGGTTCATCAAATGATTAAACAGTTAACATGTGACCCAGCAATTCCACTCCTACTTAGATAGCAGGAGAATGAAAACATAAACTGACACAAAATCTTTTACACAAATGTTCATTGCAGCCGGAGGTGGAAATGGCCATCAGCTGGTGAATAGATGAATGAAATATGATATATACATACAATGGAATATTATTCAGTTGTAAAAAACACAACGAAGTACATCCTACAAAGTGGATGAACCTTGAAAATACTCCACTAAGTGAAAGAAGGCAGTCACAAAAAGAAACATTGTGTGATACCATTCCAAAAGGAATGGGAAGCTAAAATGTCATAAAATTGTAGTGATGGTTGCACAACCCTGTGACTATACTAAAACTTAACTAAATTACACACTTTAAATGGGTAAATTATGTGGTATGTGAATTATATCCCAATGCTGATTTTTTCCCAGTGGATCATCTTGCCTGGGTTGCAAACAACCCACTTTGAAAAACTCCGACAGATTATTTGCATAACCACTTGAGATCTCTCTTCCTCCAGTCTTGCTTTTCTCTAATCCATCCTTCACAGTTGTGGCTAAAATATGACTCATGTACTATCACTTAAACATAATGGGCTCACTTTCTCCAACAAGATGCAGTCCACACTCCTTGGCATTGCCTTAAATGGTTCATTACACTTTTCCAGAATAGATATATTTTATATTCATTTCTTAGACATCTGTATTTAACATATATTGAGTACTCAATAAACAATGAAATCATGTTGAAGTTAATGCAGAAGCTCACTGAACTGTTTATAAAAATTTTTAAATCTCTTAAACATAAATTCTTTCTGATGGTGCCTTCAGAAAGAGTTCAAACTGAGTTAAAGCAGTTGTTATTTATTCTAAATTCCATATAGCTTGGGTTCATAAGGCTGTAGTATTTAGCAATTTGTCTTATAAGTTTCCCAGAAGATTTTTAGAGATGTCATTACCTTCTAAGTCACCTACCTATTTTAAAACAGCACAAAGGAAACAGTCAGAGCCCTCCCTTCTTTACCTCTCTTCCCCACTGGAATAACACTGGTTTTCAGTGAATATCAAATTTTGGCAAAGATACAGAACAATGTGAATTTTTAAGCCTACTATAGAAATGTAAACTGGTGGAAACACTTTAAAAAGCATGTTAGTGTCCTCTTAAAGATAGACATATTCTAAAACCCCAAAATTCTCCATCTTAGTGATTATACTGTAGGACAATTCTTGCTCATATTCACTAAGCAGCATGTTCAATGTAGCATCATTTATAATAGCCTAAACACACCTGAAAACAGCCTAAACATCCTTCAGTGAAATTATAGTATGTCATACAGTGTCCTATACTTAAAAGGAAGAAACTAGAACATATATGTGAGTAAATCTCAAAAACATGTTGAATGAGAAAACAAGTCACCAAAGGAAACCTATGAAGTATAAAAACCTATAGAACATAATATTCTATTTTTATGGATCTTTGTATTTATAAAGGAGTAGCATAGAAAAAGAATTAGATAGGGTGCCTGCGTTGCTCAGTCAGTTGAGGGGCAGATTCTTGATTTCAGCTTAGGTCATGAACTTAGGGTTGTGAGATCAAGCACAAGTCAGGCTCCGTGCTTAGCGGGGAGTCTGCTTGCAATTCTCTCCCTCTGCCCCTCCCCCTGTTCTCTCTTTGTCTCTAAAATAAATAAGGGGCACCTGGATGGTTCAGTCTATTAAGCATCTTCCTTTGGCTCAGATCATAATCCCAGGGTCCTAGGATTGAGCCCCATGTCGGGCTCTCTGCTCAGAGAAAAACCCGTTTCTCCTCCTCCCTCTGTCCCTCTCCTCCCCTGCCCCTGCCCAGTCCCTCTTGTGCTCTCAATCCCAAAACTCCAGCATCATGACCTGAGCTCAAATTCATAATGTGGCATGTTTATATAGATAGATAGTTACATATACCCTCACATCATAAATTAAAATTATTAGGATTTTTCACCTCTAAATTGTTCTTCTAGATTTGAATTACAGGCTTAAATTGACAGATGTATTACACAGTTGCTTTATGGTTTAAATTCTTCATCTGGCAACTATGTATGCTGATCTTGGATTTAAATAGTAATTTTAATTTATAAAAATACCATATAGGGGCGCCTGGGTGGCTCAGTGGGTTAAGCCTCTGCCTTCGGCTCAGGTCATGATCCCAGGGTTCTGGGATCGAGCCCCGCATCGGGCTCTCTCCTTAGCGGGAAGCCTGCTTCCTCCTCTCTCTCTCTCTCTCTCTTCCTGCCTCTCTGCCTACTTGTGATCTCTGTCTGTCAAATAAATAAAATCTTTAAAAGAAAAAAAACACCATATGGAAAAAATTCAACTGGGAATTGTGGTGATGATGTATTGTACATGTTAATTTTTTACCTTTAACTCTGCTTGTGATTATCTAGGGTGCCATGAGTTTGAGAAACAGAAGGGGAAAACTCATCTTGTTTGTTTTTTTTGTTTGTTTGTTTGTTTGTTTTTAATGCCATGCCTTTTATGAGGAGTACAAATTGATATGTCCTCAAATACGAACTTAATAAAGGACGGAAATCCCTTTTGTCTGCTATTTTAAATAAATAAATAATGTTGCTATTATACAAAATATATTTATCACCTAGTTTAATCAGTCCCTCTTCATTTACTTTCATCCATTTATATCTTATTGTACATGTAAAGTTTATATTCAGCATGAATTTGCAGGAATACAAATGCAAGAAAATTCCAGTCTCTTTGTTTCATTTTTAAAATATTCCCAGGGGGGTTAATAGTATCATAAGGCAATAAAAATGGTGCCCCTCGAATGGAAGTTCTTTGACATAGCATCAAACATGTTGCATTGGTGCATGGTGCCTATAGTAACACCTTTCAGGCAAGAATTGCTCTATAGGTCATTCAATTGAATCACTAGTTTGGGTCAATAAGATTTTGAAGGAAGTCAGAACCTCTACTACTTTGGAGGGAAAAATCATAGGTTGCTGCAGTTTTTAGAATACCATCTGAAAGGGATGCCTGGGTGGTTCTTTTGGTTAAGCATCTGCCTTCAGCTCAGGTCACAATCCCAGCAGGGTCCTGGGATCAAATCCCACGTCCAGCTCCTTGCTCCACAGGGAGCCTGCTTCTCCCTCTGCCTGCCACTCCCCCTGCTTGTGCTTGCTCATGCGTGCACTCTCTCTCTCTGACAAATAAATAATAAATCTCTTTTTAAAAATATATCATCTGATGGCTTACAGAGAATTATTTCTTGGTGGCATTGCTTTCTTAAAAAGGGGGGTGAAAAACTAAGCAGAGCGGCTCTAAATTCACTGTGACAGATGGGGAAATAGTAGCATTGCTGAGTGGACAGGAAATGGAAAAGCCAAATTATGCAGGATTCTGAGGATGGGTGCTTAACTAGTGCCTTGCCTTTTGAAGTATTTCTTAGGAAGTCTCGTCTCAACTTCATGACAGCTACACTTGAAAGTATTTGGTTTGAAAGTATTTGGCTCTGAAAGTATTTGGTTTTGTAACAAGGGGCCTGGTTGTCATTTTGCAAAGGTACATGTGAATACTAGTCTGAGAAGGTTGGTAAGATGTGGCAGTGGAGGTACATTGGACTGTTTTGATGAATTGGAGTCATTCATCATAAGGGATGTTAAAAAGTACTCTGTGATTTTTTTTTAATTGATTTACTTTCCGGATGCTAAATAGCTTAATAATTTCCTGCAGGAGGAACAGCTGAAATCTCATGAAAGCAAGCTGAAGCAGATTACCACTGAGCTAGCTGAGCACCGCTCATATCCCCCAGACAAGAAAGTTAAAGCCAAGGAGATAGATGAATACAGACTGAAAGATCACTATCTGGAGTTTGAGGTATGTTGAACCTAAATGTAGTAAATGCCTATATCTAAGTTATTGTATGATTTTTCCATGAGGCAGGTTTTTTTTCAGCTGCCTTGCTATAGGAAGCGTACCTCAACCCTGACTCTAACTTGGGAGCTCCAGGCATGGTCTAGATCATGGCGGCCCCCCTCGTGTTCAGGATCCTATATAAGTATCCAACAAACATAAAAAAAAAAAAAAAAAAAAAACAACTGTCAGTTTATGTGCTTAAAAGCAAATAGCCTGCCTGGTTAGGCTAATGTGTGCCTGCTGTGAGAAAAAACAACAGTAGATGGACACACCAGAATGGGTGGCTGCTTTCCCTGTGTCTGTGTCTCTTTCAGCAGAGTTTGAGTTAAAAAAAAAAAAAAAGAAAGAAAGAAAAGAAAAAACTATAGTGAAGGGAATGAGCTACAGGGTGACATGAAACATTAGCTTCTTCATGCCTATTCTTGCTGTTCAGCAACACTGATGCATTTTTCCTCTCTCCACCTGTATCCTTTAGAAGGAGATTAATAAATAGATCTATTGTGGCACATCCATCCATGTACTATATATAACAAGTGTGGTTATTAAAAAGAATGGGGAGGATCTATAATCTCTGGAAAGGTGAGAAATGTAAAAGCAAGTTGAAAGCAGTATATATAGCAAATGTTAGCTTTGGCTGCATTTTTTCCCTAATTAGACACTGTTGCTGTAGGAAAGAACTTTAGGGTTCAAAGTCAATGACCAAGAAAGAATTCTTGAGACATCTTTGTTGCAAAACAGTGGTTTTATTAAAGCACAGGGATACGACCCATGGGCAGAAAAAGCTGCACTGGGGTCATGAGGAGTCCATCATATACTTTCAAGTTGTGAGGGTTTTAGGGATACTGTAAGTCTCTAAGGAGTGTTGGAGGCAAGGTTTCCAGGACCTTGAGGGGCTAGCTGTTGTTGGGAAAAGGTCACTTATTACCATCTAGTAAAACCTGAGTCACAAGACCCTTTAGATGTATATCGGTGGGCCGTATGCTTGGGAGATGATTGCCAACACGTATGTAGAGACAAAGTTTCCAAAGGAACTTTTACATGTTAAAGTAGATTTACAGGATCCTGGGGGTTGGGCTAAGATTACCTGTTGCCCTTAGCAAAATATTAACATTGAGGCAGTTAGAGAAATGTCACTCTGCTTTTTTCAAGGACCTGTCAATTGACTCTAGGTAGTAAGGAAATTAAATAAAAATTTAATAATTTTTCTTCTGCCTTTGTTTCCCACATCAAGTGGCATTCCTCTCTTCAGCAGCTGCCTTGATTTTCCCCTACAACTACCCCCACAATTGTCTCATTAATAAAGTCCTAATCCTTAATTTAAGAGGATTTGAGTTCTTTCTATGTTTCCACCACACTGGTCTTTCCACAACAGCCTCCATGTATCTTAGTCACATTTCTACCCGCTGTCTCTATTTTCAAGCTAAGGTTGTTTTTTCCTCCAGCAAAGCATTAAAATTAAGACAGTTGGGAGTTTCTTGGAGGAATGTCATTCTCTGTTTGTATCAAGTCTTTTGTCAATGGGCTGCAGGTTACAAGGAAGTTTAATTTTATCTACATTTCTTTTGCCCTTTTTCTCCACATCAGCCTCACCAGCAAAAGACTTGAAAAACATTTTTTAAAAAACAAACAAAAAACCTAAGCAGCTCATCTTTCTTTCCCCAGGCTTGTTCATTCTTGAGAAATGGGAGTATCTCAAAAAGCAATCATAATTCTTCACACTTCTAGAGTGGATTTCAGCTATAGACCCTTTTATTTTCACACATGCTAATTAAATTTCCCAACACCTCAGTCCCCTGTTTCCAGCACTCAAAAACTTACTGTGAGCCCTTGACTTGGAAGGCTAAGAGCCTGTTCCAGGAGGTGGGGGTGGCTCCAAGACCATGGAAAGGTTGTCACTGCTAAAAGCACTCCTTAATTTTGAACGTACTGTGGTACCTCTTTTCCAAAAATGTAACCTAACAAGAGCAGCATTTTCATTTAATGACATAGAACCTAAACCAAGCTTTGTGGGGATAAGTCTTGCTTTCATCACATTATCACCTCAAGGAACCTAAAGATTATATCCCACAACCCCTGGCTCATTAAAATCATACTTCTGTGTCGGGCATATTGGATTGTCTCTCAGGCTGCATTAACCTGTGTCTACCAGGAATGTAGAAGGGTAGACGCTATCTAAAGAAGTTTTTGTAAAAGTAATCCTTTTTTCAAAAATGAATTTTTATTTTTCATTAACTTAAAATTGTAGTAGTATAACTTATGGAGTCCACTTTGCTATTCTTTCAGCCACCAGAATTTGTCTTGAGTGTACTGACAGAGTGCTTTTGTACAGCATGAAGTCCTCTGCTTTATCAGCAGCACTCCCTGAGCAGACTGCTTCATTCCCTCATTGAATCTAATCTCATTCCCTGAATAGGGAGTATGAGAGTGATTGATCATTTTTTTAAAAAATTTTTTAAAGATTTTATTTATTTAGTTGACAGACTGAGATCACAAGTAGGCAGAGAGGCAGGCAGAGAGAAAGGAGGAAGCAGGCTCTCTGCTGAGCAGAGAGCCAATGCGGAACTTGATCCCAGGATCCTGGGAACATGACCTGAGCCCAAGGCAGAGGCTTTAACCCACTGAGCCACCCAGGTGCCCCTGATCATTTTTTATATTTTGTATGTATGTATTTGTTGAATGAATAAATGAAATTTTATTATTGTATATAAAAGATAAACATCAAAGAAAGTAGTTCACTAAGACAGCTTAGTAGGTCCCCTGAAATCAGATCTGATGGGCAGGTGAGAACAGACAGCACCTTCTGTAATTCAGTGTGAACCTCAAATGAGGAGTGACAGGAAGGGGAGTTTTAATCCCATCTGCATCCTGTCACCAAGAATCACAGTCAGAAATGAGCTTTCAGGGGCGCCTGGGTGGCTCAGTGGGTTAAAGCTGCTGCCTTCGGCTCAGGTCACGATCCCAGCATCCTGGGATCGAGCCCCGCATCAGGCTCTCTGCTCAGCAGGGAGCCTGCTTCCTCCCTTCTCTCTCTGCCTGCCTCTCTGCCTACTTGTGATATGTCTGTCAAATAAATAAATAAAAATCTTTAAAAAAAAAAAAAAAGAAATGAGCTTTCACCTATTTCTGGAAAAAGGGCCTCCTTGCAGTTTCAGAACACAGAAAATTCTTAAAATTTTTCACATTTTGATAAAGAAAAATGCTTTTATTTTGTTAGAATATTAAGCTTTTAGTAATTACACTGGGAGTTGTTCCTAAGTTTATGCATTTCAGTTGCTTATATCCCAAATTGCTTTCAATACAACAGTTCTTCATGGTAGGCCAAATTCACAGCTCTTTCTGTGACTGAGAAATATTCTCTTATCAACAATAGCCACATTATGGAAAGAGCCCAAATGTCCATTTAATAATGAATGGATAAAGAAGATATGGTATATGTATATACACACATATATATACACATACCGTGGAATATTACTCAGCCATCAAAAAGAATGAAGTCTTGCCCTTTGCAACACTGTGGATGGAGCTAGAGTGTATTATGCTAAGTGAAATTAGTCAGAGAAAGACAAGTACCATATGATTTCACCCATATGTGGAATTAAACAAAACAGATGAACATGGGGGGAAAAAAGAGAAGAAAACCAGAAAACAGGCTCTTAACTATGGAGAACAAACTGAGATTTGCTGGAGGGGAGTAGGCAAGGGAATTCTCTAAATGGCTGGGTACTTGTGATGAGCACCAGGCATTATATGTAAATGGTGAATCACTAAGTTCTACTCATGAAACTAATATTATACTATATGTTAACTAACTAGAATTTAAGTGAAAACTTCAAAGAAAAAAAGAAAAAACACTACTTATTATTGCCTCCTAATTCTTCTAGAAGTGTTTGTCCCTGACTGTTAACAATAAGCGCCAAAAAAAAAAAAAAAGAAAGAAAGAAAGAAAGAAAGGAAAAAAAGAAAAAGAAAGAAAGAAAGAAAAGAAACAAACTCTCCAAACTGACTGACAATAACTTACTAGAAATTGTAGTAAGTAAAGTAGGTTCAGAGTTTGTTTCATTGTTATTGTTTTTGTTTTTTGTTTTAAAGTCTATAAAAAGTCAGGGCATCAGGGTGGCTCAGTGGGTTAAGCCTCTACCTTCGGCTCTGGTCATGATCCCAGGGTCCTGGGATCAAGCCCCACATTGGGCTCTCTGCTCAGTAGGGAGCCTGCTTCCCTGTCTCTCTCTGCCTGCCTCTCTGCCTACTTGTGATCTCTCTCTCTCTATCAAATAAATAAATAAAAATCTTTAAAGTCTATAAAAAGTCTACAGTGAGCAAGGAAAGTGGAGGTTCTATTTATCCTACTAGCCTTAGGATATAAGAAAAATAGATTCTCATTTATGTAAAGCAACAAATGTCACTCAGAATGGGCTATAATTGAATAAATCCATGCCTGTCTCTCTGTTGACGTTAGGGAGGGAAGGGCAGATATTTTGTTTTTTATTGGATTGGTACCCCCAAACCGTGGCTGTTAATTCTTTGAAAGAGTTCACTTGGAACCTAAACATACTTTTGATAGAGTTGTTAGACATCACAAGTCTCTGTTAAGAAACTCAGCATCATTTTCCAATTTTATTTTATTTTTTTAAAAAGATTTTATTTATTTATTTGACAGATAGAGATCACAAGTAGGCATAGAGGCAGGCAGAGAGAGAGAGGAGTGGGGAAGCAGGCTCCCCACTGAGTGGAGAGCCCGATGCGGGGCTTGATCCCAGGACCCTGAGATCATGACCTGAACTGAAGGCAGAGGCTTTAACCCACTGAGACACCCAAGCACCCCTCATTTTCCAATTTTAAAAAATAAATATCAGAAATAGCCTCACTTCTTTATAAATTATTTCTACTTTATTCAGTTCCCACTTCACTTAAAAATGTCTGAATTGATCTCCATGCTTCCAGTGCATTTGGAAATTTTTCAAGATATGAGCGAGATGGATGACTTGTATCGAATATAAAAACTTACAGAACCCCAGCCAGTGAAAGCACAGTAAGCTGAGCTGTGCCAAGAAACTCCTGGGACATTTAAGAAACAACCCTCTTAAAGAGATTCCTTCGATAGCATGGTAGCCTTATAAATTTGGATTTCTTCAGCTTTATAGACAATAGCAAGTAGAACTGAGTGAAGATACTATTTACACCAAGATGTTTTTCATGTAAATTAGAGTGTCTTCAGAGGAGAAGTTAAGATGGCAGAGGAGTAGGGGATCCTATTTTCATCTGGTCCCTGGAATTCAGCTAGACAGTTATCAGATCTTTCTGAGCACCTGCAAAATCAACCAAAGATCTGAGAAAAGACTTCCTGCAATTCTGTAAATAGAAATGCGACCACTCTTTGCAAGGTAGGAGGTGCGCACATGTGAACCCAAGATGACAGATATATCAGAAGGTAAACCACAGCGGGAGGGAGCCTCCATAAACTGGGTACCGGAAAGTGTTATAAGCAGCAGAGAATAAAATCAGAACTTTGAGAAGTCTGCCTGAAAGGTGCTAGGGGCCAAAGAGGGGAGGAATCCCAGATGGGACAGCATGGACTCAGGATCCCCAGAGTCACAAAAAGAAGGTGGGGGGCGGTGCCTGAGTGTGGCAGACTACCCAAGCATCGGAACAGGGAAGCTGGCTGCAAACACCAAGTCCAGGTGCCAGCTTTCTGCATGCTGTTGCCATAAACCACAAACAACTATACTGATCTGGTGATCACTCTCCAAGCAGGGGCCCGGCAAGGGGCGGAACTGTGGGGATAGCCCCCTCTATCCCCTGGAAGGAGTGGCGTTAGGGCAGGACACAGGAGTCCATAAAGTTTAGAGACCTGAAACAGAGTCCTGTGCCTGAGATAAAAACAATTGGTCAGGGGCGCCTGGGTGGCTCAGTGGGTTAAAGCCTCTGCCTTCAGCTCAGGTCATGATCTCAAGGTCCTGGGATCGAGCCCCGCATTGGGCTCTCTGCTCAGCAGGGAGCCTGTTTCCTCCTCTCTCTCTCTCTCTCTGCCTACTTGTGATCTCTATCTGTCAAATAAATAAATAAAAATCTTTAAAAATAAACAAAAAACAATTGGTCATAGGCTGGGTGAACACAGAATGGAAACCAGGGACACAAGAGTGATTTACTGTGTTTCTGAAGAGTAGGGGGTGCAGACGTTCAGCTCTAGGGCTAGAGATCCAGGGCACTGCCATTTTCACTTCCCACATCAGTGCAGAAACCCTTCAGGCAACAAATCAACCACATAGAGCAATCCAGAGCCTCACACTGAGCCCAGCGCCCTGTCAATGGTGGTGCAATTCTGCCTGGGGAAAGACACCTAAGAATCAGCCCAACAGGCCTGTCCCTGGAAGACCAGCAGGACCATCCTGTTATTACCAAGTTTACTGATCATAGAGAACTGCAAAACTTCAGCTTTTGGAGAAGCAGTATTTAGAATTTGTGTTTTTTTTCCCTCTTATTCTTTAGTCTTTCAGTTTTATATGTTTTTTTTCCTTTTCAGCTATTTTCTTATTATATCAATTCTTTTTTTAAGTCTTTTAATTTTCATTTTTACATTTACATTTTATATGTACATTTTTCATTTTTGGCTTCCTTTCAAATTGTATTCAATTTTATTTTTGTGTGTCTATGTTTTTCTTTCTTTCCTATTTTGAGATCTGGTTTCTTCTAGCAACAGACCAAAATATATCCAGAATCTAGTTTATCGTCTGTTCAGCTTCTTTCATTTTATTCTTTTCTTTTGTTTGCTTGTTTCTGTTCCCTTCTGATTTGTTTAGTGTATTTTTTTTTTCTGTTGTCATTGTTGCTATTTTCCTATTTTCTTTCTCTTTCATCTGGTCTTTTCTGGACATAATGACAAGATGGAAAAGTCACCCCAGAAGAGAGAACAAAAGATAGGGACATAAGTAAGATGTTGGAACAAGAATTCAAAACAACCATTATAAAGGTAGCAGCTGGGCTTGGAAAAAAACATAGAAGACAATAAGTAATTCCTTACTAGCGAAATAAAAGAACTAAAATCTAATCAGGTTGAACTAAAAAATTCTCTTACTGAAACACAATAAAAAATGGAGGCTCTAACTGCTAGGATAAACAAGGGAGAAGAGAGAGTCTTGGAGAAGACAAAATGATGGATATTAAGGAAGCTGAGAAACAGATATAAACAGCAAAATAGTATTAGAATAATTGGGGCCCAGAGGAAGAGGAGAGAGAGAGGAGCAGGAGATTTATTTGAAGAAATTTTAACTGAGAACTTTCCTGATCTGGGGAAGGAAACAGGCATTCAAGTCCAGGAAGCACAGAAAATGCCCCTCAAAGTAAATAAAAGTACATCAAACCTCAACATAGAAGCTTGCAAATTTCAGAGATAAAGATAAAGTCCTAAAAGCAGCTTGGAACAAGAGGTCCTTAACCTACAAGAATAAAAACATAAGGCTGGCAACAGAGCTGTCCATAAAGACCTGGCAGGCCAGAAAGGGCTGACGTGATATAGTCAAGGTACGAAATGAGAAAAATACGTAGCCAAGAATACTGTATTCAACAAGGGCGTCATTCAGACTAGAAGGAGAGATAAAGAGATTTCAGGACAAACAGAAATTAAAAAGAATTGATGATAACTAAACTACCCTGCAAGAAATATTAAAGGGGATCCTTTGAATAAAGAGAGACCCCAGGGAGACAAGATGGCAGGGAAGTAGGAGGAGGCGCCGTTTCAACCTGTACCCTAAAGTGAGCTGACTACCTACCAAAGAACTCCGATCACCCGTGAAATCAGCCTGAGATTAGAATTATACACGTCTGGATCTCTACAGGGGCAGAAGATGCCAATGGGCAGGTAAAGCAGAGTGGGAATGTTGGACTGATATTGGAAGATAAACAAAAGGGGGAGGGAGCCACCAGAAGTGACACATTGGAAAGTAATACCCCAATATGAGAGTGCCCTGCGACTGGGGACCAGCATTAACTTGGAGTCTGGTTGAAAGCACTCAAAAAGAGCAAAGGATTGCGGGGGGAAATTGTGGGAATCGGGGCGGTTAGTGACGGGCTTAAGTCCCCAGACCGAGGACAGCCACCCCTGGCGCTGAGCCAGAGAAAGTGCAGCAGAGAAACCAGGTCTTGGTCCCTGAGCCGCCAGCGCGCCTGAGAATGCATGGGGTCCGGCTCCCGTGAGGGACTGGGAGCCTTGCCAGCCAGCAGAAGCACAGCCTTTTTTCAGTCCCCACGCATGCGCCGTGCCATGCTGTCAGAGCCTGAGTCGCGCCCCACACCCTCCCTTGAGAGAGGTGCGTGCAGGCGCCAGCCCAGCGCTCTCGGACCCAGAAAGACCAGGCACCTCCAGCCCAGGCCAGCGGGAAAATCTCAGTGTGTGATCGCTGCTTGGAACCTCTCTGGCAGTCTGGAGCTACCCAGACAGCTGCCACTGTCGTGGTTTTGGGTACAAGCAGGAGTTCCTGTGTCCCCAGGGACTGCGACTCGGAATGTGCTCTGCCAGCAGCCGAGGGGGAATTTATGTGCTCTGCAACACCCAGAGGGGAACAGACTGAGGCTTCTCTCTGAGAGGGAGGTCTGGGTGCAGTTTGCTTTCCTCTAAACCTCCAAAAACCATCTAAAGTTGTCAAGGTGAGAGAAAACAAACGAACAAACATAAAAACCTCCAGAGAACAAAAGCCTGAAAAACCGGTTTCCTCAGAGCCCACCCCCTTGAGGGGGGGCGGAAGGACTTAGCTCAGGGAACACTGCCTGAAAACCCATGTGGCAGACCCCTCCCCCAGAAAGCCAACCAGAAAAAAAAAAAAAAAAAAAAAGACAAGAGAACAACCACCACTACAACATGGACGGGACTGGAACAGATTATGTGGAGTGAAATAAGTCAAGCAGAGAGAGTCAATTATCATATGGTTTCACTTATTTGTGGAGCATAACAAATAACATGGAGGACATAAGGAGGTGGAGAGGAGAAGGGAGTTGAGGGAAATTGGAAAGGGAGGTGAACCATGAGAGACTATGGACTCTGAAAAACAACCTGAGGGTTTTGAAGGGGTGGGGGGGTGGAAGGTTGGGGGAGCCAGGTGGTGGGTATTATGGAGGGCACGCATTGCATGGAGCACTGGGTGTGGTGCAAAAAGAATGAATTCTGTTACGCTGAAAAGAAATAAAAATAAATAAATAAATAAATAAATAAGAGAGAGAGAGAGAGCCCAAAAATAACAAAGGCCAGAAAGGAACAGAGACAATCTACAAAAACAGTGACTTTACCCATAACAATGGCTCTAAGTTAATCTTTCAGTAATTAATCTGAATGTAAATGGACTAAATACTCCAAACAAAAGACACAGGGTATCAGATTCGATGAAAAAAGAGGACCCATCCATATGCTGTCTACAAGAGACTCATTTTAGACTAAAAGATACCTCCACATTGAAAGTAAGGAGGTGGAGAACCATTCATGCTAATGGGCATTAAAAGAAAGCTGGGGTAGCAATCCTTATATTAGACAAATTAGATTTTAAACCAAAGACTGTACTGAGAGATGAAAAGGACACTATATCGTAATAAATATTGTGTCTATACAACAAGATCTAACAACTAAATATTTATGCCCCTTAACTTGGGAGCAGCCAATTATATAAATCAATAACAAACTTAAAGAAACACATTGGTAATAAATAATACAATAACATTAGGGGACTTCAACCTCCTACTCACAGCAGTGGACAGATCATCCCAGCAGAAGATCAACAAGAGCTTTGAATGACACACAGGACCAAATGGACTTCAAAGCTATATTCAGAGCATTTCATCCTAAAGCAGCAGAATATACATTCTTCTTAAGTGCACACGGAACATTCTCCAGTGTAGATCACATACATGGTCACAAATGAGGTCTCAGCCAGTACCAAAAGATTGGAAATATTCCCTGCATATTTCCAGACCACAGTGCTTCAAAACTTGAACTCAGTCACAAGAGAAAATTTGGAAGGAACACAAAGACATGGAAGTTAAAGAGCATCCTGCTAAAGAATGAATGGGTTAAAAAAAAAATGAATGAATGGGTTAATCAGGAAAGTAAAGAAAAATTTTTAAAACTCATGGAAACATGATACCTCAAAACCTTTGGAATGTGACAAAGGTGTTCCTAAAGGAGACGTATATAGCAGTACAGACCTTCCTCAACAAACAAAAGTCTCAATACACAAGATACCTTACACCTAAGGAGATGGAGAAAGAACAGCAAATAAAGCCTAAACACAGCAGAAGAGAAATAATAAAGATTAGAGCAGAAATCAATGAAATAGAAACCAAAGAACACTGAAACAGATCAATGAAACTAGGAGCTGGTTCTCTGAAATAGTTAATAAAATCAATAAATCCCTAGCCAGATTTACCAAAAGGAAAAGAGAAAGGTCTCAAATTAAAAAAAAAAAAAAATTGCAAAGGTAAGAAGAAAGATCACAATAACACCAAAGAAATACAAACAATTATAAGAACATATTATGAACATTATATGCCAACAATTGGTCAAACAGGAAGGAATGGATGCATTCCTAGAAACATATAAACTACCAGACCAATTACCAGCAAGGAAATTGAAGCAGTAATCAAAACTCTCCCAACAAACAAGAGTCCAGGACCAGATGGTTCCCCGAGGGAATTCTACCACACATTTAAAGAACAAATAGTACCTGTTTTTCTGAAGCTGTTTTAAAAAATAAGAATGTAAGGAAAACTTTCAGACTCATTCTATGAGGCCAGCATTACCTTGATCCCAACACTAAAGACCCCATCAAAAAGGATTATAGACCAATATTCCTGATGAACATGGATGCCCAGATTCTCACCAAGATACTTGCCAGTAGGATCCAGCAGTACATTAAAAGGATTATTCACCACGACCAAGTGAGATTTATTCCTGGCCTGAAGGGTGGTTCAATATTGGTGAATCGACCAATGTGATAACACCACATTCATGAAAGAAAGTACAAGAACCATATGATCCTCCTAATAGATGCAGAAAAAGTATTTGACAGAATACAGCATCCTTTCTTGATTAAAACTCTCTCCAGTGTAGGGATAAAAGGAACATACCTCAATATCATAAAACCCATGTACTAAAAGCCCACAGTGAATATTGTCCTCAGTGGGGAAAAATTGAGAGCCTTTTCCCTTCAGGTCAGGAACAAGACAGGGGTGCTCACTTTCACCACTGTCATTTGACATGGTACTAGAAGTCCTAGCCTCAGCAACCAGACAACAAAAAGAAATAAAAGGCATTCAAATTGGCAAGGAAGTCAAAATATCACTCTTTGCAGATGACATAATACTCTACGTGGAAAAGCCAAAAGGCTCAGCCCTAGAGTTGCTAAAACTCATACAGGAATTCAGTAAAGTCAAGGGTTAAAAAATCAATGCACAGAAGTCAGTAGTATTTCTGTTCACTACAAACAAGGTAGAAGAAAAGTCAAAGAATTGATCCCATTTAAAATTGCTCCAAAAACCATAAGGTATATGGTTTTTTATATTATAGGAATATACCTAGCCAAAGAGGTATAATATCTTTATTCTTAGAACTATATAACACTTATGGAAGAAATTAAGGAAGACACAAGAAATGGAAAGACAGCCCATGCTCATGGATTAAAGGAACAAATATTGTTAAAAATATCTATGCTACCCAAAGCAATCTACAAATTCAGTGTAATCCCTATCAAAATACTGTCAGCATTTTTCATAGAGGTGGACAAACAATCCTAAAATATTTATGGGACAAGAAAAGACCCTGAATAGCCAAAGGAATGTTGAAAAAGAAAACCAAAGCTGGTGACATCACAATTCTGGACTTCAAGCTATATTACAAAGCTGTAATCATCAGGACAGCATGGTACTGGCAGAAAAACTAATACATAGATCAATGGGACAGAATAGAGAACCCAAAAATAGACCCTCAACTCTACAGTCAACTAATCTTCAACAAAGCAGTAAATAATATCTAATGGAAAAGACCATCTCCTCTACAATTGGTTTGGGGAAATTGGGCAGCCACATCCAGAAGAATGAAACTGGATATTTTTATACCATACACAAAAATAAACTCAAAATGGATGAAAGACTTCAATGGGAAACAGGAATCCATCAAAATCCTAGAGGAGAACATAGTCAGCAACTACTTCAACCTCAGCCATAGCAACTTCTTGCTAGACACATCTTCAAAGGCAAGGAAAACAAAAGCAAAAATGAACTATTGGGACTTATGATAAAAAGCTTTTGCACAGCAAAGAAAACAGTCAACAAAACCAAAAGACAACCTGCTGAATGGGAGCTAATATTTCCAAGTGTCTTATGAGATAAAGGGCTAGTATCCAAAATCTATAAAGAATTTATCAAACTCAACACCCCAAAAACAAATAATTCCATCAAGAAATGGAAAGAAAACATGAACAGACGTTTCTCCGAAGATGACATGCACATGGCCATCAGACATGAAAAAAATGCTCGACATCACTTGGCATCAGGGAAATACAGATCAAAACCACAATGAGTTACTACCTCACTGGCTATCAGAGCAGTCAACAGCTAAGACTAACAAGTCAGGAAATGACAAATGTTGGCAAGGATGTGAAAAAGGGGAACCCTCTTACACTGCTGGTGGGAATGCAAGTTGGTGTAGGCACTCTGGAAAACAATATGGAGGTTCCTCAAAAAGTTAAAAATAGAGCTAACCTATGACCTAGCAATTGCACTACTAGGTATTTACCCAAAGGATAGAAACATAGTGATTCAAAGGGGTACCTGCACTCCAATGTTTATAGCAGCAATGTCCACAGTATCTTTCCAAATATGGAAAGAACCCAGATGTTCATCAACAGATGAATGGATAAGGAAAATGTGGTGTATATATATACAATAGACTATTACTCAGTCATTAAAAAATGAAATCTTAGCATTTGCAGTGATGTGGATGGAACTAGAGGGTATTATGCTAAGCATAGTAAGTCAATTGGAGAAAGACAATTATCATATGATCTCGTTCATACGTGGAAATTAAAAAAACAAAACAGAGGATCATAGGGAAAGGGAGCAGTAAATAAAATAAGACAAAATCAGATGGGAGTCAAACCATAAGAGACTGATAACTCTAGAAGTCAAACTGAGGATTGCTGGAGGGGAGATGTGTGAGGGGATGGGTAACAGAGGGGATGGACATTAAGGAGGGCACTTGATGTAATGATCATTGGATGTTATATGCAGTTGATAAATCACTAAACTCTACCTTGAAACTAGTAATACACTATATGTTAATTTAATTGAAATTAAAGAAAGTTAATTAGGATATTTTCAGTGGCATCAATAATTAATCCTTAGACCTAAGTAGTGAAAGGGAGACAGTGTAACAGCCCAAACTGATTAAAAACATGACTGAGTTGTAAGAGATTTAATGAAGAGGGATTGCTTAGGGTCAGGATAATAGAGGGAGGCTTCTGAGGTAACTTCTAGAGCCCCATGGAAACCTGCTGGCCAACACAATGCCAATGAATTTTATGTATCAGACCTAATGGCAAAATTTTTGTTTGGCCAGCACAGCACTATATTTGTTTTCATTGTAATTTATATACCCCCAGAGAAGACTAGCAGTCTTTTCTCTACCTCCTTATTATACCATGTCTGGTAGGTTTCCGCATTTATGTGTTGGCCTGGCCCCTGAAGGCTTGTGAGTTTGCCATCCCTAGATAAAGGTTGCAGCCAGTTGTATATGCTTTGTGTGTTAGTTAGATCTTTCAATATGTGCAATCAACTGTTCCCTTCATGTTTAGAAAGTGGATACTTACTGGGTTTGTGTTTTCAGGTCCTAATCTAGCATGAAAAAAGTCCACTTCCCTGATGGCTCAAGCCAGATGCAGAATAATATTCCCTTGGTTTCATGGACTAGATTTCAGTGAGTTCTCGCTCCTGAATTGCAACCTAGAGTAGCATATGCTTATGGCTTAAGACCATTAGGACCCACACCAACCACATGGGTAGAAAACTCAATTTTAGAAACAACACATGTTCACTATAACAAGACATATAAGAGTCTTGGGATAGAGTATTTTAAATCTAGAAAATCTAGGACATTCTTGAGATATGATGCATTTTTTTCTGAATTTGTAATTTTTCTTGACATGTAAAATGGCATAATTCTTTCAGAAATTGACATATTTGAGAATAAGAGTAAGTAATTTTAACATTACAGACCACTTTTCCTCTCACAGGAGGAATGCAAGGGCATATCTCAATACAGTGCCAGCTGTCACAAGGCAAAATCCACCTCTGAAACAAAATGATCAATCTGTTAATTTGGAAGTGGCCTTAATCATAAAAATACAATGATAGCAGTTGTTACCCTTTTACTCCCTAGTGAAAGCAAGGGAGAAACTCCATTCACTTACTTACAGAAGATGAGTAGCAAGTCTCAGTCTTAGTAACTAAGTCTAGCCTGGAATCTAATGATATCTCCTTCACAGAAAACATCACAGAGGTGTTATGTCTGGGTCTGAGAAGCTATATTGCAGGTTAATAGAATTATTGAGGAGATTTAAGAATTCTGTTTTTTTGGTGGGATACTGTTCTGAGTCAAAGGCTAGAGACTTGAGAACAGCAGTTTTCTAGGAAATTGATAAGAGAGACATCATTCTTGCCATGCCATTTGGAATTACATTTTTATGACATGATGAAAGAGGGGTAGGAATTTTACTTTGTAAATGATGATATATGCTTTTGAAGGGAGGAACTAAGCAATAGGATCCTTTGAATCACATTTTTTAAATTTAAATTCAATTAGCCAAAGTATAGTATATCATTACTTTTTGATATAATCTATGATTCATTAGTTGACTATAACACCCAATGCTCATCATGTCACATGCCCTCCTATCACCCAGTTACCCCATCCCCCAACCCACCTCCATTTTAAATAGATGATTGAAAAGAACTAGGGCCATACCTGAGAAGGCAGAATAAATAGCCAGCTATATTACTTGAAATGACTTTCTGTCCCTATATTTCTCCTTATGCCTGAAATAGTCTGCTCTCATGAGGGTCACTGCTTTGGGTTAAGGTATTATCTGAGGGAAAAGGGCAGATGCAGTGATAAAATAGTAAAATTGGAGAAAGGACTGGACTGGGAGTTAGGAAGCTGTTTTAATCTTATCCTTGATGTGTTTGTTACACATTTATTCTCTCTGGGCCTGTTTCCCAGATATTAAAAATGAGGTGGTATTGGGTGAACTAACGTAAAGGCCCTAAAGAACTAAAGGTCCCCCAAACTCTGTTTTTGAGTAGAGTAACATATTAACACCAATTAGTTTGTTAGATTAACTCACTCTCAAGAAGAATATTTTGATTTGGTGAGGTTGCTTGGATGGCTTAGTCAGTAAAGCACATGACTCTTGATCTTGGGGTTGTGAGTTTAAGTCCCATGTTGGGTGTAGAAATTACTTTAAAAAAATTTTAAATCTTAAAAAAAAATAATATTTCAATTTGGGGATTTCAGGAGATCTAAACCAGTACTATCCAGTAGAGATATAATGTAAATGATGTATCTAATCTTAAATTTTCTAATAGCTACATTTAAAAATTAAAGGAAACATGTGGAATTTATTAGAATAATTTTAAATTTAACACAATGTATCCAAAATATTATCATTTTAACATGTAATCAATATAAAATACTAAGATATTTTACGTTCTTTTTTCTCATTGAGTCCTCAGACTTTAGTGCTTATTTTCTTTATTTCTTTTTTTTAAGATTTTATTTAAGAGAGCACAAGCAGGGAGAATGGCAGGCAGAGGGAGAAGTAGGCTACCCACTGAGCAAGGAACCCAGTGCGGGACTCGATCCCAGGACTCTGGGATCATGACCTGAATGGAGACAGACACTTAACCAACTGAGCCACCCACACATCCCAAGTATTTATTTTCCACTTATGACATATGTCAATGGAGACTGGCCACATTTCACATGTTCTGTAGCTACCTAAGGCTAATGGCTATTGTAGGGGCTTACACATCAATAAAACCGTGCAATTTGCTTAAAAATCAAAGGATTAGGAGGTCAGATAACAGGCCTGGATAGACTTTATGGTTAATTAAAGAGGTGGAAAGTGAGCTGATAGGCAGCTGTTGTCCATCTGTAAAGCTCTAGGATGGTTTACGAGTGGTTTCCATTCTGATTTAGCACTGCCTATTGCTCTGCAGTAGTTTAATATTTTGATTATTACTTTTGGTTGGGAATACAATAAAGAGGGGGCCTCTCTGGTGTGAATGATGTTGCCTACAACCTTTTAGTGTCCTTTTTCATATCAGTAACTTTTGAAATAGGAGAAAACCAAATATGTTTCCCTCACAAACAAAGTTCTCATGCAAACAATATGAATCACCTCCTTTCTGGTTTCTGTAGACTTTTTGGCAAATGCCTCTCCCAATCTCATCTGTTAGTTTGCTGACTGCTGGTGCTGAATACTTGTTCTGGGCTAATCTCTGGAATCAGAACAGTGAAAAGAGGTTGTATGTTTTGGTTTTGCTTTTTTATTTTTACCTGGAGTACTTTATCTCTAAGAACTACATTAGATTTTTTCCTATTATATTCTAGAAGAATCTTTTGCTTTTGCTTTTGAGTTTTAAAAACTTAAGCACCTGATCTGTGGTGAAGAGGCTTTTGGGGTGGGGTGCTGGAACAGTCTGTTGAGATTCTTTAGGTGTATCTAGTTTAAAATGACTCAATAGACTTACAATGAAAATGTAAAATGTTTTTAAAAATTTTATTTCTGGAACTATTAGGAAAAAAGCATATGCAAACCAAGAGATGTTTGCTATAAGAATTTTCAGCACAGCATTATTTGGAAGACTAGAAATTGGTTCTACTCATGTCATAGGCTTCTTTTTAGGAGTACTCAATAATTTGTCCACTTGTGTTCTTCCTTGAGGTGTGGCTCGTACATACCAAGGAATGTACAAGGTGCTTTCTTTTTCTTTAAAGATTTTGTTTGTTTGTTTGTTTGTTTGTTTGTTTATTGACAGAGAGAGACACAGTGAGAGAGGGAGAAGCAGGCTTCCTGCTGAGCAGCGAGCCCAATGCAAGGCCCTATCCCAGGACCCTTGGATCATGACCTGAGCCAAAGGCAGACACTTCACAACTGAGCCACTCAGGCACCCCTACAAGGTGCTTTCACAGCAGGTTTCTTCCCTGACCAGATCTGGCCTTTGGCAAAATTGTGAAATAATGGCTTGTTTTCCATTTCCCTTCAGTGCCCTATGTGGAACTTGAGACCTGCAGGAATCAAGGGACTTAGCCAAGATCCCGTAGCTCAGTATTTTGACTCCACTGTTTGGAAGATGCTTTAAAGACAGGATCAAAACTGGGCACAAAACTAGTAAGATGGTAACTTATGGTACTTCCCTTAAAGGGACATTTGAATTGAGAATACAGAAAGTGTAAAACTGCTTTTAACTCAAAGCAATTAATAAATCTCAGGAATGAAATGTCATGGAAGACTAGTGGGGAAGGTAGTTTAAAGCCAAGGTTTTTCAAAACCTCCTCAAATCCTACTTTTTATTTTTTTTTATTAAAGATTTTTATTTATTTATTTGACAGGCAGATCACAAGTAGGCAGAGAGGCAAGCAGAGAGAGAGGGGAAAGCAGTCTCCCCGCTGAGCAGAGAGCCGAATGTGACAAGCTGTAGTGAAGACTCGGTAATGTGCTGCTGAGGGATACCTTGTATGACTTTAGGGAATTACAATATAATCAGAAGCATTAACAAAATAATAAACCAAAAGACTAAGAGCATGGCTTTTATAAAAATGTTGTCATAACAAACTAAAATTTTGTTTTAGATGAGTTCCATAAAGAAAAATTTAGTGAGAGACAAACTTCTACTCCACAAGAGTTAAATTTAGTCATTTGTCCAGATAAGTAGTATTTCTCTAGCTCAAATTACTTAGCTTGGGTATGTAGAAACTTGACTTCATATCCCTCTGTTTTAAAGGACAGTATCCTTTCCATTTTTTTGATAACAAACTTTTTAATCTTATTAATCCAGAATGAATTTTCTTTTATAGTTAACTTTATCCTTGGCTGCTGTCAAAACCCTCACACAAGGCCAAACTGTGTGGGGCCATTGGGAATAGGCATAACTGGAGTTCCAGAGCCAGAAGCCTTGTGGATGCCAGCTCTCTGTAGGATTGCCGCTTTGGTGGGTTGGAACCAAACAATTCATTTCTTGAAATTTTCCACCGAGAAAGCAAAATGCAAAATGCGTACTTTGCGGATTTTAAATTAAAAATCTTGAGTTTAATTTTTTTAAAGAGATAGAAGTCTGTATACTAATACAGACTGGGTTTATAGAAAGGGTTTTTAGAGCTAAGAAAACAAAGTTAAAGAATGAGAGAGGTAGCAGTGTTTTAAAAATTATTTCTTACCAGGAATCAGGAATATTCTCCTTAACAACCCAAATCTTTTCCTTTTCCACAAAGATGGAGAAGTTTACCACACAAATAAAAAGCACTGCAGGGGATCTGCCTCCCCAGTGCTGGCAGCCAGGCAGGCCCTGAGGAGAGCAGTAGCAGGACCCGGATTTGTTGGGTGGGGGGCCAGGTCCACTGATGGCCATTCAGTTCTCCTTTCTCTCTAAAAGGCCCACAGAAGAGCTGTTCAGGGGCAGTGAAGTAGGGTTGAGTTGCCACCTGGCAAAGACCAAATGCCATAGGAATATTTGGGTTGGGAAGGCCAAGGGCAAAAGAATGGAAACAGTAAAGCTCTCTACAAATCCAGTCCTTTTTATATATAGTAGAGCATTTTGATCCCTTCTCTTATATTATTATACAAAAGCAAGCTTTTAAAAGTTGTGTTGTTTTGTTTTGTTTGATTTTATTTATTTGGCAGACAGAGATCACAAGTAGGCAGAGAGGCAGGCGGCAGGCAGGAGGTGGGGGGGGGGCGGGGGGGAGGCTTCCCACTGAGCAGAGAACCCAATTCTGGGCTAGATCCCAGGACCCTGAGATCATGACCTGAACCAAATACAGAGGCCCAACCCTCTGAGCCACCCATTTTAAAGTGTTTAAAATAGAAGCCACAAAGTTTATTTAAAGAGTGATAGAGCTGAGAGGTAGGCTGAAATGAAAAAATGAAATTCACATTTCCTCAGATTTTCCCAGAAAGCCGCGAATACAAATATACAGATTGAAATGTATATATTTGCAGGGTGCTTGGGTGGCTCAGTCATTAAGTGTCTGCCTTCTGCTCAGGTCCTGATCCCAGGATCCTGGGATCGAGCCCTGCATTGGGCTCCCTGGTCAGCAGGAAGCCTGCTTCTTCCTTTCCCACTCCTCGCTGTGTCTCTCTCTGTCAAATAAATAAATAAAACCTTAAAAAAAATGTATATATTTGCTATATTTAGGCAGTGGGTTACCACTGCATGCAGAAGCCTAATATGGGAGTAGCATAAGGGGAAAAAATTCCTTTAAAATTTTCTTTTTAAAAATGTAAATCCTAAGGGGCATGTGGGTGGCTCAGTGGGTTAAAGCCTCAGCCTTCAACTAAGGTCATGATCCCAGGGTCCTGGGATTAAGCCCCGCATTGGGCTCTCTGCTTAGCAACGAGCCTGCTTCCCTTCCTCTCTCTCTGCCTGCCTCTCTGCCTGCTTGTGATCTCTGTCTGTCAAATAAATAATAAATAAAATCTTTTTTAAAAAAATGTAAATCCTAGCATAGCTTTTAGGTAAGAACTTCCAGAAAGCTGCTTTGAATGTAATTGCTTCTTTAACTTACTAGGTAGTGGTAGATGAGCCAGCTTGTCAAGGAGAAAGTCTACAAATCAATTCTGCCACCATTCCATACAATGCAAAATGGAGACGAACAGTCTTTATTTGAATAAGCAGTTACTTCAAGACTTCCTTCCTGTATTGATTGCTTCTTTTTATTTTTTAGTTTGTTTGTTTCCCAGTGTAGAAATCTAAGAACAAAAGCTTTTTACTCTGTACATGACATTATTGGTTTCTTCTCATTTCATTTCAAAATGACCTTTTACCCTTCCTGCATGAGAAAAGGAAATGTCAGGAGGAAATGTATTCAGGATTTGATTGCTAGAGCAGTAAGGTCTGAATGCAAATGGCAATACCAAATTAAAATTGTCTGCACAATGTTATTTTTATTCAAGGTGTTACTATTGTATTCACATATCAGAAATCAAAAAGAGATAGTATACTGTTAGCTGAAATAAATGGTATGCAGGGCTCGAGAAAAGAAACTATTCAGTCAGATGCATGTATATTTATATGTGGATGTGATTAAACTTCTTTTCAAATAATACCAATAGTTAGGTTGTTTGTTGGTTTTTTTTCCTTTTTCTGGTTTTGTTTTTGTTTCTTTTAGTAGGTAGTAACATTCAACCTAAACAATACCTTGCTTGCCTTAGACATGGGGTTTTCCATTCCTCCCTAGCAGGCATTGCTGCTAGTGAAAAGGGATATATTTTTTTACATATTGAGAAGCACTGTTAAGGGTAATTAAGGACCAACTTTTTAATAAGCAAATATGGCAAAACAAAAATGTAGTCAGGAGATTACAGACTGAAGAAGGAATTTTATTTTAGCAGAAAAAGAAGCCTTTTATCATTTTAATTTTCTTTGGCTCTTGATGGTCACAGAAGGCTTCATGAAAATAGCAAATCTTAAAATGAAATTAAAGGAGAAATCTTGCTGAATGGATAAAGCCACCAAAACAATGTTTTGACACTTTTCTGTAGGGAGTAACTATTGGACTTGGATTTGGTAAAATCCCATCTCAAATTGTTTTGGTAGTGGCATAAGATTACACAGTTACACTGCTACAAATCTATTCACACTGTTGGAGAATTCCTAATGAAGGAAGCTAAGCATACAACTACCAAATTTTCTAGAATTGATCTGAGAATGAATCAACAGAGACTAAGACAAAAATTTTTTTTTAAAGATTTTTTTAATTTATTTATTTGACAGACAGAGATCACAAGCAGGCAGAGAGGCAGGCAGAGAGAGGAAGGGAAGCAGGCTCCCTGCTGAGCAGAGAGCCCATTGCAGGGCTGGATCCCAGGACCCTGGGATCATGACCTGAGCCGAAGGCAGAGGCTTTAACCCACTGAGCCACCCAGGCGCCCCTAAGACAAAATTTTTAATAACTTGGCCAAAGGCAGCAAACTGTCCCTGAGGTACATCTTATTCTCAAATTTTCTTTGGCCTTCTTAATGAAAGAAACATACCTGAAAGTGCTACATAACAAAGAGTGAATAACAATTTAGGAAATAAACAAATGCCATACTTACACTGGCAGTGTCAGCATCAGGCCACCTGACCTCAAGACCATAATACTTTTCACTCATTTTTTATATTCCATATCAATTTTAACTTGCCCTACCTGGAGTATGTTAATTACGTTAATTCTTAAGTAGTGATTACTTTGTGGCATGAAATTATATTAACTAACACATTTATTTTTTTGTTGTTTCTTCTTCCCTTTGTTAACCATCTGGTTATGAACATTATTGTCAGAGCAAAGGTATAATATTTTAATATTGTTATTATTTGTTTACTATCAATAGCAGATTCCTTCCTGTATTAATAGTGACAAGGCTACTACACTCAGACCCAGGGAGTCCAGTTTCTTCAGTTAGTATTGAAGTATTTACCCAAGAGTAAATGTGATCCTGATACATTATATGTAAGTTACATGTAGGGATGATCAGGCAGAGAAATGCAGATATGAATACCATTGAAAAATTCTTATCTTTATAAAGGATGCTTTTGTTGGAAGGTAAATGTAGAAGTTCCTCTTCATGTCAAAATGAGATCTAGTAACTATCCAAATAAAGAACCACCATAGTCTGTGTACAGTGATCCCATTTCTTAATTTATTTTAAGCTCAAAGTGGTTAGTAGAAATTGGGTCTTCATTTACTGCTATATGAGATGCTCAGAAATATGTCTATGTTTTAGGAACCTCAAAAATATGATATAAACTACTTTTCTTTCTCTGCAGATAGAGAGAACCCCTGTTTTGTTCTGTTTTTAGTTTTTAAATTTTATTTATTTTTAAAGAGAGGGCACATGTGTGCACAAGCTGGTGGGGAGGGGCAAAGGGAGAGAGAGAGAGTCTCAAGCAGGCTTCACACTCCGTGTGAGCCCCAAGCAAGACTCAGTCCCACAGCCCTGAGATCATGACTTGAGCTGAAATCAAGAGTCAGATGCTTAAGAGACTGAGCCACCCAGGCACCCCAAGGGAACCCGTGTTTTCAGCACAGCAGCCTGCCTGTCATTGCACTGTGCGGGTTTGCCCTGCATGTCATCACGATGAGCGTGGTCAAGTAGATATGGACATGGGAAGAATATGAACAAGTCTTTGATGAGTAGAGGCTCATGTGCCTCAGTATTGCTCCACAGGGTCAGCCCTCCGTGTTGTTCTGGAAAACATGGGAATGGTAGAACACTGAAGATTTAAGGTGTCCTATGGGTCACTGACTTAGGACTTCATCAGGCATCTACTTCTGTGTTTATATATGTGTTATTTTAATTTTCTATGATTTTCCATATTGAGAGTTCAAAATATATGAAGTTTTATTGAGAAATTTTATTTTTTCATGTTTGTTCCCTCTTTCCATTCATACATTCAACATTTATTCAGTGTTTTCTCTGTGCAAAAAGCAAGGGCCTTATCTCATGTGATTACATTCTAGTATTATCAAGAGAAAGAGAAAGAGAATTTTTTATAAGTAAAATTTAAGTCTGATAGAAGTACTAAGGAGAAAAATAAAGCAGTGAACAGCAGTAAGAGTAGGCACTGCAATTTCTAGGCCATTTTAAGGATTTGAGGTTGGGAAGGATTTCTAAGAATGAGAAACCACTGAAGAATTTTGAGCAGAGATGACATGCTCTAACTTATTTTAACATCCATTCATGATAAAAACTTGAAACAAAGTAGATATGTAGGAAATATACTTCAACTTAATAAAGACCATATATGACAAATGCACACCTGACATGATACTCAGTGGTGAGAAACTGAAACCTTTTCCTCTAAGATCAGGAACAAGACAAGGATTCTAAGTCTTGCCACATTTTTCTACACAGAAGTTCTAACTACATCAGTCAGACAAAGAAAAGAAACAAAAGGCTTCTAAGTTGGTAAAAAAGAAGTGAAACTGTCACTATTTGCAGATGACATGATACTATATATAGAAAACCATAAAGACTCTACTGAAACAATACTGGATCCAGTAAATGAATTCAGTAAAGTTTTGGGTACAAAATTAATATACAAAAAATCCGTTGTGTTTACCAGAAAGAGAATTAAAAAAAAAAACAAAAAACCTCCCAGTTGCAATTACATCAAAAAGACTAATATAAAATAACTAAGAATAAATTTAACCAAGGACAGGAAAGATCTGTACTCTGAAAGCTATAAGACATTTATGAAAGAAATTGACACAATAAGATATGGAATGCTCATGGATTCGAAGAATTGTTAAAGAATTGTTAAAATGTCTGTATTGCCCAATGCAGTCTACAGATACAATGAATTCCTTACTGGAATACCAACAACATTTTTCACAGGACTAGAACAAATAATAATAAAATTTTATATGGTACCAGAAAAGACCCCAAATGGCCAAAGCAATCTTGAGAAATAACAAAGCTTGGAGGTATTACAGTTCCAGATTTCAGTTATTACAGTCCCAGATTTCCCAGCTTACTACAAAGGTGTAGTAAGCAAAATAGTGTGGTACTGACACAAAATAGACACATAGATCAATGAAGAGAATAGAGAGCCCATAAATAAATCCACGCTTGCATGATCAATTAATCTTCAACAAAGGAGGCAAGAGTATACAATGGGGAAAAGACAATCTTTTCAATAAATGAATTTGGGAAAACTGGACAAGTACATACAAAAGAATGAATCTGGACCAGTTTCTTACACTGTATACAAAATGAAAACCTAAATGTAATAACTGAACTCATAAAGTTCCCAAAAGAAAACACAGGACTTAGCAACATTTTTCAATATGTTTACTCAGGCAAGGGAAACTAAAGCAAAAATACCTTTACCGAAATAAAAAGCTTTTGCACAGCAAAGGAAATCAACAAAATGAAAAGAATGGGAGAAGATATTTGCAAATGATATACCCAATAAGTGGTTAAAGTCCAAAATATGTAAGAACACATACAACTTAACACACACACACACACACACACAATTTTTTTCTGTTAAACAGTGGGCAGAAGACCTGAATAGACATTTTTCCAAAGAAGACATATACATGGCCAATGGACACATGAAAGTGTTCCACATCATTAATCATCAGGGAAATACAAATAGAAACCACAAAGAGGTATTACCTACACATCAGTCAGAATAGCTAGTATCAAAAAGACGAGAAATAACAGGTATTGGTGAGGATGTAGAGAAAAGGGAACCCTCCTATACTGCTGGCTAATGGGAATGAAAACTGGTACAGCCACTATGGAAAACAGTATGGAGTTTCCTAAGAAAACAAAAGCATTATTTGAAGATATATGCACCCCTATGTTTATTGGAGCATTATTTACAATAATCAAGGTGTGGAAGCAACCTAAGTGCCCACTAACTGATGAGTGGATAAAGAAGATGTATACAATGGAATATTATTCGGCCATAAAAAAAGATTGAGATCTTGCCATTTGTGACAATATTGATGGACCTAGAGGGTATTATGTTAAGTTAAATAAGTCAGAGACACCATCACTTTTATGTGGAATTTAAGAAGCAAAACAAAAGAACAAACAGAACAGAAAAAGAGTCCTAAATACAGAGAAAAACTGGTGGTTGCATGATGGATAAGGGGTGCAGGGATGGGTGAAATAGGTGAAGGGGATTAGGAGGTACAAACAAGTTTTAAAATCATAAGTCATTAGGATATAAAGTACAACAGAGGGAATATAGTCAATAAGATGATGTAACTTTGGTGACAGATGTTAACAATACCAAATCACAGTGAGCATTTAGTAATATATATAAGTATCAAATTGTTATGTTGTTCAACTGAAACTAATATTGTATGTCAGCTATACTTTAAAAATAAATTTTAAAAAGCTAAGCTAAAGCTGGTGTATAAGCCAAGTGGAGTATCAACAGGAAGTGTATTTGTAAATTGCTTTTAAACTATCTGATGTACCAGTTTAGAGAAAAAATAGTTATGATCACGTTCAAATGGTAAATGTTGGCCAAAGAATTGGTATATGGTATTGTGTAGTCACTGTTGCTGCTTCCCTAGTGGGGCCTTCTTTCTTGCTAACAGAACTGTGATTTTCATTAAAGAGGTCAATATGCCTAGCCCCAGGAAGGGAATCATGGTTTAAACCAGACATGATAATAGTTGCTCATGTTGCAAGTCATCCTGGCCCACTAGGTTCTGATGAAAAGTCAGGTGAGAGTCATATGGGTGTTCCCTAGTATGTAACTAGTTGCTTTTGTCTTGTTACTTTAAAGATCCCTTTTTATCTTTAATTTTTGACATTTTAATTATTGTATGTCTTGGTGTGGACCTCTTTCAGTTCATCATGTTTGGATCTCTTTTCTCCTCCTGGACTTAGATGTTTGTTTCCTTCCCCATGTAAAGGAAGTTTTCAGCTATTATTTCTTCAAATAAGTTTTCTGCCGCTTTATCTCCTCTCCTTCTGGGGCCCTTATAATGTGAAGGTTGGTACATTTGATACTGTCCCAGAGATCGCTTAACTTATCCTCATTTTAAGTTCTTTTTTCTTTTTGCTGTACAGTTTAGATTATTTCCATTACCTTGTCTTCTAGATCTCTGATCCATTCTTCTGTGTCTTCTAACCTACTATTCATTCCCTGTAGCATATTTTTCATTTCTGTTACTGTACTCTTCAGTTTGATTTGTTTCTTTTCAGTATTTCCCATCTCTTAGTTGAGGATCTCACTGAGTTCATCCACTTCTCCCAAGTCTGATGAGCATTTTTATCAGGTAGATTGCTTTTCTTCATTTCATTTAGTTCTTTTTCTGAGGTTTTATCTTGTTCTTTCATTTGGAGCATATTCCTCTGTCTCTTTAGTCTGTCTACTCACTGTGTTTATTTCTATGTTTTAGGTAGGTCAGTTACGTTTCCTGGCCTTGGGAATTGTGGCCTTATATAGAAGGTATCCCGTGGGGACCAGCATTTCTCCCTGATCGCCACAACCAGGCACTCTAGGGGTGTCCCCTATGTGGGCTGCATGTGCTCTCCTGTTGTGGCTGGGCCACACCGCTTTAAGAGTACTCATAGGTGGAGGTAGCCCCTTTCTATGCTGGCTGCAATGTGGGTCATGACTACTGCAGATATACTGGTGTGTAGGACTGGCTGAGAGGTCCAGCTGCAGCTGCTATAGGCATGCTGGTGGGTGGGGATAGCCCGTTGCAGCTTGCTGTGAGGCCTGGTGTGACCCCCAGTTACAAACGTACTGGGGGTGGAAATAGCACTGGTGTGGCTGGCTACAAGGCTTAAGTGACCATTGCAGGGGTTTTGGTAGGCAGGGCTGGCCCCCCTCCCTGGACCAGTAGTTGCTTTCGAGGGGCACTGATCTTGGCTGATGCAACCTGCCAGGTATTGCAGGGGTTATGGAAAGCTGCTTTGGAGGATCACCTGCCAGGGAAGGAAGATTGGACAGGGTGGGGCAAGAGGCTAGCAAGGTAGATGGAGAATGTCAGAACTGACACCTGCCAACCAGGCCTGCTAGGCTAAAGGAGGACAAGAAAAATGGCACCTGCCCACACTTCCATTCCTAGAGAAAGTTCCTGTAAATCTTTGAACCTCTGGCACATGCCCTAAAATTATTCAATAAATGTCCTTTGTGTATAGCTCAAGTGCTTTCTAGTGTATAAAGCTAAACTGCTGCTTCTGTGCTGGGTCTCAGAGCAAATGATATTGTGCATAGGCCCTTTAAGAGTGGAGTCTCCATTTCTGACTCTCCCAGAGTTAAGATTCACTTGATTTTCAAAGCCAGATGTTATAGGGGTTCATCTTCCCAGTGTGCACCTCCAGGGGGAAGTGCACAATGTAGGGGCTAAATCCCACAATTCTCGGGGCGGGGGGGACCCTCCATTCCTTAATAGTCCTGCCACTTGTGGGCCACCATGTCAGGGCTTTAGTTCCTGACCATATCTCTACCCATACTGACCTTCTCTGTGTGGCTTTTTCTTCCTATCTTAAGCTCTGAAGAGTTGTGCTAGTTTTTAGATCTTTCTCAGAGTATGTGTATTTGTACCCTTTATGTGTTTATGTGGTTTTGAGAGGGGAGTGAGCTCAGGATAGTCCTGAGCTTTAACTTCAGACTTAAATTTCACAGTTGGTTTTAGAAAAAGAGATAAGAATCATGTCTTCTCCAAAAGAAAGAAAGGAAATAAAACCTTCCAAAGATACCACATGGTTGTATAGTTAGGAAGAGAGATGATATTCTCACCCAGAAAAAAGGAGAGTAAAAGGAGATATCAATAAAAAGACTTTTTAAAAAAAAATTTTATTTAAATTTAATTTAGTTAACATATAGTGTATTATTAGTTGCAGGAGTAGAATTTAGTGATTCATCAGTTGCATGCCTTCCTTAATGCCCATTACCCCATTACACCTGCCCTCCAGCAACCCTCAATTTGTTCCCTGTAGTTAAGAGTCCTTGGGGTTCTTGGGTGGCTCAGTCAGGTAAGCAGCTGACTCTTGATTTCAGCTCAAGTCACAATCTTGGAGTTCTGGGATCCAGCCCCACATCAGGCTCTGCATTCAGTGGGGAGACTGCTTCAGGATTCTCTCTCCTTTGCCCCTTCCCCTATTCTGTCTCTCAAATAAATAAATAATCTTTAAAAAGACAAAGAGTCTCTTATGGTTTGCCTCCCTCTCTGTTTTTATCTTATTTTATTTTTCCTTCACTGGAGAAGAGACTTTTTCTTTTTTTTTTTAAGATTTTTTTTAATTTTTAAGATATTTTTTAAGATTTTATTTATTTATTTGACATGGAAATAGGGAGAGCCAAAGAACAGAGCTGGGGGAATGGGAGAGGGAGAGGGTAAAGGAGGTTTCCACCAAACAGGGAGCCCAATATGGGGCTTGATCCCAGGCCTGAGCTGAAGGCAGGCAGATGCTTAGATGACTGAGCTACCCAGGTGCCCGAAGAAGAGACTTTTTAAAGTTATTCTCATTTCCATTGCTCTTCGGGGCTTCACACAGAGCTGTTTTTTACTCAGAGAAAATCTGTTCTTAGCCCTAAGCCTCAAAGATAGAGATTTACATATTTAGATGAATCTATAATCTCAGAAGAATATGACTGAAACCAATACTTCTAAGATTAAAGATGTCCTAAAATATTTTGAAGATGCATTTAGTTTAATTTTAGAGAAGGCTGAAAAGCAAAGCTCCATCACTGGGTTTAGTAGCCTCTTTCCCTATAAACCTCTTTAACACAGAAACAGAGTACAGCCATTTGGAAGTTTATAAACACCCATCGGTTTCCTTTTCCTTAGTTCTCTTAACAACAACTGAACACTTCACTTTCTGGTCCCCTTTCATTCTTTGCTTTGCTTTGTCTTTTCTTTTCATCTGATGACTAATGTGCTTCCACTCTTCAGTGCTATTCCTTTTGTTTGTTGACTGACATACTGATGTAATTTATTTGAGACAATAGCTTTGTAGCTAAAGCTATAGAATGAGTGTTTGAAATGGTATTTTTCAGGTGAATTTTCCCAATAGTATCAGTTTCTTCAAAGACAAATAGGAAATTCACCCTATCACCTTCCTTTTGTCTCCTTTCAAGTCATCTCAAGAATTTTTCTTTCCTACCCCTTTTATTGTATAAGTGCCCCAGCTTCATGAAATACTTATGCTGGCGTTCTGAATCTATTTAAGCTGTCTTTGGATCATTTTACTAAAGGTGGTTCATACTGAGAGTAGTTCTTCCTGTACTTCAATCTTGCCACCAAGGCAGTGTAGAGACAGATTAAAATAATTAATTTTTAGAATGAATAGGACTTTAGAACTAGTATACCCTTTGGATATTGTCTAGTTCAGTCCCCTGATTTTACTGATGCATTGACTAATGTGTAATGTTGATGACATGACATTTTTTATTAGGAAATGCCCTTACTAAGCCCTTTGATTACTATGAGATAAGCTTAGTATTTTGTTATTTTACGTTATTACTTGATTAAAATTGGAATGTATGTCATTAGTAATGCTTTCAGCTACATTTGACAGTGCCTGATGAACAGTGGCTTAAACCCTACGAATATTTATTATTCATACTAACAAGATATTCAGAGATAGTAGGGAATCTTAGAGTTGGATCCAGCTCATTGTATCATAAAGAACCCACTTTTTCTGTCTTTCCATTTTTCTTGAAGTTAGCATCTGGTCTTTTTGTCTTTCTGCCTGCGGCCCTGACTATGTCATGGCCTGCAGTTCAACCAGTCATATCCATGTCAAGGAAGAAATAGAAGTGAAAGAGGGCTTGTACCAGTAATTTCTCCTCTAAAGCCTGGCCCCTTTATCAGAAAGCAAAATCACTTTCCCAGAAGCTCCCCAATAGATTTCTCCTTACATCTCATTGGCAAGACTATCACATGACCCATCATAGCCGCAAGAGGGGCTGGAAAATGACAAATGTTGGTGAGGATGCGGAGAAAAGGGAACCCTCCTACTATTGATGGGAATGCAAGCTGGTGTAGCCACTCTGGAAAACAGTATGGAGGTTCCTCAAAAAGTAGAAAATAGAGCTAACCCTATGACCCAGCAATCACACTACTGGGTATTTACCCTAAAGATACAAGTGTGGTGATCCAAAGGGGCACGTGCACCCAAATGTTTATAGCAGCAATGTCCACAATAACCAAACTATGGAAAGAACCTAGATGTCCATCAACAGATGAATGGATCAAAAGGAAGTGGTATATGGAATACTGTACAGCCATCAAAAAATGAAATCTTGCCATTTGCAATGATATGGATGGAACTAGAGAGTATTATGCCAAGCGAAATAAGTCAGTCAGAGAAAGACAATTATCATATGATCTCTCTGATATGAGGAATTTGAGAGGCAGGGCAGGGGGCCGTGGGGGGCAGAGAGGGAAAAAAATGAAACAAGATGGGACTAGGGAGGGAGACAAACCCTAAGAGACTCTTAATCTCTTAATCTCAAACTGAGGGTTGCTGGGGGGGGTGGGGTGGGGTAGGGATAGGGTGGCTGGGTTGTGGACATTGAGGAGGGTATGTGCTATGGTAAGTGCTGTGAATTGTGTAAGACTGATGATTCACAGACCTGTACCCCTGAAGCAAATAATACATTATATGTTAATTAAAAAAAAAAAGAGGGGCTGGAAAAGTATTCATGTTTTACAGTGGGAGGAACCTTTGTAGTGGGAGGACACAGGAATGGGGGGACTGAGAATGCCTTTTAATTGACTAAACAAACAGTATCTATAAGAGTAGTCATCCTAAAATATACATGCATATATTTTCATATCCAGTGAGGAGATACATCTTAAGACAGTGGGTTCTGGAGTCAGATTTCCTGACTTTAAATCCCAGCTTCTTTGCAAACTCTGACTTTGGACTTCTCACTGCCTCTATCTCCTTTACTGTAAAATAGGGAAAGTAATGTACTGGTTAGGTACATGATTATTGTATTAATGACCTGAAATTAGCATATGAGCACTTCACGTAAATGTCATTATCATTATCAAGCAAAACTTGGCATCTCCACATAGATACTGACCAGACCCAGAGCAAGCTTAATTACTAGCCGCTTTTTCCCACTTTTGAACAAAACAACTGAAAGAGTAACTTCCAATAACTTCAACATCATAATTATTAACTTAAAATCTCAGTCTAACTTGGAAAATCCTTAAAATATTTATAGTCAGAGAATCTGCCTGCCTTTGTTGGGATAATTACAACTGACACTTCATTTTGTTTAAAAATAAAAAACACTTTATGCTTTCTATAAATGCTTCATATGTCAAAGCAGTACGGTGAAAGGCTTATTTTGACTAGAATCTGTCAAATCAAGAATCTGAGGCCCATCTGTAATTTGCAAGATATATATACATATATTCTGTAGTGACCCAGATAAAAACAAATAAACAACAAATACCAGTTAGGGTTAGAGAAAAAAAAAATCTCTGCAGTGTGCTTGTCAGTTATTTTTAGACAAAGATACACAGGGATATAATCAAGGAGCTGTTTAAAACATAATAGATACTAAGGAAATAATTGATGATGAAAAAATTTCATAGTATGAGGAAAGTATCAGAATAGAATTTGAAATTTTTTGAGAAACTACAGTACTCTGAGAAATTGGTAATTCTAACAGAAAAGCAATGGTGGGAAACCCAGAGCAGCTTCTAGAAAGTGTTGTGATCTTGTAGGGAACTGGAAAGTAGATTCATCATAGACTGATTCCTCAAGTTGAATCTTTGTGGAATTACAGGGGGTAGGAAAGGGAGTAAACAACCATATCCAAGCTAGGTTCAAGTGAAGGGGCCTTGGTCATTTGAGGGAAGCTCAGGTGACTGTACCATAGGAGCCATCTAATTGCCCACAACCAGAGGTCATAGCTCCTCAAGCTTCTACCATTCTTGCGCCTGGATGTTGAAGAAGCACGATTCTTCCATGCATTTATGAACAGTATACTAACTACCATTCTTCTCTGACTTTCCCTCCAGAAAACCCGTTATGAAATTTATGTCAGCATTCTAAAAGAAGGAGGCAAGGAGCTCCTGAGTAACAATGAAAGTGAGGCTGCAGGACTGAAGAAGTCACATTCAAGTCCTTCACTGAATCCGGATTCATCCCCAGTCACAGCCAAGGTTAAGCGTAACGTGTCAGAGAGGAAAGATCACCGACCTGAAACACCAAGCATTAAGCAAAAAGTTACTTAGAATCCATATGTGACCAGGAAGTACTGGTCATGGAGCAAAATAGAGTTTTTCAAGATCTTTCTGGTAAACCCGTGAATATATTTTTAAACAGTCTGTGACTAAACGGTGCATTAGTAACCTTTTCTATTGTATAGTTTTGTTAGTTTCTGTTCTGATTGTCTCTTTGCTCTTAATTTCTTCGCTTTGATGATTTTTTTGCTACTTGATGACTAATGCACCTTTTTCGTGAGGGGGAGGGGATCATGATTTCAGAATTAATTGTGTGTCACTTTTCCTTTGGTTTTTTTCTTATTTGCCCTCTGCTCAGTCATTTTATGTATTCTTGAATCAGCTATTACACTTTTTGAAGGTTAAAAATTTAATTCATTGTGAAACATTTAACTGGACGAAC
Source organism: Martes martes (assembly GCF_963455335.1). NCBI lineage: Eukaryota > Metazoa > Chordata > Mammalia > Carnivora > Mustelidae > Martes > Martes martes. Next base: position 40,088,867 of record NC_137889.1, read on the forward strand.
TTGGAAGTTAGCAAATTCTAGCCAGAGTTCATATAAGCCTTTATATGTGAAATCTTGCTCAGTCACAGAGGTGAAATTGAGCACTCACAGAAATTCAGTTAAGAATTACAGTTCTGGGACTCAAGATGTTCCACTGTGATGCAGGTGTGCATACATCTTCACACTTACTGTTGAGTTGTGACCCTGCTGAAAGCAGGGATAGGAAGTGTAAAGGTCAGAGGACTTGGAGAACCTAAGAAGTGCATTAGCTTCCTTGAAGTGTTGATTACATTTCAGCCAAAGGAGGAAAGAGGGAGTGAAATCTTTTGCCATTGAAGGTTGTGGAAAGACAACACCAAGTTCATTTTGTTTCCTAAAGGGTAGTGGCAATAATCGACTCTTGGGGATCTGTAGTAGTAGGCATGTGGTTGGTGTGTAGGAAATTGTTATCTCACTCCCAGGGTCTAGACTAGGAATCCAGAATCATCTCTATCATCAATACCCTGTCATTCAGGAATTAGGTTATTCGGTCATGGTGTTATTTCCTGTTTATAAAATACTGGGGTCTTCCTAACAAAATAATGTTGCAAATGGGACCCCTTTTATTCTTTTTTTAATCAAGACAAAATAAGACAGGAAAAAGTAGCTGCAGTTCAGCAATGCAATGAATACTGATTCTTTAAAATAAATCTGAAAGTAATAAATTGAATGAATTGTGGTTGGAAAACTGAAGAATCTACTGGTTGCCTATGCAAGGTTACTTACTTTATTCTTATCTCAGTCTTTTTGATAGCCAATTCACTCTGCTACTATTGAACTTTTTCCTAAAAATAAGGACTTTATTTTAAATCATTATTTTCTACCTACGCAAAATAGTTCTATTAACCTTATAGTAATGAGTATGTTCTAGTGATGGTCCCTTTGCAGTTTAGGATTTATCATCAATGAGCCCTCTATGAGTTAGAAGTTTCTGATTTTGAAATCCTGAAACTTTGTGATCCTGAAAGCTATAATCTCCATGACTTCAGATCTATTGGAATCACTTTGAATACTCTTTTCCTTCCCATACATATATGCTCTAGTTCTACTCAGTTTATTAGTTAAAGGTACTATGACCAAAGAATCAGGGACTCTGCATGAATATCATGGTTTTGGTAAATTAGAGAAAATCTGCTATTAAACCGTGGTGGTTTCTAGTGGCATATTGTTCTGGTATGCCAGCATTATTTATTAACATTTATTTCCTTTACCTCTATAAATGCCCATATTTGCTAGTGCCCAGAAAAGAGAAACCCCATGCTATGGTTGTAGCTGCTTGCTTTGTGATAAATATTTTGCCACACCTTTGAAAAACTCACTCTAACCCTCTATCTTGTTTACATAAAGGCAATGACTAAATTTATGTTTCAGAACCATAAAACAAACAAGGTAGTTACCAATATGGCCCTGAGTACCTGATTCATGTCTGTAGCTTCTGACCAAATCCAAGATTTCCACAAGGGAATCATCTTTCTTCCTTAAATCTGAATAATTAGCCTGTCTGTTTTCTGCCTAGATATTCATACCAAGCAGAGAGAAATACCTAGACTATATCATCTCTGAGCTTCAATAACTAAAGAAAAATAAACATCCCTGATTGGCTTGAATGTGTTTGTCCACAGTGTGACTGTGTCTGTGTATATAGAATGTCTCTGTGTATTTTACTTACAGTATATAATAGACATGAAATGATGGTACTTTGCTGCAGTGTTTCTGACATTTAGAGTAGTTCTGAAATGCTCAGTTGGCATCAGCACCACTACAGCATTATGCCTAGTGTATGATTCACTAATGTTAGCCACAGGAACTACTGTATATGCTAATAGATAAATGAATGAGAAGGACACTTGGAAGCTGCCGAATACTATGTTTGCATAGTTTCTCTTTAAAAATAACTGCAAAAGGTTTTTCTGTTAGCCAGGATCCCAGATTGCCCTGGCATGATGTTGCCCATCTGCAGGGATGCGTTGAGGATACCTCTGCCCAATCTGTTGTCAGTGCACCTAACAGGCCAAGAGTGTATCCAATAGGAGGAAAGGGCCCCTGATCTGACTAGATTCTGAATCTTGCCCATGCCAACCACAATTTCCTTCATGATCATTTCTTTCGTGTGTTATCTAGTCAGAAGAAACTGAAGACATTTCCTTTCACAGCTATCCCAAGCCTGCTGCCTTGTTCACAGTACAGGGGACCTCTTCTCCTCCTTTCCTTTTGAAGGTACTCCCCGTCTTCCCATCCCCACTCCTCACCCATACCTCAGCACCAGGAGCCTTGGGATTTCTCTCCATGTGATAAATCATTATTCTCCTTCACATAAATACACTTAATATTATTTTTTGTACAGAAAATCTTGATAGCCATCAGAACACCTTGGTCTTGTTGCAAAACTGACCATAGAAGTGGCCCATGTATAAAATCTTTTGAGTGTTTTCAAGATTTGTTCCCCCACCTCGCATGTTGACCTTTCAAGAGATGTCAGAAATCCATTGTTAGCAATCAAACTTAACTACTAGCATGCAGACTCTTCATTTTATTGCCAGGCTATAGCCATTGTTTGAAATGAGTTTTTTAGAAACACTTTGGTAACTCTTAGCAACGCCTAAGTAAACCAAGCAATACTTCATGTATTTTAATTAATCACATGTAAAACCAATATGTAGGAGACTCCTCTGGTAGAACTGTAGTTCCTATTGATCTTAGGTAAAGAAGGTAGAAAGCAAGTGTGTAAGACCCTCTAGGCTTCTCTGTTATCCTAATTCAGAAGATGAGGACTGTGTCCTAGTCAAGAGCAGTATGAGGGAATTAATTCTGGAAGAGCAAAATTGGCTGGCTTTCTAAGGCCAAGCTAGAGGTGGTCTCTAGAGTTTGTATTTCACCCTGTGGCCAAACCACAGAACTTCTGAGGTTGCAGAAGAATTTATATAACCAGCAGTGAAGGAGAGTTTTCTGCTGGCCCTAGCCTGCTACTCCTTCTGATGTAAAGAGCTTGAAAATCTGTTCTTAGGTAAGGCAGGGCCTGATTTGGTATGAGCTTTAATTCTGCTCTGCCTTTATCCCTAATCATAGACAATGGAAAGAAACTTTACCTTTTGGAAGTTGTCTTACTATCAAGACTTTCTTGAGTATAGTTAGTTGTTCTTAGAGTTTGAATTCCTTTGGCATCTTTCCTTGTAGTCATCAGTTAGGCTTTTTTAAGCCAGAATTCACAAGGAGTTTCAGAGCGTTGTAGATCCAAGTTTCGATACCTTAGCTCATGGACCTAGTCAAGTTTTCAGCACATTGGTAGCTACCTTCCTTAATTTTAGCAGCGAACAATCTCTTCACTTTTCGAATGATAATTTTTTCCAGTTGTAACAGTAACACTGTTAAGCAAAGAACCAAAGTGGCATCCTAGGACTTATTAAAAGTAGAGTTTAGTTAATGAATAATAGTGTGACTTTGGGTTTAAATAGCATCTGCTTTTCTCAGCATCTAAGATACTCTGACAAAAGATCAGTCAGCCTTGCAGGCAGATGAGTCTCTGGGTCTACCTTGCTTGAAAGCTTTCTTGCTGTCTCTTCTCCCAGGCCAGGTCAGGCTACTAGTTGGCCTCAGGTCAACAGGTATTTCCATCAGCCTTTTGACATCTTACACTATCAAGTCACATAGAGGACCTTACAGGTCAGTAGTTCACTACAAAATAATCCCAACAAGTGATAGGGAGGTGCTTTGTCCTCTCAGATTCCTTTTCAGTGTCTCACTGTTAAAAGGGGGACTAAAGTCCAAAGCCATTGTCATTCTCCTTTTGTACCTGTAGTATCCAAAACCCAAGTGGGCAACATTCTGCTTAAGACAATAATACCCATTGCATGCAAAGAGAATATCTTCATAGAGAGAATGTCAGTACATACTTGAATCTGCATGATAGTTTGTTAACTTGAATGCAACAGCAAGAAAATATTGCAAGTTAAGTAATTGTATATACAGTTTCCTTAAATCTCCCCAGCTCATTCTTTGTAATTTATATGTGTATCTGTAGTTTTGCAGGCTTTTGGAGAATATTCATAGAGTTAGTACATCAGACATCAAAGAAAATGCTGTCACCTGCCAATGTTGTATTGTGGGTATTTATAGTTGTATGTATGTATATGTATATGTATCAATGTGTAGACTGTATATCAGTATATGGTATATGTATATCAAATTTATTTTTATCTTTAATAACCAGTGTGATATGAAAAGCAAGTAAAAACCTCATAGGATTGATTATATAATACAGTTATTAAAAGTATATATAGTGGTACTGTTTTATTAAACTTAAAATGATATTTTGATTAGATTTTTAATAAGATTGTATGTTTAAAAATTTCATCTAAGATCTTTGAATCACCAGGGCAAAAATGACTCTGAACTAACTTTGTGAAACTATTTCAGTGTACTGTGTACAATACTAATGGGATAGCTCATTACAATTTGCGATATACAGAAGAGAAAAAAAACAGGCATCCTCTGCAGTCTTAACAACTTCAGTATTCCGAGCACTTAACCATAAAATCAAACTGACAGTTTTGGGCTTATTACAAAATGTGATGCTTTAAAGCACACGTTCTTTATTGTTGTAATTGGTCCAGAAAAATCGAGCTTTCAGAAGAATTGAGTAAGTGCCCACCATATCATTTTTGTGCCTGTGTCTGTTTTACAGTAGTTCAAACCACTCTTCTAGCACCACCTCCTTACCCTCTTTACTTTAAAGAAATATTACAATGTTCAAGTGTATCAGGGCTTCCCAAGATCAGGTACTATATTCTAGGTTTGCAGTTGTACAAATTAGCATCTAGTATCACAAGTAAAAGAATTTTAGGGCAGGCTATGGACCAGGTTAAAACTTTATTTAATATTTTTATACTTAGGTCTCTTCCTGCCTCTCCCCAAAGAAGAGCCACTGGCCTTAGTTGTTTGAGCTTACTGCTTATCTTACAGTGTGTAAATAGATAATTAGAGATTAAATGTGTATTAACCAGCATGTTTGGTGTATTTAAAGCCGCAACTGAGTATGTTTGAGTGAGTGATTGAGTGCAGTATATTTTTAAACATACTGTCTCCTATTCTTTGCATCTGGTTCAGAGAATTGGAGTTGTGGGGTGGGAGACTAATCTTCAGCTCCAGTCCGCAGTAGTGTGTTGGTAGTTACATTGGAGTTTTTATTAATTCTACAGTCTCAAACTATTTTTGCAAATATATTTCCTAATTTGTTCTTGACGTGCAGTGAACTGGCTCTGTGACTTATCAGCAGGGTCTTTGTTCTGCAAGAGTGTGTTTCTTTCTAAAAATTATAGTGATTTGCAAAAGCATCCATTTGATTCAGAAAGTATATACAAAAGGAGTAGCAAAAATAAAGTTTCATTTTGGGCCTTAATCATTTGAAATGCTTGGACTTTTAATACAAAGCCATGTAGGTTATAAAGCCAGATAACCATTTGGTGTGGATAATAATATTCACTGTATAGAGAGTATATATGCACATTGATTTTTAATGCTGTTAGAATACTTTTTTAAGCTATAGGAATGAGACTAATTAGACCAAATTGAAGTTAGGGGGCTTGTTAGGGGAAGTGTGTGAGCTGGTTGCCTTCCATTTAAGGTAGATATACATGTGGTCAGTTCTCTGCTCCTGAGAGATTCAGAACCAGTTTACTGTCCCCTTAGGTGTGTAAGGGGAAAGTCTTACACATCTGGGCCTCTCACATGTGTACATACACTTGCACACATGTGCACATAATGAATGTTTTAAGTTATGGAAACTTAAAACACAAAGGACCAGAGTGTAAATGAGGTGTTGAACTGGAGTGGGTGGAAGCTGCATCACAGGAATGTTTTCTAAGGGCTAGGGAGGAGTTTGAGCTCTAGTGTCTGACTTTGAGAAGCATTGGATTTTTAACAAATACGTGAGGACATACGAATCACATCTACCAAATTGAAATCTTTCTTGTAATTCACAAGCAGGAGGTCTCCCAACACCCCGCAGTAGCACGGGAACGTTCCAGAAGGCTGATTGATGTTCACTATTTTCCAGGGTGGCATTGCTGCTTGCCCTGGAGATCATTCCTTTGAGATAAGAACATAAATGGAGCAGCAACAAAGTACTTACCATAGGAGCATTGATGTGAATTGTACACACTCCCTTTTGAGCTGTACTGGTGAGAAGCTCAGATTGAAGTATGCCGAACAGTTAAGCAATGACAGTGAAGATGGAGATGAAAAGAAACTTAGCTAAAATGTATTTTCCTTTGCAGGGTAAAGAGCTAAACTCTCACTAATTGTGTTATTAAAAGCACCTTCTCTTCAATTCCTGAAAATGTTGGTTAGTGGAGAGAAATTTGGTGTTTCACTTGCCATTTCCCTGTGAGCTTGTATAGATAAGACGTTAGACACTCCCAGGAGAATCCTATTCAGAAAGCTCAGTTAAGGACAGTACTGTAGGTCTGAGGCTCCTTGCTCTGACCCCTGAATACTGGGGCACTACAGAGGATGATAATATATTCTCTGTGCAAAGCGGAGCTTCTCTTCTGGCCTCCCACTCCACTAGGGCTTCTACTGAGCAGCAAGCACATCCTGGATTTCAGTGCTATTTCCCCAGCTTTGGGAATCAAGCTGTTCTAAGAGGTTGACCCTGCCAAGGAAAGATATCCACTCAGAGTGACTGAGTCACTGGTTGTGACACATGACAAAGGTATTTTAAAAATTCTCTACCTGAAGCCAAGACCATATATTTTGCCTTTGCAAGAAACAAACTGGCACATTGAACTCTAACCAGGGAGGGATGATATCTTGCCTTTGCACCCAGATTTCTGGAAATGGATGTTTCAGTTCTGTGCGAAGGGTCAAGAAACACTAAGCTTATTGCTTCACATTTCTGCTCAGTTCAGATGAGAGCTGTTGGATAAAGGCCTAAATGCCTCCCTGCATTCTCTTTTACCTCAGGTTTTAGGAGCCCGTTTCTAGAACAGAAATTTATACAAGTGGAGAACCAATACTGTCAGCCTTGATTACTGTAGGACGGGTAGAAGGGTGGTAGGTAGTATGTATCCTTTAATATAGAACAAGCTTCTAACTTTTCCAGCCTAGTAACTGAGTTATATTTGCTGTGATTCAGAATAATTGGCAGTGTGGAACATTCCTTTATCTTCAAAGTTTTCTCCACCAATCATTGCAGTTTGACTGCAGTCCTGGTGCCATTATCTCCCTGCAAACTGTGAAGGTAGTGACAAAAGAGCAGACTACTCCTTTTCAGTGGCCAGTCTGTCAGCATTAGCAGACCTAGGTAAGCTAGTGAGACTGAATTCTGTACTGGAAACCTGTTCCTTATTATCACCCACCAGACTGAAGAAATGCCATCTCCTAGAAAATTATGGCATTTATGGTGGTCATCTTTTTAATGGAACAGTAATTTATGTGGGTATTGTTAAAGTGTTTAGAGAATATTTTGAAAATTAAGTTTACATTTTACAATTGCTTTATTTTTTATTAAAATAGTTGTATATAAATATTACCCCATTTCACTGTTGTTGAAGTAAACCTAAACCATGTAGACAAGTGAGTCACCTGATGTGTATAGAACCTGTGACATATACACAGTACTTTTCTCTATTGTGTAAATGTTTATGAATATAACTGTTCCTGTGTTTTTATAAGTTGGGGATAATTTGTTGTTTTACAACAACAAAATCTATTGGATTTAAGTGGATTTTATGTAATAGAAGTCATGCAAAATAGCAAAGGATCTAAAATATGTATATGATATATGTAAATGTACAAACTTTAGAAAAATAAATTAACAAATTTCAATCATTTGGGGAACATTTTTATTTGCTTATTTAAGCAACTGTATAATACCTTTAAAAATCAAAACAACACAATACACCTCCCTGCATTAAAAAGATAGCCAAAGCCTACAGTGAGAGATTTGACCAGGGTAATTGATTAAAGGTATTAAGAAAGTCAAACTGTTAGCTGTTACTCACCTCCATTAATTTCTGTAAAACTTGCATTTGCACAAAGGTTGATGAGACTTAGGAGACATACTGTCTTCATCAGGAGGCTTTAAGCAAGGAAAGAACGAAAGTTTTAAAGTAATCTCAAAAATTAATTTGCATTCCTATACTCCTAACACTTTTTATCAAGGTAAAAGGACTGAAGAGTTAATTATTGCCCTAAAATGCAAATGCTCATCACTGCTTTATGGTCCTAGTGTATACATCTGTATTCTCATAACCAAACTTAATGTTAAAAATAACATCTGTTGATTTGGAAAATTAAAAAATAAAATTCCACCCTAATCACCTAACTTCAGAATATTTGAGAAAATATTTTATGTTTGGGGATATGGGACTTTTTTTTTAGTGTTCCAAGATTCACTGTTTATAACACCACACCCCGTGCTCCATGCAATACGTGCCCTCCTTAGCACCCAACACCAGATTCACCTAACACCCCACACCTCCATTCAAAACCCTCAGTTTGTTTCTCAGAGTCCACACCCTCTCATGGTTCATCTCCCCCCCGATTTACCCCAATTCATTTTTCCTTTCCTTTCCCCTAATGTCTTCCATGTTATTCCTTATGCTCCACAAATAAGTGAAACCATGTAATTGACTTTCTCTCCTTGACTTATTTCACTCAGCATAATCTCCTCCAGTCCTGTCCATGTTGATAAAAGTTGGGTATTCATCCTTTCTGATGGAGGCATAATACTCCATTGTATATATGGACCATATCTTCTTTATCCATTCATCCGTTGAAGGGTATCTTGGCTCTTTCCACAGTTTGGCAATTCTGGCCATTGCTGCTATGAACATTGGAATACAGATGGCCCTTCTTTTCACTACATCTGTATCTTTGGGGTAAATACCCAGTAGTGCAATTGCAGGGTCATAGGGAAGCTCTATTTTTAATTTCTTAAGGAATCTCCACACTGTATTCCAAAGTGGCTGCACCAACTTGCATTCCCACCAACAGTGTTAGAGGGTTCCCCTTTCTCCACATCCTCTCCACACTTGCTGTTTCCTGTCTTGCTACTTATGGCCATTCTAACTGGTGTTAAAGTGGTATCTCAGAGTGGTTTTGATTTGAATTTCCCTGATGGCTAATGATGATGAACATTTTTCCATGTGTCTGTTAGCCATTTGTATGTCTTCATACAAATGAAGTGTCTGTTCATGTCTTCTGCCTATTTTTTTGCTGTAATTATCTGTTTTGTGGATGTTGAGTTTGAGGAGTCCTTTATAGATCTTGGATATCAGCCCTTTGTCTGTACTGTCATTTTTGAGTAACTTCTCCCCTTGTGTGGGTTGGCTCTTTGTTTCGTTGACTGTTTCCTTTGCTGTGCAGAAGCTTTTGATCTTGATGAAGTCCCGAAAGTTTATTTTCGCTGTGGTTCCATTGCCTTTGGAGACATGTCTTGAAAGAAGTTGCTGTGGCCAATGTCAAAGAGGTTATTGCCTATGTTCTCTTCTAGGATTTCAATATATTCCTGCCTCACATTGAGATCCCTTATCGATTTTGAGCTTATCTTTGTGTATGGTATAAGAGAATGGTAGAGTTTCATTCTTCTATACATAGCTCTCCAGTTTTTGCAGCACCATTTATTGAAGAGGCTGTCTTTTTTCCACTGGATATTTTTTCCTGCTTTCTCGAAGATTATTTGGCCATAGACTTGCAGGTCCATATCTGGGCTCTCTACTCTGTTCCACTGGTCTACATGTCTGTTTTTGTGCCAGTACCATGCTGTCTTGGTGATCACAGCTTTGTAGTAAAGCTTGAAATCAGGCAACGTGATGCCCCCAGCTTTGTTTTTCTTTTTCAACATTTCCTTAGCAATTCCGGGTCTTTTCTGGTTCCATATAAATTTTAGGATTATTTGTTCCAGCACTTTGAAAAATGCTGGTGGAATTTTGATCGGGATGGCATTGAAAGTATAGATTGCTCTGGGCAACATAGACATTTTAACAATGTTTATTCTTCCAATCCATGAGCATGGAATGTTTTTCCATCTTTTTGTGTCTTCTTCAAGTTTTTCCTGAGTGTGCTGTAGTTCCTCAAGTACAGAACCTTTGCCTCTTTTGTTAGGTTTATTCCCAGGTATCTTATGGTTCTTGGTGCTAGAGTAAATGGAATTTATTCTCTAATTGCCCTTTCTGTAGTTTCATTTTTAGTGTGTAAGAAAGCAGCTGATTTCTGTACATTGATTTTGTATCCTGCCACATTACTGAATTCCTGTATGAGTTCTAGTAGTTTGGGGGTGGAGTCTTTTGGGTTTTCCATATAAAGTGTCATGTGATCCTGTGAAGAGAGTTTGACTTCTCTTTGCCAATTTAAATACCTCATTTTTTTGTTGTTGTTGTCTGATTGCTGTTGCTAGGACTTCTAGTACTATGTCAAACAACAGTGACGAGAGTGGGCTTTTCCCCATTGAGAATGATATTCGCTGTGGAATTTTTGCAGATAGACTTTATGATGTTGAGGAATGTTTCCTCTATCCCTATACTTTGGAGAGTTTTATTCAGGAAAGGATCCTGTATTTTGTCAAATGCTTCTTCTGCATCAATTGGGAGGACCATGTGGTTCTTCTTTCTTCTTTTATTGATTTGTTCTGTCACATTCATTGATTTGGAAATGTTGAACCACAGTTGCATCCCAGGAATAAATCCTACCTGGTCATGGTGAATAATCTTTTTAATGTATTGTTGGATCCTATCATCTAGGATCTTGTTGAGAATCTTGGCATCCATATTCATCAGGGATATTGGTCTGAAATTCTCCTTTTTGGTGAGGTCTTTGTCTGGTTTGGGGATCAGGGTAATGCTGGTTTCATAGAAAGAGTCTGTTTCTATTTTTTTGAAACAGCTTTAGGAGAATGGGTAGTATTTCTTCTTTGAAAGTTTGGTAGAATTCCCCAGGGAGTCTGTCAGGTCCCAGGCTCTTGTTCTTTGGGAGGTTTTTGATCACTGCTTCAATCTCATTACTAGATATTGGTCTCTTCAGGTTGTCAATTTCTCCCTGATGCAGTCTTGGAAGTTTACAGATTTCGAGGAATGCATCCATTTCATCTAGGTTGCTTAACTTATTGGCGTATAACTTGACAATAATTTCTGATGATTATTTCTATTTCCTTGGTGTTAGTTGTGATCTCTCCCTTTTCATTCATAATTTTATTAATTTAGCCTTCTCTCTTTTCTGTTGGGTTCGTTTGGCCAATGATTTATCGTCTTATTGATTCTTTCAAAAAACTAGCTTCTAGTTTCATTGACGTGTTCTACTGTATCTCTGGTTTCTAACTCATTGATCTCTGCTCTGATCTTAATTATTTCGCATCGTGTGTACAGGGTTGGCTTAATTTGTTGTTGATTCTCCAGTTCTTTAAGGTGTCAAGAGAGTTGGTATATTTGGGCTATTTTTTTTTTATGTTTTTGAGTGAGCCTTGGATAGCTATGTATTTCCCCTTATATGGCCTTGGCCATATCCCATAGGTTTTGGACTGATGTTTCTTCATTGTCAGTGGTTTCCATGAATTGTTTAAGTTCTTCCTTGATTTCCTGGTTGTACCAAACATTCTTGAGCTTCCAAGTGTTTGTAGTCTTTACCTTCCAAGTGTTTGTAGTCCTTCCAAAGTCTTTAGCTTCCAAGTGTTTGAATTCCTTCCAAACTTTTTCTTTTAGTTGAGTTTCAGTTGTAAAGCATTGTGGTCTGAGAATACACAGGGAATAATCTGAAATTTTTGGCATCAGTTGAGCCCTGATTTTGACCCAGTGTGTGGTCTATTCTGGAGAAAGTCCATGTGTGCTTGAGTAGAATGAGTATTCTGTTGTTTTAGGGTGGAATGTTCTGTAGATATCTACGAGGTCCATGTGGTTGAGTGTGTCATTCACTGCTCTTGTTTCTTTGTTGATTTTCTGCTTAGATGATCTGTCTATTACTGAGAGTGGCATGTTACGATCCCCTACAATTAATGTATTCATATCAATATGATTATTTTGTTTAACAGTTGGGTTATGTAGTTGGCTGCTCCAGAAAAACCCAATATGGGAGCATAAATATTTACAATTGTTAGATCTTCTTGATGGATAGTCCCTTAATGAATGATGTATTATCCTTCTGTATCTCTGACTAATTTATCTGATATGAGAATTGCTACCCCAGCTTTTTTTTTTTTTTTTTGAGGCCTTTTGGCATGAAAGATGCTTCTCCATCCTTCATTTTCAGTCTGGATATATCTTTAGGTTCCAAATGTGTCTCTTGTAGATAGCATATGGATGGGTCCCATTGCTTTAGCCAGTCTACAACCCTGTGCTATTTTATGCATTTAGGTCATTCACACTGAGAGCAATTATTGAAAGATACGTTTTTATGGACATCATGTTGCCTGTGAAGTCCTTGTTTCTAAAGATTGTCTCTGTAAATTTCTGTTTTATGTCACTCTTAGGTTCTTTCTTCTTTTATAGAACTCTGCCACCCCCCTTAGTATTTCTTGTAGTGCCAGCTTGGTGGTCACATACTCTTTTAAACCTTGATGGTCTTGGAAGCTCTCTATCTCTCCATCCATTTTGAATGTCAACCTTTCTGGATAAAGTATTCTTGGCTGCATGTTCTTCTCATTTAGTGCCCTTAGTATGTCTTGCCAGCCCTTTCTGGCTTGCCAGGTTTTTGTTGACAGGTCTGATATTATTCTGATGGACTGTCCTATGTGCATAAGGAATCTCTTCCCCCTAGCTGCCCTTAATACCTCCTGTCTGAAATTGTGATTTGTGAATTTCACAATTAAGTGTCTGAAGGTCTTTCTAGACTTGTTGATCTTGGGGAGTGTCCTTTCTGCCTCTAGAACATGAACACTTGTTCCATTCCCTACATTAGGGAAATTTTCATCCAGGATTTGTTCAACTCTATCTTCTAGTCTTCTGTCTTTCTCCACCCACTCAGGGATCCCAATAATTCTGACATTGCAACGTTTCATGGCTCCATTTATTTCCCTCATTCTGTAGTCATGGCCTCTAAGCTGTTTGTTTCAGGCCCCCTCCTAATCCTTCTGTTCTATCAGTATGTCTTCTAGATCACTAATTTGATCTGCCTCTGTCATACCCTAAATCTCCATTGATGATCTCCTGCCCCTGTAGAGATCCAGAAGTGTATATTCTTACATCTCAGGCTGATTTCATGGGTGTTCAGAGTGTTCTGGTAAATATTTGGCTCATTTCAGGGGACCAGTTGGAACAAGGTCTCCTACTTCTCCATCACCTTGCCCCCACATCGGATTTGGGATTTTTGAAGCAAGATAGCTGACAAATGAACGAAACTGCTGCCTGGCAGAGATGAAAACTGCTGCATATGTATTTCACAGAGAAATAAATAGTTTGGGGTGGGGAAATAGAAAGAGATAGGTCCCTTGGCACCCCTTGCCTTCCACTAAAATTTCCTGTGTGACTCTCAAACATGAATCTTCTTACATAAAAATTGAATCATATTGTACACTGGAAACTAATGTTATAAAGTCAATTATATCTCAGTTTTAAAAAGAAACAAACATGAATTCTCATTGCCTGGTTGTCTGTCCTCCAGAGCTAGGAGTTTTATATATCTTGTCATATTCTCTTTGTTGCACAGATTAATATTAAAAGATGAGACACTCATGAGAAGAAACTAAAACTGAGGGCAAATTAAGATATAATGAATAATTATCAAGTCTAAATAATGTTGAACCTCTACACTGATTCTATTCCACAATACTATGACATTTACCAATGAGACTGCTGAATTACCCAATTTTTACTGAAAAATTATAAGCTATATTGGAAATATTGGAGACAGGCATATATTTTTCTAATATTAGAAGAGTGTAAGTTCTTGATGCTATAGACTAATGAGCTTGATATTAATTCTAGGCATAGTTACAGAGTGAATGATAAGGATGCAACAATTACTACAAGCCTTCGTGGATTCTCATGAACAAACCATTTCAGACACATATATTTCCTATTTTGTAAGATTAAGTAGATTTGAAAAACTCAATAGACAAAATATCTGAGCCCTAACAAAGAATTTAATATGGTCTTATTTATATCTAGGCAAAATGGTGAAATACCGATGTTAAACAATTGGTGGGTGTGTAATCACTTGAATGGTGCTTATTAAAGGATACCTATCAACCTGGAAGAGCTTACCTTTTGGCTCCATCTATCCAACAGTTCAATTAATAACTTGACTAAAACTACAAAAAATGCGTTTATTAAAAATGTATATGTCATAAAGCTGGGAGAGAATGATTTTACTAAAGGACAAGATCAAAATTAAACAACAACAACAATTCACTAGGCAGGGAAATGGGACAAGTTAACAATGTGAAGTGTTGAAGAATAAGAGTATAAGATTTTACACTTCCATTATTAAAAAAAAAAAATTCACAAGGTCAAACTAGGACCTTGTGTTGCATAGAATAGCAGGCACATAGGAAAGAAAGCCTCCAACTATAATCCACAGCAAGCTCAGTTAACGTGAACAGAGTGATGTAGCCACCAAAAACACTGCCACCATCTCAGGCATACTCTGTGTGAAATAAGTGACTTCTAAGACAAGAAGGTGAGTCACAGTGCTCTACACTAATGAGACTACACCCAGATAAATTGTCTTGAGACTTGAAAACAAGCCAGAGAATATGCAAAATGATCAGTCAGGATGGGAAAAAAAAAATACCATAATGAGTGAGAAATGTAGGAAATACATGAACTGGGAATGGTTAACCTGTGACAGAACTAAGGAATAGTGGTTTTAGAAGCTTAAAAGAGTCTTAGGTGGAAGGGAAACGGGAACTGTGCTGTAGCAATCTAAATAAAGGGCTTAACTAGGATTGATTATTGGAACCTAGAAGAACTTAATAGAAGGGAGAGCTTTCCACACAAGGCTGGCCACAACAGACAAATTCCTTGCCAAAAGTGTAGTTCAGGTGGGTAGTTGGATTGTGGTAACAATGATAGTTGATATTATTATTTAATGCTGGCAACTTGGCATGGATCATCTATCTCATTCAATATTTATGAAATTCTATGATATAGCACTATTATTTGCCCCATTTTACAGATAAGAAAAAGCCTGCATTGAGTTCTATCTCTACAGATCTTCAAAATTTTGATACCTCAACAGCTTCTATCTGGATCTACAGAAGTCAGAGCTAATACTACCTTTCTTGTCAGCCTCAGTTTTTTAAGATTTTTATTTATTTAGTTGACAGAGAGCATGCACAAGCAGGGGGAGAGGCAGAGGGAGAGGGAGAATCATACTTGCTGCTGAGCAGAAATTCTGCTGTGGGGCTCAAGCCCAGGACCCTGGGATCATGACCTGAGCCAAAGGCAGATACTTAACCCTTTGGGTAGCACTTCCTCACTAATTTACCCTTTTTTACCCAAAAAGGATTTTGTCAATATCTTTAGGCTAATAAGATTCACAGAAGCTCATTCACACTATCTCACAGAGGATGAAAGGTGTAAAGCCACATGCCAATTTTAGTGAGAATAAAAATAAAATCATAATGTGGCCTGGAGTGTTGGTGTTGTAACAGACATCCCCCCCCCCCTTAAGTATATGTAGAGTGGAAGTCAAATTAAAATCTGAATTTTGCTTAGCTCCTCAAGGGCAGAAAAAACTGTACCTTGCTCAACTTTGTGTGAGGTAAGGTGCTATGTGCCTGGCATCCCAAGAAACTGCTCAATAATATATTTACTGCTCAACAAATACATTTTGGATAGAATCAAAATGAGAGGCATTAGGTCTTCTAGGTGATGCCCTTCTTTTGAAATAGTCTGTAACAGACTATTCCTAATTAAGGAACCTCCTTGCCAGCATAATCACAGGCTGTTGGGTGGACACCACACTATGTAGTGCTAAATGTACATGGCATCACTTGCTAACTTCTGCTCAGTAGAACAACTGATTAAGAACAGAGATACTGGAATCCAAAGCAGCTACCTTTAACTCCCTGGTAGTATGACCTTAGGCAAGTTACCTATCTCTATTCCTGTTTCCACATTTTTAAAATGTGAATAACAACAACACTCAATTCATAGGGTATTTATGAGGCTTAAATGAGACAACACATATAAAACACTTAACATAGTATTTGTCCCTTAGCAAACCCTGATGATGATGATGATGATGATGATGATGATGATGATGATATTGACCAACATTACCTTATCAATGGCATTAATTCCATTAGTGGTAGTTGTCAGCTTATTCCTCCAGTCTCTGGCCCAGGAAGAATTGTGTTTTTAGCATATATCTCAGCTTATCCACAATGTGTTGATTTTGTAATTTAACTCTTAGAAGAATTTTGGAGAGGGCTATTTTGCTAACCCACAGTCTGTACATCAAGTTTTATAAGTATTTAGTACTTATATTGTCTACATTTGTTATGATCTTGGTCCTCTAGAAAAGTACTGTTCAATATGATAGCCGCCAATCACTTGAGGAAATTAAACTTCTGTTTTAGTTACTTGACCTACATATCATTGATATAGAACATATATATAACATACTATGTGTATGTGTGTGTGTATATATATATATATATATATATATATAAAATGTGTGTGTGTGTGTGTGTGTGTATCTAGATATACACACATTTCCATCATCTATTGGACAGTACTGCACTAGGCTCATTTTTAAGTTGAGATTTTTCCATGTACTTGATATAACACACATGATTACAATGAAAATTTCTTTATGGATCAAGTCTCAGGCACCCAAAATTGATTCATTCATTTAACAAATATTTATTCTGCCATGGAACTATGCTCAGTAATAACAACAAACAATATAGCCAAACGTTACTTCAACTTTTACATAAAAAAATACATACAGTATTGCTAAACAGCCCCAGAGAAAAATTCCAATAACAATAATATAAAGTATAACAGGGGTACAATTAAAATAAGAACTAATGAAATTTACTGAAAAAGAGTGTGTAATTCAACCCAATGAGCAAGGGTGATCTGAATTTTTGTTTTTACTTCTTCCTTTGAGATATGGGTCTCTATTCCTCTCCCAGTTTCCCTACAACTATTAAAAGTAGGGTGATCAAATGATCTCCCTGCATCTCTTCCTTCTAGTTTGTCTACCAAGAGATGTGGAAGTGGGACTGCTCCATACTGGGGATAAGAACAACTCACCTCCAGGTTGTGAACGACTTTGAGAGGCAGAGTTTCCATCCTGAAGAGGCTGCTTTTTGGGCAGTGTGATCTGTGCCTTGCCTCTCAGTACTTGCTGTTTTAGTCTTCTCGTGATTCCTAACCAAGATATGCCCCCATAATAAAAGACATGCCCATGGACAGGGGTAGATGAAAGCTCAGATCTGGGAATTTCTGTTCTACCTGAAAGCATCTACAGCCCACCTTTTCTTAGTATATTCTCTTCAAAGCCCAGCCAAATTCTAAATCTCAACAGTTGCTAACTGCCTGCCTGGGTTCCCAGTGTATCTAAGAGGTGCTTGCATTTGGGGGCTCACTAAGTTTGTTGGAAAAAATAATTGTACTCTTAACAATGATAAAAATTGGAAAACATGGGGAGACCCGTCCTCCCCAGAGGAACAGCACGGATCCACTCCACGGGAGTCCTTGAACTTTGGAGTTTTGAAATTCAGTCACAAGCCTGAGGTAAAAAGTCTCAGACACAGGCAGGATGAATTCAGGGTTCTGACAGAAACTGGAGACACAAATGTGATTGATTGTTCTCCTGTGAGGGCTCACTGAAAGAGGAGCATGAACTTACAGCTCTGGAGCTAGAGAGTGGGGCACCGCCATATTCAAAGTGCCAATCAGTGCTGAAAACCTTCAGGGAGCAAAATAGCACCACCTAATGGAGTCCAGCCCTGTCTTACACCATGCCCTGTCTCCTGGCACACTGGAGGCACATTGCCACCTAAGAATCAGGGCAACAGGCCACTCTCTGCCAGAAGACCAGCAGAAAACAACTTGCTCACACAAAGTTTACAAAGCTCCAGCTGTAAGGGAAAATAGTATCTACCTTCCTTTGCACTTTTATTCATTTTTTAATTAGTTCTCCTTTCTTTTTAATTTTTTTCACTTAAATTTTTATGTGTACTTTATTTTTTTATATTGTTGCTTTCTTTCTTTTTTTTTTTTTACATTTATTTTTTATTGGGATCTAGATGCTTTTAACAAGCAGATTATCTGAGCTTGGAAAAGCATAGAAGATGCTACAGAATCCCTTACTACAGAGATAAAAGAACTAAAATCTAGTCAGGCTGAAATTAAAAATGCTATAACTGCGATGAAGTTCTGAGTGGAGGCCATAAAAATGAGGATGGATGAAGCAGAGTGAATCAGTAGTATAGAAGATAAAATCATAGAAAATAATGAAACTGAAAGATGAGGAAAGGAAAAGTAATGAACCACAAAGGTAGACAGGGAACTGAGCCACTTATTAAAACAAAATAACAGAGGAGTCCCAGAAGATGGAGAGAAAAAGAGGCAGAAGGGTTTTTTGAACAAATTAGTGCTGACAAACTCTGAAAAAGAGAAAGACACATACATCAAAATCCAGGAAGCACAGAGAACTGCTATTAAATTGAACAAAACCCACCCATCACCAAGGCATATCATAGTCAAATTAACAAAATACAAATATAAGGAAAAATTCCTGAAAGTAACAAAGGGAGAAAAAATGTCCTTAACCTAGAAGGGAAGCCAGATCAGGTTCACAGCAGATCTGTTCACTGAAACCTGGCAGGCTAGAAAGGAGTGGAAGGAAATATTCAATGCACTGAATAGGAAAAATATGCAAACAAGAATTCTTTGTCCAGCAAGGTGGTCATTTAGAATAGAAGCAGAGATAAACAGTTCTTTGGACAAACAAAAACTAAAGGAGCTCATGACCAGTAAACCAGCCCTGCAAGAAATTTTAAAGAAGACACTTTGAGTGGAATGTAAAACAAAACAAAACAAAATGGAAAAAAAAAAAAAAAAGCCAAAAGCAACAAAGACTAGAAAGGGTTAGAATACATCACCAGAAATACCAACTCCACAGGTAGCATAATGGCACTAAACTGATATTTTCCAATAATCACACTGAATGCAAATGGACTAAATGCTCCAATCAAAAGACAGAGGGTATCAGAATGTGTTAAAAAACAAGATCCCTGTATATGTTGCCTACAAGAGACTCCTTTTAGATCAAAGACACGCAAATAGAAAGTGAGGAGATTGGGAACCATTTACAGTGCCAAAAGAAAACCAGAGTAGCCATACTACACCAAACAAACTAGATTTTTAAGACAAAGACTGTAACAAGAAATGAAGAAGAGCATAATTAAATGGTCTATCCATCAAGAAGATCTAACAATTGTAAATATTTATGCCCCCAACTTGGGAGCACCCAAATATATAAATCCATTAATAATAAATATAAAGGAACCCATTTATAAAAATACAATAACAGTAGAGGACTTTAACACCCCAGTTATAGCAATGGACAAATCATCTAAGCAGAAAATCAACAAGGAAACAAAGACTTTGAATGACACACTGAACCAGATGGACTTAACGTATAGATTCAGAACATTTGATCCTCAAGCAGCATAATACACATTCTTTTCAAGTGCACATAGAATATTCTCCAGAATAGATCACATACTGGGTCACAAATCAGGCCTCAACAAGTACAAAAAGATGGAGATCACACCATGTGTGTTTTTAGACCACAACACCATGAAACTTAAACTCAACCACAAGAAAAAAATTGGAAAGACCACAAATACTTGGTCCTACTATGTAAGGACTACTAAAGAATGAATGGTTAACCAGGAAATTAAAAAATAAATAAAAATACATGGAAGCAAATTAAAGTGAAAATACAACAGTCCAAAACCTTTGGAATGCAGTAAAGGCAGTCCTAAAAGGGATGTATATTGTAATACAGACCCACTTTAAGAAGCAAGAAAAGTCTCAATTACACAACCTAACCTTATACCTAAAGAAGTTAGAAAAGTAACAGTAAATAAGGCCTAAAGCCAGCAGAAGGGAAATAATAAAGATTAGAACAGAAATAAATGATACAGAAACAAATAAACAAAACCACAGTGGAATGGATTAATGAAACTAAGAGCTGGTTCTGTGAAAGAATTACTAAAATTGATAAACCCCTAGCCAGATTCATCAAAAAGAAAAAAGACCCAAATATATAAAATCACAAACAAAAGAAGAGAAATCATAGCCAACATCACAGAAATAGAAACAATTGCAAGAGAATACTATGTATACTATCAAAACTGAAACAGGAAAAAATAGAAAATTTGAACAGACCCATAACCAGCCAGGAAATTGAATCTGTAATAAAAAATCCCTCCCTCCCCCCCCCAAAAAAGTCCAGGACTGGATGGATTACCAAGGGAATTCTACCAGACATTTAAAGAACAGTTAATACCTATTCTCCTCAAACTGTTCTAAAAAATAGAAATAGAAGGAAAACTTCCAAACTCCTACTATAAGGCCAGCATTATCTCGATTCCAAAACTAAAGACCTCATTAAAAAGGAGAATTACAGGCCTGATGAACATGGATGCAAAAATCCTCAACAAGATACTAGCATATCGAATTCAACAGTACATTAAAATAATTATTCATCACAATCAAGTGGGATTTATTCCTTGGCTGCACGGGTGGTTCAATATTTGAAAATCAATCAATGTGATATACCACATTAATAAAAGAAAGGATAAGAACCATATGATCCTCTCAATAAATGCAGAAAAAGCATTTGACAAAACATAGCATACATTCTTGATTAAAAACTCTCAACAAAGTAGGAATAGATGGAATATATCTCAACATCATAAAGGCCATATATAAAAGACCCACAGTTAATATCATCTTCAATGGGGAAAAACTGTCAGCTTTTCCCCTATAGTCAGGAACAAGACAGGATGTCCATTCTCACTATTACTATTTAATATAGTACTGGAAGTATTACCCTCAGCAATCAAATAACAAAAAGAAGTATAAGGCATCCAAACTGGCAAGGAAAAAGTCAAACTTTCACTATTTGCAGACAATAGATACTACACAAAGAAAACATGAAAGATTCCACCAAAAAATTCCCAGAGCCAATATGTGAATTCAACAAAGTTGCAGGATATAAAATCAATGTGAAGAAATCTGTTGCATTTCTTTACACCAGTAACAAAGCAACAGAAAAATAAATAAAGAAAAAGAAAAAGAAGTCAAGGGATTGATCCCATTGGCAATTACACTGAAAACAATTAAGATACCTAGGAACAAACCTAATAAAGAAGTTAGAGATATGTACTCTGAAAACTATAGAACACTTATGAAAGAAGTTGAAGAGGACACAAAGAAATGGAAAAGCATTCCATCAGGAGAGAAATTGCACAGTAATTTGATCAGGGACAATTGAATTTAAAATATGAATATAAGAGAGGATTGAAATAATGAGTAAAGGGTAAGAAAAATGCTAAGGAAAATAAGAGTAGCAGATAAAAGGTGCAGCAACTACCACTAAGACTGAGGAAGAGTACCCAAGGAAGAGTCCACATCTCCCCCAGAGCTGAAATCCAGATCTTGAAAAGACATGGCAATACTCACTAAATGGCAGATAAATTGCCATGCCACGATGCCAGGAGAAGCTGCTGGGCATTTGCTCTCTAGAACTTGCTAGAAATCTATCCTCTAGAATGCCAGGGAAAGCATCTCATGGGAAGGTGTTCTCCTCGAGTCACGATGCTACAAAACTTCCCAAGGTACAGGAGGAAGCTGCTGGTCTTTGCATTCTACTTACCATCGTATGATTCAGGAGCCCAGCACTGGAGAGGCTACCCATCCTGCAGGATCTGGGTGCTAGGGAAACTATGTGCACTGAAATTGCTGAATGCTGGGAAGACAAATTCACTGCAGGAGTCAGGCTTCCTGTATGAACTAAGTGCTGGAAAAGATTCATGCACTGAGGAAATGAGCACTGGTGAAGCCACATCTATTGTAAGAGAGGCAATGCAGGAGACTGCTGAATGGGCACATCAAACACAGAAATGAAAAACACATTCTTTCTGTAATCTTTCTCCAGCACCCTCTACCCCTCTACTGACAAAACGTTTTTGCCAACTGGCAAAGAGAAAGATTTCAAGGGCTCAGATCCCCTTTCACAGAGCAGGCAATGAAGTATGAATTTAGACCTAGAGGTGATACATAACTTATATACCACTGAGGAAAAAAAAAAAAAAGTTCCCATATAGAGGAATCAATATCTGGATTCAAATCCTACCTTTACAAATTACTGTATGTGCTTCGTGATTCTGGGCCAAGTACTTTTCTTTGTGTTTCAGTTTTCCCCCAAACATTTCTTGCTTTGAAAAAATTAGATCTCTGGACAAGTTGAAAAATGAAAACCTATCAGGTGTTGAATCTCAGGAAGCAGTGACTGAGGTAGAGTTTAGATGCAAGGTGTTCATTAGGGATCATCACCAGTGAAAGGAAGGATGAGGAAATGGAGCTAGCTAGGCAAGATCCAAGATGAAGCCACTGTGACTCCAGTGGTGAACTCTGGCACAGGTTATGTTATTAGAATGGCCTGTGCTAAACAGAAATGGCTGGGTCTTTCTACCCTACCTCTCTCAGTCACTGGATGTGGAATTTTATAGAAAGAAGATGACTCTGATGAGGCAGCTCTCTGCTATAGTGGTAGAGAGGAAGAGCTGATAGCTGGAGGCTGTCTCCTGACCACTCTTTTTGCAGTTGGGCAAGTTCTCCCCTGAATGTACATGTCCGTGTCTCCCAGTATACCCTAGACCTAGATTCACCAAAGGTTAACATTTTGCCACATTCCCCTCTACCTTTCTCTCTATAACCACTCACCTATTCATATGCACACAACAATTGCACTTCTTATTTTAGGTGAACCACTGGAAGACATATTTTTTTCTTTGAACCATTTACATACAGCATGAAACTTCACCTTTTAGTGCTTCAGTATACCTCTCCCAAGAACAAGGATATCCTCCTACATAAGCACAATATCATCACACTCAAGAAGTTTAACATTGATGACATATAGTCCATATTAAAATTCCCCAAATATCTCAAAAATCTCATTTTAGCTATTTTTTCTGCTTGCCATGATCAATCAGAAGTCAAAGCAGTTACATTTCTAATATTTCTTCTGCCCTTTCTATCTTCCTCTGGGATTGTTTTTACACATATATCAGACTTGATATTGTCCTACAGCTTTTTTTTTAAAAAAGATTTTATTTATTTATTTGTCAGAGAGATAGTGCACAAGCAGGTGGAGTGGAAATCAGAGAAAGAGAGAGAAGCAGGCTCCCCACTGAGCAAGGAGCCTGATGTGGGACTCGGTCCCAGGACCCTAGGATCATGACCTGAGCCAAAGGCAGCAGCTTAACCAACTGAGCCACCCAGGTATCCCTTTAGGCTCTTTTTTTTTTTTTAATTAACATATAATGTATTAGCCCCAGAGGTACAGGTCTGTGAATCGCCAGGCTTACACATTTTACAGCACTCACAATAGCACATACCCTGCCCAATGTCCATAACCCAACCACCCTCTCCCTACCACCCTCCCCCCGGCAACCCTCAGTTTGTTTTGTGAGATTAAGAGTCTGTTATGGTTTATCTCCCTCCCGATCCCATCTTGTTTCATTTATTCTTTTCCTGTCCCCTAAACCCTCCATGTTGCCTCTCCACTTCCTCATATCAGGGAGATCATATGATAGTTGTCTTTCTCCGATTGACTTATTTTGCTAAGCATAATACCCTCTAGGTTCCATCAATGTCGTCGCAAATGGCAAGATTTCATTTCTTTTGATGGCTGCATAGTATTCCATTGTATATATACACATCTTCTTTATTAATTCATCTGTTGATGGACATCTAGGTTCTTTCCATAGTTTGGCTATTGTGGACATTGCTGCTATAGATATTCAGGTGCACATACCCCTTCGGATCACTACATTTGTATCTTTAGGGTAAATACCCACTAGTGCAATTGCTGGGTCATAGAGGAGCTCTATTTTCAACTTTTTGAGGAAACTCCATGCTGTTTTCCAGAGTGGCTGCACCAGCTTGCATTCCCAAAAACAGTGTAAGAGGGTTCCCCTTTCTCAGCATCCTCACCAACATCTGTCATTTCCTGACTTGTTAAGTTCAGCCACTCCGACTGGTGTGAGGTGTTATCCCATTGTGGTTTTGATTTGTTTTTCCCTGATGCTGAGTGATGTGTCTTTTTCATGTGTCTGCGGGCCATCTGGATGTCTTCTTTGCAGAAATGTCTGTTCATGTCCTCTGCCCATTTCTTGATTGGATTATTTGTTCTTTAGGTGTTGAGTTTGATAAGTTCTTTATAGATTTTGGATACTAGCTCTTTATCTGATATGTCGTTTGCAAATATCTTCTCCCATTCTGTCTTTTGGTTTTGTTAACTGTTTCCTTTGCTGTGCAAAAACTTTTGATCTTGATGAAGTCCCAATAGTTCATTTTTGCCCTTGCTTCCCTTGTCTTTGGCGATGTTCCTAGGAAGAAGTTGCAGTGGCTGAAGTCGAAGAGGTTGCTGCCTGTGTTCTCCTCAAGGATTTTGATGGATTCCTTCCTCACATTGAGGTCCTTCATCCATTTTGAGTCTATTTTCATGTGTGGTGTAAGGAAATGGTCCAATTTCATTTTTCTGCATGTGGCTGTCCAATTTTCCCAACACCATTTGTTGAAGAGGCTGTCTTTTTTCCATTGGACATTCCTTCCTGCTTTGTCGAAGATTAGTTGACCATAGAGTTGAGGGTCTATTTCTGGGCTCTCTATTCTGTTCCATTGATCTATATGTCTGTTTTTGTGCCAGTACCATACTGTCTTGATGATGACAGCTTTGTAATAGAGCTTGAAGTCCGGAATTGTGATGCCACCAACCTTGGCTTTCTTTTTCAATATTCCTCTGGCTATTTGAGGTCTTTTCTGGTTCCATACAAATTTTAGGATTCTTTGTTCCATTTCTTTTAAAAAAAATGGATGGGATTTTGATAGGGATTGCATTAAATGTGTAGATTGCTTTAGGTAGCATAGACATTTTCACAATATTTGTTCTTCCAATCCATGAGCATGGAACATTTTTCCATTTCTTTGTGTCTTCCTCAGTTTCTTTCATGAGTACTTATAGTTTTCTGAGTATAGATTCTTTGCCTCTTTGGTTAGGTTTATCCCTAGGTATCTTATGGTTTTGGGTGCAATTGTAAATGAGATTGACTCCTTAATTTCTCTTTCTTCTGTCTTGTTGGTATATAGAGATGCAACTGATTTCTGTGCATTGACTTTATATCCTGACACTTTACTGAATTCCTGTACAAGTTCTAGCAGATTTGGAGTGGAGTCTTTAGGGTTTTCCACATAAAGTATCATACCATCTGCAAAGAGTGAGAGTTTGACTTCTTCTTTGCCCATTTGGATGCCTTTAATTTCTTTTAGTTGTCTGATGCTTGAGGCTAGGACTTCTAGTACTATGTTGAATAACAGTGGTGATAATGGACATCCTTGCCGTGTTCCTGACCTTAGCAGAAAAGCTTTCAGTTTTTCTCCATTGAGAATGATATTTGCGGTGGTTTTTTCATAGGTGGCTTTGATAATATTGAGGTATGTGCCCTCTGTCCCTACACTTTGAAGAGTTTTGATCAGGAAAGGATACTATAATTTGTCAAAAGCTTTTTCTGCATCTATTGAGAGTATCATATGGTTCTTGTTCTTTCTTTTATTAATGTATTGTATCACATTGATTGATTTGCAGATGTTGAACCAACGTTGCAGCCCTGGAATAAATCCCACTTGGTCGGGGTGAATAATCCTTTCAATGTACTGTTGGATCCTATTGGCCAGTATTTTGGTGAGAATTTTCGCATCTGTGTTCATCAAGGATATTGGTCTGTAATTCTCTTTTTTGATGACATCCTTGTCTGGTTTGGGGATCAAGGTGATGCTGGCCTCATAAAATGAGTTTGGAAGTTTTCCTTCCATTTCTATTTTTTGGAACAGTTTCAGGAGAATAGGAATTAATTCTTCTTTAAATGTTTGGTAGAATTCCCCTGGGAAGCTGTCTGGCCCTGGACTTTTGTTTGTTTGAAGATCTTTGATGACTGTTTCAATCTCCTTACTGGTTATGGGTCTGTTCAGGTTTTCTATGTCTTCCTGGTTCAGTTGTGGTGGTTTATATGTCTCTAGGAATGCATCCATTTCTTCCAGATCGTCAGATTTATTGGCGTAGTGTTGCTCATAGTATGTTCTTATAATTGTTTGTATTTCTTCGGTATTGGTTGTGATCTTTCCTCTTTCATTCATGATTTTATTTATTCAGGTCCTTTCTCTTTTCTTTTTGATAAGTCTGGCCAGGGGTTTGTCAATCTTATTAATTCTTTCAAAGAACCAGCTCCTACTACTGTTGATTTGTTCTATTGTTTTTTTGGTTTCTATTTCATTGATTTCTGCTCTGATCTTTATGATTTCTCTTCTCCTGCTGGGTTTAGGCTTTCTTTGTTGTTCTTTCTCTAGCTCCTTTAGGTGTAGGGTTAAGTTGTGTATTTGAGACCTTTCTTGTTTCTTGAGAAAGGCTTGTATTGCTGTGTATTTTCCTCTCAGGACTGCCTTTGCTGTGTCCCACAGATTTCGAACTGTTGTGTTTTCATTATCATTTGTTTCCATGAATTTTTTCAATTCTTCTTTAATTTCCTGGTTGACCCATTCATTCTTTAGAAGGATGCTGTTTAGTCTCCATGTATTTGGGTTCTTTCCAAATTTCCTCTTGTGATGGAGTTCTACCTTCAGAGCATTGTGGTCTGCAAATATGCAGGGAATGATCCCAATCCTTTGATACTGGTTGAGACCTGATTTTTGACCCAGGATGTGATCTATTCTGGAAATATTCCATGTGCACTAGAGAAGAGTGTGTATTCTGTCGCTCTGGGATGGAATGTTCTGAATATATCTGTGATGTCCATCTGGTCCAGTGTGTCATTTAAGGCCTTTATTTCCTTGTTGATCTTTTGCTTGGATGATCTGTCCATTTCAGTGAGGGGAGTGTTAAAGTCCCCTACTATTATTGTATTATTGTCGATGTGTTTCTTTGATTTTGTTATTAATTGGTTTATGTAGTTGGCTGCTCCCATGTTAGGAGCATAGATATTTTAAATTGTTATATCTTCTTGTTGGACAGACCATTTGAGTATGCTATAGTGTCCTTCCTCATCTCTTATTATAGTCTTTGGCTTAAAATCTAATTGATCTGATATAAGGATTGCCACCACAGATTTCTTTTGATGTCCATTAGCAAGGTAAATTGTTTTCCACCCCCTCACTTTAAATCTGGAGGTGTCTTTGGGTCTAAAACGAGTTTCTTGTAGGCAGCATATGGATTTTTTTTTAATCCATTCCGATACCCTGTGTCTTTTGATTGGGGTATTTAGCCCATTTACATTCAGGATAACTATTGAGAGATATGAATTTAGTGCCATTGTATTGCCTGTAAGGTGACTGTTACTGTATATTGTCTCTGTTCCTTTCTGATCTACTACTTTTAGGGTCTCTCTTTGCTTAGAGGACCCCTTTCAATATTTCCTGTAGAGCTGGTTTGGTGTTTACAAATTCTTTCAGTTTTTTTTGTCCTGGAAACTTTTTATCTCTCCTTCTATTTTCAATGATAGGCTAGCTGGATATAGTATTCTTGGCTGCATGTTTTTCTCATTTAGTGCTCTGAATATATCATGCCAGTTCTTTCTGGCCTGCCAGGTCTCTGTGGATAAGTCTGTTGCCAATCTAATATTTTTACCATTGTATGTTACAGACTTCTTGTCCCAGGCTGCTTTCAGGATTTTTTCTTTGTCGCTAAGACTTGTAAATTTTACTATTAGGTGACAGGGTGTGGATCTATTCTTATTGATTTTGAGGGGGGTTCTCTGAACCTCCTGGATTTTGATGTTTGTTCCCTTTGCCATATTAGGAAATTCTCTACAATAATTCTCTCCAATATACCTTCTGCTCCTCTCTCTCTTTCTTCTTCTTCTGGAATCCCAATTATTCTAATGTTGTTTCGTCTTACCTCTTGAATTCTTCCCTCATGGTCCAATAGTTATTTGTCTCTCTTTTGCTCAGCTTCTTTATGCTCTGTCATTTGGTCTTCTATGTCACTAATTCTTTCTTCTGCCTCATTTATCCTTGCAGTAAGAGCCTCCATTTTTGATTGCACCTCATTAATAGCTTTTTTATCTTAACAATGAAAGTCATGTTAAGATAAAATCATTAAAAAACGTTAAAAGAGGAAAGGGTAAAAGTTAAAAAAATTAGCAGAAGAAAAAAATAAAATTAAAAAAATTTAACTTTGCAAGACTAAAGAATCATGGGGAGAAAGCCATGAATTCCATGCTTTGCTTTCTCCTCCTCTGGAATTCTGCTGTTCTCCTTGGTAAGTGAACTTGGTCTTGGCTGGATTTCTTGTTGATCTTCTGGGGTAGGGGCCTGTTTTAGTGATTCTCAAGTGTCTTTGCCCAAGGCAGAAGTGCACCATCCTTACCAGGGGCCAGGCTAAGTAATCCACTTGGGTTTACTTTCGGGAGCTTTTGTTCCCTGAACGCTTTCTGTAGAGTTCCGGAGGACAGGAATAAAAATGGCGGCCTCCCAATCTCTGTCCCAGAGGAGCAGAGAGCTCGGGGCCCCACTCCTCAGTGCACCCTTGGAGAAAAGCACTCAATCACTCCCATCTCCCTGGCCCCCCGCCGCACTCTGAGCTCACCCAGCCTGTGACCAAGTGTCCCTGTTTCTGGCATGCAGCTCCGCCTGGAATCTCTGAACCCCGCAAATCCCTGAGCTCTTCCAGGGGCATCTCCCCAGATCTTGTGGGGTCCCCACTCACAGAGCAATGACCTGTGCCATGGATCAGGATAAGGTAACCCCGAGTTGAGAGCTCACTCCTCAGCTCCGTCTCTGTAGGTGGCTTCCCTGCTCTAATACCTGTGAGCTCTGCGACACTCACACACCCCCGATCCTTCTGTCACCCCGAGGGACCTGAGACCACGCTGTCCCTGCGTGGCCTCACCCCAGTTTAGCCTCTGGACCAATGTCCCTCAGTGGAGCAGACTTTTAAAAGTTCTGATTTTGTGCTCTGTTGCTCTGCCGCTTGCTGGGAGCTGGCCCCTCCCCCGCGATCTATCTTCCCGTCACTTTGGATTCACTTCTTCGCCAGTCCTACCTTTCAGAAAGTGGTCAATTTTCTGTTTCTAGAATTGTTGCTCTTCTTCTCTTCAATCTCCTGTTGGATTTGTAGGTGTTCGGAATGGTTTGATAAGCTATCTAGCTGATCTCCTGCTACCCGATGTCATCTCAGCCTGTTACTTCTCCACCATCTTGACTCCTAGCCCCCTTACAGCTTTTTTATTATATACTCTGAGGGTTTTTTTTTTTTTTTACTGTTTTCTCCACTGTATTTTAATTTGGGTAATTTTTCTCTTTCACAATTTTATTTTTTATTCAAGTGTAATTAACACACACATTGGGGCGCCTGGGTGGCTCAGTGGGTTAAAGCCTCTGCCTTCGGCTTGGGTCATGATCCTAGGGTCCTGGGATCGAGCCCCACATTGGGCTCTCTGCTCAGCAGGGAGCCTGTTTCCTCCTCTCTCTCTGCCTGCCTCTCTGCCTATTTGTGATCTCTGTCTGTCAAATAAATAAAATAAATTAAAAAAATCTTTAAAAAAAACACACACACACATTATATTCATTTCAGGTGTACAATGTCATGATTCAACAATTCGATACATACCTCATTTCTCATCACAACAATCTCACCTAACCTATTTCACCCATCTGCCCCAAGACCTCCCCTCTGGCAACCAAAAATTTGTTCTATAAAAAGTCTGTTTGCTGTTTGCATATTTTTCTTGTTCATTTGTTTTGTTCCTTAAACTTCATGAGTGAAATTATATGCATTTCTCATTCTGTGACTGACTTATTTTACTTAGCATTAGATCCATCCATGTTGTTGCAACTAGCATGATTTCATTCTTTTTTCATGGCCGAGTAATTCCCCAATACCCCATCTGTTTTATCCATCTACATATCAGTGGACACTTGGGTTGCTTCCATATCTTGGCTATTATAAATAATGTTGCAATAAACATAGGGGTGCACATATCTTTTCAAATTAGTGCTTTTATATTTTGGGTGTACAAATCCAGTGGTGCAATTACTAGGTCATATGGTAATTCTTTTTTTAAAGATTTATTTATTTCCAACAGAGACTGAGAGAGAGAGAGAGAGCATGCATGAATGCGTGAGGGGCAGATGGAGAAGCAGACTCTGTACTGAACAGGGAGCCCACTGTGGGTTCGATCCCAGATCCCTGGGATCATGACTTGAGCCAAACCCAGACACAACCTACTGAACCCCAATCATATGGTAATTCTAGTTTTAATATTTTGAGGAACATCCAGGCCTCAATGTTTTCCACAGCAAGGAACATCCAAAACATTAGTGTTTTCCACAGTGGCTACAAAAGCTTGTATTCTGACCAATAGTACATAAGGGTTCTCTATCTCCAAAACCTTTGCAACACCTACTATTTCTTGTGTTGTTATTTTTAGCCATTCTGACAGGTTTGAGGTGGCATCTCACTGTCATTTAGATCTACATTTTCCTTATAAGTAGTGATGTTAAACATCTTTTCATCTGTCTGTAGGCCATCTGCATGTCTTCTTTGGAAAAATGTCTATTCATGTCTTCTGCCCATTTATTACTTAGCTTATTTGGTTTTTTAATGTTGAATTGTATAAGTTCATTATATTTTGATTATTATAACCTTATCAGATATATCATTTGCAAATACATTTTTCCATTGAGTAGTATCTTTTTGTTTTGTTGATTTTGGTGCAGACCCAATAGTTTAGTTTTTCTTTTGTTTCCCTTGACTTAGGACACATATCTAGAAAAAATGTTTCTATGGCCATGTCAAAGAAATTACAGCCTATCTTCTCTTCTAAGAAATTTACTAGTTTCAGGTCTCACATTTAGGTCTTTAATACATTTTGAGTTTCTTTTTGTGTATGGTGTAAGAAAATGGTTCGGTTTCATTCTTTTACATGCTGCCATCCAGTTTTCCCAAAATCATTTGTTGAAGAGACTTTTTCCCATTTTACATTCTTGCCTCCTTTGTAGATTAATTGGCCATAAAAGCATGGATTTGTTTCTGGACTCTCTATTCTGTTACGTTGATTTTAGTGTTTATTACTGTGCCTGTACCATGCTGTTTTCATCACTGCAGCTTTGTAGCATACTTTGAAATCTGCAATTACTTTAGCTATTCAAGGTCTCTTCTGATTCCTTATAAATTTTAGGGTGATTCTGGTTCAATGAAAAATGGTGTGAGTTTGCTAAGTTCTTTATAGATCTTGGATACCAGCATTTATCTGGTATCTTCTCACATTCTGTAGGTTTCCTCTTAGTTTTGTTGACCTTATCTTTTTTATTTTTTTATGTTATGTTAGTGACTATACAGAATGGTATTAGTTTTTGATGCAGTGTTCCAAGATTCATTGTTTATGTACAACACCCATGCAATATGTACCCTCCTTAATACCCATCACCAGGCCAACCCATCCCCCTACTCCCTAACCTCTAAAATCCTGTTTGTTTCTCAGAGTCCACAGTCTCTCATGGTACATCTCTCCCTCCGATTCCCCCCCTCCTTCATTTTTCCCTTCCTTCTTCTAATGTCATCCATGCTATTCCTTATGTTCCACAAGTAAGTGAAACCCTATGATAACTGACTTTCTCTGCTTGGCTTATTTCATTCATCCTAATCTCCAGTACTATCCATGTTAATGCAAAAGTTAAGTATTCATCATTTCTGATGGCTGAGTAATATCCCATTGTGTATATGGACCACATCTTCTTTATCCATTCATTTGTTGAAGGACTCTCCCCACAGTGGACTTTACTGCTATGAATATTGGGGTGCATATGGCCCTTCATTTCACTACATCTATATCTTTGGGGTAAATACCCAATAGTGCAATTGCAGGGTCATAGGGTAACTCTATTTCTTAATTTCTTAAAGAATCTCCACACTGTATTCCAAAGTGGCTGCACCAACTTGCATTCCCACTAACAGTGTAAGAGGATTCTCCTTCCTCCACACCCTCTCCAACACTTGTTATTTACTGTCTTGTTAATTTTGGCCACTTTAACTAGTGTAAGGTGGTATCTCAGTGTGGTTTTGATTTGAATCTCCCTGATGATGAACATTTTCTCATGTGTGTTAGCCGTTTGTATGTCTTCATTGGAGAAGTGTCTGTTCATGTCTTCTCCCATTTTTTGACGTGATTTTCTGTTTTGTGTGTGTTGAGTTTGAGGAGTTCTTTATAGATTTTGGATCTATTAGTCTACACTGTCATTTGCAAATATCTTCTCCCGTTCTGTGGGTTGCCTTTTTGTTCTGTTGACTGTTTCCTTTGCTGTGCAGAAGCTTTGATCTTGATGAAGTCCCAAAAGTTCATTTTTGCTTTTGTTTCCTTTGCCTTTGGAGATATACCTTGAAAGATGTTGCTGTGGCTGATATCAAAGAGGTTACTGCCTATGTTCTCCTTTATGATTCTGATGGATTCCTGCCTCACGTTGAGGTCTTTTATCCATTTCAAGTTTATCTTTGTGTACGGTGTAAGAGAATGGTCGAATTACATTCTTCTATACATAGTTGTCCAGTTTTCCCAGCACCATTTATTGAAGAGACTGTTTTTTTCCACGTATATTTTTTCCTGCTTTGTCAAAGATTATCTGACCATATAAGCTGAGGGTCCATATTTGGGCTCTCTATGCTCTTCCACTGGTCTATGTCTGTTTTTGTGCCAGTATCATGCTGTCCTGGTGATCACAGCTTTATAGTAAAGCTTGAAATCGGGCATGTGATGCCCCCAGTTTTTTCTTTTTCAACATTTCCTTGGTAACTCGGGGTCTTTTCTGGTTCCATATAAGTATTTCGATTGTTTGTTCCAGCACTTTGAAAAATGCTGGTGGAATTTTGATCAGGATGACGTTGAAAGTATAGATTGCTCTGGACAGTATAGACATTTTAACAATGTTTATTCTTCCAACCCATGAGCATGGAATGTTTTTCCATCTTTTTGTGTCTTCTTAAATTTTTTTCACGAGTGTTCTGTAGTTCATTGTGTATCCATTCTTACCTCTTCGTTTAGGTTTATTACAAGGTATCTTATGGTTATTGGTGCTATTTTCCATTCTGAATGGAATCAAGTCTCTATTTTCCCTTTCTACAGTTTAATTGTTAGTGTATAAGAAAGCAACTGATTTCTGTGCATTGAGTTTTTATCCTGCCACATTACTGAATTGCTGTATGAGTCCTAGCAATTTAGGGGTAGAGTCTTTTGGGTTTTCCACATGAAGTTTCATGTCATCTGCAAAGAGAAAGAGTTTGACTTGTTCTTTGCCAATTCAAATACCTCTTATTACTTTTTACTGTCTGATTGCTGTTGCTAGGACTTCTAGTAGTATGTTGAACAAGAGTGGTGAGAGTGGGCATCTTTGTCATGTTCCTGATCTTAAGGGAAAGGCTCTCAGCTTTTCCCCATTGAGAATGATATTCCCTGTGGGTTTTTCATTGATGGATTTTGGGAAGTTGAGGAATGTTCCCTCTATCCGTATACTCTGAAGAGTTTTAATCAGGAAAGGGTGCTATATTTTGTCAAATGCTTTTTTTGGCATCAACTGAGAGGACCATGTGTTTCTTCTCTCATCTCTTATTAATTTATCTAACACATTGATTAATTAGAGAATGTTGAACCTCCCTTACATCCCAGGGATAAATCCCACCTGGTCATGGTGGATAATCTTTTTAATGTACTGTTGGATCCTATCAGCTAGGATCTTGTTGAGAATATTGGCATTCATATATATCTGGGTTAGTGATCTGAAATTCTCCTTTTTGATGGGGTCTTTGCCTAGTTTGGGGATCAAGATGATGCTGGCATCATAGAAAGAGTCTGGACGTTTTCCTTCTGTCCCTATTTTTTGAAACAGCTTCAGGAGAATAGGTAGTATTCTTTGAATATGATTGGTAGAATTCCCCAGGGAATCCATCAGGTTCTGGACTCTTGTTTTTGGGGAGGTTTTTGATCGCCACTTCAATCTCATTATTAGGAGTTGGTCTATTTAGGTTGTCAATTTCTTCCTGATGCAGTCTTGGAAGTTTATAGGTTTCCAGGAATGCATCCATTTCTTCTGGGCTGCTTAAGAAATGAATGTCATTTCTATATTGGTGTATAGCTGTTGATAATAATTTCTGATGATTGTTCCTATTTCCTTGGTGTTAGTCATGATCTCTCCACTTCCATTCATAATTTTATTAATTAGGGTCCTTTTTCTTTTCTCTTGGATTAGTCTGGCCAGTTTTTTATTGATCTTATTTATTCTTTCAAAGAACTGGCTTCTAGTTTTGTTGATGTGCTTTAACTGTATCTCTGGCTTCTAATTCATTGATTTCTGCTCTAATCTTAATTATTTCCCTTCTTGTGCATGGGGTAGGCTTAGTTTTTTGTTGATTCTCCAGTTCTTTAAGGTATAAAGAGAGTTTGTATATTCGGGATTTTTCTATTTCTTTGAGTGAGCCTTGAATGGCTATGTATTTCCCCTTAGGACCGCCCTTGCCACATCCCATAGCTTTTGGACTGATGTGTCTTTGTTCTCATTGGTTTCCATGGGTTGTTTAAGATCTTCTTTGATTCCCTGGTTGATGCATACATTCCTGAGTGGAATGGTCTTTAGTTTCCAGGTGTTTGAATTCCTTCCAAATTTTTTCTTGTGATTGAGTTCCAGTTTCAAAGCATTGTGGCTGAGAATATGCAGGGAATAATCTCAATCTTTTGGTATCAGTTGAGACCTGATATGTGACCCAGTATGTGATCTATTCTGGGGAAAGTTTCATGTGTGCTCGAGAAGAATGAGTACTCTGTTGTTATCAGGTGGAATGTTCTGTATATATCTATGAGGTCCATATGGTCGAGTGTGTCATTCAACGCTCTTGTTTCTTTGTTGATTTTCTGCTTAGATGTTCTGTGTGTTGCTGAGAATTGAGTGTTAAAGTCTCCTACAATTAACCTATTATTATTAATATGTGTCTTTGTTTTGGTTAACAGTTGGTCTATGTAGTTGACTGCTACCATGTTGAGGGCATAGATATTTACAATTGTTATATCTTCTTGTTGGATAGACCCTTTAAGAATGGTATAGTGGGGGGGAGGAGTCAAGATGGCGGAGAAGTAGCAGGCTGAGACGACATCGGGTAGCAGGAGATCAGCTAGATAGCTTATCTAACCATTGTGAACACCTATAAATCCAACGGGAAATCGAAGAGAAGAAGAGCAACAATCCCAGAAACAGAAAATCGATCACTTTCTGAAAGGTAGGACCTGCGGAGAAGTGAATCCAAAGCGACGGGAAGATAGACCCCGGGGGGAGGGGCCGGCACCCGGCAAGCGGCGGAGCGACGGAGCACAAAATCGGGACTTTTAAAAGTCGGCTCCACTGGGAGACATCGCTCCAGAGGCTAAACTGGGGGGAAACCCAGGCGGGGTCAGCATAACCCCAGGACCCGCGGGGTCACAGAAGGACTGGGGGTGTCTGAGTGCCGCAGAGCTCCCAGGTATTAGAGCGGGGAAGCCGGCTATAGCGACAAAGCCGAGGAGTGAGCTCTAAGCCCGGGGTTACCTTGTGCCGGTCGCAGGCTGGGTGGGCTCGGAGCGCGGCCGGAGGCCACGGAGACAAAAGCGACCCGGCGCTTTTCTCCAGCTCCAACAATTGACTGCTTTCCTCGAGGCGCGACCGCAAGCCAGGGAGGCGGGGCTATTGGGCGCTTTGCTCTGAGAGCGCACTGAGGAGCGGAACCCCAAGCTCTCGGCTCCTCCCGGCCGAGAGATTGGGAGGCCGCCATCTTCATTCCCGTCCTCCGGAACTCTACGGAAAGCGCTCAGGGAACAAAAGCTCCCGAAAGCGAACCCGAGCGGATTACTTAGCCCGGCCCCTGGCAAGGGCGGTGCAATTCCGCCTGCGGCAAAGACACTTGAGAATCACTACAACAGGCCCCTCCCCCAGAAGATCAACAAGAAACCCATCCAAAACCAACTTCAGTCACCAAGAACAGCGGAATTCCACAGCAGGAGAAAGCAAATCCTACCTGGACAAAATGACAAGGCGGAAAAACTCACCTCAAAAAAAAGAACAAGAGGCCGTACCGAAGGCTGGAGACCTAATCAATACAGACATAGGTAGCATGACAGATCTAGAGTTCAGAATGACAATTCTCAAGGTTCTAGCCGGGCTCGAAAAAGGCATAGAAGATATTAGAGAAACCCTCTCCGGAGAGATAAAAGCCCTTTCTGGAGAAATAAAAGAACTAAAATCTAACCAAGTTGAAATCAAAAAAGCTATTCATGAGGTGCAATCAAAAATGGAAGCTCTCACTGCCAGGATAAATGAGGCAGAAGAAAGAATTAGTGACATAGAAGACCAAATGACAGAGAATAAAGAAGCTGAGCAAAAGAGAGACAAACAACTACTGGAACACGAGGAGAGGATTCGAGAGATAAGTGACACCATAAGACGACACAACATTAGAATAATTGGGATTCCAGAAGAAGAAGAAAGAGAGAGAGGAGCAGAAGGTATATTGGAGACAATTATTGGAGAGAATTTCCCTAATATGGCAAAGGGAACAAACATCAAAATCCAGGAGATGCTAAGAACGCCCCTCAAAATCAATAAAAATAGGTCCACACCTCGTCACCTGATAGTAAAATTTACAAGTCTTAGCGACAAAGAGAAAATCCTGAAAGCAGCCCGGGAAAAGAAGTCTGTAACATACAAGGGTAAAAACATTAGATTGGCAGCGGACCTATCCACAGAGACCTGGCAGGCCAGAAAGAACTGGCATGATATATTCAGAGCACTAAATGAGAAAAACATGCAGCCAAGAATACTATATCCGGCTAGGCTATCATTGAAAATAGAAGGAGAGATAAAGAGCTTCCAGGACAAACAAAAGCTGAAAGAATTTGCAAACACCAAACCAGCTCTACAGGAAATATTGAAAGGGGTCCTCTAAGCAAAGAGAGACCCTAAAAGTAGTAGATCAGAAAGAAACAGAAACAATATACAGTAACAATCATCTTACAGGCAATACAATGGCACTAAATTCATATCTCTCAATAGTTACCCTGAATGTTAATGGGCTAAATGCCCCAATCAAAAGACACAGGGTATCAGAATGGATAAAAAAACAAAACCCATCCATATGCTGCCTACAAGAAACTCATTTTAGACCCGAAGACACCTCCAGATTTAAAGTGAGGGGGTGGAAAACAATGTACCATGCTAATGGACATCAGAAGAAAGCTGGGCTGGCAATCCTTATATCAGATCAATTAGATTTTAAGCCAAAGACTATAATAAGAGATGAGGAAGGACACTATATCATACTCAAAGGGTCTGTCCAACAAGAAGATCTAACAATCTTAAATATCTATGCCCCTAACATGGGAGCAGCCAACTATATAAACCAATTAGTAACAAAATCAAAGAAATACATCGACAGTAATACAATAATAGCAGGGGACTTTAACACTCCCCTCACTGAAATGGACAGATCATCTAAGCAAAAGATCAACAAGGAAATAAAGGCCTTAAATGACACACTGGACCAGATGGACATCACAGATATATTCAGAACATTCCATCCCAAAGCAACAGAATATACATTCTTCTCTAGTGCACATGGAACATTCTCCAGAATAGACCACATCCTGGGTCATAAATCAGGTCTCAATCAGTACCAAAAGATCGAGATCATTCCCTGCATATTTTCAGACCACAATGCTCTGAAGCTCGAACTCAATCACAAGAGGAAATTTGGAAAGAACGCAAATACATGGAGACTAAACAGCATCCTTCTAAAAAATGAATGGGTCAACCAGGAAATTAAAGAAGAATTGAAAAAATTCATGGAAACAAATGATAATGAAAACACAACAGTTCAAAATCTGTGGGACACAACAAAGGCAGTCCTGAGAGGAAAATATATAGCAGTGCAAGCCTTTCTCAAGAAACAAGAAAGGTCTCAAATACACAACCTAACCCTACACCTAAAGGAGCTGGAGAGAGAACAACAAAGAAAGCCTAAACCCAGCAGGAGAAGAGAAATCATAAAGATCAGAGCAGAAATCAATGAAATAGAAACTAAAAAAACAATAGAACAAATCAACAAAACTAGGAGCTGGTTCTTTGAAAGAATTAATAAGATTGATAAGCCCCTGGCCAGACTTATCAAAAAGAAAAGAGAAAGGACGCAAATAAATAAAATCATGAATGAAAGAGGAGAGATCACAACTAACACCAAAGAAATACAAACAATTATAAGAACATACTACGAGCAACTCTATGGCAACAAATTTGACAACCTGGAAGAAATGGATACATTTCTAGAGATGTATAAACTACCACAACTGAACCAGGAAGAAATAGATAACCTGAACAGACCCATAACCAGTAAGGAGATTGAAACAGTCATCAAAAATCTCCAAACAAACAAAAGTCCAGGACCAGACGGCTTCCCAGGGGAATTCTACCAAACATTTAAAGAAGAATTAATTCCTATTCTCCTGAAACTGTTCCAAAAAATAGAAATGGAAGGAAAACTTCCAAACTCATTCTATGAGGCCAGCATCACCTTGATCCCAAAACCAGACAAGGATCCCACCAAAAAAGAGAATTACAGACCAATATCCTTGATGAACACAGATGCGAAAATTCTCACCAAAATACTGGCCAATAGGATCCAACAGTACATTAAAAGGATTATTCACCACGACCAAGTGGGATTTATTCCAGGGCTGCAAGGTTGGTTCAACATCTGCAAATCCATCAATGTGATACAATACATTAATAAAAGAAAGAACAAGAACCATATGATACTCTCAATAGATGCTGAAAAAGCGTTTGACAAAGTGCAGCATCCCTTCCTGATTAAAACTCTTCAAAGTGTAGGGATAGAAGGCACATACCTCAACATTATCAAAGCCATCTATGAAAAACCCACCGCAAATATCATTCTCAATGGAGAAAAACTGAAAGCTTTTCCGCTAAGGTCAGGAACACGGCAGGGATGTCCGTTATCACCACTGCTGTTCAATATAGTACTAGAAGTCCTAGCCTCAGCAATCAGACAACAAAAAGAAATTAAAGGCATCCAAATCGGCAAAGAAGAAGTCAAACTATCACTCTTTGCAGATGATATGATACTATATGTGGAAAACCCAAAAGGCTCCACTCCAAAACTGCTAGAACTTATACAGGAATTCAGTAAAGTGTCAGGATATAAAGT
Source organism: Martes martes (assembly GCF_963455335.1). Lineage (NCBI taxonomy): Eukaryota > Metazoa > Chordata > Mammalia > Carnivora > Mustelidae > Martes > Martes martes. Next base: position 40,128,350 of record NC_137889.1, read on the forward strand.
CAATGCACAGAAATCAGTCGCATTTCTTTACACTAACAACAAGACAGAAGAAAGAGAAATTGAGGAGTCAGTCCCATTTACAATCGTACCCAAAACCATAAGATACCTAGAAATAAATCTAACCAAAGAGGCAAAGAATCTATACTCAGAAAACTATAAAGTACTCATGAAAGAAATTGAGGAAGACACAAAGAAATGGAAAAATATTCCATGCTCATGGATTGGAAGAACAAATATTGTGAAAATGTCTATTTTACCTAAAGCAATCTACACATTTAATGCAATCCCTATCAAAATCCCATCCATTTTTTTTAAAGAAATAGAACAAATAATCCTAAAATTTATATGGAACCAGAAAAGACCTCGAATAGCCAAAGGAATATTGAAAAAGAAAGCCAAAGTCGGTGGTATCACAATTCCAGACTTCAAGCTCTATTACAAAGCTGTCATCATCAAGACAGTATGGTACTGGCACAAAAACAGACATATAGACCAATGGAACAGAATAGAGAGCCCAGAAATAGACCCTCAACTCTATGGTCAACTAATCTTCTACAAAGCAGGAAAGAATATCCAATGGAAAAAAGACAGCCTCTTCAACAAATGGTGCTGGGAAAATTGGACAGCCACATGCAGAAAAATGAAATTGGACTATTTCCTTACACCACACACGAAAATAGACTCAAAGTGGATGAAGGACCTCAATGTGAGAAAGGAATCTATCAAAATCCTTGAGGACAATGCAGGCAGCAACCTCTTTGACCTCCACCGCAGCAACTTCTTCCTAGGAACATCGCCAAAGGCAACAGAAGCAAGGGCAAAAATGAACTATTGGGATTTCATCAAGATCAAAAGCTTTTGCACAGCAAAGGAAACAGTTAACAAAACCAAAAGACAACTGACAGAATGGGAGAAGATATTTGCAAACGACATATCAGATAAAGGGCTCGTATCCAAAATCTATAAAGAGCTTATCAAACTCAATACCCAAAGAACAAATAATCCAGTCAAGAAATGGGCAGAGGACATGAACAGACATTTCTGCAAGGAAGACATCCAGATGGCCAACAGACACATGAAAAAATGCTCCACATCACTCGGCATCAGGGAAATACAAATCAAAACCACAATGAGATACCACCTCACACCAGTCAGAATGGCTAAAATTAACAAGTCAAGAAATGACAGATGCTGGCGAGGATGCGGAGAGAGGGGAACCCTCCTACACTGTTGGTGGGAATGCAAGCTGGTGCAACCACTCTGGAAAACAGTGTGGAGGTTCCTCAAAAAACTGAAAATAGAGCTACCCTACGACCCAGCAATTGCACTCCTGGGTATATATCCTAAAGATACAAACGTGGTGCTCCGAAGGGGCACGTGCACCCGAATGTTTATAGCAGCAATGTCCACAATAGCCAAACTGTGGAAAGCGCCTAGATGTCCATCAACAGATGAATGGATAAAGAAGATGTGGTATATATACACAATGGAATACTATGCAGCCATCAAAAGACATGAAATCTTGCCATTTGCGACGACGTGGATGGAACTAGAGGGTATCATGCTTAGCGAAATAAGTCAATCGGAGAAATATAACTATCATATGATCTCTTTGATATGAGGAAGTGGAGATGCAAGGTGGGGGGGTTTGGGGGGAGGTAGGAAAAGAAAAAATGAAAAGATGGGATTGGGAGGGAGACAAACCATAAAAGACTCAATCTCAAGAAACAGACTGAGGGTTGCGGGGGGGAAGGGGGATGGGAGAGGGTGGTGGGGAAATGGACATTGGGGAGGGTATGTGCTATGATGAGTGCTGTGAAATGTGTAAACCAGACGATTCACAGACCTGTACCCCTGGGGATAAAAATACATTATATGTTTATTAAAATAAAAAAAATTTAAAAAAAAAAAAAAAAGAATGGTATAGTGTCCTTCTGTATCTCTGACTACAGTCTTTAGCTTAAAATCAAGTTTTTTTGATATGAGAATTGCTACCCCAGCTTTCTTTTGGGGTTTGTTGGAATGAAAGATGGTACTCCATCCCTCCACATTCAGTCCAGATATATCTTAAGGTTCAAAATGAGTCTCATGTATACAACATATGGGTGGGTCCTGTATTTTTATCCAGTTTGATCTCCTGTGCCATCTTATGGGAGCATTTAGGCAGTTCACATTGAGAATGATTATTGAAAGAGATGTTTTTATTGTCATCATGTTGCCTGGGAGGTCCTTGTTTCTATAGATGGTCTCTGTAAATTTCTGTTATTACTCTTGGGGTCTTTCTTCTTTAGGGAATCCTTGTTAATATTTCCTGCAGGGCTGGCTTAGTGGACTCATATTCTTTTAGTCTTTGCTAGTCTTGGAAGCTCTTTATCTCTCCATCCATTCTAAATGACTGCCTTGCTGGATAAAGTACTCTTGGCTGCATGTTCTTCTCATTTAGTGTCCTGAATATGTCTTGCCAGCCCTTTCTGACTTGCCAGGTTTCTGTGGACAGGTCTGACATTATTCTGATGTTCTGTCCACTGTATGTAAAGAATCTCTTGCTCTGGATACTCTTAAGATATTTTCTCTGATTTTCAGAGTCACGAGTTTCACTATCATATGTCTGGGGGTCACTCTTCCCTCGTCGATCTTCAGGGGTGTCCTCTCTGCCTCTAGGATATGAACGTTTGTTTCGTTCCCCAAATTAGGGAAATTTTCAGCTATGATTTGCTCAGCTATATCTTCAGGTCCTCTATCTCCACCCCCTCAGCGATCCCAATAATTCTGACGCTGGAATGTTCCATGGTGTCATTTATGTCTATAATTCTGTTTTCATGGCTTCTAACCTGTTTGCTCCAGGCCTCCTGCTGATCCTTTTTTTCTATCAGTTTGTCTTCTAGATCACTAATTAGATCTTCTGCCTCATTTACCCTAGCTGTATCTAGATTAGATTGAATCTTACTGATAGCATTTTTAAGTTCTGCCAGATCACCTCTCACTTCTGCCCTTAGAGAATCCATGTTGCCATTAATGGTTTTCTCCAACATAGCTGTTGTCTGCATAACTGTTACCCTAAAGTTTATTTCTGACACCTTGCTTAAGTCCATATCCATTAGTTCTGTGGCAGAGGTTACAGTCTCTGAATTTTTCCTCGGTTGAGGGTTCCTCCTCCTAGTCATTCTGGTGAGAGGTGGTTGAGGGAATGTAAAAGGTCCAAACTATTGACCACAAACCAAGAAAGATGCATGTGTTTTATAGGGGCTTTAAGGTACTTGGCCTCTTGTTCTTTCAGTCTGTCTTCTGGGGGGAGGTGCCTACCACCCTGTTACTCAGACAACCCTGTTTGGGCAGAATTCCTTGCCCCCTGTAGGGGGGTATAGGCTCAATGAAAACCGGTTTTGGGGGGCTTTTATTCTCTGGCGGCTTTCCGTGTTGGGTTTCTCTGTCCCTTCCAAGAGTCAGAGCAGAAGTGACTGTGTCCAAACTTCTATCTCAGAACAGAGAGATCACAGACTGTTCTTCGGAAAGGTCTCCAGGCCACAATGACTCCATTTTTGTCTGTGCTGCTAAAAACCACAGAAATCTGGTTCTGTGCTCTCCACGGTAATACTCCCAAACCTCACTTCCAGACCAAGCACATCTCTGCCCTTTGTGCTTCTAAAACTGCCAGCCACCCCCAGTTCACATGTGTGCCCACACAACTCCAGGTTTCAGCCTGGGAGGCTGTCCTAAAGTCCTTTCCTAGTGGCTACCAGTCTGCGAGTCTGTGTCCCAGCCCCAGTGTGGGACACTTTTGCACTCCTGTGTTATTTCACCTTCCCAGCACCAGCGCTTATGGCAGCTCCTTCCCCCTTCTTTTTATCTTCTGATATCTGCCTGCAGAATTGCCACTCCCTGCTTCATACTTCAAAATAAGCTGCTGGAGATATTCTGTTGTATAGGTCCTGATATATCTTCTTACATGTCAGGCTGATTTCATGGGTGTTTAGGGTGGTCTGGCAGATATTCAGATGAATTCAGGGGACCAGTTGAAATAGGGTTCCTTAAGTCTGTTGCCATCTTGCCCCTCCCCTCGGATTTCTAGGTTTTCAAATAAGTTCTAAAATGCCCCAGCTCATGACTTCACACCATAGTATGAATATTTCCAAAGTTGTTTGAGAAATTCTGCTTCAAAAAACCATATTATTTGGGGGCACCTGGATGGCTCAATGGGTTGAGCCTCCGCCTTCGGCTCATGTCGTGATCTCGGGGTTCTGGAATGAGCCCCACATCGGGCTCTCCACTTGGTGGGGAGCCTGCTTCCCCCTCCCCCTCTGCCTGCCTCTCTGCCTTCTTGTGATTGCTCTCTCTATTAAATAAATAAATAAAATCTTTTTAAAAATATCATATTATTTGAACAAATAATAACCTTTTTATAAACCAAGCTATAAAATAAGTTTTTGAAATAAACCTTTGAAAGGCTTGACAATATTAGAAAGGAGGCCAGATTCCCTACAGCTCAGGTCAACAGGAATACATGACAGGATTCAAATTCACAGAGGAAAGCTTTATACACTCATGCTTAAATGAAAAGCTTCAGTTGTGAACTCTAGAAACTATTTTCTTTACATTTTTATATTTATAAAATGTACATTCACATTAAAAACACAGACACACTGAACAGCTAGCATCAAGAGCCAAACTGAGAGCAGCAGCTATTTTTATTGATGATAACTCTTTGATGACCGCCGAGATGTGCGAGAGGCCTCAGGGAAGAGTTTTAAAGGAGAAGACACTTGGGTTATAGAGAGAAATGGGAAAACAAATTCTTCATAATTATTTACCTAGACACCAGGAATAGCATTCACATTAATCTTTGGCTAGGACTCAGATTTGAGGTCTATCCTCTGCAAGTTCTGTGGCTTCCTCCCAAAATCATAAAAGCAGTATGGTAACACAGTCTGGAGACATAAGAACCTTGGGTTTGGAGTCAGGAGATAAGGGCCCTAATACCCTAACACTTGGAACAGTACTGGTTTATATCTGTTTTCTTGATGTAATTCTTAAAAGCATACCCTTTCATTCTCAGAAGTGACCCAATTTAAGATATAAATTATATGATGGAGTACATTGCAAAATCAATCACTTCTTCCTTCATCAACATCCTTTCCAATATGAATTTCAGCTTCTCCATAAAAAAGAGGAATCTATTTTCCCTCCTTGAATCTGGACTTACTTATGACTTGGCTTTGGCCAGTTAAAATATAATGGAAGTGATGTGCCAGTTTCAAGCCCAGGCCCCAGTGTATCTTGCATATTTTCATTATTTCTTTTGGAGCTCTGTCCAGCTGCCATGAGAACATGCCTGAGTGAACCTGCTGGAGACTGATAAGATCACATGGAGCAGAAACAAATCCTAACCAGATGAGGCCATCGCAGATCAGCCAGTCCCCAGATAACCTGGTAACTGACTGTGCATGGATGTGCTCAGTGAACATCAGAAAAACTACCCAGGTGAGCCTAACTTTAATTTGTGATCTGTAAAATTGTTAACTAAATCAATGTTCATTGTTTCAAACCACTAAGTTCAGGTTTATTTGTTATGCATCAAGTTAACTGATACATAGTCATTCTAGTTCTAATAAAAGCTTTGCCTATAACCATCCTTGTGAACTTGGACAAGTCCGTTAAGTCTGCTGAATTTGAATGTTATGTGAAGAGTAAATACATTTTTTAAAAAGTTAACTAACATTGCCTGTATTAGTTTCTTGGTGGTGCTGTGAGAAATTACCAAAAATCTGTAGTTTAAAACCACAAAAATTTATTCTCTTACTGTTTGGGGACCTAGAAAGACCCAAATCAGTTTCAAAGGGCTTGGGTTAAGGAGTTGGCAGGGCTCATTCCTTTTGGAAGCTCTTGGGGAGATTCTGTCTCCTTGCTTTCTTGAGCTTCTGGAGGTTACTTGCATTTCCTGGCTTGTGACCCTTTCTTCACATCAGCTCCAGCCCTTTAGCTTCCATTGACACATCCACTTTCTTCCTTCTTCTCTTACACAGATCTCCTGCCTCCCTCTTACACAGATCCCAGTGACTATGGTAGATCCATCCAGATATTCCAGTTATAATCTCCTGCTACTGCCCCTCGGAACAGTGTGTTACTTAAACTATAGCCCCTGGAGGATTTTACTAGTTACCAAGCACATTTAGATATGGCCTTAAGAAAAATATATACTGGCAATGGGTCTTTGGGGAGAAGGACGATATACAACTGTGAAGCTGGGCAGCTGGGGATGCCTGTCTCACTCAGGGTGGAACACCGCCCCTTCACAGAAGCTGGGCAGCGAGGAATGCCCGGCCCGCCCAGGGCAGAATGCCGCCTGCTCAGGGAAGCCAAGCACCCAGGAACGCCCGGTCAGCTCAGGGTGGAACGAAATACCGCCTGCTTCCCTTTTCCGTTATCACTCCTTTCTCTTCCCAGAAGCGCCTGTTGTTAGTTAGATGAGTCCTTTGAATGTGTTTGGTTAACTATAAACTTTATCCTCCTTCTTGCTTGTCCACAAGACATGTGACTAATATTTGACCTTCATCGGTTCTTCTGTTGGCTATTGTTTCTATCTAATAAAAGTGAGACTCTGGAGTTGCTCGTGGCAGCAGTCTTTTCAACTGTTGTCCCCTGCTCCCAGTCTCTTGCAGCTGACTTGTTTGTGCCTAATTCTCCCATTCGCGGCGAATCTCCCGTCTCCAGATCCTTAAACTTGATCACATCTGAGACTCCCTTTTTGATATATAAAGAAACATTCACCAGTTCCAGGGATTAAGACCTAGATATCTTTGGGAAGCCATTATTCAGCCTACTACATTACCTAAGAACTCTATGCATGTTGGGTTCTCTCTTGAGTAGTGGGAAAGTAGAGATGCAAAGAACAGTTCTTATTCTAAAGTCAGGAAGTTAGACTGGAATGGTTTACAAGAATTTCTAGACAATAATAATTGAGTATTCTGTATTTTTGTCTGGTGCCCCTTGCATAAGATATGTCTTTATTTATGGGGTGATATAAGAACCAGCTTGTTCACTAAAGTCTTGAGGTTCAAGGGCAACTGTTTTATCAGTGCCCCATCCTAAGTAAGTCATTTACCCAGAATGCATTACATATTATATAGTCTATTCCTTAGGCAGTGACGGCTTAGTAAATTCAGTTGGAAAAAGAAGTGGAAACTGAATGAGCGGGTGTACGTTAATTCCAATTTGGGTGGAGGGATATTCTAAATATAAACTGTTTGTTCAAGTGACACTCTGGAGAGCAATCACCTAGTTGTGATTGAGGATGCAAGAGAGGGTAGAGGGTATGTTGGGAAAAAGAGCAATAAAGATGGGAAGCTTCAGAAAAAGGAAGAGGAAAAATGTAAAGTGAAAGAAAGATTAAACAGCTCAGTCTGGAAAAGTAAGTCTTATAAATACCAAATGCACAGGAACCAATGCAGGCAGTTCAGGCAGAGTGAGAGGCAGAGCCACCATTCCAGCCCTCCTGCTGGGACCCACAAAGCATTTTTATTCATTACCAGTCCATCTGTTTTTATGATTATTTGTTTTTGAAGAAACATTTATCCTCAATGGAAAAATAACAGAATTTTTTTTTAGAATTCTAGAAATGGCAAAAATGACTACTTGTCAAACTCAAGTTGAATTTGGGAAGGAAAACAGGGTTAGCACATGTTTCTAAGAGAAGATCTAGAGCTATAAATCAGTGTCTCCCTCCCTGGGTATTCTTGATGCATGAAGATCCAGTAAAAGCACCCAATGCGGGGAAGACTCACAGTGTGCATCAGAATAACAACATAACAACTAAAATTTGTTGAACACTTACTTTGTGCCATATATTAGGCTAGGAATTCTATGTGTGTTACCTTATTTAATTCTGAAAATAAAATGGAGAGGTAAATTTCAGACATCTTATTTTAATGTAAAGGATCTGACATTAAAAAAAAAAGATGAAGCATTGGAGGTACAGCAGAGACTTCCTGGTTCCATGGCATAATGACAGCAGTCTGAATTAGAATATAACACACATCTTACAAAAACCATACAAATCCCAAGGAAATTCAAGTAAAACTACCCTTAAAAAAATGCCTACAGTATGTTTCTCTCTATGGGATAAAAGAATACTATAACTTTAATTTGCATGTAAATAGGTAAAGAAATATCTGAAACAAATTGAGACAGCTCTAGAGTTCATACAGAAGTAGAGAATCAGAGAGAAACCACACAGAAAAGGAAAGAGAATAGTGGGAGACTGACTGGTATAGATAAGAATCATGCCCAGGGAGATGGAATCCCACTCTAACAGAAGAAATTCTGAGAACAGTTCTGAGACCTGGTAGAGCAGAGAAATGGCTAAAAGGACTTGAAAAGAAAGGACTTGAAACTGTTCAGAATTTGAGATGGCAATTGAGGGGGAGTATCACTTCTGGGAGAAGAGCATACAAGTTAGAAGTGAAGGCTTTGCTGTGAAGGGGTGGGATGAAGGATGTGGTAGTAATTAAGGATTGTACAGAAGCAAAAGGAAATCACAAAATCAGTTAAGACCCTCTCCTCCAAAAGAGATTATTTATTAAAGAAACTGAACCCTCTACTCCAAGAAAAGACAGTAAACTTGAGTTAAGAAAACTAATAAGCAATGCAAACTCCCTATTCTTGGCTTAAAAAAAAAATCCCATATTGCTGGTCTAGAAAAAAAATTCATTTCAAACAACAGAAACTGGCAGTTTTTATATGTGCATACAAAAAGAAAACAAAACATGAGAATCTGATAAAAATTGTCCAGTCCCGGGATGCCTGAGTGGCTCAGTTGGTTAAGCGGCTGCCTTCGGCTCAGATCATGATCCCAGCATCCTGGGATGGAGTCCCACATTGGGGTCTTTGCGCGGCAGGGAGCCTGCTTCTCCCTCTGCCTCTGCCTGCCTCTCTGTCTGCCTGTGCTCACTCTCCCTGACAAATAAATAAATAAAATCTTTAAAAAAAAATTGTCCAGTCCCTTCTACACCTGCCAAAATAGCAGAACCTCTCAACCAATATCAAACGTCACAGATATCCTTGAAAGATTTTTTGAAGACATGAAAAAAAATCTCAATATGTTCCAACAAACTTGAAAATCCAAAAAAATCTTTCCCCAAAATAGGAAGGAATAAGAGTTGACCAAACTCAGGAAAGAAATTGAAAATCATCTCAAAAATTAAGATTAGGAAGTGAAGACAAGATGGCAGAGAAGTAAGAGATGCTCTTTCAACTGGTCCCCTAAAGTGAGCTGATTATCTACCAAAGAATTCTGATCACCCATGAAATCAGCCTGAGATTAGAATTATACACTTCTGGATCTCTACATGGGCAGAAGACACCAGTGGACAGGTAAAGTGGAGTGGGATCATCAGACTGATATCAGAAGATAAACAAAAGGGGAGGGAGCCACCAGAAGTGACTCATTGGAAAGCAATACCCCAATACGAGAGTGCCCTGTGCTTGGGGACCAGCATTAACTTGGAGTCTGGTTGAAAGCACTGAAAAAGAGCAAAAGATCTGGGGCGCCTGGGTGGCTCAGTGGGTTAAAGCCTCTGCCTTTGGCTCAGGTAATGATCCCAGGGTCCTGGGATTGAGCCCTGCATTGGGCTCTCTGCTCAGTGGGGAGCCTACGTTGGCCTCTCTCTCTGTCTGCTTCTCTGCCTATTTGTGATCTCTGTCAAATTAAAAAAAAAATCTTTAAAAGAAAAAGAAAAGAGCAAAAGATCTTAAGGGGAAATTGGTGGAATGGGGCGGTTAGGGACAGGGGCTTAAGCCCACAGACCCAGGACAGCCACCGCTGGCACTGAGCCAGAGAATGCAGCGAAGTAGCCAGGCCTTGGTCCCTGAGCCATGGCGCATGTAATAGCATCTGGGTGGTGGCGTGCCTTGAGAGTCTGGTGTGGATGCCAGCCTGTGCTCTCTAGAACCACAGCTTTTTTCACTCTGCATGTGCGCTCCAAACCCTCCCCGGAGAGAGGTCCCTGCAGGCACTAGCTGGTGCTCTCTAGGATCAGGAGATTCTGAACACTCCCAGCCCAGGCCAGCATGAAAATCTCGGTGTGCTATTTCTGGTTGGGACCTTTCCCACAGTTTGGAACTGCCCAGAGAGCCGTGGAGGAAGCAGCCGCTGGAAGCCAGCTTTCTGGACTAGTACTTCTCATGGTTTTGGGTAAAAGTGGGAGTTCCTATGACCACGGAGACCCTGACTGGGGACGTGCTCTGTGGGCTGCATAGGGGGAATTTATGTGCTCTGGAGCACCCAGAGGGGAACAGACTGAGGCTTCTCTCTGAGGTCTGGGTGCATTTTGCTTTCCTCTAAACCTCCAAAGAATGACCAAAAGTCACCAAGGGGAGGGAAAAAAAAAAAAAAACCTCCAGAGAACAAAAGCCTGTAAAACCAGTTTCCTCAGAGCCCAGCCCCTTGATAGTGAGCAGGAGGTCTCAACTCTAGATAGACTACCTGAAACACCACGCAGCAGGCCCCTCCTCACAGGGAGCCAGCCAAAAAAAAACAAAAACAAAAACAAAAAAACCAAAACCAAACAAACAAAAAATAAGAGCACAGCCACCACTACTTCATAGATACAACTTCTATTTTTAATTTATTCCCACTATTCTCATTCTTTTCAATTTTTTAAATAATTTTAAGCCTATTTACCATCACAATGAGATGTTCAGTACAACAAATTCCATAATAACCATTTAACTTGAACTTTTCTGATACATATACCTGTGTTTTTTTTTTTTGCTTTTCTATTTTTCTATTTTTATTATTTTATTTTTAAAAATATTTATATAGAGATGAGCTTCAAGGTAATCCCCTTTCCCCAATCAATGCTACCCCTATATACAAACCAGTTTTAAACCCTCTATATCTCAGAAAAGTTGAGTCCTTTAACAAAGATATCAAGATACATCCAGGAAGAATCAAAATAACCTTCTTTGCCCACACTGAGAATTTATAACCACCCTCCCATCTTTTTCTTCTGTCAGTGTTCCTGTGTATTTGTTTTTGTTCTGGCAGTATATAAATCTACCAGATTTATCAGATTTATTACCAATTCATTTTGGCTGGGTTTTTCTTTTTCTTTTTTCCTTGTAATTTACTTTGGTCGATCTTTTTGTTTGTCTGTTTTTGTTTTTATACTTTATATATCTTACCTTTGGGGCCCATTTGGGCTGGGTCTTCTCTTTTCTTTTTTCCCCTCCCTCTCTCGCTCTTTCTTTCTTTTTGGTGAGGAATCCCGATTGCTCAGAGGCTTTCCAGAGTGTACCTTGCCTGCACCACAGTTGATACATTCAGCTACACATCCCTTCAGCCATCTCTCACCAAAATGACTAGGAGGAGGAATGCCCAATAGAGGAAAAATTCAGAGACTGGGCCCTCTCCATCAGAGCTATTGGATATGGACATCAACAGTATGTTGGAAGGGGAATTCAGGCTAACAATTATCCAGGCAATGGCTAAGTTGGAGAAAGCCTTTTATGACAAAATGGAATTGGTTAGGGCAGAAGTGAAAGCCAACAGGGATGATGTTAACAATGCTCTCAATGAGTTCCAATCTAATCTAAATTCCCTGACAGCTAGGGTAACTGAGGCAGAAGATAGAGTTAGTGATCTGGAGGACAAACTGATAGAGAAAAAGGATAAGGAGGAGGCCTGGAACAAGCACTCAGAAGTCATGAAAACAGAATTAGGGAAATAAATGATGCCACGAAACATTCCAACGTCAGAATTATTGGAATCCCTGAGGGGGAGGAGAAAGAAAGAAGACTAGAGGATACACTTGAACAAATTCTCCATGAAAATTTTCCCAACGTGGCAAATTGAACTAACGTTCGTGTCCTAGAGGCAGAAAGGTATGCCCCCAAGATCATAGAATCTAGAAAGACCTCGAGATCCCTGATTGTGAAAATGATGAATCATAATTTTAGACAGGAGCTCTTGAAAGCAGCTAGGGGGAAGAGATTCCTTACGTACAGAGGAAAGCCTATCAAAATAATTTCAGACCTGTCCGCAGAAACCTGGCAAGCCAGAAAGGGCTGGCAAGCTGTATTCAGCACACTAAATGAGAAGAGCATGGAGCCAAGAATACTTTATCCAGCAAGGCTGACATTCAAAATGGATGGAGAGATAAAGCGCTTCCAAGACGGGCAAGTTTTAAAAGAGTATGTGACCACCAAGCCTACAAGAAACATTAAGGGAGGTTCTATAAAAGAGGAAAAAAACCAAGAATATCATTGAACAGAAATACATGGAGACAAACTATAGAAACAAAGACTTCACAGGTAACACAATGTCAATAAAAACGTATCTCTCAATAATCACTGTCAATGTGAACAGCCTAAATGCACCCATAAAATGGCACAGGGTTGCAGAATGGATAAAATGATAGGACCCATCCATACATTGTCTGCAAGAGACCCATTTGGACCTAAGGATACCTCCAGACTGAAAGTGAAGAGATGGAGAAGCATCTTTTATGCCAATGGGCCTCAAAAGAAGGCTGGGGTAGAGATTCTTATATCAGATAAATTAGATCTTAAACTAAAGACTGTAGTCAGAGGTACAGAAGGACACTACATCATTATTAAAGGGCCTATCCACCAAGAAGATCTAACAATTATAAATATTTATGCTCCCAATATGGGAGCAGCCAATTACATAAGACAACTGTTAATCTAGATAAAGAGTCATATTGATATGACTACATTAATAGTAGGGGGATCTTAACATGCCACTCTCAGTAATAGATCATCCAAGCAGAAAATCAATAAAGAAACAAGAGCACTTAAAGACACATTGGACCAGATGGACCTCATAGATATATACATAGCATTCCACCCTTAAACAACAGAATACTCATTCTTCTCAAGTGCACATGGAACCTTCTCCAGAATAGATCACATACTGGGTCACAAATCAGGGCTCAAGCAATACCAAAAGATTGATATTATTCCCTGCATATTCTCAGATCACAATGCTTTGAAACTGGAGCTCAACCACAAGAAAAAGTTTGGAAGGAATTCAAACACCTGGAAGCTAAAGACCACCTTGCCTAAGAAAGCTCAGAACAACTGGGAAATCAAAGAAGAACATGGAAACCAATGAGAATGAAGACACTTTGGTCCAAAATCTATGGGATACAGGAAAGACAGTCCTGAGGGGGAAATACATAGTCATCCAAGCCTCCCTCAAAAAAATGGAAAAATCCAGAATACACATTAAAGAACTAGAGAATCAACAACAATTTAAGCCAATTCCACACACAAGAAGGCAAATAATCAAGATTAGAGCAGAGATCAATGAGATAAAATCTAGAGATACAGTAGAACGCATCAATGAAACTAGAAGCTGTTTTTTTTTGTTTTTTTTTCTTTAGAAGCTGGTTTTTTGAAAGAATCAATAAGATCAATAAACCATTTGCCAAAATAATCCAAAAGAAAAGAGAGAAGGCCGAATTAATAAAATTATGAATGAAAAGGGAGAGGTCACGACTAACACCAAGGAAATAGAAAAAATCATCAGAAATTATTATCAGTAGGTATATGCCAATAAGTTAAGCAACCTAGACGAAATGGATGCATTCTTGGAAACCTATAAACTTCCAAAACTGAATCAGGAAGAAATTGACAATCTGAAGAGACCAATATCTAGTAAGAGATTGAAGCAGTGATCAAAAACCTCCCAAAAAACAAGAGCCCAGGGGCGCCTGGGTGGCTCAGTGGGTTAAAGCCTTTGCCTTCAGCTCAGGTCATGATCCCAGGGTCCTGGGATAGAGCCCCGCATCGGGCTCTCTGCTCAGCGGGGAGCCTGCTTCCTCCTCTCTCTCTCTGCCTGCCTCTCTGCCTACTTGTAATCTCTGCCTGTCAAATAAATAAATAAACAATCTTTTAAAAAAACAAAACAAAACAAAACAAAACAAGAGCCCAGGACCTGACGGATTCCCTGGGGAATTCTACCAAACTTTCAAAGAAGAAATAATATCTATTCTTCTGAAGCTGTCTTGAAAAATAGACACAGAAGGAAAACTTCCAGACTCTTTTTATAAAGCCAGCATTACCCTGATCCCCAAACCAGGCAAAGGCCCCACCAAAAAGGAGAATTTCAGACCAATATCCCTGATGAATATGGATGCTAAGATTCTCAACAAGATCCTAGCTAATAGGATCAAACATCACATTAAAAAGATTATCCACCATCACCAGGTGGGATTTATCCCTGGGTTGCAAGCATGGTTCAACATTCATAAATCAATCAATGTGACAGAACATATCAATAAGAGAAGAGAGAAGATCCATATGGTCTTCTCGATGTAGAAAAAGCATTTGACAAGATACAGCATCCATTCCTGATAAAAACACTTCAAAGTATAGGGATAGAGAAAACATTTCTGAACTTCATAAAATCTATTTATGAGTAACCCACAGCAAATATCATCCGAAATGGGAAAAAGCTCACAGTCTTCCCTTTGAGATCAGGAACACGTCAAGGATGCCCACTCTCACCACTCTTGTTCAACATAGTATTAGAAGTCCTAGAAACAGCAATCAGACAACAAAAAGAAATAAAATGTATTCAAATTGGCAATGAAGAAGTCAAACTCTCTCTCTTCACAGATGACATGACACTTTTTATGGAAAACCCAAAAGACTCCCACACCCAAACTACTAGAACTCATACAGGAATTCAGTAATGTGGCAAGATACAAAATCAATGTACAGAAATCAGTTTGCTTTCTTATACACTAACAATGAAAACACAGAAAGGGAAATTAGAGAATGGATTCCATTTACTATAGCATGAAGAATCATAAGATAGGGGCACCTGGGTGGCTCAGTGGGTTAAAGCCTCTGCCTTCGGCTCGGGTCATGATCCCAGGGTCCTGGGATCGAGCCCCGCATCGGGCTCTCTGCTCAGCGGGGGGCCTGCTTCCTCCTCTCTCTGTCTGCCTCTCTGCCTACTTGTGATCTCTGTCTGTCAAATAAATAAATAAAATCTTAAAAAAAAAAAAAAAAAGAATCATAAGATACCTGGGAATAAACCTAACCAAAGAGGTAAAGGATCTGTATTCGAGGAACTACAGAACACTCATGAAAGAAATTGAAGAAGACACAAAATGATGGAAGACCATTTCATGCTCATGGATCGGAAGAATAAACATTGTTAAAATGTCTATACTGTCCAGAGTAATCTATACTTTCAATGCCATTCTGATCAAAATTCCCCGGCATTTTTCAAGGAGCTAGAGCAAACAATCCTAAAATTTGTATGGAATGAGAAGAGACCCCGAATTGCTAAGGAAATATTGAAAAAGAAAAACAAAACTGGGAGCATCATGTTGCCTGATTTCAAGCTTTACTGCAAAGCTGTGATCATAAAGACAACATGGTACTGGCATAGAAACAGACACATAGACCAGTGGAACAGAGTAGAGAGCCCAGATATGAACCCTCAACTTTATGGTTAAATAATTTTTGACGAAGCAGGAAAAAATATACAGTGGAAAAAAGACAATCTCTTCAAAAAATGGTGCTGGGAAAATTGAACAGCGGTGTGTAGAAGAATGAAACTCAACCATTCTCTTACACCATACACAAAGATAAACTCGAAATGGATAAAAGACCTCAATGATGGGGTGCCTGTGTGGCTCAGTGGGTTAAAGCCTCTGCCTTCAGCTCAGGTCATGATCCCAGGGTGCTGGGATCGAGCCCCGCATTGGGCCCTCTGCTCAGGAGGGAGCCTGCTTCCTCCTCTCTCTCTGCCTGCCTCTCTGCCAACTTGTGATCTCTGTCAAATGAATAAATAAAATCTAAAAAAAAAAAAAAAAGACCTCAACGTGAGGCAGCAATCCATCAGAATCCTAGAGGAGAACACAGGCAGTAAGCTCTTCGACATCAGGCAGAGCAACTTCTTTCGAGACATGTCTCCAAAGCCAAAGAAAACAAAAATGAAAATGAACTTTTGGGACTTCACCAAGATCAAAAGCTTCTGCACAGCAAAGGAAATAGTGAAGCAAACAAAGAGGCAACCCAGGGAATGGGAGAAGATACTCACAAATGACAATACAGAGAAAGGGCTGATATCCAGGATCTATAAAAAACTCCTCAAACTCAACACGCACAAAACAGATAATTTTTGTCAAAAAATGGGAAGAAGATATGAACAGACACTTCTCCAATGAAGACACACAAACGGCTATCAGACACATGAAAAAATGTTCATCATCACTAGCCATCAGGGAGATTAGAATCAAAACCACATGGAGACACCATCTTAAACCAATTAGACTAGCCAAACGTAACAAGACAGTAAACCACGTGTGTTTGAGAGGATGTGAGAAAGGGGAACTCTCTTACACTGTTGGTGGGAATGCAAGTTGGTGTAACCACTTTGGAGAACAGTGTGGAGATTCCTTAAGAAATTAAAAATAGAGCTTCCCCATGACCCTGCAATTGCACTACTGGGTGTTTGCCCCAAAGACACAGATGTAGTGAAAAGAAAGCCATCTGTACCCCCATGTTCATAGCAGCAATGGGCACAGTCACCAAAATGTGGAAAGAACCAAGATACCATTCATTGGAAAAATGGATAAGGAGGATGTGGTCCATATATACTACAGAGTATTATGCCTCCATCAGAAAGGATGAATACCCAACTTTTGTATCAACATGGACAGGAAAGGAAGAGATTATGCTGAGTGAAATAAATCAAGTACAGAAAGCCAAGTATCATAGGATTTCACTTATTTGTGGGACATATGGAGGACATTATAAGAAGGAAGGGAAATAGAAGGGGGGCGGGGATCAGAGTGGGAGATGAACCATGAGAGACTGTGAACTCTGAGGAACAAACTGAGAATTTTAGACAGTAGTGGGGTTGGGGAATGGATTGGCCTGGTGATGGGCATTAAGGAGGGCACGTATTCCATGGAGCACTGGGTGTTATATGTAAACAATGACTCTTGGACATTGTATCAAAAAGTAATGACTGAGGAGTCAAGATGGCGGAGAAGTAGCAGGCTGAGACGACATCGGGTAGCAGGAGATCAGCTAAATAGCTTATCTAATCATTGTGAACACCTACAAATCCAACGGGAAATCGAAGAGAAGAGCAACAATTCTAGAAACAGAAAATCAATCACTTTCTGAAAGGTAGGAACTGTGGAGAAGTGAATCCAAAGCGACGGGAAGACGGACCGCGGGGGGAGGGGCCAGTTCCCGGCAAGCAGTGGAGCAATGGAGCACTAAACCAGGACTTTTAAAAGTCTGCTCCACGGAGGGACATCGCACCAGAGGCTAAACCAGGGGGAAGACCACGAGGGGTCAGTGTAACCCCAGGTCTCACAGGGTCACAGAAGGACCGGGGGTGTCAGAGTGTCGCAGAGCTCATAGTTATTAGAGCGGGGAAGCTGGCTACAGCGACAAAGCCGAGGAGTGAGCTCTCAGCTCGGGGTTACCTTGAGCCAGTCATAGGCTGGATGGGCTCAGAGCACAGCCCGAGGCCACGGAGACAGAAGCGACCAGGTGATTTTCTCTAAGAGCGAGCAATTGAGCGCTTTCCTCCAGGCATGACCAGAGGCCAGGGAGGCGGGGCGGTCGGGCACTTTTCTTTGAGGGCACACGGAGGAGCGGGACCCTGAGCTCTCGGCTCCTCCAGGCGGGAGATTGGGAGGCCACCATCTTCATTCCCGTCCTACAGAACTCTACGGAAAGTGCTCAGGGAACAAAAGCTCCTGAAAGCAAACCCAAGCGGATTACTTAGCCCGGCCCCTGGTAAGAGGGGTGCAATTCCACCTGGGGCAAAGACAGGCTGCTCCCCCAGTAAATCAACAAGAAACCCAGCCAAGACCAACTTCACTCACCAAGAACATCGGAATTCTAGAGGAGGAGAAAGCAAATCTTATCTGGACAAAATGACAAGGTGGAAAAACTCACCACAAAAAAAAGAACAAGAGGCAGTACCGAAGGCTGGGGACCTAATCAATACGGACATTGGTAATATCACAGATTTAGAGTTCAGAATGATGAACTCTAGGTTCTAGCCTAAGTTCTAGCCTAGGTTCTTCTCAAGGTTCTAGCCAGGCTCGAAAAAGGCATAGAAGATATTAGAGAAACCCTCTCCGGAGAGATAAAAGCCCTTTCTGGAGAAATAAAAGAACTAAAATCTAACCAAATTGAAAGCAAAAAAGCTATTAATGAGGTGCAATCAAAAATGGAAGCTCTTACTGCTAGGATAAATGAGGCACAAAAAAGAATTAGTGACATAGAAGACCAAATGACAGAGAATAAAGAAGCTGAGCAAAAGAGAGACAAACAAATACTGGACCACGAGGAGAGAATTCGAGACATAAGGGACACCATAAGACGACACAGCATTAGAATAATTGGGATTCCAGAAGAAGAAGAAAGAGAGAGGGGAGCAGAAGGTATATTGGAGTGAATTATTGTAGAGAATTTCCCTAATATGGCAAAGGGAACAAACATCAAAATCCAGGAGATGCTAAGAACGCCCCTCAAAATCAATAAAAATATCAAAAAAAAATATCATCACCTGATAGTAAATTTTACAAGTCTTAGCAACAAAGAGGAAATCCTGAAAGCAGCCCGGGAAAAGAAATCTGTAACATACAAGGGTAAAAACATTAGATTGGCAGCGGACCTATCCACAGAGACCTGGCAGGCCAGAAAGAACTGGCATGATATATTCAGAGCACTAAATGAGAAAAACATGCATCCAAGAATACTATATCCGGCTAGGCTATCATTGAAAATAGAAGGAGAGAAGAACAAACAAATAGAAGGTTCCCAGAACAAACAAAAGCTGAAAGAATTTGCAAACACCAAACCAGCTCTACAGGAAATATTGAAAGGGGTCCTCTAAGCAAAGAGAGACCCTAAAAGGAATAGATCAGAAAGAAACAGAGACAATATACAGAAACAGTCACCTTACAGGCAATACAATGGCAATAAATTCATATCTCTCAATAGTTATCCTGAATGTTAATGGGCTAACTGCCCCAATCAAAAGACACAGGGTATCAGAATGGATAAAAAAACAAAACCCATCAATATACTGCCTACAAGAAACTCATTTTAGACCCGAAGACACCTCCAGATTTAAAGTGAGGGGGTGGAAAAAAATGTACCATGCTAATAGACATCAGAAGAAAGCTGGGGTGGCAATCCTTATATCAGATCAATTAGATTTTAAGCCAAAGACTATAATAAGAGATGAGGAAGGGCACTATATCATACTCAAAGGGTCTGTCCAACAAGAAGACCTAACAATCTTAAATATCTATGCCCCTAACATGAGAGCAGCCAACTATATAAACCAATTAATAACAAAATCAAAGAAATACATCGACAGTAATACAATAATAGTAGGGGACATTAACACTCCCCTCACTGAAATGGACAGATCATCCAAGCGAAAGATCAACAAGGAAATAAAAGCCTTAAATGACACACTGGACCAGATGGACATCACAGATATATTCAGAACATTCCAACCCAAAGCAACAGAATATATATTCTTCTCCAGTGCACATGGAACATTCTCCAGAATAGACAACATCCTGGGTCATAAATCAGGTCTCAACCAGTATCAAAAGATTGGGATCATTCCCTGCATATTTACAGACCACAATGCTCTGAAGGTAGAACTCCATCACAAGAGGAAATTTGGAAAGAACCCAAATACATGGAGACTAAACAGCATCCTTCTAAAAAATGAATGGGCCAACTAGGAAATTAAAGAAGAATTGAAAAAATTCATGGAAACAAATGATAATGAAAACACAACGGTTCAAAATCTGTGGGACACAACAAAGGCAGTCCTGAGAGGAAAATATATAGCGGTACAAGCCTTTCTCAAGAAGCAAGAAAGGTCTCAAATACACAACCTAACCCTACACCTAAAGGAGCTGGAGAAAGAACAACAAAGAAAGCCTAAACCCAGCAGGAGAAATCATAAAGATCAGAGCAGAAATCAATGAAATAGAAACCAAAAAAACAATAGAACAAATCAACAGTAGTAGGAGCT
The DNA here is from genome assembly GCF_963455335.1 of Martes martes. Taxonomy (NCBI): domain Eukaryota; kingdom Metazoa; phylum Chordata; class Mammalia; order Carnivora; family Mustelidae; genus Martes; species Martes martes. Next base: position 40,148,415 of record NC_137889.1, read on the forward strand.
GGTTCTTTAAAAGAATTAATAAGATTGATAAACCCCTGGCCAGACTTATCAAAAAGAAAAGAGAAAAGACGCAAATAAATAAAATTATGAATGAAAGAGGAGAGATCGCAAGCAACACCAAAGAAATACAAACAATTATAAGAAAATACTATGAGCAACTCTACGCCAACAAATTTGACAATCTGGAAGAAATGGATATATTTCTAGGGACATATAAACTACCACAACTGAACCAGGAAGAAATAGAAAACCTGAACAGAACCATAACCAGTAAGGAGATTGAAACAGTCATCAAAAATCTCCAAACAAACCAAAGTCCAGGGCCAGACGGCTTCCCAGGGGAATTCTACCAAACATTTAAAGAAGAATTAATTCCTATTCTCCTGAAACTGTTCCAAAAAATAGAAATGGAAGGAAAACTTCCAAACTCATTTTATGAGGCCAGCATCACCTTGATCCCCGAAGCAGACAAGGATGCCATCAAAAGAGAATTACAGACCAATATCCTTGATGAACACAGATGCGAAAATTCTCACCAAAATACTGGCCAATAGGATCCAACAGTACATTAAAGGGATTATTCAACACGACCAAGTGGGATTTATTCCAGGGCTGCAAGGTTGGTTCAACATCCGCAAATCCATCAATGTGATACAATACATTAATAAAAGAAAGAATAAGAACCATATGATACTCTCAATAGATGCTGAAAAAGCATTTGACAAAGTGCAGCATCCCTTCCTGATTAAAACTCTCCAAAGTATAGGGATAGAGGGCACATACCTCAATATTATCAAAGCCATCTATGAAAAACCCACTGCAAATATCATTCTCAATGGAGAAAAACTGAAAGCTTTTCCACTAAGGTCAGGAACACAGCAAGGATGTCCGTTATCACCACTGCTGTTCAACATAGTACTAGAAGTCCTAGCCTCAGCAATCAGACAACAAAAAGAAATTAAAGGCATCCAAATTGGCAAAGAAGAAGTCAAACTATCACCCTTTGCCAATGATATGATACTATATGTGGAAAACCCAAAAGACTCCACTCCAAATCTGCTAGAACTTGTAGAGGAATTCAGTAAAGTGTCAAGATATAAAATCGATGCAAAGAAATCAGTTGCATTTCTTTACACTAACAACAGGACAGTAGAAAGAGAAATTGAGGAGTCAGTCCCATTTACAATTGCACCCAAAACCATAAGATACCTAGGAATAAACCTAACCAAAGAGGCAAAGAATCTATACTCAGAAAACTATAAAGTACTCATGAAAGAAACTGAGGAAGACACAAAGAAATGGAAAAATGTTCCATGCTCATTGATTGGAAGAACAAATATGGTGAAAATATCTATTCTACCTAAAGCAATCTACACATTTAATGCAATCCCTATCAAAATCACATCCATTTTTTTCAAAGAAATAGAACCAATAATCCTAAAATTTGTATGGAACCAGAAAAGGCCTCGAAGAACCAAAGGAATATTGAAAAAGAAAGCCAAAGTTGGTGACATCACAATTCCAGACTTCAAGCTCTATTACAAAGGTGTCATCATCAAGACAGTATGGTACTGGCACAAAAACAGACATATAGATCAATGGAACAGAATAGAGAGCCCAGAAATAGACCCTCAACTCTATGGTCAACTAATCTTCAACAAAGCAGGAAAGAATATCCAATGGGAAAAAGACAGCCTCTTCAACAAATGGTGCTGGGAAAATCGGACAGCCACATGCAGAAAAATGAAATTGGACAATTTCCTTACACCACACACGAAAATAGACTCAAAATGGATGAAGGACCTCAATGTGAGAAAGGAATCTATCAAAATCCTTGAGGAGAATGCAGGCAGCAACCTGTTTGATCTCAACCGCAGCAACTTCTTCCTAGGACCATCGCCAAAGGCAACAGAAGCAAGGGCAAAAATGAACTATTGGGATTGCATCAAGATCAAAAGCTTTTGCACAGCAAAGGAAACAGTTAACAAAACCAAAAGACAACTGACAGAATGGGGGAAGATATTTGCAAACGACATATCAGATAAAGGGCTAGTATCCAAAATCTATAAAGAGCTTATCAAACTCAATACCCAAAGAACAAATAATCCAGTCAAGAAATGGGCAGAGGACACGAACAGACATTTCTGCAAAGAAGACATCCAGATGGCCAACAGACACATGAAAAAATGCTCCACATCACTCAGCATCAGGGAAATACAAATCAAAACCACAATGAGATACCACCTCACACCAGTCAGAATGGCTAAAATTAACAAGTCAAGAAATGACAGATGCTGGCGAGGATGTGGAGAGAGGGGAACACTCCTACACTGCTGGTAGGAATGCAAGCTGGTGCAACCACTCTGGAAAACAGTTTGGAGGTTCCTCAAAAAACTGAAATTAGAGCTACCCTATGACCCAGCAATTGCACTACTGGGTATATATCCTAAAGATACAAACGTGGTGCTCTGAAGGGGCACTTGCACCCGAATGTTTATAGCAGCAATGTCCACAATAGCCAAACTGTGGAAAGAACCTAGATGTCCATCAAAAGATGAATGGATAAAGAAGATGTGGTATATATACACAATGGAATACTGTGCAGCCATGAAAAGACATGAAATCTTGCCATTTGTAATGACGTGGATGGAACTAGAGGGTATCATGCTTAGCGAAATAAGTCAATCAGAGAAAGACAACTATCATATGATCTCTTTGATATGAGGAAGTGGAGATGCAATGCGGGGGGGTTGGGGGGAGGTAGGAAAAGAAAAAATGAAAAGATGGGATTGGGAGGGAGACAAACCATAAAAGACTCAATCTCAAGAAACAGACTGAGGGTTGCTGGGGGGAGGGGGGACGGGAGAGTGTGGTGGGGATATGGACATTGGGGAGGATATGTGCTATGATGAGTGCTGTGAAATGTGTAAACCTGGTGATTCACAGACCTGTACCCCTGGGAATAAAAATACATTATGTGTTTATTAAAATAAATTAATTAATTTTTAAAAAAAGTAATGACGTACTGTCTGGTGACTAACATAACATCAAACAAACAAAGAAACAAACCAACTGTAGCAATCCTAATGGATATATGGTGGCCTTGCAATAAACTCTGAGCTAGCAGGCTATTTTCAGAAAGCTCATTCAGCTAATAGTAGCTGATTGGCCTGGTTCCACCACTTCCATCAAAACATTCTTAGATCAGATTTTGTGATAGCACCCATTTTTTTTTTTTTTGCTTTGATTAAGCCTAAAGTCCTCTACTTGGCTTTGCAATCATGACCAGCCTGATCCTTGTAGCTCTGAAACAACTAATTTGTCAGTCTCTGATATGATTCTCTTACTTTCTCTTAGGTAACAATTTCTGAGAAATACATCTCATCTCTCCTCATTGGTAGAAGGCAGAGAAGAGTGCACATGATAATGACAAGGGTTACTAGTGCCCAATAATCACTGGGTGGGATGGGGGTGGGCAGTGTTTGTCTTCACACAAAAATGCCTATTGTTCCCTTTCAAAACATCTACCCTGGGAGACCAACTCTGCATTAAGGAAGGACCTCAACTCTGTCCAACCTGCCCTCTCTCAGATTGTGACTAACCTTCCACATGCTATGCTTACCCTTAATTATATATGTGGCCCATCAGTTCTTTTTTTATTTTTTAAATTAAATTAAATTAAATTTTATCATTATGTTCAGTTAGCCAACATTCATATTACTAGTTTTTGATGTAGTGCTCATTGATTTATTTGTTGCATATAACACCCAGCACTCATCACAATACATGCCCTCTTTAACACCCATCACCTGGTTACTCCTCCCTCAACTCCCTTCCCTACTTTAGCCCTCAGCTTGTTTCCCAGAGTCCAGAGTCTCTCATGGATTGTCTCCCTCTCTGATCTCCTCCCATTCAATCTTCCCTCCCTTCCCCTATTGTCCTCTTCACTAGTCCATATTTTCCACATATAAGTGAAACCATACGGTAATTGTCTTTCTCTGATTGATTTATTTCACTTAGGATAATCCCCTCCAGTTTCATCCATGTCAATGTAAACGGTAGATATTCATCCTTTCTGATGGCTGAGTAATATTGCATTGTGTATATCGGCAACATCTTCTTTATCCATCCATCTGTGGAAGGACCTTGGCTCCTTCCACATTTTGGCTATTGTGGACATTGCTGCCTTGAACATTGGGGTGCATGTGCCTCTTCTTTTCACTACATTTGTATCTTTGGGGTAAATATCTTGTAGTGAAATTGCTGGGTCATAGGTTAGCTCTATTTTTAACTCCCGAGGAACATTCATGCTATTTTCCAGAGTGGCTGTACCAGCTTGCATTCCCACCAACAGTGTAAGAGGATTCCCCTTTCTCCATATCCTTGCCAACATCTGTTCTTTCCTGTTTTGTTAATTTTAGCCATTTTAACTGGTGTGAGGTGGTATCTCATTGTGGTTTTGATTTGTATTTCCTGGCAACAAGTGATGTGGAGCATTTTTTCATAAGTCTGTTGACCATTTTTATGTCTACTTTGGAGAAGTGTTTGTTCATGTCTTCTGCCCATTTCTTGACTGGATTATTTCTTTTTTGGGTGTTGAGTTTGATAAGTTCTTTGTATATCTTGAATAGCCCTTTATCCTATATGTCATTCCCATTCTATAGGATGACTTTTAGTTTTGTTGACTGTTGCTGTACAGAAGCTTTTTATCTTGATGAAGTCCCAATAGTTCATTTTTCCTTTTGTTTCCCTGGCATTTGGAGACATGCCTTGTGAGAAGTTGCTGTGGCCGAGGTCAAAGATATTGCTGCCTGTGTTCTCCTTTAGGATATTGGTTGGATTCCTGTCTCACAATGAGGTCTTTCAACCACTTAGAATTTATCTTTGTGTATTGTGTAAGGGAGTGGTCCAATTCCATTCTTCTGCATGTGGCTGTCTAATTTTTCCAACACCATTTTTTTGGTGTGTTTTTTTAAAATTTGATTTTTTCATTGTTTATGCCCCACACCAATACCATTTGTTGAAGAGACTGTTTTTTATCTATTGGATATTCTTTCCTGCTTTATCAAAGATTAGCGATCATAGATTGAGTGCCCATTTCTGGGATCTCTGTTCTGTTCCATTGATCTATGTGTCTGTTTTTGTTCCAATACCATACTGTCTTGATAACTACGGCTTTGTAATATAGCTTGAAGTCAGTCATTGTGATGCCCACAGCTTTGGTTTTCTTTTTCAACATTCCCCTGGCAACTTTGAGTCTTTTTCAGTTCCATAAAAATTTTAGGATTATTTGTTCCAGGTCTTTGAAAAATGTTGGTGGTATTTTGATTGGGATGGCATTGAAAGTGTAGATGACTCTGGGCAACATAGACATTTTCACAATGTTTATTCTTCTGATCCATGAGTATGGAATATTTTCCCATCTCTTTCTGTCTTCCTCAATTTCTTTCATGACTGTTCTGTAGTTCCTAGAGTATAGATCCTTTACCTCTTTGGTTAGATTTATTCCTTTTTTTTGTACAATTTTTTTTTGTTTTTGCACAATTGTAAATGGAATCAATTCTCTAATTTCCCCTTCTACAATTTCATTGTTAGTCTATAAGAAAGCAATTGATTTCTGTGCTTTGAGTTTGTATCCTGCCACATTACTGCATTGCTGTATGAGTCCTAGCAATTTAGGGGTGGAGTCTTTTGGGTTTTCCACATGAAGTTTCATGTCGTCTGCAAAGAGAAAGAGTTTGACTTGTTCTTTGTCAATTCGAATACCTCTTATTTCTTTTTGTTGTCTGATTGCTGTTGCTAGGACTTTTAGTACTATGTTGAACAATAGTGGTGAGAATTGGCCTCCTTGTCGTGTTCCTAATCTTAAGAGAAAGGCTCTCAGCTTTTCCCCATTAAGAATGATATTCCCTGTGGGTTTTTCATTGATGGATTTTGGAAAATTGAGGAATGTTCCCTCTATCTGTATACTCTGAAGAGTTTTAATCAGGAAAGGATGCTGTGTCAAATGCTTTCTCTCCATCAATTGAGAGGACCATGTAGTTCTCCTCTCTTCTCTTATTGATTTCTTCTATCACTTTGATGATTTGCAAATGTTGAACCTCCCTTACATCCCAGGGATAAATCCCACCTGGTCATGGTGGATAATCTTTTTAATGTACTGTTGGATCCTATTGGCTAGGATCTTGTTGAGAATCTTGGCATCCATATTCATCAGGGATATTTGTCTGAATTTCTCCTTTTTGATGGGATTTTTTCCTGGTTTGGGGATCAAGGTGATGCTGGCGTCATAGAAAGAGTCTGGAAAATTTGGAACAGCTTTAGGAGAATAGGTAGTATATTTTCTTTGAAAGTTTGGTAGAATTCCCCAGGGAATCCATCAGGTCCTGGACTCTTGTTTTTAAGGAGGTTTTTGATCACTGCTTCAATCTTTTTATTAGGGATTGGTCTATTCAGCTTGTCAGTTTCTTCCTGTTTCAGTCTTGGAAGTTTATAGGCTTCCAGGAATGCATCCATTTCTTCTAGGTTTTTTAAGGTATTGGCATATAGCTGTTGATAATACTTTCTGATGATTATTTCTATTTCCTTGATGTTAGTCGTGATCTTTCCCCTTTCATTCATAATTTTATTAATTGGTGTCCTTTCTCTTTTGGATTAGTCTGGCCAGTGGTTTATCAATCTTATTAGTTCTTTCAATGAATCAGCTTCCAGTTTTGTTACATCAATGAAATTACTCTATTTCTAGCTTTTAATTCATTGATTTCTGCTCTTATTGTAATTATTTCCCTTCTTGTGCATGGGGTAGGCTTAATTTATTGTTGATTCTCCAGTTCTTTAAGGTATAGAGTTTGTGTTCAGGATTTTTATATTTTTTTGAGTGAGCCTTGGATCATTATGTATTTCCCCCATTTAGAACCACGTTTGCCATAACCCATAGCTTTTGGACTGATGTGTCTTTGTTCTCACTGGTTTCCATAAATTGTTTAAGTTCTTTGATTTTCTGGTTGATGCAACATTCTTTAGCAAGTTGGTCCTTAGCTTCCAAGTATTTGAATTCCTTCCAAACTTTTTCTTGTGCTTGAGCTCCAGTTTCAAAGCATTGTGGTCTAGAAGTATGCAGGGAATAATCTCAATCTTTTGGTATCAGTTGAACCCTGATTTGTGACCCAGTATGTGATATGTTCTGAAGAATGTTCCATATGTGTTTGAGAAGAATGAGTACTCTGTTGTTATCAGGTGGAACGTTCTGTATTTATCTATGAGTCCATGTGGTCTAGTGTGTCATTTAAAGCTCTTGTTTCTTTGTTGATTTTCTGCTTTGATGTTCTGTCTGCTGCTGAGAGTAGAGTGTTAAGGCCTCCAACAATTCTCATATTATAATCCATATGTCTCTTTATTTTGATTAATAGTTGGCTTATGTAGTTGGTTGCTCCCATGTTGGGGGCATAGATATGTACAATTGTTAGATCTTCTTGTTAGATAGACCCTTTAAGAATGATGTAGTGTTAATAGCCAAACTATGGAAATAACCTAGATGTCCATCAACAGATGAATGGATAAAGATGATGTGGTATATATATAGAATGAAATGCTATGCAGCCATTAAAAGAAATGAAATCTTGCCATTTGCAATGACGTGGATGGAACTAGAGAGTATTACGCTGGGTGAAATAAGACAATCAGTGAATGAAAATTATCATATGATCTCCCTGATATGAGGAATTTGAGATACAGGGTGGGGGGGTTGGGGGTTAGGGAAAGAAAAAATGAAATGGGAGGGAGACAAAACATAGGAGACTTTTTATCTCACAAAAGAAACTGAGGGCTGCTGGGGGAGGTGGGGTATGGAGAGGGTTCTTGGGTTATGGACATTGGGGAGAGTATGTGATATGGTGAGGACTGTGAAATGTGTAAGCCTGATGATTCACAGATCTGTGCCACTGGGGCAAATAACACATATGTTAATAAAAATTAATAATAAAAAAAAGAATCATGTAGTGTTTGGGTGCCTGGGTGGCTCAGTCAGTTAAACAGCCTCCTTTGGCTCAGGTCATGATCCCAGGATCCTGGGATTGAGCCCTGCATTGGGCTCCCTGCTCAGCAGAAAACCTGCTTCTCCCTCTCCCTCTGCCTGCTGCTCTGCCTACTTCTGCTCTCTATCTCTCTTTCACATAAATAAATAATAAAATCTCTTAAAAAAATGATGTAGTGTCTTTCTTTATTTCTGAACACAGTCTTTAGCCTAAAATCTAATTTGTCTAATACAAGAATTGTTATCCCAGCTTTCTTTTGAGGTTCATTGGCATGCAAGATAGTTCTCCATCCCTCCACATTCATTCTGGATTTATCTTTCCATTCAAAATGATTCTCTTACAGAAAGTATATGGATGGATCCTGTCTTTTTATCCAATCTGCAGCCATGTGCTGTTTTATGGGAGCATTTAGGCCATTCCCATTGAGAGTGACTATTAACAGATAAGATTTTATTGTCATCATTTTGTCTGTGAGGTCCTTGTTTCTATGGTTTGTCTCTCTATATGTCTGTTCTGTGTCAATCTTGGTGTCTTTCTTTCTTTCTTTCTTTTTTTTTTTTTAATAGAACCCCCTTAATATTTCTTGCAGGGCCGACTTAGTGGTCATATATTCTTTCAGTGTTTGTTGGTCCTGGAAGCTTCTTATCACTCTATCCATTCTGATTGACAGCCTTGTCAGATAAAGAATGCTTGGCTGCATATTATTCTCATTTAGTACCCTGTATATGTCTTGCCAGCCCTTTATGGCTTGCCAGTTCTCTGTGGACAGGTCTGATGTCATTCTGATGTTCCTTCTTCTGTACATAAGGAATCTCTTCCCCCCAAGTACCCCTAAAATGATTTCCTTGGTTCTAAGATTTACACGTTTTAGTATTACATGTCTGGATTTTGGTCTGCCCTCATGATCTTGGGGGGTGCTACTCTCCCTCTAGGGCATGATTGTTTGTTTCATTCTGCAGATTAAGGAAGTTCTCAGCTAAAAGTTGGTCAAATATATCTTCTAGTCTTCTCTCTCTCCACCCCCTCAGGGATCACAGTAAGTCTGACATTTGAATGGTTCATGGTGTCATTTATGTCTCTAATTCTGTTTTCTTGGATTTTAAGCTGTTTGTTCTAGGCCTCCTCCTGATCCTTCTTTCTGTCAGTTTGTCTTCAAGATCACTAATTTGTTCTTCTGCCTCATTTATCCAATTAGAGTATTTAGATTAGATAGTATCTCATTGATAGATTTTTACTTTCTGCTAAATCCACTCTCACTTTTGCCCTTAGGAAACCTATGTTGCCATTAACAGTTTTATCCAGCCTATTGTCTTCTTAACTGCTACCCTGAAGTCTATTTCTGACATCTTGCTTAGATCCGTATCAATTAGATCTTCTGGAGAGGCCATTTTCTGTCTTTTCTTTGTTGGGGGTTCCTCCTCCTAGTCATTCTGTTGAATTTTGGTTGAGGGGAGGTATAACTGAAAATATCAATCACTGTCCAAGCAAGATGCACCCTGGGAAGTTTCAGAGCAATCACAAGTCACCACCAAAAAGAAAAAAAAAGAGAGAGAAAAAAAAAAAAACAACAACCCCAGTATGCCCGGGTGGCTCATTTGGTTAAGCAACTGCCTTCATCTTAGGTCATGATCCCAGGGTCCTGGGATCAAGTCCCGTTTCGGGCTCCTTGCTCAGCAGGGAGCCTGCTTCTCTCTCTCCCTCTGCCTGCTACTCCATCTGCTTGTGCTCTCTCTCTCTCTCTCTGTCAAATAAATAAATAATGTTTTTTTAAAAAAGGAAAAGGAAACCCAGCCAAAATGAACCCCAAGAGTAATATTTATAAAGTACAAAAGAAAAACAAACAAAAAGACTGACAATATATACATAAATTTGGGGGTGATTGGAAGGTGGTTATAATCCTTCAATTTGGGTGAGAAAGGGTATTTCAGTTCTTCTTCAGTATATTTTGTTATCTCTGTTAGAGTACTCAACTTCCCAGAGATACAGGGAGATTAAAACTGGTATATATCTAAAGGCAGTATTGAATAGGGCAAAAAAGGACAACATTGGGGCTTATATCTACATATATAAGAACAACGAAAAAGTTTATAAAAGTATGTGAAAAATTCAAGTTAAAAAGTTACTATGGTGGGGCACCTGGGTGGCTCAGTCATTAAACATCTGCTTTCGGCTCAGGTCATGATCCTGGGGGTCCTGGGATCGAGTCCCACATTGGGCTCCCTGCTTGGCAGGGAGCCTGCTTCTCCCACTCCTACCCCCCCTGCTTGTGTTCTGTCTCTCTCTCTGTCAAATAAATAAATACAATCTTAAAAAAAGTTACTTGGCATATGTTATATTAAACATCTAGTTGAAATGATAAGCAGGTAAAACAACAATAACAAAGAAAAAGAGTCATGAGAAAGAACTTTAAAAAGATGAACAAAAGTTGTATCTCAGAAATATACAGGCTATGAGGCAATACCAGGGGCTTAATATATCATTTTTCCCTGGTGTTGGGGTTTTACAGTTTTATGGGGACCCTGTGGTGGTTGTAGTCTTGTTCTTTCAGCTTGTCTTCTGGGGAAGGAGCATGCCACATTGATTTTCAGTCAGTCTTGCTTGGGCGGAGTTACTCTGCCCCCTATCAAGGGGCTGGGCTCCTTGGAAACCAGTTTTTAGGTTTTTTGTTCTCTGGCAGCTCTTTGCAGGGTCAAAGCAAAATAACCTTTGCTTTGGAAGTTCAGAGGTCCTTTTTGGAGGGTCAGAGCAAAGTAAACTGTCTGCAGGGAGACTCAGAGATAAGCCATAGTCTGCTCTTCTCTGAATCATCCAGAACACACAGAATCCCCCTTTCAAGCGCCATTGAATACCACAGCTTCCCACAGGCGGTGTACACCTCTAGTGACCCTCTCAGTGGTTGGTCAAGGCCCCCGCTTGTCTCTGTACCCATCTGCCACCAAAACCATGAGTCATACCAGTCCTGGTGAGCCTGTCCTCAGTGCCTGCTGTTCCTGGGGCCATGGGCTCCAGACCAAGGTGGGTCCTCTCAGCTGCAGCTGCAGAGACAGAGGTGGCAGTGGTGGCTGTGGTGGCTGCAGCTGGCAGCCCCAGGGACTGCTGACTCAAGTCTTTCCTGGGTCCTCTCAGGCGTGCACAGCAGGCGATTATGGCTGGTCCATAGTTCTGCACCTGGGGCTGTCCAGTCCCAGTGATTGTTCCTTAAGCCCCTTTGTTCAGTTTGAGCATTGTTATCAGTCCCTTCCCATCTCACAACCACTGGTCTCCAAGCTATTGCTGGTCTCCAAACACAGGGTGTATTTGAACTGGGGTATTACTTTCCAGTGGCTAGCTTCTGGTGGCTCCCTGCCCCTTCTGTTTTTCATCCGATATCTGTCTGTGCAAACCCAACTCTTTCTTTTGTTCCTCTCGACTGATGATTTTCTGCTCCCATAGAGATCCAAACATGTATAACCTTACATCTCAGGCTGATTTCATGGGTGTTCAGAGTGGCTTGGTAGATTTCTAGCTAAATTCAGGGGACTGGTTGAAATGGAGTACCCCCCTCCTCTGCCATCTTGGTAGAACCCCAACCAGTGGGCCTTAAAGCCTGGAGTTTTAAAGGTCAGCAGGCTTGACTGGGATAGAGCCTTGAAAGCACTGCTCTGAGTAGATAGCATGGCAACATTGATTGAAGAATGCCTGGAACACATAGAGGGGAAATTATTCCCTCTTTTTGGAGCACATCCCTGAGTAGTAGCAGTCACGGAAACATCTTTCCAGGTACAAAGGAGCTAGCTTTGTCCCAGGTGGTGGTGGGGATACTTTGAATGGATGATGAGGAATAAGGAATGCACATATTGTGGTGAGCACCAGGTGTTGTATGGAAGTGTTGAATCATTAAATTGTATACCTGAAACTAATATTACACTGTACATCAACTGTAATTTATTTTTTTTATTCTTAGAAGATTTTATTTATTTTTGTGAGAGAGATAGAGAGAAAGAGAGAGCACGAGTGGGAGGAGGGGCAGAAGGAAAGGGAGAAACAGACTCCCTGCTGAACAGGGAGCCCAATGTGCGACTTGATCCCAGAACCCTGGGATCATGACCTGAGCCAAAGGCAGATGCTTACCTGACAGAGCTGCCCAGGCACCCAACTAACTCTAATTTAAATTAAAAAAAAATTTTAAGACATAAAGACAGTCATTTAAGTTCATAAAATTTTCAGATGAAATCAGAAAAAGTAACTATTGCTCAGACAGATATCCAATTCATACATTTTATTTACATTAGTCAATGTGAGCAAAATAGGCATTCTGGTATCTCTGCAGCCACTGCCCAAGTATGTTCTCTTTTACAAGCCCTTTTATGTTGAAAGTTTCTAAATCTTTGCTAGGTTTGCTACCCAGAGTAGTTTGGTAAGACATACCCTTTTGAAAATGCTTAAATGCTTAAGACAAGGCATTTACTTTACTTTACAATGTTGTTTTTATGGAAGGAAATTCATCCCTTCAGATTTTAAAGAGTTTTCTTTAAGACAATGGCAAATATATATATATATATATATATATATATATATATATATATATATATATATATAGAGAGAGAGAGAGAGAGAGAGAGAGAGAAAGAGAGAATATATTTAACCTTTAAAAATATCTTACAGAATTTCACACCAAGGGCTTTTTAAACATTTAACCTATCAGAGGATTTGCAAGTTTTATCAAGAATGAGAAAATCAGTGGTTGGAAAATTCAGGTCAGATCAGCCTGCAGGCATTTTAGTTTGGGCTACACAAAACCTCCCAATTTTATTTATTTATTTTATTATGTTATATACAGTACATCATTAGTTTTTGGTGTGGTTTTCCATGATTCATTGTTTGTGTATAACACCCAGTGCTTCAAGCAATCTGTGCCCTCCTTAATACTCATACCAGGCTCACTCATCCTTCCACACCCCTTCCCTTCTAAAACCCTCAGTTTGCTTGCTGGAGTCCATAGTCTCTCATGGTTCATCTCTCACTCTGATTTCCCCCTTCATTTTTCCCTTCCTTCTCCTAATGTCCTCCATGATATGCCTCGTGCTCCACAAGTAAGTGAAACCATATGATAATTGACTTTCTCTGCTTGACTTATTTCACTTAGCACAATCCCCTCCAGTCCCATCCATGTTGATGCAAAAGTTGGGTATTCATCCTTTCTGATGGCTGAGTAATATCCCATTGTGTAAATGGACCATATCGTCTTTATCCATTCATCTGTTGAAGGACATCCTGGCTCTTTTTACAGTTTGGCTATTGTGGACATTGTTGCTATGAACATTGGGGTGCATATGGCCCTTCTTTTCACAATACCTGTATCTTTAAACCCTCAATTAAAAAAAATTATATTTAAGATACTGAATTTGTCGAAGATTATTTGACCGTAAAGTTGAAGGTCCATATCTGAGCTCTCTACTCTCTTCCACTGGTCTGTATGTCTGTTTTTGTGCCAGTACCATGCTGTCTTGGTGATCACAGCTTTGTAGTAAAGCTTGAAATCAGGCAATGTGATATTCCCAGTTTTGTTTTTCTTTTTCAACATTTCCTTAGCAATTTGGGTCTCTTCCAATTCCATACAAATTTTAGGATTGTTTGCTCGAGCTCTTAGAAAAGTGCCAGTGAATTTTTGATCGGAATATTAGCCACAGGTGTTTTGAAGGGGAAGGGGAGATAACGGGAAAATGAGGCAGACAGATTTCCACCCTGAGCGGGCCGGGCATCCCTAGCTGCTTGGCTTTAAGGATGTATATCGTCTTCTTCCCCAGAGGCCTGTTGTCAGTGTATGTTTTTCTTAAGGCTATATCTAAACATGCTTGGTAACTAATATAATTTCTCATGGGTTATATTTTAAGTAATACATTGTTCTGAGGGACAGTTACATTTTTTCCCTTTTTGTTTGTGTAGAAGTAAGAAAGTTGATTTTGCAACTTTTTGATTTATTAGTTGTTGGAGGGATTTTTGCACACATTTGAGGAAGAAGATTATAGTAATAAAAAGAATCATTATTCTATCTATAATGCCAAGACCAGTTTGTTTGATTTAAGTAAAAGGGTTCAAATTAGACAGAATATTGTTAATTTTTTGTGCAAAACTCACTCCTGGAACTGATTATAATGATGAGTGAGTAATGCCTTGAATAGTATCTTGAAGTCATTTAATATCTAAAGTTAGATTATCATCAAAATGATTGGTAATATGACGGCGAATTTTGCTCCAAGATATTTTTGATTTTTTATAGTCATGGGGAGTAACACAGAAGGAAAAAACATTCCAGTTACATAAAATGTGAAGCCTAAGCTTTATATTTTGAAGATTATCTCCTATATATATTACGGCTGTTTTTAAATTAGAGATTTTTTAATTTAATTTTTGATTTATGATTGTGGATTTTAAGTTTTGGTAGCATTTTTGTGACACTTTGTGCAAATTGTGTAGTTTTTACAGTTTGTTGCAAGGCTATTCCTTCAGTGGTAGCTATAGTAGTGATGGCTATAATTCCTAAAATAGTTGTTATAAGCAACCCAAGAAATCTTTTCGTTTTATGGACCCAGTCCTTTAAAACTGTTAAAAGTACATGTATATTTTGAGAGCTTTTTAAAACACGGTGGTGTTTCACCTGTAACCAGATGCCTATATATAAATATTATTTTAGTTATGAGAATGATAGAATTGTCTGTATAAACATTTTCATCCATGCAGGTGAACACAGGTGAACATTTTACATCTGGGACAGTTTAGTTTTCTCATGTTATGATCAAAGTCATTTATTTAATAACAAAAATATAGGGATTTTTAACACATGCTCTTACCCATTCTTTTTTCATTAAGAAAAAGGAGAATGCATAGTTATTAGACTGATAAATGTAAGAGCCGTTTTAAACTCTTATGTGATTTAAAGTGGTTGTGACCTTTTATAAATTCTCTTGTCTTTTATGATAATTAATAAAAGGGGATGGTGCCTAAAGTCTTTGTCCATATCAGGCCAGAGGTGCATCTCCTGAGGGTAAGGTTTGTGGTAAAATGAGATCATCAAAAACTTGTCATTTTAAATTTTGATGAGAGGAGCAGGGTCTCCCAGTGTAATTGGTGACTGCCATCCCCTTAGGGGACCAGTCCCATACGATTCTGTGGGAATTATTAATAACAATACTGGGGTGAGAAGCTTGACAATTCTCCATAAAGGGCGAATTTCCTTATTAGACCACATTTGTGTCAGTTTGCATTCGGGAATAGGGGATGCTCCTGTGCTATAGCTAGGATCCTGATATTTATTGGCTAGGAATTCTTTAGTGGAGAGTAAATGTAACTGAACTTCAGTTAGATAATTCTTAGTAGGAAAATCCACCAACAATTTTTGATCATTAGGGAAAAGACAACTGGAATGATTGCTGATACATATTGGTTTATTTTGATATCCTAAGGGAAGATTAATATTTGTGTCCTCCACTTGGGGCAATAGTGGCAATTTAGGATTTACAATTTCAGGTACCCATTTTAAGGCATTTAAATAAATTGGTATTATATCTTTTTTCCACTTTACTGGACGGAGCAAGGGAGGATTGGGTATATAAGCCCAATAAGTAAAGTTATCTATTTGCGTATAACATCCAGGAAGACTTACAGCTACTGTGATGAGTGCCATTATAGTTACATCAGATGTAGAAACAGTTGTAGTTTTGATATGTTGTAAAACATACACTGTATATAAAGAATCAGATAACAGATTAAATGCAGGAGAAACATTTTGAAACAATGTAATAACTGCCATTAATTTTGATTTCTGTGCTGAGACCGGGAGTAGATATGATTTTTGAGGTAAGACCATAGCAACATGTTTGTTTGTTTGTTTTAACAATTTTTGACCCTTACATTTTTATAAGGTTGTTGAAGGTGGAAGGTCTTATCTTCTGTAACTTTTTTTTGCTGAATAGAGGTGTAGATTGTTCCTGGATATTTTATTTTTTAAATTAAACAGTGCATTTTTATAGAATGGCAGAGCCAATTGTGGCAGTGGCCATTTATACCTTTTGTTCTGTTATTGGAGGAGGAGGAGGAGATTCCTCCTTTATATATATATTTTTTGATGACCTTAGTAATTTTTTTTCCTTCTGGATGGCATGTTTCCTTCTGGATGGCATGTTCCTCTTTTAGTTTCTCCTGATTATTCATTATCACTCTCTGAATTAGGAGTTTGTAAAGGCTCCAAAATGGAGCGAATGAGGGTCCAAGTAGACCATATAGTATTTGGAATTGGTTTTCCTTTAGCATGTAAAAGTTTTAACTCATGACCTACTTTTCCCCATGTTTGTAAGTCTAAAGTGCCTAACATAGGGAAACAGAAGCAATGTTTTTTAATTACTTTTAAAAGCTCCACAAGTTGGTCCTTGCTGACTTTTGCTTCTCTGGCCTTTAGGAGCTGTCTTAGTAAGCATACATAAGAGCGTTAATTGTTTGTGCTTTTTAGATTACCCATAACCTGTGATAAGTACCCACAATTTACCAGCGGGACAAAGGCATGGCCATGCGAAAACTCACGTTGGGGCTTCTCCTGTTTTGTTTCTTGTCCCTGTTTGGGCACCGCTTTTCGCTTCCTGATGGTGCACAGGAGAAGAATGAGGCACAAGCAAGTCAGCTGCAAAAGAAAGGGTGCAGGGGACAACAGTAGAAAAGGCTGTTGCCCTGAACAACTTTTTAGTCCTGTTTTTATTAGATATAGATAGTAATTAACAAAGGAGCCAAAGAAGGCTACACATTAATCATATTCCTTGTAGATAAACAAGAAGGAAGGCAAAATATATCTGGTCAAGTAGTGTAAAGTTTATAGTTGAGCAGCATATTCAAAGGGCTTATTTAATTAGCCACAGGTGTTCTCAGGGGGAAGGGAGATAATGGAAAAATGAAGCAGGTGGTGTTCTGCCCTGAGTGGGCTGGGCATCCCCAACTGCTCGGCTTTAAGGACCTATATCGTCCTCTTCCCCAGAGGCCTGTTGCCAGTATATGTTTTTCTTAAGGCTATATCTAAACATGCTTGGTAATTAGTATAATTTCTCATGGGTTATATTTTAAGTAATGCATTGTTCTGAGGGACAGTTATACGGAATGGCATTGAAAGTATAGATTGCTCTAGGCAGTATAGACATTTTAACAATGTTTATTCTTCTGATCCATGAGCATGGAATGGTCTTCCATATTTTTGTGTCTTCTTCAATTTCTTTCATGAGTGTTCTGTAGTTCCTCAAGTACAGATCCTTTACTTCTTTGGTTAGGTTTATTCCCAGGTATCTTATGATTCTTCATGCTATAGTAAATGGAATCCATTCTCTAATTTCCCTTTCTGTATTTTCATTGTTGGTGTATAAGAAAGCAAACTGATTTCGGTACATTGATTTTGTATGCTGCCACATTACTGAATTCCTGTATGAGTTCTAGTAGTTTGGGGGTGGAGTCCTTTGGGTTTTCCATAAAAAGTATCATGTCATCTGTGAAGAGAGAAAGTTTGACTTCTTCATTGCCTATTTGAATACCTTTTATTTCTCTTTGTTGTCTGATTGTTGTGGCTAGAACTTCAAACACTATGTTGAACAAGAGTGATGAGAGTGGGCATCCTTGTCGTGTTCCTGATCTCAAAGGGAAGGCAGTCAGTTTTTCCCCATTGAGGATGATATGATATTCATTGTGGGTTTTTCATAGATAGATATTATGAAGTTGAGGAATGTTCCCTCTATCCCTATACTTTGAAGCGTTTTAATCAAAACAGATGCTGTATCTTGTCAAATGCTTTCTTTGGGCTGATGCTGAAAAATGGGAAGATCGGCCACACAGGGCCAGTTTCTGCAATCCACACTACTTTCCAGAGCCAAGATGTCTTTCAACAGATGAATGGATAAAGAAGATATGATCCATGTCTACAATGGAACATTACGCCTCCATCAGAAAGGATGAATACCCAACTTTTGTATCAACATGGACGGAACTGGAGGAGATTATGCTGAGTGAAATAAGTCAAGCAGAGAAAGTCAATTATCATATGGTTTCACTTACTTGTGGAGCATAAGGAATAACATGGAGGATATTAGGAGAAAGGAAAAGTGAATTGGGGGAAATCAGAGGGGGAGATAAACCATGAGAGGCTGTGGACTCTGAGAAACAAACTGAGGATTTTGGAGGGGTGGGAGGTAGGATGTTAGGTGAGGCTGGTGTTGGTTACTAAGAAGTGCGTGTATTGCATGGAGCACTGGGTGTGGTGCATAAACAATGAATTTTGGAACACTGAAAAAATAAAACAAAAATTTAAAAAATGAAAATAAAGTGAAATGCAATCATAAAAAAAAAGCCAACTGTTGCTATGATAGAAAGTGGTTTTAGCTTGCTTTGCCAGATCTTCTGATATTTTTACTTTTCCTGTTAGAGCTACAGATTTGTATATGAAATCCCCTGATTTTTAAATATTGGCAGTCAATGTAAGCATTTTTAATAAGTAGTATGTGGGTCACAATAAAATGTATCTTTCAGGCAAAAAAGAAAAATCCCCACTACTTTCTTATTTTCTCACTGAGAACACAAAATAAAAATAATAATTTTTATATCAGTGATCTGAAGAAGAAAACACAAGAATTTCTTCTCGTTAGTTATATATGACTAACTCTTTTAAATTGAGAAATGTCAAACTAACAGGAACATACTGAAGCAAAACCTTCCATGCAGTGTGGGTAAGAAAGGAAATGGCAGAAGAGCCTAGTAAGGCTAAGTGTAAAATACTTCATGTAAGAGACATTTCTTTTTTTTTTTTTTTAAAGATTTTATTTATTTATTTGACAGACAGAGATCACAAGTAGGCAGAGAGGCAGGCAGAGAGAGAAGGGAGGAAGCAGGCTCCCCGCTGAGCAGAGAGCCCGATGCGGGGCTCGATCCCAGGACGCCAGGAACACGACCCGAGCCGAAGGCAGCAGCTTTAACCCACTGAGCCACCCAGGCGCCCCATAAGAGACATTTCTTAACTAGAGTTCTAACATGAATGTCTGCGAGGCATACATAGTATTTCAGGAGTGATTCCCACTTCTTTATTGTCTCTAACTGAATAGATCACATTCATGTTGAAGAATACTGATATCATTCTCTCCTGGGAAATTATGGCAACATGTTCTACAGAGCTATAAAAGAGATCTGTGAGTGGCTACAATTCCTAAGTAGAAGTTTAAATAATTCTGGAAAGATAGACCCACATGTGTCTGAAAATATATAATTTGAAATGCAAAAAGTCCAAAATGCAAATTTTAGAGCAAGGATAAATTACATTTCCATGTTTTCTTTATAACTTTGGCACCATTTGGCATAGATGCTTTAATTTAATTTTGTGAATAGGTAATATTTCCATATGATTGAAACACCAAAAATATTTTTAAAAAATGGAGAACTTTTTCCTACTCATCAACATATGTCCCGAATTTCCCTGCCCCCATCATATACAGAGTTTTTTTTTTTTTTTTCTTTTTAGACACCATTATGCATACAGGAGCAGACAGATATATGTTCTCTCTCCTTCTTAAAATTTTAATTCCAGTATAATTAACATCCAGTTTTATATTAGTTTCGGGTGTGCAATATAATGATTCAATGATTTTATACATTACTCAGTTCTCATCATAATAAATGTACTCTTAATCCCTTTTACCTACTTGTAAAAAATGTTTAATTTAAATTCCAGTTAGTTAACTTAAAGTATAATACTATTTTCAGGTGTACAATATAGTGATTCAACACTTCCATACAATATCCAGTGCTCACCACAACATGTGGTTGTGTATACACTACTTAATTCCCATCACCTATTTAACCCATTGCTCCCACCCTCCTCTCTGATAACTATCAGTTTGTTCTCTGTAGTTAAGGGTCAGTTTCTTGGTTCACACCCCCTCTTTTTTTCCCTTTGCTCATTTGATTTGTTTCTTAAATTCCACGTATGAGTGAAATCATACACAACTCCCTCCCGAAACCCTCAGTTTGTTTCCTATAGTTGAGAGTCTTAATCATAGGAAACAAACTTGAAGGGTGCTGAAGGGGAGGGGTGTTGGAGTAACAAAGTGATAGACATGGTGTAATGAGTACTGGGTATCCTATAAGACTGATGAATCACTGACCTTTACCTCTGAAACTAATAATACACTACATGTTAGTCAATTGAATTTAAATTAAAAATTTTCAAAAAAGAGTCTCTAATGAAATCCCTCTTTGTTTTTATTTAAAGATTTTATTTATTTATTTGACAGAGGTCACAAACAGGCAGAGAGGCAGGCGGGGGTGGGGGGAACAGGCTCCCCACTGAGCAGAGAGCCCAATGCAGGACTCAATCCCAGGACCCTGAGACCATGACCTGAGCCAAAGACAGAGGCTTAACCCACTGAGACACCCAGGTGCCCGTCCCTCTTTGTTTTTATCTTATTTCATTCTTCCTTCCCTTCCCCTATGTACATATGTTTTGTTTCTTAAATTCCACCTATGAATGAAATCATATAGTATTTGACTTTTCTGACTAACTTATTTTGCTTAGCATAACACCTGCTAGTTCCATCCACATCACTGTAAATTACAAGATATCATTATTTTTAATGGCTGAGTAATATTGCATTGTGTATATATGCAACTTCTTTATCCATTCAACCGTTGATGGACATCTGGGCTCTTTCCATAATTTGGCTATTGTGGACATTCTGCTAGAAACATTGGGGTGCATGTGCACCTTTGAATCACTATGTTTGTATGCTTTGGATAAATGCCTACTAGTGCAATTGCTGAGTCATATGGTAGTTCTATTTTTAACTTTTTGAGGAAGCTTCATACAGTTTTCCAGAGCAGCTGCATCAGTTTGCATTCCCACCAACAGTTGTAAGAATGTTCCCCTTTCTCTGCATCTTCACCAACACATGTTGTTTCTGAGTTATTCATTTTAGCCATTCCAACTGATATGTGGTATCACGTTGCGGTTTTGATTTGTATTTCCCTAATTCTCTGTGATGTGGAACATTTTTTTATGTGTCTGTTGGCCATGCATTATCTCTTCTTTGGAGAAATGTGTGTTCATGTCTTCTGTCCATTTCTTGACTGGATTATTTTGTTTTTGGGTGTTGAGTTTGATAAGTTCTTTGTAGATCTTGCATACTACCCCTTTAACCTGATATGTAATTTGTGAATATCTTCTTCCATTCCATAGGTTACCTTGTAGTTTTGTTAACTCTTTCCCTTGCTGTCCAAACGTTTTTTTATCTTGATGAAGTCACAATAGTTCATTTTTGTTTTGTTTTGTTTCCCTTACCTTTGGAGACATGTCTTTCAAAAAGTTGCTGTTGACTGAGGTCAAAGATGTTGCTGCCTGTGCTCTCCTCTAGGATTTTGATGGATTTCTGTCTCACATTGAGGTCTTTCATCCCTTAAAAAAATTTTTTTTCTCACCATAGCACATACTCTGTCCAATGTCCATCACCCAACCACTCCACCCCTCCTACCTCCGTCCCCTCCAACAACCCACAGTTTGTTTCCTGAGATTGAGTCTTCTATGGTTTGTCTCCCTCTCTGGTTTCATCTTCTTTCATTTTTTCCCTCCCTTCCTTATGATCCTCTGACTTATTTCTCAAATTCTTCATATTATTGAGATCATATAATAATTATCTTTCTCTAATTGACTTATTTCGCTTAGCATTATGCCCTCTAGTTCCACCCACATCATTGCAAACCTTTCATCCCTTTGAGTTTATCTTTGTGTATGATGTAAGAAAATGGTCCAGTTTCATTCTAGATATGGCTGTCCAATTTTCCCCGCACCATTTATTGAAGAGACTGTCTTTTTTTCCCTTGGACAGTCTTGCCTGCTTTTCCAAGGATTAGTTGACCATAGAGTCAAGGGTCCATTTCTGAGTTATCTATGCTATTCCATCAATTTATGTATCTGCTTTTGTGCCAGTACCATACTGTCTTGGTGATCACAGCTTTAAAATATAGTCTGAAGTCTGGTATTGTGATACCCCAGCTTTGGTTTTCTTTTTCAATATTCCTTTTTCTTTTGGGGGTCTTTTCTTGTTCCATACAAACTTTAGGATTGTCTTTTCCAGCTATGTGAAAAATATCAATGGTATTTTGATAGGAATTGCATTGAAAGTGTAGATTGCTTTGGGAAGCATAGACATTTAAACAATATTTATTCTTTCAATCAATGAGTATAGGATGTTTTCCTATTTCTTTGTATGTTCCTCAAGAAGTGTTCATAAGTGTTCAGTCGTTTTTAGAGTAAAACTCCTTTACCTCAGTGGTTAGGTTTATTCCTAGGTATCTTATGTTTTTTTTACAATTGTAAATGGGATAGATTCCTTAATTTATCTTTATTCAGTCATATTATTCCTGTGTAGAGTTTCAACCAATTTCTGAGTATTGATTTTGTATCCTGACACATTGCTGAACTGCTGTATGAGTTCTAGCAATTTGGGTGTGGAGTCTTTTGGGTTTTGCACATAAAGTATCATGTCATCTGTGAAGAGAGAGTTTGTCTTCTTCTTTGTCAGTTTCAATGTCTTTTATTTCTTTTTGTTGTCTGATTGCCAAGACTAGGACTTCTCATACTACGTTGAACAACAGCAGTAAAAGTGGACATCCCTGTCATATTTCTGACCCTGAGGGAAAAGCCCTCAGTTTTTCCCTGATGAGGATGATATTTGTAGGGTTTTTTTTTTTTTGTATATGGCTTTTATGATATTGTAGGTGTGTTCCTTCTATCCCTACACTGCAGAAAGTTTTAATCAAGAAAGGATACTGTATTTTGTCACATGTCTTTTCTGCATCTATTGAAAGTATCATATGGTCTTGCCCTTTATTTTATGAATATGGTGAATCACATTCGTTGATTTGTGGATGCTGAACCACCCTTGCATCCCAGGATAAATCCCACTTGGTCGTGGTGAATAATCCTTTTAATGTACTGTTGGATCCTGTTGGCTAGTATCTTGGTGAGAATTTTTGCATCCATTTTCATCAGGGATATTGGTCTATAATTCTCACTTTGCTGTGGTCTTTGGTTTAGGGATCAAGGTAATGCTGGCCTCATAGAATGAGTTTGGATGTTTTCCTTCCACTTTTATTTCTTTAAGATTTTATTTATTTATTTGACAGAGGGAGAGCACAAGTAGGGGGAATAGCAGGCAGAGGGAGAGGGAGAAAAAGGTGCCTTTAGGTGTGCAGTTAGGTTTTGTATTTGAGGATTTCTTGTTTCTTGAGCATGGCTTGTATTTATATGTACTTCCCTTTTAGGAGAGCCTTTGCTGCATCCCAGATGTTCTGAACTGTTGTGTTTTCTTTTGTTTCCATTTCTTTTTAAAATTCTTCTTTAATATTCTGGTTGATCCATTCATTCTTTATTAAGTTGCTCTTTAACCTCCATGTATTTGTTTTCCAATTTTTCCCTTGTGATTGAGATCAAGTTTAAAGTTTTGTGGTCTGAAAATATGCAGGGAATAATCCCAGTTTTTTTGTAGTAGTTGAGACATGATTTATGGAGAATATTGCAAACGCACTTAGAAGCATGTGTGTTCTGTTGCTTTAGGATGAAATTCTCCAAATATATTTGTGAAGGTCATCGGTCTGGTGTGTTATTCAAAGCCCTTGTTTCCTTGTTGATCTTCTGTTTAGAGGATCTTTCCATTGCTCTGAGTGGGGTGTTAAAGTCCCCTACTATTTTTGTGTTATTAGCAATGTTTGTTATTAATTGGTTTATTTAATTGGCTGCTCCCACCTTGAAGGCATAGATATTTACAATTGTTAGATCTTCCTGTTGGATAGACCCTTTAAGTATGATAAAGTGTCCCTCTTCATCCCTTACTGCAGTCTTTGGTTTAAAATAATTTCTCTAGGGATGCCTGGACTTCTCGGTCTGTTAAGCATCTGCCTTTGGCTCAGGTCATGATCCTAGCATTCTAGAATCGAGTCCTGCATCAGGCTCCTTGTTCAGCAGAGAGCCTGCTTCTCCCTCTGCCAGAGGGAGAGATTGTGCTCTCTCTTTCTGACAAATAAATAAATAATCTTAAAAAAATAAAATAATTTGTCTAATATAAGGCTTGCTACCACAGCTTTCTTTTGATTTCCATTAGGTTCTCCATCCCCTCACTTTCAATCTGGAAGTGTCTTTGGTTCACAAATGAGTCTCTTATAGACTGCTTCTGGTTGGGTCTTGCCTTTTTACCCAATCTGTTGCCCTGTGTCCTTTGTTTGGAACATTTAGCCATTTAAATTCAGAGTAACTACTGAAAGATATGAATTTAGTGCTATTGTATTACTTGTAAAGGTGCTGTTTCTGTAGATTGTCTCTGTTCCTCTCTGGTTTTATTACTTTTGAACTCTCTCTTTGCCCAAAGGATCCCCTTTAATATTTCTTGCAGGGCTGGTTTAGTGTTCATGAATTCCTTTACTTTTTGTTTTCCCTAAAACTTTTTAAAAAATCTCTTCTTCTGTTCTGAATAACAGCCTTGCTGTCTCAAGTATTCTTAGCTGGGTATTTTTCCCTTTTACTACATTGAATATATCATGCCAGTCATTTCTGGTCTGTTTAGTCTCTGTGGACAGGTCTACCACCAGTCTCATGCTTCTACCCTTGAGGTTAAGGACTTTGTCCCCCAGCTGCTTTCAGTACTTTCTCTTTATCTCTGAAATTTCCTAGATTTACTTCTATGTCAAGGTGTTGACCTATTTTCATTGATTTTAGACAGGTTCTCTGTGCCTCCTGGAATTGAATGCCTGTTTCCCTCCTCAGATTAGAGAAGTTCTCAACTATAATTTGTTAAAAGAAATCTTCTGCTCCCCCTTCATCTTCTGGGACCCCTAGTATTCAAAAATTATTTCATGTTATGGTATCACTGATTTCTCAAATTCTCTCCCTTGTGATCCAGATGTTTTTCTCTCTTTTCCTCAGCTTCATTATTCTCCATCATTTTTTATTCTATATCGCTGAATCTCTCTTCTGCCTCACTTATCCAATTGTTAGAGCCTCCATCTTTGGCCACATCTCAATAATAGCTATTTTAATTTTGGCCTGATTAAATTTTAGTTCTTTTATTTCTACTGTAAAGTATTCTTTAGTGTCTTTTTAAAATTATTATTACATTCAATTAGCCAACATATGGTACATCATTAGTTTTTGATGTAGTGTTCAATGAGTCATTAGCTCTGTATAATACCCAGTGCTCATCCCAGTGTGAGCCTTCCTTAATACCCATCACCCTGTTACCCCATTTCCCACCCCTTCCCTTCTGTAACCCTTAGTTTGTGTCCCAGAGTCAAGAGTCTGTTTCAAGAATCTCTCATGGGGAACCTGGGTGGCTCAGTGGGTTAAAGCCTCTGCCTTTGGCTCAGGTCATGATCCCAGGGTCCTGGGATCGAGCCCCACATCGGGCTTTCTGCTCAGCAGGGAGCCTGCTTCCTCCTCTCTCTCTGCCTCCCTCTCTGCCTACTTGTGATCTTTGTCTGTCAAATAAATAAATAAAATCTTTTAAAAAATGAAAAAAAAAATCTCTCATGGTTTGTGTCCCTCTCTGACTTCTTCCCATTCATGTTTCCCTACTTTCCCCTGTGGTCCATTGTGCTGTTCCTTATATAAGTGAAACCATATAATTGTCTTTCTCTGCTTGATGTATTTCACTTAGCATAATCCCCTCCAGTTCCAACCATGTTGATGCAAATGGTAGGTATTCGTCCTTTCTGAGGGCTGAGAAATATTCCGTTGTATATATGAACCACATTCTTCTTTATCCATTCATCTGTTGAAGGATATCTTGGCTTCTTCCACATTTTGGCTATTGTGGATATTGCTGTTCTGAACATTGGGGTGCAGGTGCCCCTTCTTTTCACTACATCTGTATCTTTGTGTAAATACCTAGTAGTGCAATTGCTGGGTTGTAGGGTAGCTCTATTTTTGATGACTTGAGAAACCTTCACACTGTTTTCCAGAGTGGCTGTACCAGCTTACATTTTCACCAACAGTTTAAGAGGGTTCCCTTTTCTCTACAGCCTCCCCAACTTTGTTTTTCACTGTCTTGCTAATTTTAACCATTCTAACTAGTGTAAAGTGGTATCTCATTGTGATTTTGATTTGTATTTGAAGCATTTTTTCATGTGACAGACTTCTAAAAGTTCTGATTTTGCACTCAACTGCTTAGAATACTTTGTGATAGACTCCTTAAGTAAGCTCCTAACCTACTCCATATCTTCTGAATATATCACTGCAGGTTCACATCTCTGCACTTCCTATCTTCCAAAAAGTAGTCTTTTTTCTTTCTGTAGAAGTGCAACAATTCTTTTCTCAGAACGTTGATTGATTTTGCTGGTGTTCAGAATGATTTGATAACTATCTAACTGAATTCCAGTGAGCAGATGAAATTATGGTCCCCTACTTCATTTTAACTCCTTCCCACCTTTACCATATTTTATTGATTAGAAGCAAGTCAGAAGTCACATCCACATTCAAGGTGAGGAGACTACACCAGGGAATGAATGAGGAGGGGATTATAGGAAGCCAATTTTTAAAGCAACCTAAACAAATGACTTCTCTTTTGTTTTCATATAAACCAAGGTATTAATGTTCACATTTAAAACCATGTCCTTTAAGAAAACTCCAGGAATGTATGGCATAATAAAGTACGATGTGATAACCAGTTCCTATATCTTCTTTCACTGGGCATCTTTCAAGATAATTATGTCTAGGAGAGAACTGAGAGAGTGGAGAGCAATCGGGATCGTTTAAGAGATTGGGTTGGGTAATATACCATATTTACCTGTTGTTTTTGCCTGTCCTGTCCATTTCATCTTTGGTTAATGTCTCCCTAATTTTTTTTTAGAGATAATCCTTTCCTATTCTCAATCCATATAATTCAAATTGAAAAGACCTCAACCCACAACCCAAGACTACCCAACTAGAGCTATTGTAAAGGTTTGGTAATGGGCATGTACCCAAACTAGATCATCAGAATGAGGTGTGCAACTTTTATAGGTATTCCTGTGAAAGATTCTCTCAGTTCTCTGGGATAGTCGAGTTGGTAGAATAAAAGAGTAGTCCTGCTAGCAACTATCTATCATACCAGTTGTATGAGGGAGCAAAAAAGAGCTAGAGGTAGAAAGAGGAGTACTCCTGATAACATCATTTTAATATCTGGTTCCATCTGCATCTGAACTTAGTGCACACCCAGCCTTATAAATTTCATAAACTAACAAACCCACTGTCACTTTGCTTGAGCTAATTTAAGTTAGGTTTCTGTCATTTGCCACTGATATAGGGAAGAGATACCTTTATTCAGATAAAATGGAAATTCCAGGGGACAAGGAGATAATGCTCATTTCTCACTATTTTCTTTGCTTATTGTAGTCTGAACCACATTTTGTCTATTTAGGGTGAAACCTAAGTGGCTGGCTAGGTGATTTTTTCAAGGAGCTTATTACTACAGTTATTGGTGCCAGGTATTATCACTTGCTTGAAAGGATCTGTAAGTTAAAAAAAAATGGACAAAAAATTCAATGAGGTAGGAAATGATTGCAAAACCATGAAGTTAAAAAGAAAAGAATAGTATGCTGAACAGTGTGAAGTGCTTCAGACAGCATAAGAGTGGAAATGAAATCACTTCATCAATGATGACTAAGAGGATGTTTGGCAACTTTGAGGGAGTATTTTTCAAGAGTGGCATGGAGAATTTAGCAAGAATGAAGGAGTCAATGAATAGTAGCAAGTGTATGTTTTGCTTCACTTTGCTGTTTGCTTTGGCAAAGAGAGGAACATCAGAGAATGGTAGCCCAAAGAGAAGACTGATGGATGGAAATATTTTTTCCTGGGAGGATAGGAGAGGCAGCTAGAATGTCAGAAGGAACAAAATCTTTAATGAACTGACGTCCAGGGGAAAAGTGGAAAGCCCTCCCCAAACTGGTGTTCTCAGCCTGATTGTACGTAGAAACACCCAGGGAGGTTATAAAAAATATCAGTGTTGGGGTGCCTGGGTGGCTCAGTGGGTTCAAGCCTCTGCCTTCGGCTCGGGTCATGATCCCAGGGTCCTGGGATCGAGCCCCGCATCGGGCTCTCTGCTCAGCGGGGAGCCTGCTTCCCTCTCTCTCTGCCTGCCTCTCTGCCTCCTTGTGATCTCTGTCTGTCAAGTAAATAAATAAAATCTTTAAAAAAAAAATCAGTGTCTAAGTCTCATTCCAGTCAATGTAATCAGATTCTCTGTGGGGTGTGAAAAAGGCATTGGGATGTTTTCATGTGAATTGGGCTTGGAACCACTGCTTTAGACAAATACTTTGGTCTCTGGATCAGTGGGAATGGATAAAGTTTGAGAAATTTAGCAACAGGGAGATTTCAAGACAGATGGCATTGATCTCTTCAATAAAGAAGAAAACAAGGTCATCTGTTAAGAACAAGTGGGATAATGGCTGTCTTGGGACCAAAAAAAAAAAAAAAAAAGAAAAGAAAAGAAGGAAAAGAAAAGAAAAATATTTAGAACAGCCATCAGGTTAAAAATAAATGTCTAAGGAAATAAATGTCTCCATAGTGCTCCTGCTTATGTGAAATTAGGTCATGTAATGAATAGTGTCCAAAATGAAATAGAGCTTCTGCAACTGGAAAACAATTCAATAACTCATCAAGTTTGCAAAAATAAGGAAAATAAAATTGTTAAATCAGCTTTGGGATGTAAATCATACAGAGGGTACCATTAGCTATAAGGATTAAACAGTAGGAACACTAATGTGTGCTCAAGTGGTGATTTAAATATAATACTAGTTTCTTTAAAGGAGTTCAGAAGATGAATTACATTTCTGTTACATTCTTATGAGAAGGAAGGCTTTAATAGACTTCTTTTCATGTTTATGAAGAGATTTAGGGGTGATGGATGTATGGGTGCCAAAAATATTAATTTACTCAGGCTCCAAAGAAAAACAAATTTATAAATTCAACTAAAAAATGATTGCAACTTAAGAAAAGAAAGGAGAAGAAGAAGCTATAGCACTTGACCATAAAAAGCGTTTAACTCAGTAGAGGGTTTAAAATATAACTAGAACATAAGAAAAGCCATAAAACAGGTACAAAGTGCTATGAAGCCATGAAAACAAAAAACTGAGATGACCAGTTTATCAGAGACAGTTTCACGTAAATGATGAAAATTTACCTGGGCCTTGAAATATGGGTAAGCATCCATAAACAAATGCTAGTGGATATGTGGAGTGTGAAGGGAGGAAGAAGAGGGAGCTCTGGATACAAAGTATGTGACAGGGGAATCAATTTAAGGAGGACCTAGAAAGCCATGTCAAGGAGTCCGAGCAATGAAGTCACCAAAGACAGATGAATAGTGAAGTCCTGATATTAGAATTATGTCTTTCTGCTACTGCCCCTTGGAACAATGTGTTACTTAAACTATAGCCCCTGGAGGATTTTACTAGTTACCAAGCACATTTAGATATGGCCTTAAGAAAAACATATACTGGCAACGGGTCTTTGGGGAGAAGGACGATATACGACTGTGAAGCTGGGCAGCTGGGGATGCCTGGCTCGCTCAGGGCGGAATGCCGCCCCTTCACTGAAGCTGGGCAGCCAGGAATGCCCCACCTGCCCAGGGCAGAACGCCGCCTGCTCAGGGAAGCCGAGCACTCGGGAACGCCCGGTCAGCTCAGGGTGGAACGAAATACCACCTGCTTCCCTTTTCCGTTATTGCTCCTTTCTCTTCCCAGAAGTGCCCATTGTCAGTTAGATGAGTCCTTTGAATGTGCTTGATTAACTATAAACTTTATCCTCCTCCTTTCTTGTCCATGAGACTTGTGACTAATGTTTGACCTTCATCGGTTTTTCTGTTGGCTATTGTTTCTATCTAATAAAAGTGGGACTCTGGAGTTGCTCGGGACAGCAGTCTTTTTGATTGTTGTCCCCTGCTCCCAGTCTCTTGCAACTGACTTGTTTGTGCCTAATTCTTCTCCCGTTCGCCGACCGGAAGGCGCAGAGGTATGTTCCATCTATCCCTACTTTGTTGAGAGTTTTTTTTTATCAAGAAAGGATGCTATATAAGAAAGTAACTGATTTCTGTACATTGATTTTGTATCCTGCCATTGAATTGCTGAATGAGTTCTAGTAGTTTGGGGGTGGAGTCTTTTGGGTTTTCCATATAAAGTATCATGTCATCTGCGAAGAGAGAGAGTTTGACTTCTTCATTGCCAATTTGAATACCTTTTATTTTTCTTTGTTGTCTGACTGCTGTTGCTAGGATTTCTAATACTATGTTGAGCAAGAGTGGTGAGAGTGGGCATCCTTGTCATGTTCCTGATCTTAAGGGAAAGGCTCTCAGCTTTTCCCCATTGAGAATGATATTCCCTGTGGGTTTTTCATTGATGGATTTTGGAAAGTTGAGGAATGTTCCCTCTATTCCTATAATCTGAAGAGTTTTAATCAGGAAAGGATGCTGTACTTTGTCAAATGCTTTCTCTCCATCAATTCAAAGGACCATGTGGCTCTCCTCTCTTCTCTTATTGATTTCTTCTATCACTTTAATGAT
Organism: Martes martes; assembly: GCF_963455335.1. NCBI lineage: Eukaryota > Metazoa > Chordata > Mammalia > Carnivora > Mustelidae > Martes > Martes martes. Next base: position 40,179,019 of record NC_137889.1, read on the forward strand.
TTGCGAATGTTGAACCATGCTTGTATCCCAGGGATAAATCCCACCTCGTCATGGTGAATAATCTTTTTAGTGTGCTGTTGGATCCTATTAACTAGGATCTTGTTTTGATAGGGTCTTGTCTGGTTTGGGGTTCAAGGTGATGCTGACATCATAGAAAGAGTCTGGAAGTTTTCCTTCTGTTTCTATTTTTTGAAACAGCTTCAGAAGAATAAGTAGTATATCTTCTTTGAATGTTTGGTAGAATTGCCCGGGGAATCCATCAGGTCCTGGACTCTTGTTTTTAGGGAGGTTTTTGATCACTGCTTCAATCTCATTATTAGGGATTGGTCTATTCAGCTTGTCAGTTTCTTCCTGTTTCAGTCTTGGAAGTTTATAGGTTTCCAGGAATGCATCCATTTCTTCAAGGTTGTTTAAGGTACTGGCATATAGCTGTTGATAATACTTTCTGATGATTATTTCTATTTCCTTGGTGTTAGGTGTGATCTCTCCCCTTTCATTCATAATTTTATTAGTTGGGGTCTTTCCTCTTTTGTTTTGGATTAGTCTGGCTAGTAGATTATTGATCTTATTAGTTCTTTCAATGAACCAGTTTCCAGTTTTTTACATCAATGTAACTACTCTATTTCTAGTTTCTAATTCATTGAATTCTGCTCTAATCTAATTATTTCCCTTCCTGTGCATGGGGTAGGCATAATTTATTGTTGATTCTTTAGTTCTTTAAGGTATAAAGAGAGTTTGTGTTCAGGAATTTTATATTTTTTTGAGTGAGCCTGGATGGCTATGTATTTCCTCCTTAAGACTTCCTTTGCCATAACCCATAGGTTTTTGGACTGATGTATCTTCATTCTCATTAAACAATTCTCATGAATTGCTTAAGTTCTTTGATTTCCTGGTGATGCAAACATTCTTAATCAGGATGGTCTTTAGCTTCCAGGTGTTTGAATTCCTTGAAACTTTTTCTTGTGGTCCAGTTCCAGTTTCAAAGCATTGTGGTTTGAGAATATGCAGGGAATAATCTCAGTCTTTTGGTATCAGTTGAGCCCTGATTTGTGACCCAGTATGCAGTCTGTTCTGGAGAACGTTCCATGTGTGCTTGAGAAGAATGTGTATTCTGTTGTTTTAGGGTGGAATGCTCTTTATATATCTATGAGGTCCATCCGGTCCAATGTGTCATTCACAACTCTTGTTTTTTTGTTGATTTTCTGCTTAGATCTGTCTGTTTATGAGAGTGGAGTGTTAAGGTCTCCTACAATTAATGTATTATTACCCATATGTCTCTTTGTTTTGGCTAACTGTTGGTCTATGTAGTTAGCTTCTCCCATGTTGGGGAATAGATATTTACAATTGTTATATCTTCTTGTTGGGTAGACTCTTTAAGAATGAAGTATTGTCCTTCTGTATCTCCTACTACAGTCTTTCACTTAAAATCTGATTTGTCTGATGTGAGAATCACTACCCCAGCTTTCTTTTGAGGTCTGTTGGCATGAAATATTGTTCTCCATCAATTCACTTTCAGTTTGGATGTATCTTGAGGTTCAAAATTAGTCTCTTGTAGACAACATATGGATGGGTGCTGTCCTGTTATCTAATCTGCAACCCTCTGCTGTTTTATGGGAATATTTAGGCAGTTCACGTTGGTTATTGAAAGAGATGTTTTATTGTCATCATTTAGCCTGGGAGGTCCTTGTTTCTATACCTTGTCTCTGTAAATTTCTGTTCTATATCACTCTTGGGGTCTTTCTTCTTTTATATTATCCCCCTTAATATTTCTTGAAGGGCCAGCTTAGTGGTCACATATTCTTTCAGTCTTTGCAGGACTTGAAAGCTCTTTATCTCTCCATCCATTTTGAATGTCAACCTTGCTGGATAAAGTATTCTTGGCTTTATGTTCTTCTCATTTATTGTCCTTAATACATCTTGCCAGCCCTTTCTGGCTTGCCAAGTCTCTGTGGACCGGTCTCACTTTATTATGATGTTCTTATCTCTGTAAGTAAGGAATCTCTTCCCCCTAGTTGTTCTTAACATGCTTCCCCTGCTTTTAAGATTCATGAGTTTCACTCTCACATGCCTTGGGGTCAGTCTCCCTTCCTCGATCTTGTGGGGTGTCTTCTATGCCTCTAGGACATGAACAATTATTCCATTCCCCAGATTAGAGAAAATTTCAACTGTGATTTGCTCAGTTATATCTTCTAGTCCTCTCTCTCTCCACCACCTTAGCAGTCCCAATAATTCTGACATTGGAATGTTTCATGACGTCATTTATTTCTTTAATTTTGTTTTCAGGGCTTCTAAGCTGTTTGCTCCAGGCCTCCTTCTGATCCTTCTTTTCTATCAGCTTGTCTTCTAGATCACGAATTTGTTCTTCTGCCTCATTTACCCTAGTTGTTAGAGTATTTAGATTAGATTGGATCTCATTGATACCATTTTTAAAAAGATTTTATTTATTTATTTGACAGAGAGAGAGAGAGAGCACAAGTAGGCAGAAAGGCAGGCAGAGAGAGAAAGGGGGAAGCAGGCTCCCTGCTGAGCAGAGAGCCCGATGTGGGGCTTGATCCCAGGATCATGACCTGAGCTGGAGGCAGGGGCTTTAACCCACTGAGCCACCCAGGCACCCATTGATAGCATTTTTAAGTTCTGCCAGATCAGCTCTCACTTCTGCTCTTAAGGAATCTATGTTGCCATTAATGGTTTTCTCCAACCTAGGTATTGTCAGCATAACTGTTTCCCTGAAGTCTATTTCTAACATCTTTCTTATATCCATACCCATTAGTTCTGTGGCAGAGGTCATAGTTTCTGAATTTTTCCTCTTTGGGGGGTTCCTCCTCCTAGTCATTCTGGTAAGAGGTGGTTGAGGGAATGTACAGAGTCCAAACTATTGACAACAACCCAAGAAAAAGCCTTGTTAGCCTCTTGTTCTTTCAGCTCTTTCAGGGTCTTGCTGTGCTGTTATTCAGGCTACTCTGTTTGGGGAGAGTTGCTCTGCCCCCTGTGGGGAGGTATGGGCTCAGTTAAAACCAGCTTTTGTGGGGGGGGGGGGTTATTCTCTGGTGGTTTTCCTTGATGGTTTTCTACGTCTCTTCTAAGAGTCACAGTACAAGTGTTCATATACAAACATCTGTCTCAGAACAGAGAGTTTGCAGTCTGTCCTCCAGGCCACAGTCAGTCCATTTTTATCTGTGATGCTAATAATGAGAGTGTCCAAGCTTGTGCATCCCATAGCAGCATTCCCAGCCCTCATTTCCAGGTTCTGGCATGTCTTTGATCTTTTTGCTTCTAAAACTGCGAGCTGCCCCCATTCACACATGTGCCCCTGCAACTCCAGGTTTCAGTCTGGGGGGGCTGTCCTAAATTCTTTCCCCCTCCACTACTGGTCTGAGAGTCTGTCTCCAGTCTCTAGTGCAGGAGGCTTTTTTGCTCTGGTCATGCAGGATCCCAACGAGTCCCTCCCCCTTCCATTTATCTTCTGATATCTACCCACAGAATTACAGCTCCGCACTTCATATGTCGAAACCAACCCCTGGAGGTATTCTGTTTGTAGAGTTCAGGATATATCTTCTTCCATCTCAGGTTGATTTCATGGGTATTTAGAGGGTTCTTGTAGATATCCAGTGCAATTCAAGCGACCAGTTGAAATAGGTTCCCCTACTCCTCTGTCATCTTTTCCCACCTCCCAGAATGGAAAATTGTACACTAAAAGTTAAACAAATCATGAGAAAAAAAAAACCCTCAAGCTCAATAAGCTATTTTCCTCTGGCACTGGAGTCTTATATTCTTGTGGGATCTATAAACTAGTTGTCCACCTGTTCTTCTGCAGGAGGGGCTTGCTGTGCTGCTTTTCAGGTGGCTTTGCCTGGGTGGAGTTTCACTGCCCCTTGCTAGGGGCCTGGGCTCAATGTAGGCTGGTCTTCTGTGTGTGTTTTTTTTCCTTGGAGAGTCAAAATAAAAATATCCATGCCCCAATCTCTGGCCACAAAGCTGAAAGATCTCAGTTCCCCCTCTTCAATAAACCCTTAGGGACAGTCTTTACTTTTGTGCCTGCCAAACTTTGCATAGTCCTGTAGTGCGTGCCTCTGCAATCCTCCTGGGGGGGGTCTCCCTAGGATCTGGCATTACTGCCCATTGTTGTCCCCAGGGCTGAGAGTGTTAGCCAGATCATGCACCTACCCACTCCACTGCTTCCAGGGGATGGCTGAGTGTCACCTTATTGTCCTTTCCAAGGCCACTGCCCTGAGAGTTGTTGCCTGTCATGGGTGCACCCATTTCTCCCTTACTGGGGATGGCAAATGGCCCACGTTCCAGGCCTTTTCAGGGTGCTTTGACAGAGAGTGGTCCCCTGACCGTCTGGCTTGCAATTTATGGTGACCCAAGCTTAGAGCCTTCTCCTGGGCTCATTGTCCATAACCAGTTTCCCCACTCCACTGCTTGGGTGCCATACTGGGTCAGGTATTCCCCCATTCATTCTGTGATTCCTGGGATCCTGAGGCCACGTTGACTCATGTAGAATTCTTCCCTTTTCATCCCCTGATCCCCTTTCAGACAGGGATGTCTCTCACTGGAGCATATTTCTAAAGGTTCTGATTTTGCTCTCTGGCACTGTATCACTTTTCAGTAGCTGGCTTATGGAGGATCTATCCCCCCTCTCTTTTTCGTCCAATATCTCCCCACAGATTCACTTCTCCACACCTACTACCTTGCAAAAAGCAGTCACTTTTCTACTTGTAGAGTTGCAGATGTATTTTCTTACATCTCAGGCTGAATTCATGGTTGTTCAGAATGGTTTGATAGATACCTGCTAAATTCAAGGAACCAGATGAAAAGAGGTCCCTTACTCTTCCACCATCTTGCCTAATGTTTCTACCTTTGTAGGTAGACAAGGACCTCTTGTCTCAAACTCCTTTTATCTTTTGCTTTTTCTAATTTTTTTCCTTTTTAAAAAAATTATGTTCAGTTAGCCACTGTATAGTACATAATTTGTCCTTGATGCAGTGTTCAGTGATTTATTAGTTAAATATAACATCCAGTGTGCATCACAGCATGTGCCCTCAATACCCATCACGCTGTTACCCCCTCCCCAACTGTTCTCCCCTCTGAAACCCCCAGATTAATTTTCCAGTTCCATAGTTTCTCATGGTCATCTCCCTTTCTGATTTCTACCCCCTTTGGATTTCCCTGCCTTCCCCTATAGTCCTCCATGCTATTGCTTATGTTCCATATATGAGTGAAACCATACGAAATTGTCTTTCTCTGTTTGACTTGCTTCATTTAACATAATCACCTCCAGTTCCATCTATGTTGATGCAAAAGTTGGGTATTCATTGTTTTTGGTGGCTGAATAATATCCCTTTGTGTATATGTACCACATCATCTTTATCCATTCATCTGTTGAAAGGCATCTCGGCTCCTTCCACAGTCTGGCTATAATAGACATTGTCACTGTGAACATTGGGATGCATGTGCCCCTTTTCACTACATCTGTATCTTTAAGGTAACTATCCAGTAGTGCAATTGCTGTGTCATAGGTTAGCTCTATTCTTTAATATCTTGAGGAACCTCCATACTGTTTTTCAGGGTGGCCATATCAACTTGCATTCCCACCAACAGTGTAAGAGGGTTTCTCTTTCTCCACCTCCTCACCAACATTTGTCTTTTCCTGTTTTGTTAATTTTTGCTGTTCTAACGTGGTGTAAGGTGGCTTGCTCATTTGTGGCTTTTATTTGTAGTTTCCTGATGGCTAGGGATGTTGAACATTTTTTTCATGTGACTGTTCGTCATTTGTATGTCTTTTTTAGATAAGTGTCTGTTTATGTCCTCTTGCTGCCACCCCTTTTTTTTACAGGGTTCTTAGTGTTTTGTGTGTTGAGTTTGAGGAGTTCTTTATAGATCTTGGATATCAACCCTTTAATTGTAATGTCATTTCCAAGTATCATCTGCCATTCCATCAGTTGGCTCTTAGTTTTGTTGACTGCTTCCTTTGTTGTGCAGAAGCTTTTGATCTTGATGAAGTCCTGATAGTTCATTTTTGCTTTTGTTTCACTTGCCTTTGGAGATGTGTCTTGAAAGAAGTTATTGTGGCTAATGCTGAAGAGGGAACTGCCTATGTTCTCTAGGATTTTGATATATTCCTGTTTGACATTGAGGTCTTTCATCCATTTTGAGTTTATCTTTATGTTTGGTGTAAAGGAATGGTTGAGTTTCATTCTTCTGTATATAACTGTCCAGCTTTACCGGCACCATTTATTGAAGAGACTGTTTCGCCCCCCTTGGATATTTTTTCCTGCTTTGTCAAAGATGAATTGACCATAGAGTTGAGGGTCCATTTCTTGGGTCTCTATTCTGTTCCATTTATCTATGTATCTGCTTTTGTGCCAATATCATGCTGTCTTGGTGATCACAGCTTTGTGATATAGCTTGAAATCAGACAAAATGATCCTCCCAGCTTTGTTTTTCTTTATTTTTTATTTTCTTTTTATTTTTTCTTTATCTCTGAAATTTTCAAGCTTCACTATTATATGTTGGGGTGTTGATCTATTTTTATTGATTTTGAAGGGGGATTCTCTGTGTCTCCTGGATTAGGGAAGTTTTCAGCTATAATTTGTTCAAATAATCTTTCTCTCCTCTCTCGCTCTCTCTCTCTTTCCTCATCTCCTGGGACACGTATTATGCAAATATTATTGTGTTTATGGTGTTACTGATTTCTTAAAGACTCCTCCCATGATTCAGTGGTTGTTTTTCTCTTTTTCTTAACTTCCTTACTTTACATCATTTTGTCTTCTATATCACTGACTCTCTCTTCTGCCTCATTTACCTTAGCAGTTAGATCCTCCATTTTTTTACTTCATCTCCATAATAGCATTTTTAATTTCAGCCCGATTATATTTTAGTTCGTTTACTTCTTCACTAAGGGATTCGCTAGCGCTTTCCTTCAACTCCAGCTAGTATCTTTGTAATCATTATTTTGAATTCTAGTTCCAACATCTTACTTATATCCATGTCAATTAAGTCTATAGTAGAAAGCATTAGTATTACTATAGGAGAAAGTATTACCTTTGGTTGTTCTCCTTCCACAGATTTTTCCAGAAAAGAAAGGAGAAATGAAAGACAAATAAAAAGAAAGGAAACGAAAAGAATAAGTATCAGTAAAAACAGCAACAATAATAAAAACAAGAACAACAACAATATCTTCAGGAAGGGATTCTTGTGTATGCTGTGTACTCTCTGCTATTGTGTTTTGACTACTCTTTCCCACTGGTCCTTCCTCTACAGAGTTACTTCTTGCTTGTAGTGAGGAGTGTTTGTTCATTTAAGTAGGTATGCTTTGATTTGTTTATGAAGTTAAACCTGAAGCTGATGTTTTAGAGGTTTCTATAGTCAGTAGATTTGGTATATGTGGGGGGTTGTGTTTGTCTTCTAAGGGAGAGGCCTGCTGGTGTGGCTCACAAGCTGACTTGCCTTCAGAAAGATGTTCCTGCCAGGTCAGACTGTTGGGCTTAGGTGTAGGGACCTCCACTAGAGGCCCTGCGCTTCTCTCCGGAGCTAGCTGTGTTGGTGGGCAGAAGAGTGGTGGTGGAAGAGATAGAATATGGCATCATCTCTTCCCTTTGTCCCTGGGGGGTGGAACTCCTAGCAGCCACTGCTCGGGAGGCCCTCTCAGAAAAGTGATCAATCTTCTGAGGCCCAGGACCTTATCAATTCCCTGGCCTAATCTGTCCGTTTTTGGTCAATAACATGCCCAGTAGCACAGATCTCCTGTATTTTATCTCTGAACAGTGACTTGGATTCAAAACTCCAAGTTTTAAAGAACCTTGTAATGTGTGTGCCCACTCCCATCCCCAGGCAGGGAAGCTCAGGACATGCCCAGTACTGTTCCATCTCCAAAAGCCTTTGCACAGTACACACAGAAGCTAGAGTTTATTGTAATGCTTAGTAAAAAGCTGAAGCCAGGCTATCAGCTATCTACACTTGACTTAGTTCTCCACTCCCCTTTGTCCCCAAAAAGCCATGGCAGAAGCTTGAATCTATTGTGACAGACAGCAAAAAGCAGCGGCCATATTATCAATGATCTGATCCCAGTCTTTGCACTGCACTCAATCAGTTCTAGAAAAGCAACAATTGGCATGCACTCACAGGTTCAACCCTATTGTGGCTCAGAGCAAAAAGCAGTGGCCAGGTTATCCCTGATCCCCTCCAGTCTCTGCACTGTGCTCAGCCAGTCCCAGAAAATCTGCTGTGAAGGCACGCACAGAAGTTCAAGCCTGTTGTAGCTCAGAACAAACAGTGGCAGCCAGGTTATCTGAGATATTCTCCAGTCTCTGCCCTCTACTTGCTCAGTCCCAGAAAAGCATACGTAAGGTATGCACACAGAGGTTCAAGTCCACTGTGGCTCACATCAAAAAGTTAAGGGGTTTTATTCCCTCTGTGTGCCCCTCCAACCCCGCTTTGGAGCTTCTCTCAATGGGTCCCTAGCTGTCCCTCTGTCTCTGGAGAGGACAAATATTCTCCTCAAATGCCTTCCAGAAAGGGGAGCAATCTTTCCTTGAGCAACCCAGGGATCTTATCGCCACACCTTAGTGTGTGTGTGTGTGTGTGTGTGTGTGTGTGTGGTGGGGGGTCACAAAAAGCTGCAATCTTTCTGCTTTTCTCCCTCTTCCTGGCTTTATTCTGTGAACCAGACTTCCTACCCTTCCTTGCCCGATGGCTTCTCGATCCCCATATTCAAGGCTTCAAACCTTGCTTCTGCCAAATTCACTTGCTTGTGCACATTTTTTTTTTTGTTCTTCTCTGATTGTTTCATAGTTGTTCAAAACAGCTGAAGGTTGGAGTAGAGGGGCAAGATGGCAGAGAAGTAGGAGACCCAGTTTCAAATGGTCCCCTAAAGTGAGATAAGTGTCTACCAGAACACTCTGAACACCCATGAAATCAGCCTGAGATGTAAGATTATACACTTCTGGATCTCTACAGGGGCAGAAGACACCAGTGGAGAGGTAAAGTGGAGTGGGAATGCGTGAAATGATAGTGGAGGATAAGAAGAAGGGGCAAGAGACCACCAGAAGCAACCCATTGGAAAATAATACCCCAGTACGAAAGTGTCCTGTGCTTGGGGACCAGCATTAACTTGGAGTCTGTTTAAAAGCACTCAAAAAGAGCAAAAGATCTTAAGGGCCAACTGGTGGAATTGGGTGGTCATGGGCACGGACCTAATCCCCCAGACCCAGGATGGCCACTGCTGGTGACCACCTGTGCTGGAAAGCATACATTGGAACCTCCAGTTCCTGGTCCCTGAGCGCTCAGTTTGCACTGCTTGGATCACTGCTTGGTTGGGTGCACTCACTCCCATGCATGAGGGTGTCTGGTGGGTGGTTGGATCCCTCAGTGGCAGCAGCTGTACCACTGAGCACACCTGGCAGCATGGGCCTGCTCCCCAGACAGCAATCCTGTTAAAGGCTGCCACTGGAAGAGGGTTCGCTGGACAAATATCTCTCGTGATTTTAGTGGCATTGGGGCACTTTGGGTGACCCCTGAGACAGTGGTGGGGGCGAACGCACAGCCTGTGGGATGTTGTGGTGTTCAGCGGAGTTTGCAGAGGGAGAGTCTGTGTGTTCTGGACCACCCAGAAGGAAACAGACTGAGGCTTCTAAGGCAGAGGTCTGCGTGCAGTTTGCTTTCCACTAAACTTCCGAAAAGCCACAAAAAGCCACCCAAAACAAAACAAAAATAAAAACCTCCAGAGAACAAAAGCCTGAAAAAGTGGTTTCCACAGAGGCCAGCCCCTTGATAGGGGCAGGATAACTCAATCCAAGTAAGACTGACTGAAAAACAATAGAGAAGGTCCTTCCCCCAGAAGGCAAGCCAAAAGAATGAGAGCACAACCACCACAGGGTCCCCGTGAAACAGTAAAATCCCAACATCAGGAGAAAGCAATATATTAAGCTCCCAGTATTGTCCTTAAACCTGTATTTTTCATAGATACATTCTTTTAATTCGTTCTCATGATTCATGTTCTTTTAATTTCTTTAACTCACCTACCTACCATTACAACTAGAGGTTCAATACAACATAATCCATAATAATCTTTTAACTTGAACTTTTTCCATACCTGTATTTTCCTTTCTCTTTTCTTTTTTCTTTTTTTAAAATACATATATTTAATATTTAATATATTGAGCTTCAAGGTGTTCCTTTTTGTTGGTCTTTTTGTCCATTTTTGTTTATATACCTTATAAATCTTACTTTTGGGGCTCACTCTGCCTGGGTTTTCTTTTTTTCCCCCTCTTCTCTCTTCCTCTCTCTCTCTCTCTTTTTCTATTTTCTTTCTTTTTGGTGGTGACTTCTGATTGCTCTGAAGTGTTCCAGGGTGCACCTTGCCTGGATCATGGTTGATATATTCAGCTATAAATCCCCTTACCCACCTCTCACCAAAACACTGGGAGAAGGAACACCCAAAAGAGGAAAAATTCAGAGACTGAGCCCTCTCCATCAGAACGATTGGATATAGATACTAACAGTATATTGGAAAGGGAATTCGGGGTAACAATTATCTAGGCAATGACTAGGTTGGAGAAAACCATTAGTGACAACATAGAATCTCTATGGGCAAAAGTGAGAGCCAACAAGGCATAAGATAAAATGTTTTCAATGAAATCCAATCTAATCTAAATACTCTAACAACCAGGGTAAGACAAGGCAGAAGATAGAATTAGTGATTTAGAGGATAAGCTGATAGAAAAAAGGATCAGCCGGAGGCCTGGAACAAACAGCTTAGAAGCCATGAAAACAGAATTAGGGAAATAAATGATGCCATGAAATGTTCCAACATCAGAATTATTGGGATCCTTGAGGGGGTGGAAAAAGACAAAAGATTAAAAGATATAGTTGAACAAATTCTGGATGAAAATTTTCCCAGTCTGGGGACTGGAATGAGTGTTTATGTCCTAGAGGCAGAAAGAGCACTCCCCAATATCAACGAATCTAGAAAGACTTCAAGGCACTTCATTGTGAAACTGACGAATCAAAATTTTAGACAAAACTTCTGAGGGCAGCTATGGTGAAGAGTTTCCTTACATACAGAGGAAGGTCCATCAGAATAATGTCAGAACTGTCCACAGAAATCTGGCAAGCTGGAAAGGGATGGCAAGACATATTCAGGACACTAAATGAAAAGAACATGCAGCCAAGAATACTTTATCCAGCAAGGTTGACATTCAAAATGGATGGAGAGATAGCTTCCAAGACTGGCAAGGTTTAAAAGAGTATGTGACCACCAAGCCAGCACTACAAGACATACTAAGGGGGGGTTCTATAAAAGAAAGAACCCAAGAATGAAATAGAACAGAAACTTACAGAGACAATCTATAGAAACAAGGACTTCACAGGCAACATGATGTCAATAAAAACCTGTCTTTCAATAATCACTCTCAATGTGAATGACCTAAATTCTCCCATAAAATGGCACAGGGTTGCATACTGGCCAAAACGATGGGACCTGTCCATATGCTGTCTACAAGAGATACACTGGGAACCTAAAGATATTTCCAGACTGAAAGTGAAGGGAAGGAAAAGCATCTTTCACGCCAACAGGCCTCAAAAAAAAAAGTTGCAGTAGCAATTCTCATGTCAGATAAATTAGATTTTAAGCTAAAGACTGTGGTCAGAGATACAGAAGGACAATACATCATTCATTAAGGGACTATCCACCAAGAAAATCTAACAATTGCAAATATTTATGCTGCCAACATGGGAGCAGCCAACTACATAAGAAAACTGTTAATCAAAATAGTCATATTGATATGATTAATAGTAGGAAATCTTAACACACTACTCTCAGTAATAGACAGATCAAGCAGCAAACCAATAAAGAAACAAGAGCTTTGAATGACACATTGGACCAGACAGACCTCATAGATATATACAGAACATTCCACTCTAAAACAACAGAATACTCATTCTTCTCAAACACCCATGGAACTTTCTTCAGAATAGACCACATACTGGGTCACATATCAGGGCTCAACCGATACCAAAAGATGAAGATTATTACCTGCATATTCTTAGATGACAGTACTTTACAACTGGAATTCAATCACAAGAAAAAGTTTGGAAAGAATTCAAACACCTGGAAGCTAAAGACCACCCTGCTTAAGAATGTTTGGATCAATCAGCAAATCAAAGAAGAACTTAAACAATTCATGGAAACCAATGAGAATGAAGACACTTTGGTCCAAAACCTATGGGATAAGGCAAAGGCTGTCTTATCATCCAAGCCTCACTTAAAAAAAAAAAAAGAAATCCCAAATACACCAGCTCTCTTTATACCTTAAAGAACTGGAAAATCAACAAAGTTGGCCAACCCCATGCACAAGAAGGGAAATAATCAACATTAGGGCAGAGATCAATGAGATAGAAACTAGAGATACAGTAGAACACATCAACGAAACTAGAAGCTGGTATTTTGAAGGAATCAATAAGATCGATAAACCATGGCCAAATTAATCCAAAAGAAATGAGAGAGGATCCCAATTAATAAAATTATGAATGAAAAGGGAGAGATCACGACTAACACTAAGGAAATAGAAGCAATCATCAAAAATTATTATCAACAGCTATATGCTAATAAGTTAAGCAACCTAGAAAAAAATGGATGCATTCCTGGAAACCTGGAAACTTCCATAACTGAATCAGGAAGAAATTGACAACCTGAATCTAGTAATGAGATTGAAGCAGTGATCAAAAACATCCCAAAAAACAAGAGCCCGGGACCTAATGAATTCCCTGGGGAATTCTACCAAACATTCAAAGAAGATATAATACCTATTATCCTGAAACTGTTTCAAAACATTGAAGCAGAAGGACAACTTTCAGACTCTTTCTTTGAAGCCAGAATTACCCTGATCCCCAAACCAGGCTAAGAATCCACCAAAAAGGAGAATTTCAGACCAATATTCCTGATAAATATGGAGGCCAAGAATCTCAGCCAGATCCTAGCTAATAGGATCCAACAGTACATTAAAGTGATTATCCATATGACAAGGTGGAATTTATCCCTGGGTTGCAAGCATAGTTCAACATTCATAAATCAACCAATGTGATAAAACAAATCAATAAGAGAAGAGAGAAGAACCACATGGTCCACTCAATTGATGCAGAAAAAGCATTTGACAAGATACAGCATCTGTTTCTGATTAAAACGCTTCAGAGTATAGGGATAGAGGAAACATTCCTCAACTTCATAAAATCTATTTATGAAAAACCCACAGCGAATATCATTCTCAATGGGGAAACACTGATAGCCTTCCCTTTGAGATCAGGAACATGAGAAGAATGCCCACTCTCTTGTTCTCTTGTTCAACATAGTATTAGAAGTCCTAGCAACAGCAATCAGACAACAAAGAGAAATAAAACGGATTCAAATTGGCAATGAAGAAGTCAAACTCTCTCTCTTTGTAGACGACATGATATTTTACATGGAAAACCCAAAGACTCCACCCTAAATTACTAGAGCTCATACAGCAATTCAGTAATGTGGCAGGATACAAAATCAATGCACAGAAATCAGTTGCTTTTTTATACATTAACAGTGAAAATATACGAAGGGAAATGAGAGAATCAATGCCATTTCCTATAGCTCCAAATACCATAAGATACCTGGGATTAAACCTAACCAAAGAGGTAAAGGATCTGTACTCCAGGAACTACAAAACACTCATGAAAGAAATTGAAGAAGACACAAAAATATGGAAAACCATTCCATGCTTATGGATTAGAAGAATAAACATTGTTAAAATATCTATACTGCCTAGAGCAATCTCTACTTTCAATGCCATTTCAACCAAAATTCCACCGGCACTTTTCAAAGAGCTGGAGCAAACAATTCTAAAATTTTTATGGAACCAGATGAAACCCCAAGTTGCTAAGGAAATGTTGAAAAAGAAAAACAAAACTGGGGAAATCACTTTGCCTGATTTTAAGATTTACTACAAAGCTGTGATCCCCAAGACAGCATGGTACTGACCCCAAAACAGACACAGACCAGTGGAACAGAGTAGAGAGTCCAGATATGGACCCACAACTCTATGGTCAAATAATCTTTGAGAAAGCAGGAAAAAAATGTACAGTGGAAAAAAGATAGTCTCTTCAATAAATGGTGCTGGGAAAATTGGATAGCTATGTATAGAAGAATGAAACTCGACCACTCTCTTATATGTACACTCTCTTATACCCAAAGGTAAACTCAAAATGGATAAAAGACCTCAATGTGAGGCAAAAATCTATCAAAATCCTCGAGGAGAACATAGGCAGTAAGCTCTTCAACATTGGCCACAGCAACTTCTTTCAAAACATGTTTCCAAAGCCAAAGGAAACAAAAATGAAAATGAACTTTTGGGACTTCATCAAGATCAAAAGCTTCTGCACAGCAAAGGAAACAGTGAACCAAACAAAGAGGCAGCTCACAGAATGGGAGAAGATATTAGCAAATGACAATACAAACAAAAGGCTGATATCTGAGATCTATAAAGAACTCAAATTCAGCACACACCACACAGATAATCATGTCAAAAAATGAGTAGAAGACATTAACAAACAATTCTCCAAAGAAGACATACAAATGGCTAACAGACACCTGAAAAAATGTTCATCGTCATTATTCATCATGGAGATTCAAATCAAAACCACACTGAGATACCACCTTATACCAGTTAGAATGGCCAAAAGTAACAAGACAGGAAAGAGAAAATGTTGGAGAGGATGTGGAGAAAGGGGAACACTTTAACACTGTTGGCGGGAATATGAGTTGGTGCAGCCACTTTGGAATACAGTGTGGAGACTCCTTAAGAAATTAAGAAATAGAGGGACCCTTGGGTGGCTCAGTTGGTTAAGCAGCTGCCTTCGGCTCAGGTCATGATCCCAGCGTCCTGGGATCGAGTCCCACATCAGGCTCCTTGCTCCGCAGGGAGGCTGCTTCTCCCTCTGCCACTCTGTCTGCCTGTGCTCGCGCTCTCTCTCTCTCTCTCTCTGACAAATAAATAAATAAATCTTAAAAAAAAAAAGAAATTAAGAAATAGAGCTACCCTGTAACCCTCCAATTGCACTACTGGGTATTTACCCCAAAGATACAGATGTAGTGAAAAGAAGGGCCAGCTGTACCCCAATGTTCATAGAAGCAATGGCTAATATCGCCAAACTGTGGAGAGAGCCAAGATGCCCTTCAACAGATGAATGGATAAAGAAGATGTGGTCCATATATACAATGGAATATTATGCCTCCATCAGAAAGGCTGAATTCCCAACTTTTGTAGCAACATGAATGGGACTAGAGGAGATTATGCTGAGTGAAATTAGTCAAGCAGAGAGAGTCAATTATCACGTGGTTTCACTTGCTTGCAGAGCATAAGGAATAACATGGAGGGCATTGGGAGTTGGAGAGAAGAAGTGAGTTAAGGGAAATCAGAGGGGAGAGAAACCATGAGAGACTGTCAACTCTGAGAAACAATCTGAAGGTTTGGGAGGGGAGGAGGGTGGGGGTGTGGGTGAGCCTGGCGGTGGTTATTAAGGAAGGCACATATTGCATGGAGCACTGGGTGCGGTGCATAAACATCAAATCTTGGAATACTTGAAAAAAATTAAATTAAATAAAAAAAATAGCTGAAAGTTGACCCATTTGCACTTGAAGGGTGAGGCAAGTTCAAGATCCCCCTGTCATCTTGGAACCTCCCTGAGAAGTTCTTTATAGATCTGGAATACAAGTGCTTTATCTGATTAGACATTTGCAAATATCTTCTCCCATTCTGTAGGTTGTCTTGGTTTTCTCAACTGTTTCTTTTGTTGTACAAAAGCTTTTTATCTTGATGAAGTCCTAATAGTTCATTTTTGCTTTTGTTTCCCCTGCCTTTGGATACATGTCTATCAAGAAGTTGTGTGGCTTTTGTTGAAGAGGTTACTACCTATGCCTTCCTCTAGGATTTTGATGGATTTCTGTCTCAAATCGAGGTCTTTCATCCATTTTGAGTTTCTCTTTGTGTATGATGTAAGACAATGGTCCAGGTTCATTCTTTTGCATGTGGCTGTCCAATTTTTCTAGCACCATTTATTGAAGGGACTGTCCTTTTCCACTGGATATTCTTTCCTGCTTTGTTAACAGCTAACCAGAGAGTTGGGGGTCCACTTCTGGACTCTCTATTGTGTTCCATTGGTCTATGTGTCAGTTTTTGTGCCAGAATCATGCTGTTTTGGTGATCACAACTGTGTAATACAGCTTGAAGTTAGGCATTGTGATGCCCAAGCTTTGTATTTCTTTTTCAACATTCCCCTGGCAATTAGGGGTCTTTTCTATTTCCATACACATTTTAGGATTGTTTGTTTCAACCCTGTGAATAATGTTGATTGTATTTTGATCATGAGTGCATTGAATATGTAGATTACTTTGGGAAGCATAGACATTTTAAAATTTAACTTTATTTTATTTTTTCAGTGTTCCAAGAGTCATTATTTAGCATAGACATTTTTTTAATTAAATTTTTTATTTATTTTCAGCATAACAGTATTCATTGTTTTTTCACCACACCCAGTGCTCCATGCAATCTGTGCCCTCCCTAATGCCCACCACCTGTTTCCCCCAACCTCCCACCCCCCTGCCCCTTCAAAACCCTCAGGTTGTTTTTCAGAGTCCGTAGTCTCTCATGGTTCACCTCCCCTTCCAATTTCCCTCAACTCCCTTCTCCTCTCCATCTACCCTAGTCCTCTATATTATTTGTTATGCTCCACAAATAAGTGAAACCATATGATACTTGACTCTCTCTGTTTGACTTATTTCACTCAGCATAATCTCTTCCAGTCCTGTCCATGTTGCTACAAAAGTTGGGTATTCGTCCTTTCTGATGGAGGCATAATACTCCATAGTGTATATGGACCAGATCTTCCTTATCCATTCATCCGTTGAAGGGCATCTTGGTTCTTTCCACAGTTTGGCGACCGTGGCCATTGCTGCTATAAACATTGGGGTACAGATGGCCTTTTTTTCACTCCATCTGTATCTTTGGGGTAAATACCCAGTAGTGCAATTGCAGGGTCATAGGGAAGCTCTATTTTTAATTTCCTGAGGAATCTCCACATTGTTCTCCAAAGCAGCTGCACCAGTTTGCATTCCCACCAACAGTGTAAGAGGGTTCCCCTTTCTCCACATACTCTCCAACACACGTTGTTTCCTGTCTTGCTAATTTTGGACATTCTAACTGGTGTAAGGTGGTATCTCAATGTGGTTTTGATTTGAATCTCCTTGATGGCTAGTGATGATGAACATTTTTTCATGTGTCTGGTAACCATTTGTATGTCTTCATTGGAGAAGTGTCTGTTCATATCTTCTGCCCATTTTTTAATATGATTGTCTGTTTTGTGTGTGTTGAGTTTGAGGAGTTCTTTATATGATCCTCTCAATTGATGCAGAAAAAGCTTTTGACAAAATCCAGCATCCGTTCCTGATTAAAACGCTTCAAAGTATAGGGATAGAGGGAACATTCCTGAACTTCATCAAATCTATCTATGAAAGACCCACAGCAAATATCATCCTCAATGGGAAAAAGCTTGCAGCCTTCCCGTTGAGATCAGGAACACGACAAGGATGCCCACTCTCACCACTTTTCTTCAACATTGTATTAGAAGTCCTAGCAACAGCAATCAGACAACAAAGAGAAATAAAAGGTATCCAAACTGGCAAGGAAGAAGTCAAACTCTCTCTCTTCGCAGATGACATGATTCTTTATATGGAAAACCCAAAAGACTCCACCCCCAAACTACTAGAACTCATACAGCAATTCAGTAATGTGGCAGGATACAAAGTCAATGTCCAGAAATCAGTGGCTTTCTTATACACTAATAATGAAAATACAGAAAGGCAAATTAGAGAATCGATTCCATTTACTATAGCACCAAGAACCATAAGATACCTCGGAATAAACCTAACCAAAGAGGTTAAAGATCTGTACTTGAGGAACTACAGAACACTCCTAAAAGAAATTGAAGAAGACACAGAAAGATGGAAGACCATTCCATGCTCTTGGATCGGAAGAATAAACATCGTTAAAATGTTTATACTGCCCAGAGCAATCTATACTTTTAATGCCATTCCAATCAAAATTCCACCAGTATTTTTCAAAGAGCTGGAGCAAATAATCCTAAAATTTGTATGGAATCAGAAGAGACCCCGAATTGCTAAGGAAATGTTGAAAAACAAAAATAAAACTGGCGGCATCACGTTACCTGATTTCAAGCTTTACTACAAAGCTGTGATCACCAAGACAGCATGGTACTGGCATAAAAACAGACACATCGACCAGTGGAACAGAGTAGAGAGCCCAGATATGGACCCTCAACTCTATGGTCAAATAATCTTCGACAAAACAGGAAAAAATATCCAGTGGAAAAAAGACAGTCTCTTCAATAAATGGTGCTGGGAAAACTGGACAGCTATAGGTAGAAGAATGAAACTCGACCATTCTCTTACACCGTACACAAAGATAAACTCGAAATGGATAAAAGACCTCAACGTGAGACAGGAATCCATCAGAATCCTCGAGGAGAACATAGGCAGTAACCTCTTTGATATCAGCCACAGCAACTTCTTTCAAGATATGTCTCCAAAGGCGAAGGAAACAAAAGCGAAAATGAACTTTTGGGACTTCATCAAGATCAAAAGCTTCTGCACAGCAAAAGAAACAGTCAACAAAACAAAGAGGCAACCCACGGAATGGGAGAAGATATTTGCAAATGACAGTACAGACAAAAGGTTGATATCCAGGATCTAGCATAGACATTTTAACATTTATTCTTCCAATCCATGAGCATGGAATATTTTTCCATCTTTTGTGTCTTCTTCAATTTCTTTCATGAGTGTTCTGTAGTTCCTTGATCCTTTATCTCTTTGGTTAGGTTTATTCCAAGGTATTTTATTATTTTTGGTGCTGTAAAGGAATCAATTCTCTAATTTGTATTTCTACAGTTTCTTCTGGGTTTTCCATAAAGTATCATGTCGTCTCTGAAGAGAGAGAGTTTGACTTCTTCTTTGCTAATTTGAATGCCTTTTATTTGTTTTTGTTATATGATTACTGAGGCTAGTATTTCTAGTACTATGTTGAATAACAGTGTTGATAGTGGATATCCCTGTCATGTTCTTGTCCTTAAGGGAAGGGTTCTCAGGTTTTCCCCATTCAGAATGATGTTTGCTGTGTGCTTTCATAGATGGTTTTTAATGTCTTTGAGGTATGTTTCCTCTATCCTTATATTCTGAAGAGTTTTTATCAAGAAAGGACTCTGTATTTCATCAAAATATTTTTCTGCATCAACTCAGAGGATCATGTGGTTCTTGTCTTTTCTTTTGTTACTGTTTTCTATCATATTGATTGATTTCTGAATGTTGAACCAGAATCCCCCTTAATATTTCTTGCAGGGTTGGTTTGATGATCACATATTCTTTCAGTTTCTGCCTGTCCTGGAAGCTCTTTATCTCTCCATCCATTACGAATGACAGTGTTGCCAGATAATGTATTTTTTTTTATTAACTTAAAAATTTTTTTTTAAATTTCTTTTCAGTGTTCCAGAATTCATTGTTTATGCACCACACCCAAGTGCTCCATGCAATACATGCCATCCATTAATACCCACCAGCAGGCTCACCCAACATTCCACACCCCTCCCCTCCAAAACCCTCAGTTTGTTTCTCAGAGTCCACAGTCTCTCATGGTTCAGATAAAGTATTTTTAGTTGCATTTTCTTCTCACTTAGTACCATGAATATGTCTTGCCACCCCAAACCTGGCTTGCCATATTTCTGTGGTTAGGTCTGATGTTATTCTGATGCTCCTCCCTCCATATAAAGCAACATCCCTCCCTAGCTGCTGTCAGGATAGTTTCTTTGGCTGTAAGATTACAAACTTCACTGTTATATGTCAGAGTGTTGATGTATTTTTATTGATTTTGGGAGGGGTATTCTCCATCTCTTGGGATGTGAATGCTTGTTTCTTTCCCAAGATTAGGAAGTTCTTAGCCATGATTTGCTCAAATATGCCTTCTAGTCCTGTCTCTCTTATTCTCTCAGACTCTCCTCATTTGCTGTTATTTGTTCATCTCTCTTTTCTTCAACTTCCTTCCTTTCCACCTTCCTGTCCTATAGATCATTTATTCTTTCTTCTGCTCATTGACTGTAGCTGTTAGAGTATCAAATTTAGATTACATCTCATTCATAACATTTTTGAGTTTGTCTTGATCTCATTTCCACTGCTAGAGAGTCTGTGTTGTCATGTATCCTTTTTTCAAGTCTAGCTTTTATCCCTATAATTGCTACCCTGAATTCTATCTCTGACAACATGCTTATAACCATAACCATTAGCTCTGTGGCAGAGGACATTGCCTCTGGTTCTTTTCCTTGTTGTGAGTTCCTCCTAATAATTCTGTCTAGTGAAGGGTGGGTGAGCAAATCAACAGAGTCCAAAATATAAAGGACAGCCAAAGCAAAATACACCCTAGAATAAATCCGAAGTGGTCAGAAGCTACCATAGACATGTAAAGCCAAAAAGATCCTAAACAATTAAAAAACAAAACAAAAAAAATTGGAGGGGGGGCAGGGAGTATAAGGGAGTATAATTTCTCAGTGTGGACAAAGCAGGATGATCTGCTTTTTTTATCTCTATGTTAGAAGATAGTGTATTGGGACACCTGGGTGGCTAACTTGTTAAACTTCTGCCTTCTGCTCAGGTCCTGTGATCGAGCCCCACGTCAGGATCCCTGATCTGCTGGGAAGCCTGCTTCTCCCTTTCCCTCTCCCCCTGCTTGTGTTCCCTCTCTTGCTGTCTCTCTCTCTGTCAAATAAATAAATAAAATCTTTTTAAAAAGACGGCATATCCCAAAATTGCAAAAAAATAAGAACTTATATATATTTCAAAATAAAATTGAATAGAGTGAAAAAAGGAGTAGAATGGGGGCATAAATCTATAAAATGTTGATGTGAAAAAAATAAAAATTAAAAAGTAACTTAAAAACATACGTTTCAAAATAAGAATCTATTTGAAATGGGAAAAAGTTAATGAAAGAAAGAAAGAAAAGAAAGAAGGAAAGAAAGAAAGGATAGAAAGAAGGAAAAAAAAAAGAAATGTAAAATTTAGCCTGAAGGATAAACAAGTCATGAGGAAACATCTGGAGCGCAATATATTATTTTCCCCTGGTGCTGGAGTTTTCTTGTCCTGTGGGATGCATAAGCTTGTCATCCACTTGTTCTTCCTGTTTTCTGGGGCAGGGGCTGTTGTTTGGCTTCTCATGTGTGTTTTCCTGGGTGGAGTCGCCCCTACTCCTGTAGGGGGATGGCCTTAAAGTGAGCTGGTCATCAGTGTGGATTCTTTGTGTAATTTGGTGGATTTCCAAGACTCTTCAGATGGTCAGAGCAAATATGGCACTCTGGGATCTCTGTGAATACACAGAGAAATATGTGATCAACATATTTCTTCCTCTGGTGGAACTAAACTCCTCAGACTCGTGTGGCTTGCTCCCTGGGACTCCCCCAGTAGGGGTCTCCAGGTGTCCCTGAGGATCACTGTTCCCTGTGTCTTTTTGGCTGTGAACAGTTGTGGCCTCCTGTGTGCAGCCCACACTGCTGCATCCAGGTCCTGACTACCTGCTGCCCTACTGTCTTTTCCATGGTGTTGTCACCCTGAGAGCTGTTGCCCAGTCATGAGTGCAGCCTTTGTCTGCAGAAAACTCTGGAGAATCATGCAGTTCATACCCCCTTTCAGTTCTCCAGGGGGCTTCCCCAGGGCCCATGAGTGTCACTGAGCTCTGTGTCCTTGCAACTGTGAGTGGCTGCAGGCTCATGTGCACATCCCATTCTGCTGTTTGCAGATCATGGCTAGGTGTCAGCCTACTGTCTTTTCCAGGGCCACTGTCAGCCTGAGAGCTGTTGCCCAGTCATGGGCGCAGTTGTTTTGTCCCTGCCAGGGGATGGTAATCAGCCTGAGTTTCTGAACTTTTCATGGTGCTCAGGCAAGGAGTGGTTTCCTACTGGCTCTGCTCACAGTTTATTGCAATTGGAGCTGAGAGTCCCTTCTGGGCTTGTTGAACATAACCAGTTTCCCCACTCCACTGCTTGGGCATTCTATCAGTTCAAGCTCCCCAGTTCTTTCTGAGTCTTCTGTGATCCTGAGACCAAAATGACCCACCTAAAAGTCTTCCCTGTTCATCCCTTATGCTATTTTCAGAAAGGGATGTCTCTCACTGGGGCAGATTTCTAAGGGTTCTGATTGTGTGCTCCAGTGTTATATTACTTTCCTGTAGCTGGCTTATGGACGTTTCCTCCCCCCTCCATTTGTCTTCTGATATTTCCCCACAGATTCACAATTCTGCCCCTCCTACTGTGCAAAAAGGAGTTGTTTCTCTGCTTTTAGAGGTCCAAATATACTTCTTTTACATCTCAGGTTGACTTCATGTGGTTAAATTCAAGGGATCAGATGAAATGAGGTCTCCTACTGCACTACTATCTTGCCTCCCCTTGGCTATGCAGGGTCTTTTCTGGTTCCATACAAATTTTAGGATTGTTTGTTCCAGCTCTGTGAAAAATGTCAATGGCATTTTGCATTAAATGTGTAGATAGTTCTGGGTAGCATGGACAATTTAACAATATCTATTCTTTCAATCCATGAGTATGGAATGTTTTCCTATTTCTTTATGTCTCCCTCAATTTCTTTCATAAGTGTTCTGTCATTTTTAGAGTACAGGTCCTTTACCTCTTGGGTTAGGTTTATTCCTAAGGATCTTATGGTTTTTGGTGCAATTGTAAATGGAATAGATTCCCTAATTTCTCTTTCTTCTGGCTCATTTTTAGTGTATAGAAACACAAATGGTTTGCTGCACTGATTTTATATCCTGCCATGTTGCTGAATTCTTGTATGAGTTCTAGCAATTTGGAGGAGGAATCTTTTGGGTTTTCCACACGAAGTATCATGTCATCTGCAAAGAAAGTTTGAATTCTTCTTTCCCAATTTGAATGCGCTTTGCTTCTTTTTGTTGTCTGATTGCTAAGACTAGGACTTCCAATACTATGTTGAACAATAATGTTGACAGTGGGCCTCCCTATCGTGTTCCTGACCTTAGGGGAAGAGTTCCGTTTTTCCCCATTGAAAATGATATTCGCTGTGGGCTCTTCATGGATGGCTTTCATGATACTGTACTAAGTTCCTTCTATCCCTACACTTGAGACTTTTAATCAAGAATGTTGTATTTTTTTTCAAAATCTTTTTCTGCAATTGATAGGATCATATAGTTCTGGTCCTTTCTTTTTATTAATGTGATCTATCACTTTGATTGGTTTGTGAATGCTGAACCACGCTTGCAGCCCAACACCACTTGGTCATGGTGAATAATCCTTTTAATGTACTGTTGGATCCAATGGCTTGTACTTGGTGAGTATTTTGACATCCTTGTTCATCAGAGATATGTGTCTGTAATTCTTCTTTTTGATGGGGTCTTTGTCTGGGATCAAGGTAATGCTGGCATGATAGAATGATTTTGAAAGCTTTCTTTCCTTTTTTATTTTTTGAAACTGCTTCAGTGGAATAGGTATTATTTCTTCTTTAAATGTTTGGTAGAATTCCCCTGGGTAACCATCCAGCCCTGGACTCTAGTCTTTTGTGAGAGTTTGGATTACTGCTTCAGTTTCCTTTCTGGTTATGGGCCTGTTCAGATTTTCTACTTCTTCCTTTTTCAGTTGTTGTTTTTTGTTTTGTTTTAAATTTGCAAGCTTCTAGGAATGCATCCATTTCTTCCGGATTGCCTAATTTGTAGACATACGGTTGCTCAAAATATGTTCTAAAAATTGTTTGTATTTCCTTGGTGTTGGTCATGATCTCTCTTGTTTCATTCATGATTTTATTAATTTGGGTCATTTTTTTTCTTTTTGATAATTCTTCCAGAGGTTTATTGCTCTTATTCTTTTCAAGAATCAGCATTGATCTGTTCTCCTATTCTTCTGGCTTCTATTTCATTGATTTCTGCTTAATCTTTATTATTTCCCTTCTCTTGCTTGGCTTAGGCTTTATTTGCTGTTCTTTCTCCAAGTCCTTTAGGTATAAAGTTAGTTTATGTATTCAATATTTTTGGAGTTTTTAGAGAAAGACTTGTATTGCAATGTACATCCCGCTTAGGACCACCTTTGCTGTATCCCGGTTTTGTACAGCTGTTTTTTCATTTTCATTTCCTTCCATGAATTTTTAAAATCTTTATTTTCCTGGTTACCCATTCCTTCTTTAGCAGGATGCTCATTAACCTCCAAGTATTTGAGTCCCTTCCAAATTTCCTCTTGTGATTCAAGTTTCAAACCCTTGTGGTCTGAAAACATGCAGGGAATTATCTCAGTCTTTTGGTACTAGCGGAGACCTGCTTTGTGACCTGTATGTGATTTATTCTGGAGATAATTTCATATACACTTGAGAAGAATATGTATTCTGTTGCTTTAGGTTGGAATGCTCTGTGTATATTTGTTACATCCATTTGATCCAGTATGTCATTCAAAGCCCTCATTTTCTTGTTGATCTTCTGCTTAGCTGACCTATACATTGCTGTGAGAGGGGTGCTGAAGTCCCTTACTATTATTGTATTGTTATCAATGTGTTTCTTTAATTGTGTTATTACTTGGTTGATATATTTGGTTGCTCCCAAGTTAGAGGCATACATATTTGCCATTATTAGATCTTTTGGGGATAGATGCTTTAAGTATATGATATAGTGTCCCTCTTTATCTCTTTGGCTTAAAATGTAATTTGTCTGATATAAGGATTGCTACCTCAGCTTTCTTTTATGTCCATTAGCATTATAAATAATTCTCCACCTCTCCCTTTCAATCTGGATGCATCTTTGGGTCTAAAGTGAGTGTCTTGTAGACAGCATATGGATGGGTTGTGCTTTTTTATCCAATCTGATACCCTGTGTCTTTTGATTGGAGCATTTAGCCAATTTACATTCAGAGTAACCATTAAAAGATATGAATTTAGTGCCTTTGTAATATCTTTAAGTTCTTTTTTCTGTAGATCATCTGTTTCCTTCTGTTTTTATGTTAATCTTGGTCTCTCTTTGCTTACAGGATTGCCTTAATATTTCTTGTGGTGCTGTCTTTGTGGTCACATATTTTTAAAATTCTGTCTGTCCTGGAAGCTCTTTATCTCTCCTTCCATTCTTAATTACAGCCTTGCTGGATAAAGTATTCTTGACTGTATGTTTTTCTCATTTATACCCTGAGTATATCATGACAGCCTTTTCAAGTCTGACAGGTCTCTGTGGATTAAGTCTGATGTCAGTCTAATATTCCTACCCCAGAGGTTAAGAACTTCTTGTCTCCAGGTGCTTTCAGGATTTTTTCTTTATCTCTGAAATTTGCAAGCTTCCTTAGTATATGTCAGGGTGTTGATCTATTTTCACTGACTTTGGGAGGTGTCTTCCCCATGAATGCCTTTTTCCTTCTCCAGATTAGGGATGTTCTCAGATCCCTCAAATATACATTGTGGCCCTCTTTCTTTTCTCTCCCTTAGGCAGTCTACTAGTACTGATTTTTTTTTTTTTAATGGCATTACTGATTTCTCAAAGCCTCCCTTCATGGTCTATTAGTTGTTTTTCTCTTTTCCTCAGCTTCCTTCCTCTCCATCAACTTGTTTTCTATGTCACTTACCGTCTCTTCTGCCTCTTCTGGTTATTAGAGCATCCAATTTAGACTCATCTCAGTTAGAGCATTTTAGTTAGAGCATTTTAAATTTAGGCCTGATTAGATCTCATTTCTGCAATAAGACATTCTTTAGTGTCTTTATGCTTTCAAGCCCAGATAGTAACTTAATAAATTGTTTTCCTGAATTCCATCTCTGACGTTTTACTTATATCCACATCCATTAGATCTGTGGCAGAGAATATTACCTCTGCATCTTTCTTTTGTTTTGAATTCCTCCTTCTAGTCATTTTGCCTAAAGAGGTATGGATGAATGGATGGGAAAAAAAACCCCACAAATATCAACCCCAGCTCAAGGGAAATACAATAGCTAAATCTGA
This sequence comes from Martes martes, assembly GCF_963455335.1. Lineage (NCBI taxonomy): Eukaryota > Metazoa > Chordata > Mammalia > Carnivora > Mustelidae > Martes > Martes martes. Next base: position 40,205,076 of record NC_137889.1, read on the forward strand.
AGTGTCAGAAACCCCAAATAAGTAGGGGAAGGGGAAGAGAGAATAAAATCCTCCAGGTGAACAAAACAGGGTGATCCCCTTGGTCCTGGGTATATTTTGGTCTCTGTGTTAGAAGACACTAAATCCAAAAATTGTAAAGAAAGCAAAACTTATATATACACAAAAATAAAATTGAATACAGTGAAAGGAAGCCAAAGCTGAAGAATATGTCTAGAAAAGTAAATATAAAAAAAAATGAAAGTTTAAAAAGACTTAAAAACAAAGAGTTGATAAAATAAGAAATTCGTTGAAAAAGGAAAAAAAGAGAAATTTTTAAACTGAAATATAAAGGAATCATGAGGAACAACCTCAAATTCTACATACTATTTTCCCTTAGAGCTGCAAGTTTGCAGCACTGTGAGCTCTGTAAGTTTGGTGTTCCCCGTTTTTCCAGCTGGTCTCTGGGGCAGGGGCCTGCTGCATTGTTTCTCAGTTGCATTTGTCTTGGCTGAGTTGCACCAACAATTGTGGGGTGGGGGAGGGGCTCAGTGTAAGGTGTTTCTGCTTTTTCTATGTGGCTTTTTTCCCCTAAAGGCTTTCCAGGCCTCTTTAGATGAAAGTAAAAATGGCTGTGCCCCGATCTATAGCCCCCAAGCCAAAAGATTGTCGTCCTCTTTCTTCAGTAAACACTTAGGGATAAGCAGTTTTCACTTTGTGTGTGTCACACTCTGTAGAGTCCTATGGTATGTGCCTGCACTGATCCTTCTGGGGGAAGAGGGAGGGTCGCACATTTCTGTCTTCTTCAGCAACCCCCCCAAACCAGAACTCATTCACCTAGTCGTGTGTTCACCCACACACCTTCCTTACTGGGGGAAGTGGGGGTCACCAACCTCTATCCTTGAAGGGGCCCTGCAAGGACAGCATTCACCCAGTGGTGCACATGCCCCCATTGCCCCTCCTGGGGGAAGGCAGAAGGCCACAGCTTTAATTGACTTTTGCAATTCCCCCGCCCCCCACTGAGAGGCGTCGCCAGAGTCTGCAGGGTTCATGGCTTATGGTGAACCAAGCTGAGAGCCTCCTCCTGGGATTGCAGATGGTAACCAGTTTACCCACTCCAATGCTGGGGAACTCTGTTGGCTCCGGGATCCCCATGCTCTCTGTGACACCAGTGAACCTGAGACCACACTGTTCCACCAAGGATTCTGCCCCACTTCACCAAACGACACCTTTCAGGCAGGGATGTCTCTCACTGGAGCAGATTTCTAAGGGTTCAGATTTTGTGCTCTGGGGCTATATTACTTTCTGGTAGCTGGCTTACAGAGGCTCCCTCCCCTCCACCGTTTATCCTCTGATATATCCCCTCCATTTCACTTCACACTCTTACCTTGCAAAAAGTGGTCGCTTTCTATTTGTAGAATTCCAGCAATTCTTTTATTATATCTCAGGTTGAATTCATAGGTTATCAGAGTGATTTGATAGTTATCTAGCTAAATTCAGGGGACCAGATGAAATGAGGTCCCCTACTCTTCCACCAGTTTGTCTCTCTTTCATGTTTTTTATCCCCTACATTCTGGTTTTATCCTGTTTCTTAATTTAGGTAGTTAACATACAGTGCATTATTGGTTTCTGGAATAGAATTCAGTAATTCATCACTTACACACAACACCCAGTGCTCATCACAAGTGTCTTATTTTTACTTCTAAAGATTTTATTTATTTATTTATTTATTTATTTATTTATTATGATAGATTGTGAGATAGAGCATGAGCAGGGGCAGGGGCAGAGTGTGAGAGAGAAGGAGACTCCCCACTTAGCAGGGAGCCCAATGTGAGACTTGATCCCAGGACCCTGGGATCATGACCTGAGCTGAAGGCAGACATTTAACTGAGTGAGCCACATAGGTGCCTCAACAAAGGTGCCTTCTTTAATACCGATCATCCTTCTGGCCCATCCACCACCCACCTCCCTTCATCAACCCTGTTTGTTCTCTATTGTTAAGAGTCACTTATGACTTGTTTCCCTCTCCCCTTTTCTTCTTTTCCCATGTCCCATATGTTCATATATTTTCTTCCTTAAATTCCACATATGGTGAGTGAGACCATATGGTATTTGTCTTTCTATGATTTATTTCATGTGGCATTATACACTCTAGTTGGGTTTACATCATTGCAAATGGAAGATTTCGTTCTTTTTGATGGCTTGAATAATATTCCACTGTATATATTATATGCAATAGAGGTGGCACATAAATATATATAAAACCTCATCTTTATCCATTCATCAGTTGATGGACATTTGGTCTCGCTCCATAGTTTGGCTATTGTTGATAATGTTGCTATAACATTGGGGTGCATGTACCCCCCTTGAATCTGTATTTTTGTATCTTTTTGTTAAGTACCTAAGAATGCAATTGTTAGATTGTAGGGAGTTCTATTTTTAGCTTTTTGAGGAACCTCTAAACTGTTCTCCAGAATGGCTACATCAGTTTTCATTCCCACCAACTGTGCAAGAGGGTTCCCCTTTCTCCATACCCTCTTTGACACCTGTTCTTTCTTTGTTGTTAACTAGTCATTCTGATTGGTGAGGTGATATCCTACTGTAGTTTTGATTTTTATTACCCTGATGATGAATGATGTTAAGCATTTTTGATGTGTCTGTTAGCCATTTGTATGTCTTCTTTGGAGAAGTGTTTATTCACGTCTTCCATGTATTTCTTAACTAGATTATTTGTTTTTCGGGGATATTGAGTTTGATAAATTCTTTATAGATCTTGATACTAACCCTGTATCTGTAAGGTCATTTGAAAATATCTTCTCCCATTCCGTGGGCTGCATTTTAGTTTTATTGATTGTCTCCTTCATTATGAAGAAGGTTTTTATTTTAATGAAGTCCCAGTTGTTCATTTTTGCTTTTGTTTTCCTTGCCTCTGGTGTTGGGTCTAGCAAGAAGTTGCTGCAGCCCAGGTCAAAGAGGTTTATGCCTGTGTTCTTCTCTAGGATTTTGGTGATTTCCTGTTTCACACTGAGTCTTTTGAATTTATGCCTGTGTTCTTCTCTAAGATTTTGTTGATTTTGTGTTTCACACTGAGTCTTTTGAGTTTATTTTTTGTGTATGGTTTAAGAAAATGGTCCAGTTTCATTTTGTACATGTAGCTGTCCAGTTTTCCCAACACTATTTGTTGAAGGTATTGTCTTTTTTTCCACTGGATATTCTTTCCTGCTCTATTGAAGATTAGTTGACTATATAGTTGTGGATCCATTTCTGGGTTCTCTATTCTGTTCCATTGATCTATGTGTCCATTTTTGTGCCAGTACCATACTGTTTTGATGACTACACCTTTGTAATGTTAAATGCTGATATTTTAAAGGGTAAAATTTTCTTTGGTATAATGTGTGAACATTGAAGAAATATGGTAGTTAATAATTGATAAATTGGGTGATACAGACATTTAGTATTTTATTTTCTCTAGTATATGTTTAAAATTTTTTATAATAAAAAGTTTCAGGACATGAAGTAATATCGAAGGCCATTTTTACTCCTTATACTAAATGGTAAAAAACTGATCACCATGTTTGGGCACAAGCTTTCTTTCCAAGGAAATATTAAATATATTTTTAAGCTTTTTTTCTACTTCTTCCTCATTCAGTATCTTAAACTCTATCAAATCCATATTGTCTTTAAAATTGAATTTCCTATAGGAAAGGGTGCAGCCCACTAAACAGTGAACCCCTTCAGAGGTCTGCAAGGAACAGAATGACTTGCTTGTAAACACAGATGTTGGAGATATCTGAAGGTATGTATTCACAGACTCAAAATCTTCAATTGTTCGAGGTTCAAGAGTAAAGGAGTATATTTTTCGGTATTTGTTCTTTTCCAGAAGATCAGAATTAAGAAATTCTTGATTTGAAATGTACTGTTCTCTTCTGATTTGGTCCAAGTACCAGATTCCTTTGTCTTCTGTCAAGTGGAAGATGCAAGGCACCTGAGGCTGATCCTTCCCAGAAATTAACTCCAGAGGCTGCCACATCTGGTAAGAGCGTCCAAACCCAGCATCCACTATGTAATTCCTGCCATCAGTAGTCACCTTCAGCAGAAGGTGAATCATAGCATTGCTATATTTGTTGGCTGGAGTACTGTAAACATACCCTCCCAACATTGTGGTCTCAAAACCAATTGTGGTCAGAGCCCAATACAGAAGATGATTGACCTGGAGACACCACCCACCACGGTTCCTCCTCACAATTTGATCAAAAATGGCCTCCAAGTCCAATTCCATGGCTTCCCCACAATGGATGTTAAGGTTCTCAAAAGGAATGGTTCGGATCTGGTGCTGAAGAATGTCAGTTAATGTTTCCAAGTCCAGTTTCTTCCTAGAGTTCCTATAACCAATTCTTTCAAAGTATGCTTCAATGTCCATGATCCCCTGAGGGAAGTACAACAAAACAGAAATAATACATTACTTTTGCACTGGATTTCTTTGATTAGCCTAATTATAACTAATGTATTTTAAATATATAAATGCAATCAGTGGTTATAAGTATCCATAATCATAAATCTTTTGTTTAGTGCTTTTATTGTATAAATTACTTTTGTACATATAAACTCACTTAGTAGACTTAGTAACCCTGTAGGAAAACTATTACCACTTCTTTCATATTTTAAGCATGAGAATTTGGAAATCCATAGTAAGTGAGGAGTGAAACTATAAAAACAGTTTACAGGTGGTTTTCTTCATGATGAACAAAACAAGGTTCAAACTGGTATCAAAATAAGGTTTACAAATAGTTCCTAATATAAATAGAATTATATAAAGGGGTCTATTGATTTCATGGTACCTGATCCACTCAATTTCCCCTTTAGATAAGATAAAATTATCTGCTCAAATATTCCCACTCAAAGATTATATTCATTTGTGCACTGATTTATTAATCCATTCGATGTATTTTCTGAATACCTACTATGTATTTGCTACTGATCTTGCTTGCCCTCAGAAATCTTACATTTTAGTGATAGTTGGATGACATAGATTGTTAATTGGATAAACTAATAAAACATTCAATTTCTTAGATTCTGATAAGTGTCCTGTGGAAGACTAAAGCAAAGAAAGTAGACACGTTATGCACTGAGAAAACTAATTTTGAATAAAGTGATCAAAGAAAGCATCATTGTGACCTTAAGGATGTGAAAGAATAAGCCATGTCTACATGTGTGGGGAATACCATTCAGGCAGAAGAAACAAAGCAAAAAAAAAAAAAAAAAGTCTCAAAGTAGAACCTGCCTAGAGTGCTCAGAGAACATACAGGAGGCCAGAGTGATTGAAGCAGAGTGAGTGGGAGAGAATGTGAACTGAGATGAGATAAGACAACTAACATACCCTATAAAAAATACCAGCCTTTTGGCTCAAACTCTGAGATCAGAATCATAGTGAGAAGGGCAGTGGAGGAAGGTTGCAGTTTAGGCAAAGTGTACCAAAATCAATTTAATGTTTCTGGCTATTACATGAAGAATAAGCTGTATCCATTCAGCTAAATAGACTGGTGACCCAGGTAGACCAATTAAAAACGTGTATGTTCTAGGACCAGTACTCTCCTCATGAATGGTATGTTATCCAAATCAAGTCAATAAGACTCTTTTGAAGGGATATTTCAGAAACCTAAACAGATATGTTCTGCTGCAGGGCTAAGAACTGGTAGGGTATTTTCTCAAAGCTACTAGGAGAACTTGCTGAAAAATAATATCAATAAAAATGTATGGAGTTGAGGAATGAAAAGCAGGAGGAAAAAAGAGATGAGAAAAGACTTGAACCAAATTTTGAATTATCTCTTGACTTTCTGTTAAGGTGAGGTAGCAGAAAAAAAAATTCCTTATTTTTGTTAAATCCCATGTAGAAAACGTTCTGCCTCTGCTGGTGAAGAGTCCTAATCCCATGTAGACGCTAATTGTAACAGTAGTGCACTACCATTGTTAGTATGACATAGTCTGAGGTGACATGATACAAAAGGCCCTGTTCCCTAGGCTAGTGGTGATGAGCTATGTGTTTCTATTGTCCTTTTTATTCTCATTTCTTTTGTATTGTGTTTTTCTTTCTTGGTCAGCTCTTCCCATTTTGCCAGGGTTTTAACTTTCTTTATTTTTTTAATGTCTGCAACATTATTTTCTCTAAATCTATTAAGTTTATTTAAACTCTTCTCATCTTATTTGCATTGATGTCCTTTACCAACATGTACACAGGCTCTAAAACTGCCACTCGGATATGGAGAAATTATTGTAATTGAGACAGACCATCCAAAACCCTCTCTGATTCTATACCCAGAAGCACTGTTGAATAAGTAAGGAGGACAGTGATATGGCACAAAAGAAATATGGTTTAGACATGCTTGAGCTTTAAAAAAATTTAGTTAACAGAATTTTCCCTTTTCATTTTAGTTAACATAAATAATATAATTTATAATATTATAATAATATATAACAATATAATTATAATATAATTAATATATTAATATAATTAATAATTAACTAATAATTAGTTTCAGAGGTAGAATTTAGTGATTCATCATTTACATAAAACACCTAGTGCTCATGACATTAAGTGCCCACCTAATTACCTTAAACCCTTACCCACCTCCCTTCCAGCAACCCTCAGTTTCTTTCCTGTAGCTAAGACTCTTACGGTTTTCCTTCCTCTCTGTTTTTATTTTACTTTGTTTATCCTTCCCTTCCCCTATTTTCATCTGTTTTGTTTCTTAAATTCCACATATGAGTAAAATTATATGATATTTCTTTCTTTGACATTATTTCTCTTAGCATAATACCATATGGTTACATCCACATCATTGTAAATGGCAAGATTTCACTTTTTTGATGGCTGAGTAACATTCCATTATATATATCAATCACATCTTTGTCCATTCATCCTCCATACACATGTGGGCTCTTTCTATATTTTGGCTATTGTGGACATTGTTGCATAAACATTGAAATGCATGTGCGTCTCTGAATCACTATGTTTGTATCCTTTGGATAATATCTAGTGTAATTACTGGGCCATAGGGTAGGTCTATTTTTAACTTTTTGAAGAACCTCCATACAGTTTTCCAGAGTGGCTGCACCAGTTTGCATTTCAACCAACAGAGTAAGAGGTTTTCTCTTTCTCCACATCTTTGCCAACATCTGTTGTTCCTGAGTTGTTGAGATGTGAGGTGGTGTATCATTTTTTGACTTATATTTCTTTGATATTGAGTGACATTGAACATTTTTTCATTTGTCTTTTGGCCATTTGCATATCTTCCTGTAGAAAAATGTCTGTTCATGTCTTCCATCCATTTCTTGACTAGATTATTATTATTTTTTTCAGTGTTGAGCTTGGTATATTCTTTACAGATTTTGGATATTAGCCTTTTACCTGATATGTCATAAATGAATATGTCATTAATGAATGAACTAAAAGGTTGTCTTTTAGTTTTGTTGACTATTTCCTTTGCTGTACAAAAGCTTTGTATTTTGACAAAGTACTGATAGTTCATTTTTGCTTTTGTTTCCCTTGCCTTTGAAGATGTACGTGGCCAGAAGTTAGCGGCAATGAGGTCAAAGAGGTTGACGCTTGTGTTCTCCACTAGGATTTTGATGGTTTACTGTCTCACATTTAGGAATTTTATCCATTTTGAATTTATTTTTGTGTATGGGGTAATAAAATGGTCCAGTTTCATTCTTCTACATGTGGCTGTCTAGTTTTCCTAACACCATTTGTTAAAGAGACTGTTTTGTTTTTTGTTTTTCCCCACTGGGTATTCTTTCCTGCCTTGTTGAAGATTAGTTGCCTATAGAGTTGAAGTTCTATTTCTGGGTTTGCTATTCTGGTCCATTGTGACTGTTTTTGTGCCAGTATCATATTGTCTTGATGGTTACAGATTTGTAATACAGCTTGAAGTCTAGAATTGTGATGTCACCAGCTTCAGTTTTTTCATTATCCTTTCCTTCCTTCTTTTCTTTTCAGTTTTTTTCTTTCTTTTCTTTTCTTTCTTTTGTACTTTCATTCTTCCTTTCAAGATTTTATTTATTTGACAGAAAGAAAGTATAAGCAGGGAGAGCAGCAGAGGGATAGGGATCCTGATGTGGGGCTCAATTCCAGGACCCTGAGATCATAACCTGAGCTGAAGGCAAATGTTTAACCAACTGAGCCACCCGGCACCCCTGGTGTTCTTTTTTTTTTTTTAACATTCCTTCTGTTTTTCAAGGTCTTTTCTTGTTTCATACAAATTTTTAGGATTGTTTGTTCCAGCTTTGAAAATGCTGGTGATATTTTGATAGGGATTGCTTTAAATGAATAGATTGCTTTGGGGAGAATAGACAATTTAACAATATTTGTTCCTCTAGTCCATGAACATGGAATGTCTTTGCATTTCTTTGTGTCTTTCTCAATTTCTTTCATAAGTGTTCTGTAGTTTTCAGAGTACAGATATTTTACCTCTTTGGTTAGGTTTATTCCTAGGTATCTTATGAGTTTTTGTAAAATTGTAAATGGAATAGATTTCTTGATTTCTTTCTGCTGTTTCATTGTTAGAGTATAGAAATGCAACAGACTTCCATGTGTTGATCTTACATCCTGCAACTTTACTGAATTTCTGTATTACTTCTAGCAACTTTTGGGTGGAGTTTTTTGGATTTCCAACATAGAGTATCATATCATCTGTGAAGAGTGAAAGTTTGCCTTCCTTTTTGCTGATTTGGAAGCCTTTCATTTCTTTTTATTGTTTTATTGCTGAGGCCAGAACTTCCAGTACTATGTTGAACAACCATGATGAGAGTGGACATCCCTGTCATTTTCCTGACCTTAGGAAAAATTTCTGTTTTTCCCCATGGAGGATATTAGCTGTGTGTCTTTTATAACAGTTGTTAGATCTTCTTGTTCGATACACCCCTTTATTATGACATAGTGTCCTTTTCATCTCTTTCTAGAGTCTTTGGTTTCAAATCTAGTTTGCCTAATATAAGGATGGCTACTCCGCTTTTTTAAAATGACAGTTAGCATGATATATGGTTCTCCACCCCTTCACTTTCTTTTTTTTTTAAGAATATACTTTTTTTTTGAAGATTTTATTTATTTGACAGAGATCACAAGTAGGCAGAGAGGCAGGCAGAGAGAGAGGAAGGGAAGCAGGCTCCCCACTGAGCAGAGAGCCCGATGCGGGGCTCGATCCCAGGACCCTGAGATCATGACCTGAGCCGAAGGCAGAGGCTTTAACCCACTGAGCCAACCAGGTGCCCCCACCTCTTCACTTTCAATCTGGAGGCGTATTTGGGTCTAAAATGAGTCTGTTGTAAGTAGCATATCAATGGTTCCTCTTTTTTTTAATCCATTACACTATTTCTTTCTTTCTTTCTTTCTTTTTTTTTTTTTGGAACATTTAGCCCATCTACATTCACAGTAATAACTGAAAGACATGAATTTAGTGCCATTTTATTACATGTAAACTCACTGTTCTGGTAGATTGTCTCTGTTCCTTTCTGATCTTTGTTATCCTTGACCCCTCATCATTAATAGGGTCCCCTTTAATGTTTCTTGCAGGGCTGGTTTAGTGGTCATGAATGCTTTTCATGTTGGTTCTCTTGGAAACTCTATCTCTTTTTCTAATCTGAATGATAGCTTTGCTGGATAAAGTATTCTTGTTTATGTATTTTTCCCACTTAGCATATTGAATATATCATGCCAGTCCTTTCTGGCTTTGCCAGGTCTCTGTGGACAGGTCTGCTGCCAACCTTATGTTTCTACATTTGTAGCTTAAAGGCCTCTTCTTCAAAGTTGTTTTCAGGATTTTCTCTTTATATTTGCAATCTGGAAGTTATAGGTCATGGTGTTAACCTATTTTTGTTGCTTTTGAGGGGAATTCTCTGTGCCTCTTAGACTTAACTGTTTCCTTCCTCAAATTAGGGAAGTTCTCTCCTATAAATCATTCAAATAAATCTTCTGCTTCTCTTTCCCCACTCTTTGTCTTCTGGGATTCCTATAATATGGATATTAATTGGCTGTATGAAATCGCTGAGTTCCTTAAGTCTACCTTTGTGATTTAATAGTTTTCTTTCCCTCTTCTTTTCAGCTTCCTTTTCTCCCATCATTTCATCTTCTGTATCACTGATTTGCTCTTTTGCATTGTTCGTTGTTGTTTTTATGGCCTGCACTTGTGACTGCATCTTGGTAATAGCATTTTTAATTTCAGCCTGATTAGATTTTAGTTCTTTTATCTCTACAGTAGGGATTCTCTAGTGTGTTCTGTACTTTTTTCAAGCCAAGCTAGTATCTTTATAATCCTTATTTTAAGTCTAGTTCAGAAATCTTACTTATATCTGTAGTGATTAAATTCCTGGGAGTACTATCTTCTGTTCTTTCTTCTGGGGTGTTTTTATCAGTCACTTCTTTTTGTCCAGCAAAGAAAAGAAGAAAAAGAAAAACAACAATAACAACAAAACAAAACAAAACAAAACAAAACAAAAAAACTAGATCCTGCATGTATTTTGGTCTGTTTGTTAAAAGAAACTAGGTTCCAATATAAGAAAGAAAGAAAAACATATATATTTAAAATAAAATAAAATACAATGAAAGGAAACAAAAAATAAAATGAGTCAGTGAACATTATATCAAAAACTAATAATGTACTATACCTTGGCTAAGTGAATTTAAATAAAAAATGTATCCTACTTTGTTCAAATGGCAAAAAAAAGTGTATATAAAATTAAAAATTAAAAAAGATTAAAAAAGAATTGAAGAAGTAAGAAAATTACTGAAAAAATAATACTAAAATTCTAAGGAATGAAAATACAGAGAATACTATATACTGTTTTCCCCAACAACTGAAGGTTTGCAGCTTTCTATGAACAGTACCCTTGGTGACACTTCTGTGGGAAGGGTCTGTCATGCTGATTCTTAGGTTGACTTGCCCTAGGGTAAATGCACAGTGCACAGAATGGCAGGGCTCAAAGTAAGCGGCTCCATAGTCCTTCAGGTGGCACTCTTTTGCTTTTTGAAGGCTTTCAGCACTGATGGGCTGGATGAATATAGCTGCACTCTGCTCTCTAGCCCTGGAGCTGAAAAAATGTGCTCCCCCCGCCCCCACTCTTCAGTGAGCTGTCACAGAAAAGCAATCACTCTTGTTTCCTTGCTTTCATCAGAACTCTGTGTTCACTCAGCCTTCGAACAATCGTTCTTATCTCAGGCATTTGACTTAGTTTCAAAACTAAATTTTAGACCCATGGCCCAGACCCACAGTGTTCCTCCCAGGAAAGGGGGTTGGAGGTGGAGTCCCGCCAAGCTGCTTTTTTGCTAGACTTGTCCCTGGAAGGCAATTGCATGACTGTGCAGTGATTCACAGTTTATGACAACACAGAGTAGAAAAAGCTATCATGTAGACTCCTTGTTCTCAGCCAGCTTCTCTGCTCCAATGCCTGGAAACTCTGTCACACTGAGGGACCACCTGTTCTTCTTATGACCCTGGGGATTCTCAGACCATGCTGTCACACCTGGGATTTGGTCCCACTTCACCACCTGAGCACCTTTAAGTCAGGTATATCTCCTGTAGCAGACTCCTCAAAGTTCCGATTTTGCACTCCACTGCTTATAATGCTTTGTGGTAGCCTCCTCAAGTAGGATCCCTCCCCTCTGCCATATTCTCTGCTCTATCACACTGTAGTCAAGTCTCCTTAACTTCCTACCTTCCAAACAGTGGTCTCTTTTCTACCTGTAGGCTTGCAGCATTTGTTTTCTTAGATCTCTGTTTTTTTCTTGCATGTTCAGAATGAATTGACAACTATCTAGTTGTATTTGATGGACAAGACAAACTTGGGGTCCTCCTGCTTTGCCACCTTAGCTCCTCCCCTTTAGTCAATAATATTAATCTACTGAGACTCAAATTGCAACCATTTTACACACCAAGGCTAACACCTTCACAGTGTGGGACAGCCTGAGATGGCATGGTACAAAGGGCCTGGCTCTGAGTTTAATAGTCATAAGTTAAGGATTTCTTTTCTTTCTCCTTATATAATTTCTTCCAGGTTTTCTTATTTCTCTTTTTTAACCCAACTATCACTCCCACATTGCCAATGCTTCCAACTTTCTCTGTTCATGGTGTCTGAAATATTGTTTCCTTTAAATCTATTAGATTCATTACACTTTCTTTCATCTCACCAGCATCTTTCCCAATATTTAGAGAAGTTGTAATACTCTACTCTTTAGTCACAGAGAGAACAACTGGTATTTAGCCAGATCTCCCATATCCTCTCTGACACTAATCCAGAATTTGTAAATGTGTATGGAAAGAACAGAGGTGAAGGGTAATGGAAAAGGGATCAAGTGGTTTATAGCTTGGCCATTTGATTCATGGTTAAATCATTATTCCTTCTACTTGAAAATTATTTTGTACTTATTTTGAATTGTCATAATTTGTTTTCAAGTGTTTGTTTTCCTTTTCATTTTTTTCTCTATTCTTTTTTTAAGATATAATTTTAAATTAGAATTTAGTAATGGCAGTGAGGGGGGCAAGATGGCAGAGAAGTAGGAGGCACTGTTTTAACTGGTCCCCTAAAATGAGCTGATTATCTACCAGAACACTCTGAACACTCATGAAATCAGCCTGAAATATAGGATTATACACTTCTGGATCTCTTCATGGGCAGAAGACTCCAGTGGACAGGTAAAGCAGAGTGGGAATGATGGCACCGACGTTGGAAGATAAACAGAATGGAGAGAGAGCCACCAGAAGTGACCCATTGGAAAGCAATACCCCAATATGAGAGTTCCCTGTGATTGGGGACCAGCATTAATTTGGAGTCTGGTTAAAAACACTCAAAAAGAGCAAAAGATCTAAAGAGGCAACTGGTGGAATCAGGCAGTCATGGGCATGGGCTTAAGCCCACAACCCAGGACAGCCTCTGCTGGCGACCACCCATGCCAGAGAGAGTGCGGGGAAGCCTCCAGACTGTGGTCCCTGAGGTGCAGGCAGTCATGAGAGCGTCTGGGTGGATGACAGCTGGAGCTCTCTAGAATCTCAGCCTTTTGCACTTTGCAGGTGTGTTGTGCGACTGGTGCCTGAGCCGCGCTCCACACCCTCCACTCACCCTCCCCTGAGATAGGTCCGTGCAGGTGCTAGCCAGTGCTCTCTAGGACTAGCGAGGGTCTGAACACTCCCAGCCTGGGCATGCATGAAAATCTCAGTATGCTATCTCTGGTTGGGATCTCTCTGGCTGTCTGGACCTGCCCAGAGAGCTGGGGCAAAGGCAGGCACTGGAAGCAGGCTCTCTGGACCAATATTGCTCATGGTTTTAGTAACACCAGGGTACAGAGACAGGTGGGAGCTCATGCGACCCCTCAAACTATGGCTAGGGACGTGCTTTGCTGGTGGGGGGTGGCAGAGGGGGAGTCTGTATGCTCTGCACCACCCAGAGAGGAACAGACTGAGGCTTCTCTGAGATGGAGGTCTGGGTGCAGTTTATTTTCCTCTAAACCTCCAAAGAACCACCAAAAGCCGCCAAGGGAGGAAAAAAAAAAAAAAGAAAAAAAAACCCTCCAGAGAACAAAAGCCTGAAAAACCTATTTCCTCAGAGCCGAGCCTACTGATAGGGGGCAGGAGGACTCAACCCAAGCAAGATTTCTTGAAAAACAATGCGGCAGGCCCCGACCCCAGAAAGCCAACCTAAAAAACGAGAGAACAACCACCACAGTGTTCCCATAAAACTGTAAAACCCCAATATCAGGGGAAAAGAAGATATTAAGCTGCCGATATTGCTCTAAAACCTGTATATTTCATAGATACAACTTTTATTTTTAATTCCTTCCCACTATTCTTGTTCTTTTTAATTTTTAAAAATTTGTTGTAGCCTATTTACCATCACAACGAGAGGTTCAGTACAACAAATTCCATAATAACCTTTTAACTTGAGCCTTTTTGGTATATATATCTGTGTTTTCCTTTTCTTTTTATATATATTTTTTAATATTCATATAGAGATAAGCTTCAAGGTAACCCTCTTTCCCCAATCAATACTACCCCTATATATAAACCAGTTTTAATCCCCCTTTATCTCGGGAAAGTTGAGTCCTTTAACAAAAATATCAAGATGAACCCAGGAAGAATCAAAATAACCTTCCTCACCCACACTGAGGATTTATAACCACCCACCCATCTTTTTCTTCTGTCAGTGTTTCTGTGTATTTGTTTTTGTTCTGGTAGTATATAAATCTTATACTTGAGATTCATTTTGGCCAGGTTCTTTTTTTACTTGTCATTTATTTTTATCGGTCTTTTTGTTTGTCTATTTTTGTTTGTATACTTTATAAATAGTACCACTGGGGCCCATTCAGGCTGGGTCTTCTTCTTCTTTTTTTTTTTTCCTGTCTCCCTCTTTCTCTCTCTTTTTTTCCTTTTTTCTTTCTTTTTGGTGGGGACTTCTGATTGCTCAGAAGCATTCTAGGGGCACCTTGCCTGGGTCACAGTTGATATATTCAGCTACACATCCCCTCAGCCATCTTTCACCAAAATGACTAGGAGGAGGAATGCCCACCAGAGAAAAAATTCAGAGGCTGCCCTCTCCATCAGAGTTATTGGATATGGACATAAACTCTATGTTGGAAGGGGAATTCAAGCTATTGTCCAGGCAATGGCTAGGTTGGAGAAAACCATTAATGACAAAATGGAATCAAGTAGGGCATAAGTGAAAGCCACCAGGGAAGAAGTTAAAAATGTTATCGATGAGTTCCGATCTAATCTAAATTCCCTGACAGCTAGGGTAACTGAGGCAGAAGGTAGAATTAGTGATCTAGAGGACAAACTAATAGGGAAAAAAGACCAGGAGGAGGCCTGGAACAAACAGCTTAGAAGCCATGAAAACAGAATTAGGGAAATAAATGACCCCATGAAACATTCCAACGTCAGAATTATTGGAATTCCTGAGGGGGAGGAGAAAGAAAGAAGACTAATGGATATAGTTGAACAAATTCTCCATGAAAATTTTCCCAGTCTGGGGAATGGAACCAGCGTTCATGTTCTAGAGGCAGAATGGTCTCCCCTGAAGATCATAGAGTCTAGAAAGACTTCGAGACACCTGGTTGTGAAAATGATGAATCATATTTTATTTTATTTAGATTTTATTTATTTGACAGAGAGAAATCAGAGCTAGGCAGAGAGGCTGGCGTTGGGGGTTGGGAAGCAGACTCCCCACTGAGCAGAGAGTCTGATGCAGGGCTTGATCCCAGGACCCTGAGATCATGACTTGAGCCGAAGGCAGAGGCTTAAACTACTGAGCTGCCCAAGTGCCCCATGAATCATAATTTTAGTTCTTGAGAGAAGCTAGGGGATGAGATTCCTTACATACAGAGGAAGGCTCATCAGAATAACATCAGACCTGTCCACAGAAACCTGACAAGGCAGAAGAGGCTGGCAAGACATATTCAAGGCACTAAATGAGAAGAACATGAAGACAAGAATACATTATCCAGCAAGGCTGACATTCAAAATGCATGGAGAGATAAAGAGCTTCAAAGACTGGCAAGGTTTAACACAGTATGTGACCACCAAGCTGGCACTACAAGAAATATTAAGGAGGATTCTATAAAAGAAGAAAGAACTCAAGAGTGACATTGAACAAAAATTAATGGAGACGATCTATAGAAACAAGGGCTTCACAAGCAACACGATGTCAATAAAAACGTATCTCTCAGTAATTGCTCTCAACATGAAGAGCCTAAGTGCTCCCATAAAATGGCACAGGGTAGCAGATTGGATAAAACGACAGGACCCATCCATATGTTGTCTACAAGAGACCCATTCTGAACCTAAGGGTACATCCAGACTGAAAGTGAAGGGATGGAGAAGCATCTTTCATGCCAATGGGCCTCAAAAGAAGGCTGGGGTAGAGATTCTCATATCAGATAAACTAGATTTTAAACTAAACACTGCAGTCAGATACAAAGAAGGACACTACATCATACTTAAAGGGTCTATCCACCAAGAAGATCTAACAATTGTAAATATTTATGCTCCCATATCCAGTACATAAGACAACTGTTAATCAAGAGAAGGAGTCATATTGATATGAATACATTAACTGTAGGGGTTCTTAACATGTCACTCTCAGTAATAGATCATCCAAGCAGAAAATCAGTAAAGAAACTGGCATTAAATGACACATTGGACAAGATGGACCTCATAGATACATATAGAACATTCCACCTTAAAACAACAGAATACTCATTCTTCTCAAGTGCACATGGAACCTTCTCCAGAATAGACCACATACTGGGTCATAAATCAGGGCTCAACTGATAACAAAAGATTGAGATCATTCCCTGCATATTCTCAGACCACAATGCTTTACAACTAGAACTCAACCACAAGAAAATTTTGGAAGGAATTCAAACACTTGAAAGCTAAAGACCACCTTGCTTAAGAATGTTTGGATCCACCAGGAAATCAAAGAAGAACTTAAACGATTTATGGGAACCAATGAGAATGAAGACACTTTGGGTCCCAAACCTATGGGATACGGCAAAGGCAGTCCTAAGGGGGAAATACGTAGCCATCCAAGCCTCCCTCAAAAAAATTGAAAAATACAGAATACACAAACTGTCTTTACACCTTAAAGAGCTGGAGAATCAACAAAAAATTAAGCCAACCCCACACACAGGAAGGGAAATAATCAAGATTAGAGCAGAGATCAATGAGATAGAAACTAGAGATACAGTAGAATACATCAATGAAACCAGAAGCTGGGTTTTTGAAGGAACCAAGAAGATCGATAAACCCTTGGCCAAACAAATCGAAAAGAAAAGAGAGAGGACCTAAATTAATAAAAATTATGAATGAAAAGGGAGAGGTCACGACTAACACCAAGGAAATAGAAAAAATCATCAGAAATTATTATCAATAGGTATATGCCAATAAGTTAAGCAACCTAGACGAAATGGATGCATTCTTGGAAACCTATAAACTTCCAAAACTGAATCAGGAAGATTGACAACCTGAAGAGACCAATATCTAGTAACGAGATTGAAGCAGTGATCAAAAACCTCCCAAAATACAAGAGCCCAGGACCTGACAGATTCCCTGGGGAATTCTACCAAACTTTCAAAGAAGAAATAATATCTATTCTCCTGAAGCTGTCTTAAAAAATAGAAACAGAAGGAAAACTTTCAGACTCTTTTTATAAAGCCAGCATTACCCTGATCCCCAAACCAGGCAAGGACCCCACCAAAAAGAATTTCAGACCAATATCCCTTGTATCTGTCCCTCAGAACAATATATTGCTTAAAATATAAGCCATGGGAAATTTTACTAGTTACCAAGAACGTTTAAATATAGCCTTGAGAAAAACACATACTGGCAACAGGCCTCTGGGGGAGGGGATGATATACGGCCTTGAAACCGAGCAGCTGGCTATGCCCAGCTAGCTCAAAGTGGAACACCGCCTGCTTCATGGAAGCCAAGCAGCTGGTAATGTCCAGCCCACTCAGGGTGAAATGCCGCCTGCTTCATTTTTCCGTTATCTCCCCTTTCCCCCTTGAGAGCACCTATGGCTAATTAGATAAGTCCTTTGAATGTGCTTGCTCAACTGTAAACTTTATATTGCTTGACCAGACATATTTTGCCTTCCTACTTTTTTATCTACAAGGCATATGATTAATGTTTGGCCTTCTTTGGCTCTTCTGTTGATTACTGTCTATATCTAATAAAAGTGGGACTGAAGAGTTGTTCGGGGCAACAGTCTTTTCTACTGTTGTCCCCTGCTCCCTTTCTCTTGCAGCTGACTTGTTTATGCCTCATTCTTCTCCCGTGCACCGTCAGGAAATGGCAATCCCTGATGAATATCGATGCTAAGATTCTCAACAAGATCTTAGCTAAAAGGATCCAACAGTACATTGAAAAGATTATCCACCATGACCAGGTGGCATTTATCCATGGGATGCAGGGGTGGTTCAGCATTCACAAATCAGTCAATGTGATAGAACAAATAAATAAGAGAAGGAAGAATAACCACATGGTCCTCTCAACTGATGCAGAAAAAGCACTTGACAAGATACAGCATCCATTCCTGATTAAAATGCTTCAAAGTGTAGGGATAGAGGGAAGATTCCTCAACTTCATAAAATCTATGAAAAACCCACAGCAAATATCATTCTCAATGGAGAAAGTTGACAGCCTTCCCTTTGAGATCAGGAACACAACAAGGATGCCCACTCTCACCACTCTTGTTGAACAGAGTACTAGAAGTCCTAGCAATAGCAATCTGACAACAAAAGGAAATAAAATGTTTTCAAATTGGCAAGGAACAAGTTGCACTCTCTCTCTTCACAGATGACATGATACTTAATATGGAAAACCCAAAAGACTCTACCCGCAAACTACTAGAACTCATACAGGAATTCAGTAATGTAGCAGGATACAAAATCAATGCACAGAAATCAGTGGCTTTCTTATACACTAACAATGAAAATATAGAAAGTGAAATTAGAGAATCAATTCCTTTTACTATAGCACCAAGAACCATAAGATACCTGGGGATAAACCTAACCAAAGAGGTAAAGGATCTGTACTCGAGGAACTACAGAACACTCATGAAAGAAATTGAAGAAGACACAAAAAGATGGAAGACTATTCCATGCTCATGGATCAGAAAAATAAACATTGTTAAAATGTCTATACTGCCTAGAGCAATCTATACTTTCAGTGTCATTCTTCCACCAACATTTTTCAAAGTGCTGGAGCAAAGAATCCAAAAATTCGTATGGAAGCAGAAGAGACCCCAAATTGCCAAGGAAATGTTGAAAAAGAAAAACAAAGCTGGGGCATCACGTTGTCTGATTTGAAGCTTTACTACAAAGCTGTGATCACCAAGACAGCATGGTACTGGCATAAAAACAGACACATAGACCAGTGGAACAGAGTAGAGTGACCAGATATGGGCCCTCAACTATATGGTCAAATAATCTTCGACAAAGCAGGAAAAAATATCTAGTAGAAAAAAGACTGTCTCTTCAATAAATGATGCTGGGAAAATTGGACAGCTATGCATAGAAGAATGAAACTCGACCATTCTCTTATACCATACACAAAGATAAACTCGAAATGGATGAAAGATCTCAACGCGAGGCAGGAATCCATCAGAATCCGAAATGAGAACATAGGCAATAACCTCTTCAACATTGGCCACAGCAACTTCTTTCAAGATATGTCTCCAAAGCCAAAGGAAACAAAAGTGAAAATGAACTTTTGGGACTTCATCAAGATCAAAAGCTTCTGCACAGTAAAGGAAACAGTCAACAAAACAAAGAGGCAACCCACACAATGGGAAGATATTTGCAAATGACAATACAGACAAAAGGCTGATATCCAAGATTTATAAAGAACTCTTCAAACTCAACACACACAAAACAGATAATCCTGTTAAAAAATGGGCAGAAGATATGAACAGACACTTCTCCGAAGAAGTCATAACAAATGGCTAACAGACAGATGAAAAAATGTTCATCATCCCTAGCCATCAGGGAGACTCAAATCAAAACCACACTGAGATACCACCTGACACCAGTTAGAATGGCCAAACTTAACAAGACAGTAAAACAACATGTGTTGGAGAGGATGTGGAGAAAGGGGAACCCTCTAACACTGTTGGTGGGAATGCAAGTTGGTGCAGCCACTTTGGAAAACAGTGTGGAGATTCCTTAAGAAATTAAAAAATAGAGCTACCCTATAACCCTGCAACTGTACTACTATTTACCCCAAACATACAGATGTAGTGAAAAGAAGGGCCATTACCCCAATATTCATAGCAGCAATGGCCACAGTGTTCAAACTGTGGAAAGAACCAAAATACCCTTCAATGGACAAATGGATAAAGAAGATATGGTCCATATACACTATGGAGTATTATGCCTCCATCAGAAAGGATGAATACCCAACTTTTGCATCAACATGGACGGGACTGGAAGAGATTATGCTGAGTGAAATAAGTCAAGCAGAGAGAGTCAATTATCATATGGTTTCACTTACTTGTGGAGCATAAGGAATAAGACAGAGGACATTGGGAGATGGAGAGGAGAAGTGAGTTGGGGGAAGTTGGAGTGGGAGACAAACCATGAGAAACTGTGGACTTTGAGAAACAAACTGAGGGTTTTGGAGGGGAGGGTGGTGAGAAGTTAGGTGAGCCTGGTGATGGTACTAAGGAGGGCACGTATTGCATGGAGCATTGCGTGTGGTGGATAAACAATGAATTCTGGTACACTGAAAAAATAAAATAAATTAAAAAAAATTAACTAGTCAAGCATCAGGTAGAGAAAACAAACAATTTATAATTTATAAAACATTACACTGGCATCAGAATATTCCACAGAAATGTCCACAAGTTCACCTTACTTCAGTAATGGAATTATGCTTACAAAGTTTTGAAAAAAAGTATGACCCTCAAACATGATTCTGTTAGTATTTCACTGAATTATGAAGGGAAAATGAATAAAGACAATCTCAAACATGAAAAAATTTGAGAAATGCAACAATGATGAGCTACCCTGAATAAATGTTACTTTCCATTGGTTAGCGAAGATGTAAATCAAAATTTAGAAAAAAAAAAAAAAAGTAAGAGACCACAATTAAAGGAGTGCTGGACAGAATTAACTCCTTTTTTTATAGAACAAAGAGAAGAAAGATTATGAGAATTGTGGCTGAAGTAATTTAAAAACATTTTAAAAAATGTGACTCAAATGAAACCTATTACTCCTGCACATGTAGGGGTTAAAGAACAGAGTAAGCATGTTTAGTGTACCTAGAGAGGGTACATGGGGTTGATGAGGATTTAGAAGTAAGGGTGGTGTGGGGGAAAGCTCTCTGTAAGCCATTCATACCACTTCAGATCTCTTTTACCTTTTGTTATGCCTGGTCTGGCTTTTGTGCTCTTACACTTAAGGACACCAGAAAGCAGCAAGTGCCAGGGAATTCATATCCTACCAGGGTTTTCTGGGTCAGTGACTTATTGGTGGGAGGTTTTGAAAGCCCAGCACTTTGTCTCGTGTCTGGACAAACTTACTTTGCATCCAGGCTGAAATTTGGTTTCTACCAGGACTACTTACTTAATATGTCACTTGCACATGGATCCTTGTCTCTCTCTGATTCTGGGAACCTGATTTAAGTTACTTTGATGTTTATTTTGGCAAGCTGTGTGAAGGAAAGGTAAGATACATGGGATGAGGCAAATTCCAGAAGGCTTTGAATATCAGATAAAAGAGATTTATTTTTTCTGCAGATCAAATGGATGTTTGTTTTCTTTAATGGTCAATATTCAATAGTTGAATGGACTTATCTTTAAGCGACGTGTTACTTCAATTCATTTTCATTTTTTTGACTACAGAAATCCTTATTCTCAGGGGCGCCTGGGTGGCTCAGTGGGTTAAAGCCTCTGCTTTCGGCTCAGGTCATGATCCCAGGGTCCTGGGATCGAGCCCCATATTGGGCTCTCTGCTCAGCAGGGAGCCTGCTTCCTCCTCTCTCTGCCTGCCTCTCTGCCTACTTGTGATCTCTGTCTGTCAAATAAATAAAAAAAAAAAAAGAAAAGAAATCCTTATTCTCTCCCCAAATGAAGTTATAAGCAAGAGCCTAAAAAAATTTTAAATAGATTGATTTGGAAGTAGACCACATGGGGTGCTGTTCTCCCAAGACTACAAGCAGCACAAATAAATTATTTGACTAAAATGGAATCTTTACCTAATGCCTATATTTCTGCCATTACTGAACAGAATTTAAGAGTGCTAGTGAATTATTTTTCTTTCTGTGTATCCCTCCCAATCCCTTTCATTCTCTTTTCTTTGTCCTAGTGAAGGTCATGGCACCTCACTGGATTGACACTGTAATCCAGCCTTCCCTCCCAAAAGTATATGACAGCTACTTGACTTTCTGGATAAAAAAAAAAAGTTGCCAAGCCAGCTATGTTCACAGTCCATTGGTCAATAAGACTGCATCTCAGCTACAGCCCTAAGTTAATGCCTATAGAGATCAGGCAGGTACGTGGCATCCATAGAGCAGTACCAGAAAGCCAATCTAAAATGAAACATCTGCTCACCCAAAGATGTCAAAGGCCAAACAATATAAGTCTCTGGGACAGATGTAGCTAGGGAATTGAGAGTTAAAAGTTTTCTTTTGTGGGAAGGAGTTAAGTCCATCACCTTATGCTTGAGGAGTTAAAATGAGGGTCCTGGGGAAGGAAACAATGCTGCCATCACACTCAAGGCTACAGGTGGCACACGTAAACTTTTGGGCTGAGGTGGAATCTCCAACTCCTACTGCCAGGATTTCTGGCATTACTAAATGGATTTTTTTAAATGTTATAACATCCACTTAATAAAATCAACTATTTTAAAATGAACAATTCAGTGCCATTTATTACATTCACAACTTTGTGAAACTATCACCTCAGTCTAGCTTGAAAATATATTATTGCCATGAAATAAAATCTCATACCCAAATCAGAGTTAAAATGGCAGAAGAGTATGGGACCCTAAGTTTCTCTAGTCCAAATAAATATATATAGTTATCAAATAATTCTGAACACCTGTGAAATCAGTCAGAGGTCTGAGAAAAGAAATTCTACAAATAGAATTCTGCAATTCTACAAATAGAAAAGTGATCCCTTTTTGGAATGTAGGAGGTGCGGAGACTTGAATATGGGGTGATATATCAGAGGACGTGATGGAAGGGAGGGACGCTGCTTAAGGAGGCTACCACAAAGTATTATAAGCAATGGAATACAAAATTAGAACTTTTAGAAATCTGCAACAGTACAGGAAGTGCTTGGTCTAAAGGTGGTCAGGTGTCAAAGTGGGGCAGAATCCCAGGTGGCACAGTGTTGTATCAGGATCCCTAGGGTCACAGGAGGAATGGAGTGCCTAAAGTGCCTAAAGTGCAGCAGAGATCCCAGGCATAGGAGCAAGGAAGCCAGCTGAGAACAGGCAGTATAGGCTCTGACTTTCTGCTCTCTGTTGCCATTAATTGTGAACCACTGCATGGTCATGCGACCACTCTCCTGACAGGGATACAGGAAAAGGTAGAAGCCTGGCAAGACCTCCCCCCACCCTCTCCCTAGGAGGAACAGCATGGATCTGCAAAATTTGGAGTCTGCAAAATTTGGAGTTTTAAAACTCAGTTACATGTCTAAGAAAAAATGCTTGGTCATAGGCTGGGAGAACACAGAGTTCAGACAGAAACCAGGGAGACAAGGCTGATTGACTGCTATTCAATGAGAGCTCACTGAAAAGTAGAGGATGTGAATTTTCAGCTCCAGGGCTAGAGATTGGGGTGCTAACATTTTCATCCCACCCATCCGTGCTGAAGTTTTCAGGGAGCAAAAGAGAACCACACAGTGGAATTGAAGCTGCTTACACTGAGCCCAGGTCTCTGGTAAGGGAGGTGCACTTCCACAAGGGCAAGGACACCTGAGAATCATTGCAATAGGTCTTTGACCCAGAAGACCAGCAGGAACATCTGGCTCACAAACAACTTTACTGTCATAGAGAGCTGAAAGCTTCAGCTCTTGGGAAAAACAGGTTTTTTTTTTTTTTTTAATATTCTTAAGCCTTTTAGTATTATTTTTTGTTATTCGTATTTTTAATTCTTTTTAAAATTTTTATGTACACATTTTACACATATTTTTAAAAATTTTTTTCCTTTTATTGTGTTTTATTTTTATTTTCATTTTTTGGGTTTTTATTTCAAATTCAAATCAAAACCACATCTCTCTTGTTAATTCTGGCCATCCTAACTGGTGTAAGGTGGTATCTCAATGTGGTTTTGATTTGAATTTCCCTGATGGCTACTGATGGATAACATTTCCATGTGTCTGTTAGCCATTTGTATGTCTGCTTTGGAGACATGTCTGTTCATATCTTCTACCCATTTTTTGACATGATTATTTGTTTTTTGGTTGTTGAGTTTGAGAAGTTCTTTATAGACCTTGGATATCAGCCCATTGTAGTGTCATTCACGAATATCTTCTCCCATTCCGTGGGTTGCCTCTTTGTTTTGTTTACTGTTTCCTTTGCTGTGCAGAAGCTTTTGATCTTGATGAAGTCCCAAAAGTTCATTTTTGCTTTTGTTTCCCGTGCCTTTTGAGATGTGTCTTGAAAGAAGTTGCTGTGGCTGATGTCAAAGATGTTACTGCCTATGTTCTCCTTTAAGATTTTGACAGATTCCGGTCTCACATTGACATCTTTCATCCATATACAAAGATAAACTCATTATATTTTTTTAATTATTGTATATACTTAAGTTTTCCTTTCTTTCTTATTTTGGGATTCAGTTTCTTTAAACAAGCAGACCAAACACACACAGAGAATCTAGTTTTCTGTTTTGTTCTGTTTCTTGTTTGTTATTTTCTTTTTTTTTAATTTTTTCTTTGTTTTTATTTCTGTTATTATTGTAGTTATTCTTTTTCTCTCCTTCTTCTACTATTTTCTAGACAAAAATGAAGATATGGAGAAATTCACTCCAAAGGAAGGCCGCACAGAAGTACTCACTGACAGGGATTTAATCAATACAGATATAGGTAAGTCTGTACTACAACTTAAAACAGTGTTTACAAGGATAAAATCTGGGCTTGAAAAAAGCATAGAAGTCCCTAGGGCACTCTTTACCATGGAAATAAAAGAACTAAAATCTACTTAGGCAAAAATTAAAAATGTTATTATCAAGATGCAGTCCCAAATGAAGGCTCTAAAAACAAGTATAAGCAAGGCAGAAGAGTCAGTGATATAAAAAAAATAAATGATGGATGACATGGAAGCTAATAAGAGGAGAGAAATACAAATACCAGATAACTGAGGGAAACTAATAGAACTCAGTGATTCCTTAAAGCAAAATAGTGTTCGAATATTAGGAGACCCAGAAGATGAAGAGAGGAAGAGATGGATAGAAGGTTTATTTGAACAAATTATAGCTGTGAACCTTCTCAAACTGGAGAAGGAAACAGGCATACAAATCCAGGAGGCATCATGTGTCCTCTTTATCGCCCATCACCAAGCAATGTAATGAGCACTAGGTGTTATACACAACTAATGAAACATTGAACACTATATCAAAAAACTAGGGGAGGAAGGGCAAGATGGCAGAGAAGTAAGAGATCTTTCTACCAGTCCCCTGAATTGAACTAAATATCTACCAGAACACTCTGAACAGCCATGAAGTCAGCCTGAGATGTAAGATTATACACTTCTGGATCTCTATGGGGGCAGAACTTCAGTGGAGAGGTACAATGGAGAATACCAGAGAATAAACAGAAGGGAGAGGGAGCCACCAGAAGCAACCCATTGGAAAGTAATACCCCAATATGCAAGTGCCCTGTGCTTGGGGACCAGCATTACTTGGAATCTGGTTAAAAACACTCAAAAAGAACAAAGGATCTTAAGGGGCAATTGGTGGAATCAGATGACAATAGGCATGGACCTAAGCCCACTGGTGCAGGGCGGTCACAGTCAGTGCCCACCCATTCCTGAGAGACCCCGGCGTGGGCTCCAACCAGAGGTCCCTGGGCCTGCAGCCTTCTACAACCTGCACAGCCACCAGGTCTGAACATCCCCAGTGTGGGAGTGGGCTGAAGACAGTAGTCCGGCAACAGCAACCATGGGGATTAGGCTCACCCGTACCAGTATTCCTCATGGTTTCAGTGGCACGGGGGTGCAAAGACAAGTGGGGACATCAGGCAACCACTGAGATGGTGGCTGGGGGTGCCCACAACCTGTGGGAGTGCCCACCACCTGTGGGAGTTTGAAGTGTTCAGTGGAATTTGCAGAGGGCGAGTCTGTGTGTTCTGGACCACCCAGAGGGCAGCAGACTGAGGCTTCTCTTCGAGGGAGAGGTCTGGGTGAGGACAGTTTATTTTGCACTAACCCTCCGGAAAGCTGCAAAACAAAACAAAAACCTTCAGAGAACAAAAGCCTGAAAAACCAGTTTCCACAGAGCACAGCCCCTTTATAGGGGGCAGGGGGACCAGCTCAAGCAAGACTGATGGAAAAACAATGTGGCAGGTCCCTCCCCAGAACACAAGCCAAAAGAACAAGAGGACATATCAAAACTGTAAAACCCTGACATCAAGAAAAACAATATATTAATCTCCTGGTATTGCCCCCAAACCTATATATATCATAGATACAACTTTTCTTTTCTTTTTTTAAAAAATTCATTCTCAAGATTCTTGTTCTTTTATTTTTTTTAACCTACTTACCATTACAATTAGATGTTTAATACAACATATTCCATAATAAATTTCTAACTTGAACTTTTTTCATACATATAGCTGTTTCTTTTTCTTTTTCTTCTTTTTAAAAAAATTATATATAGATATAAGCTTCAAAGTAATCCTTTTTCCCTATTCAATACTACCCCTATATATAAACCAGTTTTAATTTCCTTGTATTTCTGGAAAGTTGAGTCCTTTGACAAAGATAACAAGATACCCAGGAAGAACTGAAATAAACTTCCTTGCCCACATCAAGGGTTTGTAACCCCCTTCCCATCTTACTCCTCAGTCAGTGTTTCTGTGTATGTGCATTTGTTTTTGTTTTTGTTTTTGTACTATATAAATCTTGTTCTTGGGGTTCATTTTGGCTAGGTTTTTCTTTTATTTTCTTTTAGTTTGTCAGTCCTTTTGTTTGTTTGTTTTTTGTCTATGTACCTTATAAATCTTACCTTTGGGGCTCATTTTGGCTAGGTATTTCTTTTTTTTTTCTTTTCTTTTTCTCTCCCTTTTTTAATTCTTTCTTTTTCATGGCGATTTATGATTGCTCTGAAACTTTCCAAGGTGTACCTTGACTGGATCACGGTTGATATATTCAGCTATACATCCCCTCAAACACCTCACACTAAAAATGACTAGGAGGAGGAACACTCAACAGAAGAAAAACTCAGATATTGTGACCTCTGCCACAGAATTATTGGATATGGACATAAACAATATGTTGGAAAGGGAATTCAGGGTAATAATTATCCATGCAATGGCTAGGTTGGAGAAGATCATTAGTGGCAACATAGAGTCTCTAAGGGCAGAAATGAGAGCTGATCTGTCAGAAGTTAGAAATGCTATCAATGAGATCCAAACTAATTCAAGTACCCTAACAGCTAGGGTAAATGGGGCTGAACATTGAATTAGTGATTTGAAACACAAACCAATAGAAAAGAAGGATCAGGAGGAGGCCTGGAACAAACAGCTTAGAAGTTATTAAAACAGAATTAAGGAAATAAATGACCCCATGAAACATTCATATGTCAGAATTATTGGGATCACTGGGGAAAGGGAGAGAGAGAAGATGAGAAGATAAAGTTAACAAATCCCTATTCTGGGGAATGGAACAAGTGTTCGTGTCCTAGAGACAGAAAGGATCAACGAGTCTAGAAAGACCTCCAGACACTTAACTGTGAAATAAAAAAATCGTGATTTCACACAGGAGGTCTTAAGGGCAGCTAGGGGGAAGAGATTCCTTATGTACATAGGATTGTCCATCAGAATAATATCAGACCTGTCCACAAAAACCTGGCAAGCGAAAAAGAGCTGGCAAGACATATTCAGGGCGCTAAATGAGAAGAACATGCATCCAAGAATACTTTATCCAGCAAGACTGACATTCAAAATGGATGGAGAGATAAAGAGCTTCCAAGACCAGCAAGGTTTAAAAGAGTATGTGACCACCACGCTGGCACTACAAGAAATTCTAAGGGAGGTTCTATAAAAGAAGAAAGAACCCAAGAGTGACATAGGACAGAAATTTACAGAGACAATCTATAGAAACAAGGACTTCACAGGCAACATGATGTCCATAAAAATGTATCTGTCAATAATCACTCTCAGTGTGAACGACCTAAATGCATAAAATAGCACAGGGTTGCAGACTGGCTAAAACAATGGGACCCATCCATATGCTGTCTACAAGAGACACATTTGGAACCTAAAGATATATCCAGACTGAAAGTGAAGGATGGAGAAGCATCTTTCATGCCAACCGGCCTCAAAAAAAAGCTAGGGTAGCAATTCTCATATCAGATAAATTAGACTTTAAGCTAAAGACTGTGGTCAGAGATACAAAAGGACAGTATATCATTCATTAAGGGACTATTCAAGAAGATCTAACAATTGTAAATATTTATACTCCCATATTGGGTTTTTCTGGAGCAGCCAACTACATAACCCAACTGTTAAACAAAATAGTCATATTGATATGAATACATTAATCATAGGGGATCATAACATGCCACTCTCAGTAATAGACAGATCATCCAAGCAGAAAATCAACAAAGAAACAGAGCAGTGAATGACACACTCAACCACATGGACCTCATAGATATCTACAGAACAGTCCACTCTAAAACAACAGAATACTCATTTTACTCAAGCATAGACAGACCTTCTCCAGAATAGACCACACACTGGGTCAAAAATCAGGGCTCAACTGATGCCAAAAATTTCAGATTATTCCCTGTGTATTCTCAGACCACAATGCTTTTATAACTGAAACTCAACTAAAAGAAAAAGTTTGGAAGGAATTCAAACATTTGGAAGCTAAAGACTATTCTGCTCAAGAGTGTTTGGATCAACCAGGAAATCGAAGAAGAACTTAAATAATTCATGGAAACCAATGAGAATGAAGACACATCAGTCCAAAATATTCGGGATACAGCAATGGCAGTTGTAAGGGGGAAATACATAGCCATCTGAGCCTTGCTAAAAAAAATTGAAAAAACCCAAATACACCAACTCTCTTTACACCTTAAAGAACTGGAAAATCAACAACAAATGAAGCCAACCCCATGCACAAGAAGGGAAATAATCAATATTAGAGCAGAGACCAATGAGTTAGAAAGTAGAGATACAGTAGAACACATTAAAGAAACTAAAAGCTGGTATTTTGAAAGAATCAATAAGATTGATAAACCATTGCCCAAACTAATTCAAAAAGGAAAGAGAGGGGACCCAAATTAATAAAGTTATAAATGAAAAGGGAGAGATCATGACTCATCAGAAATTACTATCAACAGTTATACGTCAATAAGTTAAGAAACCTGGAAGAAATAAATACATTCCTGGAAACCCATAAACTTCCAAAGAGGAAGAAATTGACAACCTGAATAAACCAATATCTAGTAACAAGACTGAAGCGGTGATCAAAAACCTCCCAAAACACAAGAGTCCAGGACCTGAGTGATTCCTTGGGAATTAGACCGAACATTTAAAGGAGAAATAATATCTATTCTCCTCAAGCTGTGTCAAAAAATAAAAACAGAAGAAAAACTTCCAGACACTTTCTATGAAGCCAGAATTACCTTGATACCCAAATCAGGCAAGTACCCAATCAAAAAGGAGAATTTCAGAACAATATACATGATGAATATGGATGTGAAGATTCTCAACAAGATCCTAGCTAATAGGATCCAACTGTCTATCTACCATGACCAGGTGGGAATTATCCCTGGGATGCAAGTGTTGTTCAACATTCCCAAATCATCAAACTGACAAAACAAATCAATAAGAGAAGAGAGAAGAAACACATAGTCCTCTCAGTTGATGCAGAAAAAGCATCTGACAAGATACAGCATCTGTTCCTGATTAAAATGCTTCAAAGTATAGGGATAGAGGGAACATGCCTCAACTTCATAAAATCTATCTATGAAAAACCCACAGTGAATATCTTTCTCAATGGGGAAAAGCTGACAGCCTTCCCCTTGAGATTAGGAACACAACAAGGGTGTCCACTATTGCCACTGTTGTTCAATATAGTACTAGAAGTCCTAGCAACAGCAATCAGACAACAAAGAGAAATAAAAGGTATTCAGATTGACAAAGAAGAAGTCAAACTCTCTCTCTTCCCAGATGACATGATATTTTATGTGGAAAAACCAAAAGACTCCACCCTCAAACTACTAGAAATCATACAGCAATTCAATAATGTGGCAGGATACAAAATCAATGCACAGAAATCAGTGGCTTTCTTATACACTAACAATGAAACAGTAGAAAGGGAAATTAGAGAATTGATTCCATTTACTATAGCTCCAAGAGCCATAATATACCTGGGATTAAACCTAACCAAAGAGGTAAAGGATCTGTACTCAAGGAACTACAGAACACTCATGAAAGAAATCGAAGAAGATACAAAAATATGGAAGACCATTCCATGCTCATGGATCAGAAAAATAAACATTGTTAAAGTGTCTATACTGCCTAGAGCAATCTATACTTTCAATGCCATTCTGATCAGAATTCCACCACCATTTTTCAAAGCCCTGGAACAAACAATCCTAAAATTTATATGGAACCAGAAAGACCCCAAGTTTCTAAGGAAATATTGAAAAAGAAAAAAACTGGGGGCATCACACTGTCTGATTTTAAGCTTTACTACAAAGCTGTGATAACCAAAACAGCATGGTACTGGCACAAAAACAGACACATAGACCAGTGGAACAGAATAGAGAGCCCAGATATGGACCCTCAACTCTATGGTCAAATAATCTTCCACAAAGCAGGAATAAAATATACAGTGGAAAAAAGACAGTCTCTTCAATAAATGGTGCTGGGAAAATTGGACAGCTGTA
This sequence comes from Martes martes, assembly GCF_963455335.1. Classification (NCBI taxonomy): domain Eukaryota; kingdom Metazoa; phylum Chordata; class Mammalia; order Carnivora; family Mustelidae; genus Martes; species Martes martes. Next base: position 40,235,654 of record NC_137889.1, read on the forward strand.
TGTAGAAGAATGAAACTCGACCATTCTCTTACGCCATACACAAAGATAAACTCGAAATGGATAAAAGACTTCAACGTGAGGCAGGAATCCATCAGAATCCTAGAGGAGAACATAGTTAGTAACCTCTTCGATATTAGCCAAAACTTCTTTCAAGATATGTCTCTAAAAACAAACGAAACAAAAGCGAAAATGAATTTTTGGGACTTCGTCAAGATCAAAAGCTTCTGCACAGCAAAGGAAGCAGTCAATGAAACAAAGAAGCAACCCACGGATTGGGAGAAGATATTAGCAAATGACAATACAGACAAAAGGCTGATATCCAAGATCTATAAAGAACTTCTCGGGACGCCTGGGTGGCTCAGTTGGTTGGGCCACTGCCTTCGGCTCAGGTCATGATCCTGGGGTCCTGGGATTGAGTCCTGCATTGGGCTCCTTGCTCAGCAGGGAGCCTGCTTCCTCCTCTCTCTCTGCCTGCCTCTCTGCCAGCTTGTGTGTACTCTCTCTCTCTCTGACAAATAAATAAAATCTTTGAAAAAAAAAAAAAGAACTTCTCAAACTCAACACACACAAAACAGACAATCACATCAAAAAAATGGGCAGAAGATATTAACAGACAATTCTCTAGTGAAGACATACAAGTGGCTAACAGACACCTGAAAAAATGTTCATCATCATTAGCCATCAGGGAGATTCAAATCAAAACCACTTTGAGATTGAGATGTGAGATGGCCAAAATTAACAAGACAGTAAACAACATGTGTTGGAGAGGATGTGGAGAAAGGGGAACCCTCTAACACTGTTGGTGGGAATGTGAGTTGGTGCAGCTACTTTGGAATACAGTGTGGAGATTCCTTAAGAAATTAAGAAATAGAGCTACCCTATGACCCTGCAGTTGCATTACTGGTTGTTTACCCCAAAGATACCGATGTAGTGAAAAGAAGGGCCAACTGTACCCCAATGTTCATAGAAGCAATGGCTAAAATCGCCAAACTGTGGAGAGAGCCAAGATGCCCTTCAACAGATGAATGGATAAAGAAAATATGGTCCATATATATAATGGAATATTATGCCTCTATCTGAAAGGCTGAATTCCCAACTTTTGTATCAACATGGATGGGACTAGAGGAGATTATGCTGAGTGAAATTAGTCAAGTAGAAAGAGTCGATTATCATGTGGTTTCACTTACTTATGGAGCATAAGGAATAACACGGAGGACATGGGGAGATGGAGAGAAGTAAGCTGGCAGAAATTGGAAGGGGAGATGAACCATGAGAGACTGTGGACTCTGAGAAACAAACTGAGGGTTTTGGTGGGGAGGCGGTGGGGGGTTCTGTGAGCCTGGTGGTGGGTATTATGGAGGGCACATATTGCATGGAGCACTGGATGTGGTGCATAAACAATGAATTCTGGAACACTGAAAAGAAATTTAAAAAAAAGAGAGAGAGAGATCATATTTATAGGGTCTATCCAACAAGAAAATCTAACAATTTTAAATATCTGTGCCCCCAACATGGGAACAGCCAACTACATAAGCCAACTGTTAACCAAAATAAAGGATCATATTGATAATAATATATTAAGAGTAGAAGACCTCAACACTCCATTCACAAAAATGGACAGATCATCTAAGCAAATCAATAAAGAAACAAGAGCTTTGATGACACGTTGGACCAGATGGACGTCACAAATATGTACAAAATATTCTACCCTAAAACAACAGAACAACCATTCTTCTTGAGTGCACACAGTCCTTTCCCCAGAATAGATCACATAAGGGGTCACAAATCAGGTGTCAACTGATATCAAAAGATTGAGACTATTCCCTGCAACTGGAACTCAGTCAAAAGAAAAACAAAATGGAAGGAATTCAAACATTGGAAATTAAAGACCATCCTTCTAAAGAATGATTGGGTCAACCAGAAAATCAAAGAAGAACTTAATTAATGGAAACCAATGAGAATGAAAACACACCAGTCCAAAACCCAAGGATACTGCAAAGGCAGTCCTAAGGGGGAAATATTTAGCCATCCAAGCCTCTCTAGAGGCTAGAACTAGAAAAATCCGAAATGCACAACCTAACCTTATACTTAAAGGACCTAGAGGAAGAACAGCAAATAAAGCCTTAACCAAGCAGGAGAGGAGAAATAACAAAGATTAGAGCAGAAATCAATGAAATAGAAACCAGAAAAATAGTAGAACAGCTCAAAGAAACTAGAAGCTGGTTCTTTGAAAGAATTTATAAGATCAATAAACCTCTGGCCAGACTTACCCAAAAGAAAAGAAAAATAAACCTGAAATTAATAAAATCATAAATGAAAGGGTTGAGATCTCAACTAACACCAAGTACATAGAAACAATTATTAGAAATTATTACCAGCAACTATATGTCAACAAATTAAGCAGCCTGGAAGAAATGGATACCTTCCTGGAAACTACCAAGACTGAAACAGGAAGAAATACACAATCTATATAAAACAATAACCAGTAATGAAATTGAAGCAGTAATTAAAAACCTCCAAAAAACAAGAGTCCTGGGCCAGATGGCTTCCCAGTAGAATTCTACCAAACATTTAAAGAAGAAATAATACCTCTTCTACTGAAGCTGCTTCAAAAAATAGAAACAGAAGGAAAAGTTCCAGTCTCTATGAGGCCAGCATTACCCTGATCTCAAAACAAAGACCCATCAAAAAGGAGAATTGCAGACAAATAACCCTGATGAACACAGGTGCCAAAATACTCACCAAGACCCTAGCCAATAGAATCTAATAGTACATTAAAAGGGTTATCCAACATGACTAGGTGGGATTGATTCTTGGCAAGCAAGCATGGTTTAACATTCACAAATCAATCAACGTGAAAGATCACATTAATAAAAGACAAGAACCATATGATCCTCTCAATTGATCCAGAAAAAACATTTGACAAAATACCACATCCCTTCCTGAGTAAAACTCTTCAGAGTATAGAGATAGAGGGAACATTACTTAATATCATAAAAACTATCTATGAAAAGCCCACAGTGAATATCATTCTCAATGCAGAAAAGCTGAAAGCTTTTCCCTTAAGGTCAAGAACATGACAGGGAGGCCCACTCTCAGCACTATTGTTCAACATAGTATTGGAAGTCCTAGAAAGAGCAATCAGACAACAAAAGGAAATAAAATGTATTCAAATTGGCAAAGAAGAAGTCAAACTCTCTCTCTTCAGATGAAATGATACTTTATGTGGAAAACCCAAAAGACTTCACCCCCAAACTACTAGAACTCACAGCAATCCAGTAATGTGACAGGATACAAAACCAATGCACAGAAATCAATTGCTTTTCTATATAGTAAGAATTAAACTATAGAAAGAGAAATTAAGGAATCGATTCCATTTACAACAGCACCGAAACCATAAGATTCCCTAGGAATAAACCTAACAAAAAAGCTAAAGGATCTAGAAATTACAGAACCCTTATGAAAGATATTGAGGAAGATACAAAAAGATGGAAAAACATTCCATGCTCATGGATCAGAAGAATAAACATTGTTAAAATGTCTATGCTCTCCAGGACAATTTACACTTTCAATGCCATTCCTATTAAAATACCACTGACATTTTTCAATGAGCTGAAACAATCCTAAAGTGTGTATGGAACCAGAAAGAACCCTAATTGCCAGGGGAATGTTGAAAAAGAAAAAAAAAAAAAAGCTGGGGGCATCACGTTGCTTGATTTCAAGCTATATTACAAAGCTATGATCACCAAGACAGCATGGTACTGGCATGAAAACAGACACATAGACCAATGGAACAGAGTAGAGAACCTAGAAATGGATCCTCAACTCTCTGGTCAACTAACTGTCAACAAAGTAGAAAAGAACATCCAATGGAAAAAAAAATCTCTTCAATAAATGGTGATAGGAAAATTGGACGGCCACATGCAGAAGAATGGAACTAGATTACTCTCTTACACCATACACAAAGATAAACTCAAAATGGATTAAAGACCTCAATGTGTGACAGGACTCCATCATAATCCTAGAGGAGAAAATAGACAGTAACCTCTTCAACATCAGCCACAGCAACTTCTTTCAAGACACGTTTCCAAAGGCAAGGGAAGCAAAAGCAAAAGTGAACTTTTGGGATTTCAACAAGCTAAAAAGCTTCTGCATGGCAAAGGAAGCAGTCAACAAAACTAAGAGGCAACCCACAGAATGGGAGAAGATATTTGCAAATAACATTACAGATAAGGGTTGGTATCTAAGATCTATAAAGAACTTTTCATATTCAACACCCCAAAAAACAAATAATCCAGTCAAGAAATGGGCAGAAGATGTGAACAGACACTTCTCCAAAGAAGACATACAAATGACTAACAGACACATGAAAAAATGTTCATCATCATTAGCCATCAGGGAAATACAAATCAAAACCACAATGAAATATCACCTTATGCCAGTTAGAATGGCTAAAATCAATAAGGCAGGAATCAACAAATGTTGGCCAGGATGAGGAGAAAGGGACACCCTCCTTACATTGTAGGTGGGAATCCAAGCTGATACAGCCACTGTGGAAAACAGTATGGAGGTTCCTTAAAAAAATTAAAAATAAAGTTCCCTGTGACCTAGCAATTGCACTACTGGTTATTTATCCCAGATACAGATGTAGTAAAAAGAAGGAGCAGATGTGCCCCAATATGCATAGCAGCAATGTCCACCATAGCCAAACTGTGGAGGGAGCAAAGAAGATGTGTTACATATATACAATGGAATATTTCTCAGTCACCAGAAAGGATAAATACCCACCATTTCCATTGACATGGATGTAACTGGAGGGGATTATGCCAAGTGAAATAAGTCAATCAGAGAAAGACAATTATCATATGGTTTCACTCGACCATAGGGGAAGGGAGGGAAAACAGAAGGTGGGTGGGCAAATCAGAGAGGGAGACAAACCATGAGAGAATATGGACTCCAGGAAACAAACTGAGGGTTTCAGAGGGGAAGGGCATGGGAGGATTAGGTAACTAGGTTATGGATATTAAGGAGGGCACGTGTTGTGATGAGCACTGGGTGTTATATGGACCTAATGAATCAGTGAACACTACATCAACAACTAATGATGCTAATGTTGGCTAACTGAATATAATTTAAAAAAAAGAAAAGAATAAATTCTTAGAAAAAAACACACAAAATTGTGGGGCACCTTGGTGGCAGTCAGTTAAGCACCCAACTCTTGGTTTCAGTTTATGTCATGATCTCAAGGCAGTGAGATCTAGCCCCACATTAGGCTCCTGGCTCCCCATGGAATCAGCTTAAGACTCTCCCCACACCTTGTCCCTCCCCACTGCTTTCTTTCTCTCTCTCTAAAATGAATAAATAAATCTTTAAAAAGAACAAAAAAGTCTAAAAGTAATGGGACATAAAAAGATATCACATGTAAAGGGAAATAAAAAGGAAACTGGGCTAGCAATAATTATATCAGAAAAAATAGATCTTAAAACGAGTGTAATGAGACCAAAAAAGTGCATTACATAACGATAAAGGATCTATACAACAAGAGGCTATAAAATGAATATCTACGCAGTGGGCTTGGAAGCACCTAAATACATAAAACAATACTGACAGATATAAAGTGAGGAACTGACAGTCATGCAACAATAACAGGAGATTTTAAACATTTCACTAACATCAATGAATCAATCATCCGGAGAGAAAATCGGTAAGGAAACTTCGGCCTTAAAAGACATATTAGCTGGAGCACTTAGATACAGATGGAATATTCCATGAAAAACAGCAGAATACATATTTTTCAAGTGCACAAAGAACATTCACAAGGACAGATTGCATTTTAGGCTGCAAACAACTCTCAGTAAGTTTAAGAAGACTGAAGTCATATCCACTATCTTTCCGGACCACAAGAGTTTGAAACTTGAAATTAATTACAAGAAGAAACCTTGAAAAAAATACAAACATGTGAGGTTAAACAATATGGGTCCACAAAAAAAAAAAGTCAGAAGAAATCATATTAATACTCAAGACAAATGAAAATGGAAACAAAATATTTCAAAACCTCTGAGATGCAGCAAAAACAGTTCTATTAGGGAAGTTTACTGCAATACAGGCCTACCCCAAGATTCAAAGAAAACCCTCAAATAAACAATCAACCTTACATCTGCAGGAACTAGAAAAAGGACAAAGTCCAAAGTTAGTAGAAGGAAGGAAATAAAAATTAGCAAGAAAATAAATAAAATAGAGACTAAAAAAAGTTTTAAAAATCAGTGAAAGTAGGAGTTGTTTTACTGAAAAGATAAACAAAATTACAAACACTTAGCCAGATTTGACAAAAAAAAAAAAAAAGAGAGAGTGCCCAAATAAGTAAAATCAGAAATGGGAGAGAAGTTACAACTGATAAATAAAGGGTAATAAGAGACTACTTTGAGCAATTGCCTGCCAACCAGTGGGACAAGCTAGAAGAAATGGATGAATTCTAGAAACATACTCTCTTCCAGGACCGAGTCAGCTGAAATGGAAAATCTGAGTAGACACATTACTATCAATGAAATTGAGTTAAAAAAAAAAAAAAAACCCTCCAAACAAACAGATGCTCAGGACCAGATGGCTTCAAATATAAATGCTACCAAATATTTAAAGAAGAGGGTTGCAGAGGGAGGGGGGTGGATGGGATAACAGGGTGATGGGTATTAAAAAAGGCATGTGATAGAGTGAGCCCTGAGTGTTATGCAGAACTGAAGAAACACATTACATCAAAAACTAATGATGTGTTTTATGTTGGCTAATTGAACTTAATAAAAAAAATTAATGTCAAAAAAGAAATTTGTTTTGATGTAGGATTGGAGGTGAGACCCTAAATTTCCTATGAGTAAAAACATTCACAAAAATATTTCTCTTGAAAACAATTTTATTAATCTTTAATTGGTTTTATCTAAGAAAGTTTAATTTTTACTGATTTTCTTTCTTTTTATGAAATACAATGAGATCTTCTAATCCTAAATTATGATAAATTTTTTTTCTGTTTTATTTTAGTCAAGGGAAATTTATAATATCTTTGTTTATTGATTCTGTTCCCCACAATTATAGACAATGCTTACAAAAATATATATAAGAAAATAAAGAAAAGCTAATACCTATCCTGGTGAAAATATTCCAAAAGAATGAAGAGGAATGCTTCCAAAATCATTGAAGGACACCAATATTACCCTGATCCCAAGACCAGGGAAAGACACCACAAGAAAACGGAAAACTATAGGCCAGTATTCCTGATGAACAAAAATGCAAAAATCCTCAAAAACTATCAGCAAAACAAACTCAATGATACATTAAAAGGATCATCACCATGATCGACTGGGATTTATTCCAGAGATGAAAGGATTGTTCTACATTCACAAATGAATCATAGTAATGTACCATATTAACAAAAAAAGATTAAAACCATATTTTCATCTTAATAGATACAGAAAAAAGCATTTGATAAAATTCAACTGTCATTTATGACAAAAACTCTCAACAACCTGAGTATAGAAGGAACATATCTCAACATAATATAGAACATGTATGACCAAGCAACAGCTAACATCATACTCCATGGGGAAAAGATGAAAGCTTTTCCTCAAAGATCAGGAGTAAGACAAGGATGCCCACAGTTGCCACTTTAATTCAACATAGCATTGTAAGTTCTAGCGATAGTGTCAGAGAAGAAAAATAAATGAAAAAAAGAATCTAAGTGGAAATAACAAATAAAATGTTACTATTTGCAGAAAACATGATATTTATACACAAAACTCTACAGACCCCACCAAATAAACCCCTATTAGAATTAATAAATGAATTCAGTAGGGTTGTAATATACAAAATTAATATACATAAATCTATGGCAATTCAGTCAGCTCTTGGACATCGGTAACTGATAGGGGTTAGTGTACGAAATATATAAAGAACTCACAAGCTCATTACCAAAAACAAATGAAAAAAAAATCCAGTTAAAAAGTAGGCAGAGGACCTAAATAGACATGTTTCCAAAGAAGACATAAAGATGCCCAACAGACACATGAAAGGACACTCAACATCACTAGTATCAGGGAAGTGTAGATCAAAACAGCAATGAGATATTACCTCACACCTGTTAGAATGGCTAAAATACAAAATAAAAGAAATAATGAGAGTTACCCTCTTGCACTGTTGGTCAGAAAGTAAGCTAGAACAGCCACTGTGCAAAACAATGAGGTTTTGAGGTGCCTCTAAAATTTTAAAATAGAATTATGATGGGATCCAGTAATTCCACTACTCAGTATTTACCCAAAGAAAACAAAAACACTAATTGAAGATACATACATGCTTATGTTTACTGCAGAATTATTTATAATAGCCACATGCAAAAGAATGATACTGGACCACTTTCTTATAATATACATAAAAATAATCTTAAAATGGACTTAAATGTGGGACCCCAAACCATAAAACTACTATAAGAAAGCATTCACAGTCAGTTCTTAGCCATTGGTTTGCACAATATTTTTTTGACCTGTTTCTTCAGGCATTGGTAACCAAAGCAAAAATAAACAAATGAGACTACATCAGCCAAAAAAAATTTTTTTTTTAGATTTTATTTATTTATTTGTCAGAGAGACAGGGAGTACACACAAACAGGCAGAGTGGCAGGCAGAGGCAGAGAGAAGCAGGCTCCCTGCTGAGCAAGGAGCCCAATGGGAGACTCAATCCCAGCACCCTGGGATCATGACCTGAGCCGAAGGCAGCAGCTTAACCAACTGAGCCACCCAGGCGTCCCAGCCAAAAATTTTTAACAGCAAAGAATACTATCAACAAAATTGAGGCAACCTACTGAATAGGAGAAGATATTTGCAAATGATATAGCTACTAAGGAGTTAATATATATAATACATAAAGAACTCACAAGCTCATCATCAAAAACAAATGAACAAACAACCCAATTAAAAAATAGGCAGAGGCTCTGAATAGACATGTTTACAAAGACACACAGATGGTCAACAGACACATGAAAAGATGCTTAACATCACTAATCATCAGGGAAATACAAATCAAAACCACAATGAGATATCACCTCACACCTGTCAGAATGGCTAGTATCAATAACAACAACAAAAAAGGCAAGAAATAGCAAGTGTTTGGGGCATATGGGTGGCTCAGTCAGTAGAACATGTGACTCTTTTTCTTGGGGTCATGTGTTCCAACTGCACATTGGGCATAGAGCTTACTTTAAAAAAAAGAAAGCAAGTGTAGATTAAGATGTGGAGCATAGAGAACCTTGTGCACTTTTGGTACAGTATGGTAGTTCCTCAAAAAAATTAATAATAGAATTGCCATGCAATCCAGCAATTCCATTTCTGGGTATTTATGTGAAGAAAATGAAAACATTAATTCAAAATTTATTGAAGTTAATTGCAGAGTTATTTATAATAGCCAAGATATAGAAGCAATCTAACTTTCCATTAATAGATGAATGGATCAAGTAAATGTAAATTTATACAATGGAATATTACAATGTACAGGACAGGGAATATAGATAATATATGTAATAATTTTGTATGGTGACATACAGCAGCTGGGTTTATCTTGGTGATCATTTCACAATGTACATATAAATTTTGAATCACTGTGTTGTACACCTGAAACTTATATAAAATTGTATGTCAATTTACTTCAGTAAAAGAGAAAATTTTAAAAATTAAATTAAAAGCCTCCAAGTAAATTCAAAGTACAATCAAATTTGAAAATTACTGTGCAGAGACAGAATTCTCACTCTTTCCCATATGAGCTACATAATCTCAGACAAAAATTCTTGCCACTATGTTCCTCAGATTATTCCCCTATGTACTTGTGCTCAAATACATTTTTCAGTATCTGCTTTCAGTTCTTTTGGATATGTACCCAGGAATAGAATTGCTGAGTTGAATAGAAGAATTTTAGGGAGTGCTCTTGAATGATTTTTCTTTCTATATGCTTTTCTTTTCTTTTCCTCTTCCTTCCTTTCTTTTCCCATCCTATCCATTCTGCTTTGGCTCTGAAGACCACCACAAAGACACTACAGCCCAGCCCACTCCCAGGGGCAAGTGGCCAGCACAGCAATGTTCCAGATGGAAAAAGAGAAGTTGCCAGGCAAGCCATTCCCACAGACCATCCTTGATCTGTCACTGGAAATCCTCATACAGGAAAAACAATTGGTACAGTTAAATACAGTTGGAATGAGCCCCAGGAAGTAGGAAGTTCTGAGAGTTTTGTTTTTATTTTGCTTTTGCCCTCCTCAGGAGGAGAAATTCAAACTTGAAGGTAAAATCTGCCTATTTTTAAAGTTGGATCTGAACTTTTTAAACTTATAAAGGGCAAACAAAGTAAGTCTCTGTACAGAATGCAGCCTATAGTTGACAGTTAATTTCTTTTGGAGTGAGAGAGGGCCAGCTGTTTTGTGATTGAGAAACTAAAATGAGGGCCTTGTGAAGGGAAAGAGAAGTTTATTTAAAAAGAGCCAACAGGTATGTTGTGGAAATCATGCCAAAGTCTGGAAGCAATGTCCAGAGTAGATAGCTCAATGGGCCCCTTTCTCCTGGGGCTGTCTGCTTCAGCAGGTTCCTCTCTCCTATGGAATTCTGTACCTCTGTGCTCAGTGCCAACAGTGAAGGAGGTTATTCCTGTCATTATGGCTCCTGAGAACCTCCCCTCTGATCTTCTTTCCAACGAGATGGACCTTTCTTCAGGAATCCCCTTAAACATTGCAAACAATGCAACCTAGCCTCCCTGGGCATTTGGGATTATTAGAGAATTTCTGACCAGCTAATGCAGGAGGAGCAGGAAATATGAATTTGCTGCCTTATAGGGCTGCACTCTTTGGGACACAGCAAGTTGGGGACAGAGGAGGTGGACATCACTCTTTCAATTATCCAAGAGGGAAATCCCTGAAGCAGTCACTATACACATTAGCTTTTATACACTTCTTTAATCCACACAACAATCCTAAATAAACTCTCTTGTTACCTCTATTTTACTGATGTACCAACTGACTTTTAGAGATGCAGAGTGACCTGCCCAAGTCCTCACAGCTAGTTTGTGATGTGGCTGTGACTATAACCCCTATAACCAAAGCAGTTTAAATTAAGTGTCTGTTATTTTATATGCTGTATAGTAGGTATAGCATAAGGATTCAAAGTATGTGTTAACCAAACTTTCTGAACCACCATAGGACCTGAAATTCAGGAGAATATCATGTCTAGTACTCCAGACTCACATTTAAGACAGGATTAAGCCCCAATTTCAAAGCATAAACAAGTCACTTACCGATCACCACTAGGACTAATAACAAGGAACCAGGCTGACTCCAGTCTTCCCACTTCCAGCACCAGTACAGGAAGTAGTCAGGAAAGCCCTTCCTGGTTTTCTAAAATGCTCCGCCCCCAGAGTTGAGTTAAATTCACCTAGAGATCTCTGGGAAATGTAGTTTTGGGCCTTACATTGTGTATGTGTGCCGCTTATTCAAATCCATTTATTGAAAAGGAGTGGGGAGCTGTATTATCTGATGAACCCTAGCCACAGTCTGTAAGGTTGTGCTTGACAGAGTTCTGCTCTTATGGAGCCCAAAACCAGATGTTCTATGTGTAATGTGGGAGGTGAGAGTTTTGATGGGGTCCAGGAAAAACAGATCTATTAACCTAGAGGAGGCAGAAGATGAAAATTTTAAACCACTCTCCTCAGTTTATGACATCTTTCTTCATCAAGTTCTGTGAGGCCCCTCAATTTCTATATTTCTTTTTTTATCCCCCATCTTTCAGTCTCGTTACTCACTGCACCTCAAGGCACTGTATAGTGTTTCTGAAACGTGTCCACAATATGTGGTATGAATGTGATATACGTAATGTGGTTTCTTTTCTGCTTGTGTTTTAAATTTACATTAATGGGAAAGGAGGGGCAAGATGATGGAGAAGTAGGAGACCCTGTTTCAACCAGTCCCCTGTGTTGGGTCCAGGAGTGCAGGAGGAACAATAGAAATGAGCACTGGGGTCGCTGTCTTCCAGCCTCCTCCACCCCCCTTTTCTTAACCCTTGACTCTCTGCCAGAAGGACTTCTGCCCAGGTCACATCTCTATAGGTAACCCGATACCTATGCAGGAAACAGAAGTATCAGGATCCCCCACCCCATACTCTCTGATCACCAAATACCCTACTATATATGGATGTGAGACCATGCCCTACCTTGGCCCAATAAAAGACCCCCACCAACTCCCTTCCCAGTGCAACTTCCCTGACTCTGCTTTCCAGAGTCACGGAACCTCACCGGAGGGAGCCCACACCCTCCTGGTGAGACTTTCCTGACTCCCCTTCTCCTGAGCCCTGAAACTTCACCGGAGAGTGCCTTTAATAAATCTTGCCTTGTGTCTACCTCGCCTGGTGTTGTGTTTACCTCACCTGCGAAACTTTACACCCTGAATTGAGCTAAATATCTACCAGAACACTCTGAGCACCCATGAAATCAGCCTGAGATATAAGATTATACACTTCTGGATCTCTGGGGGAGGCAGGAGATCATCAGTGAAGAGGTAAAGTGAAGTGGGAGCACTCAGACCCATATCAGAGTGATGAGAGAGCAAGAGCCTGGCTGAGGACAAAGCAAAAGCTGGCACCTTGTACCCCCTCTCCACCCGCTCCCCTCGCTCCCCTCGGTAATATGTGTGACATTCCTCAGGCACCCCTGACTGCCATAAATGAGAAACAAATAGTTAACTTGCAGAGATCACAATCCTGCAAGACAGGAATCTCCCAACTATCTTGATATTAATGGCTTGCCAAAAGACAACTTTGATCAAGCCTCCGCTATCCTAGCATCTTGTAGGCCCTCTTTAACATATGAAAGCTCCATTGAAACCTCCCTTTCCCTCACCTTCCCCTAACCGCAGGGTACATAGCCTGCCATCCCTCACAACCCGGGACAGCAGCTCTTCCTGCCCACGGGTCCTGTCCCTGTGCTTTAATAAACCACCATTTTGCACCAAAGATGTCTCAAGAATTCTTTCTTGGTCATCAGCTCTGGACCTCAGCCCACGGAACCTCACCTAGGTTCTAGAACTTCATCAAGAGGACAAACAACAGGGGGAGGGAGCCACCAGAAGCAGCCCATTGGAAAGTAATACCCCAATATGAAAGTGTCCTGGGCTTGGGGACCAGCATTAACTTGGAGTCTAGTTAGAAGTTCTTAAAAAGAGGGGCACCTGGGTGGCTCAGTGGGTTAAAGCCTCTGTCTATGGCTCAGGTCATGATCCCAGGGTTCTGGGATCGAGCCCCACATCGGGCTCTCTTCTCCGCGGGAAGCCTGCTTCCTCCTCTCTCTCTGCCTGCCTCTCTGCCTACTTGTGATCTCTGTCTGTCAAATAAATAAATAAAATCTTAAAAAAAAGATTTTAAAAAGTTCTCAAAAAGAATATAGGATCTTAAGGGGAAGTGGTGGAATTGGTGGCCACAGGCATGGACCTAAGCCCACAGTCCCATGGTGGTCACACTCAGCACCCATCCATGCGTGAGAGAGCCTGGTGGGGGCTCCTGGCAGTGGTCCCTGAGCTCACGGCTTTCTGTTGCTTGCACCATCACTGGGGCCACACACCCCTGTCTGCACCTGAGAGTGCCCAGTGCAGGCTCTTGCCCAAGGTCCCTGGACTTGCAGCCTTCCACAACCTGTGCCATTGCCAGGACTGAATGCACCTGGCATGGGCATGGTCTCCAGAAAGCAGTCCGGGCAATGGCAGCCACCAGGATTGTCTTGCCCCAACCAATATCACTCAGGGTTTTAGTGGCACAGGGTTACAGAGAAAAGTGGGGTCTATGGGCAACCATTGAGACTGTGGCTGGGAATGCACACCACCTGAGGGAGGTTGCAGTGTTCAGTGGAGTTTGCAGAGGGGAAGTTTGTGTGTTCTGGACCATCCAGAGAGGAGCGGACCGAGGTTTCTCTCTGAGGCAGAGGACTCGGTGCAGACAGTTTAGTTTGCACTAACCCTCTAAAAAGCTGCAAAAACTACCAAAGAACAAAAACCTCCAGAGAACAAAAGCCTGAAAAACCGGTTTCCACAGAGCCAAGCCCCTTAATAGGGGCCAGGGCAATGCAGTTCAAGCAAGATTGACTGAAAAACAATGCGGTAGGCCCCTTCCCCAGAAGGCAAGCCAAAAGAAGAGTACAATAACCACAAAGTCCCCATAGAACCGTAAAATCCCAACATCAGGGGAAAACAATATACTATTCTCTCGGTATTGCCCCCAAACCTGTATATTTCATAGATACAACTTTTTAAAAAATTGTTCTCACAATAATTCTTCTTTTCTTTTTTTATCCTACTTCCCATTACAAATAGATGTTTAATACAACATATTACATAATAACTTTTTAACTTGAACTTTTTTTCATACATATACTTGTGTTTCTTTTTCTTTTTAATATATACAGATATAAGCTTCAAGGTAATCCTTTTTCCCTATTCAATACTGATCCTATATATAAACCGGTATTAATTTCCCTGTATCTCTGGAAAGTTGAGTCCTTTGACAAAGATAACAAGATATAAAAAGGAAGAACTGAAATAACCTTCCTCACCCACATGAAGGGATTCTAACCACCTTCCCATCTTATTCTTCTGTTAGTGTTTCTGTGTATTTGTCTTTGTTTTTGTACTATATAAATCTTATTCTTGGGGTTCATTTTGGCTGGGTTTTTCTTTTCTTTTTTTCTCTTCTTTTGCTTTTGTCAGTCTTTCTTTAAAAAAAGATTTTATTTATTTATTTGACATAGAAAGAGATCACAAGTAAGCAGAGAGGCAGGCAAAAAGTGGGGGGAGCAGGCCCCCACTTAGCAGAGAGCTCTATGCAGGCCTCTATCCCAGGACCCTGAGACTATGACCTGAGCTGAAGGCTGAGGCCTAACCCACTGAGGCACCCAAGCACTCATACTTTTGTCAGTCTTTTTATTGGTTCGTTTTTGTCTATATACTTTATAAACCTTACCTTTTGGGATCATTTTGGCTGTTTTTTTTTTCTTTTTTTTCTCTTTCTCAAGGAGGATAGAAAGACCTCCAGGCACTTAATTGTGAAATTCACAAGTCATATATCCAGAGAAGATGTCTTAAGAGCAGCTAGGGAGAAGAGATTCCTTATGTACAAAGGGAGGGCCATCAGAATAACATCAGACCTAGGGGCGCCTGGTGGCTCAGTGGGATAAGCCTCTGCCTTCGGCTCAGGTCATGATCTCCGGGTCCTGGGATTGAGTCCCTCATTGGGCTCTCTGCTTGGCCGGGAGCCTGCTTCTTCCTCTCTCTCTGCCTGCCTCTCAGCCTACTTGTGATCTCTCTCTCTGTCAAATAAATAAATAAATAATCTAAAAAAAAAAAAAAAAAAGAATAACATCAGACCTCTACACAGAAACCTGACAAGCCAGAAAGGGCTGGCAAGACATATTCAGGGCACAAAATGAGAAGAACATGCAGCCAAGAATATTTTATCCAGAAAGGCTAACATTCAGAATGGATAGAGAGATAAAGAGCTTCCAAGACTGGCAAGGTTTAAAAGAGTATGTAACCACCAGGCCAGCACAACAAGAAATATTAAGGTCGGGGGTTCTATAAAAGAAGAAAGAATCCAAGAGTGACATATAAAAGAAATTTAGAGAGACAATCTAGTGTAGAAACAAGGACTTCACAAGCAACATGATGTCAATAAAAACTTATCTTTCAATAATCACTCACGTGAATGGCTTAAATGTTCCCATAAACTGGCACAGGGTTGTAGATTGGATAAAATAATAGGATTCATCCATATTATGTCTATAAGAGACATATTTTGAACCTAAAGATGCATCTAGACTCAGAGTGAAGTGATGGAGAACAATCTTTCATACCAATGGGCCTCAAAAGAAAGCTTGGGTAATTCTCATACGAGATAAATTAGATTTTAAGCTAAAGACTGTAGTGAGAGATACAGAAGGACACTGCATCATTCTTAAAGGGTCTATCCACCAAGAAGATCTAACAATTTTAAATATTTATGCCCCCAACATGGTAGCAGCCAACTACATAAACCAACTGTTAATTAAAATAAAGAGTCATATTGGGATGCCTGGGTGGCTCAGTTGGTTAAGCAGCTGCCTTCGGCTCAGGTCATGATCCCAGCGTCCTGGGATCGAGTCCCACATCGGGCTCCTTGCTCAGCAGGGAGCCTGCTTCTCCCTCTGCCTGCCACTCTGTCTGCTTGTGCTCACTCTCGCTCCTCTCTCTCTCTCTGATAAATAAATAAATCTTTAAAAAAAAAATAAAGAGTCATATTGATATGAATACATTAATCGTAGGGGATCTTAACAGGCCACTTTCAGCAACAGACTGGTCATCTAAGCATAAAATCAAAAAAGAAACAAGAGCAGTGAATGATACACTTGACCACATGAACTTCATAGATATATACAGAACATTCCACAGTAAAACAACAGATTCATTCTTCTCAAGCGTGCATAGAACTTTTTCCAGAATAGATCACATAATGGGTCACAAATCAGGGCTCAACCAATACCAAAACATTGAGATTATCCCCTGCATATTCTTAGACCACAGTGCTTTGCAAGTGGAACTCAACCACAAGAAAAAGTTTGGAAGGAATTCAAACACTTGGAAGCTAAAGACCATACTGCTCAAGAATGTTTGGATCAACCTGAAAATCAAAGAAGAGCTTAAACAATTCATGGAAACCAATGAGAATGAAGACACTTCGGTCCAAAACCAATTGGATATGGCAAAGGCGGTCCTAAGGGGGAAATACATAGCTATCCAAGCCTCCATCAAAAAATTTGAAAAATCCAGAGTACACCAGCTCTCTTTATACTTTGAAGAACTGGAGAATCAACAACAAATTAAGTCAACCTTGTGCATAAGAAGGGAAATAATCAAGATTAGAGCAGAGATCAATGAGATAGAAACTAGAGATATAGTAGAACACATCAATGAAACCAGAAGATTGTTCTTCAAAAGAATTTTAAGATCTATAAAACACTGGCCAAACTAATCCAAAAGAAAAGAGAGAGGATCCCAATTAATAAATTATGAATGAAAGGGGACAGATCATGACTTACACCAAAGAAATAGAAAAAATCATCAGAAATTATCAATAGCTATATGCCAATACATTAAGAAACCTAGAAGAAATGGATGCATTCTTGGAAACCTATAAACTTCCAAAACTGAATCAGGAAGAAACTGACAACATGATTAGACCAGTATCTAGTAATGAGATTCAAGCAGTGATCAAAAAAAAAAAACCCCTGCCAAAAAAAACCCACAAAAAACAAGAGCCCGGGACCTGATGGATTCCCTAGGGAATTCTACCAAACTTTCAAAGAAGAAATAACACCTATTTTCCTGAAGCTGTTTCAAAAAATTGAAGCAGGAGGTAAACTTCCAGATTCTTTTTATGAAGCCAGCATTACCCTGGTCCCCAAACCAGGCAACGACCCCACCAAAAAGGAGAATTTCAGACCAACATCCCTGATGAATATGGATGCTAAGATTCTCAACAAAATCCTATCTAATATGATCCAACAGTATATTAAAAAGGTTATCTACCATGACTAGGTGGGATTCATCCCTGGGTTGCAAGGGTGATTCAACATTCACAAATCAATCAATGTGATAGAACAAATCAATAAGAGAAGAGAGAAGAACCACATGGTCCTCTCAATTGATGCAGAAAAAGCATTTAACAAAATCTAGTATTTGTTCCCGATTAAAACGTCTTAAAGTATAGGGATAGAGGGAATATTCCTCAGCTTCATAAAATCTATCTATGAAAAACCCACAGCAAATATCATCCTTAATGGGAAAAAGCTGACAAGGATGCCCACTCTCACCACTCTTGTTCAACGAAGTCCTAGCAACAGCAATCAGACAACAAAGAGAAATAAAAGGTATCCAAATTGGCAATGAAGAAGTCAAACTCTCTCTTCACAGATGACAGGTTACTTTATATGGAAAACCCAAAAGACTCTACCCCCAAAATACTAAAACTCATACAGCAATTCAGTAATGTGGTAGGATATAAAGTCAATGTACAGAAATCACTTGCTTTCTTATACACTAACAATGAAAGCACAGAAAGGGAAGTTAAAGAATCAATTCAATTTTCTATAGCACCAAGAACCATAAGATACCTGGGAATAAAGAGGTAAAAGAGGTAAAAGATCTGTACTTGAGGAACTATAGAGGTAAAAGAGGTAAAAGAGGTAAAAGAGGTAAAAGATCTGTACTTGAGGAACTATAGAACACTCATGAAAGAAATCAAAGAAGACGCAAAAAGATGGAAGACCATTCCATGCTCATGGATTGGAAAAATAAACATTGTTAAAATGTCTATATACTTTAAAAAATTTTATTTTATTTAATTTCAAGTTTGTTAACATAAAGCCTATTATTAAATCTGGAGTATAATTTAGTGATTCATCAGTTGTATATAACATCCAATGCTCATTATGTCATGTCACCTCCTTAATGTCCATTACCCAATTACCCCATCCCTTCTCTCTCCTCCCCTCCAGCAACCCTCAGTTTGTTCTCTGTAGTTAAGAGTCTCTTACATGTCACAGCAATTGCACTAATAAGTATTAACCCAAAGGATACAGAAAAAAGTGATTCAAAGGGGCACACTCACCCCAATGTTTATGGCAACACTATCCACAGTAGCTGAGTGGATAAAGAAGATGTGCTATATCTATACAATAAAATATTACTCTGACATAAAAAAAATGAAATTTTGCCTATCTATCCACAATGTGGATAGAACTAGAGTGCATTATGCTAATCAAAATAAATCAGTCAGAGAAAGACAACTATATTATTTCACGTATACATGAAATTTAAGAAACAAAACTGATGAACATAAGGGAAAGGAAGGAAAAGTAAAATAGGATTAAAAACAGAAGAAATTGAACACAACAGAATGAAATGGAAAGACATTCCATGTTCATGGATTTGAATAACAAATATTGTTAAAAATATCCATTCTATTCAGAGCACTCTATGCATTTAATGTAACCCCTATCAAAATACTAAAAGCATTTTTCACAGAACCGGAATAAACAATTCTAAATTTGTACCGAACCATGAAGGACCCCAAAGAGCCAAAGAAATCTTGAAAACAAAACAAAAGCAAAACACAATTCCAGACTCCAAGTTATACTACAAATTATAGTTATCAAAATAGAGTAGAAATGGCACAGAAATAGAAAAGTAGACCAATGGAATAGAATAAGAAACCCAGAAATAAGTCCACAATTATATGTTTATTAATCTTCAACAAAACAGAAAAGAATACCCACTGGGTAAATCCAATGTTACTGGGAAAACTGGACAGTGACCCTCCAAAGAATGAGACTTGACCACTTTCTTACACCATACACAATAACAAATTCAAAATTGATTAAAGATATAATGTGAGACCTAAAACCATAAAAATCCTAGAAGATCACAAAAGCAGTATTTTCTCTGACATTGATCTTAACAATATTTTCTAGGTATGTCTCCTGAGGCAGGGAAAATAAAAGCAAATATAAACTATTGACATAACATCAAAATAAGAAGACTCTGCATGGTAAAGAAAACAATCAACAAATATAAAAGGCAACCTACTGAATGGAAGAGGATATTAGCAAGTGACATATGTAATAAATGGCTAGTATCCAAATTATATGAAGAATGTATACAATTCAACACCTAAAAAAACAGTAAAATTTTAAGAATGGGCAGAAGAAATGAACAGATATTTCTACATGAAAAGATGTTCAATATCACTCATCATCAAGAAAATGAAAATTAAAACTACAGTAAGATTCTAGTCCACACTTGTCAGAATGGCTTAAATCGACAACAGAAGAAACAAGGGTTGCTGAATCTGTGGAGAAAAACAAACCTTCGTGCACTGCTGGTGGGAATGCAAACGGGGGCAGCCACTCCGGAAAACAGTGTGGGGGTTTCTCAAAAAGTTAAAAATAGAACTATCCTACAATCCAGTAATTACACTACTGGGTATTTACCTCCAAAATACAAAAACATTAATTCAAAGGGATACATGTACTGTTCTATTTATAGTCACAGTAATTGCAATAGCCAAATTACGGTGAGTTATACCTTACCATCACATTGTTGTAAATTATTGAGAGCAGAATTTGCTCCTTGCCATTGTAGGCTGTAATTCTCAACAGACTTGGTGGATTCAGACAAAATAAATGATACACACAGATGCACAGGCACATACTCCCCTCATGGTTGGAAATATGTTTAATTAAACACATAACTGAGGGACAAGTTAACTTAAAAGGGGAAAATTAAAGTAAGCCATTGCTTCCTTCATTATAAATTTTATAAGTGACATCTGACATCACCAAGCCAAATTTTAATGTAATAGGATGCAGTTTTCTTCCTTTCTTTTTTTGGTCTAATACTTTTTAATATTTCCACCAAGTCATGAGAATGTAGTAAAATAAGGTATATTGTAATTGTGCCTGTTTTGGTAGGTTTGTGTGTTTGAGAAGGAAAACAGATATGCTCTCCTTTTTAGTTTTTATTTCAGAACAGAACTTCCCACTCACTTCCAAAAAAGAAAAATGTGAGGAAAAGGCATATTTTTACCCAGAAGATTATGTTCCCTTTAATGTGCATGCTATTTCAATGGAAATGATGCTTTGGAAAAAGACATTTTTTTTTTAAATATAAAAGAGGTTTTCTTTAGAGACAAGATATGTCTAAAATTCCTGAATGTTATTTTTCTTCAGAACATTTGTTTAAGTTCCCAGCAGTCTCTTTTTTCAGTTCACCTGCTAGAAAAAGACCACAGTCCTTTTGGATTATTGAGGAAAACAAGTTTTAGAGAAGGCCATACTGAATTCTAAAGCTCCCTTTGTGTCTTGTATTATGAGTTCTTATTCCCATCTCTTCCACTAACCAACCAATGCCTTCAAGCCCAGGCCATCACACTATGTCAGCTTATCAAGGTGATGAGATTTCCAGTTGCTGAGCCACATCCATCTATTTTTTTCCTAATTTCCTCCTTAGAAAAAAATTTCTTTGTGATTAGTTAGGTTAGCCAAATTTTAATAAGTAAATGGAGCCACTGAGTATTAAAAGGTACATGTTATGTGCTAGATGGTGTTCTCTAACAACAAGTAGAATTCATTAAGTATTTGCTATGTTCTCAATTGGTGTTTGAAAAATTTAACATATATTGACTCATTTCAGCCTCATATCATTCTCATGGTATGCTATTACTTGCTCCTACTCAAGCAGAAGTAATCTCAAAGAATAGGTAACTTGTATAAAATCTGTTAAGTGGAAGAGTTAAATTTGAACCAAGGCAGTCTATCTCTGGAGTCTGCAGGTCACCATTGCACTGTGCTATGCTATACTATTGCACTAACCCAACTTTTAAAAAAGAATTGATATATAAATGGTGTAGAGCAATAGTGTAAGTTTAAGGAATACAATCTGTTGACTTGATACATTTATATATTGCAATATTATTACTATCATAACTAAGTTTACACTTTCATCACATCACATTACTTTTATGTGATCAGAACATTAAAGATCTAGTCTCTTAGTAGTTTTGATTATGTAATTCAGTATTATTGACTGTAAGCACAATGTTGTGCATTAGATTTCCAGAATTTATTCATTTTCTAACTTCGAGTATATACTTTGGACAAACATCTCCCAATTACCACACACCCAGTCCCTGGTAACAAACATTCTACTCTCTGTATTGTTTGTTTGTTTGTTTGTTTAGTCTTTCTTGGATTTCACCTATAAGTGACACTGTACAGTATTTGACTATCTCTGCATGACTTATCTCATTTAGCACAATGTTCTCAAGGTTCATCTATGTTGTATTAAGTGACAAAATGTCTTTTTATGTGGCTGAATAACATACCATTACATATCTAATCACATCTTCTTTATCCATCATATTTTGATGGATACTTGGGTTGTGTCCATATCATGACTATTGTGAATAATGCTACAGTAAATATGAAAGTGCAGATGTCTATTTAATATCCTGTTTTCCTTTCCTTTGAATATATACCCAGAAGTGGAATTGCTGGATCAAATGGTAGTTCCCTTTTGAGTTTACTGAGAAATATTCACACTGCTTTCCATAGTGGCTGACCCAATTATTACTCCCACCAGTGCTGCACAAGCATTCCCTTTTCTCTGCATCCTCACATTATTTATGTCTTGTCTTATTGATAATCATTCTAACTTTAACAAGTGTGAGTTGATATCTCATTGTGGTTTAGATTTGCATTTTCCTGATGATTAATGATGTTGAGTATCTTCATGTACCTGTGGGCTTTTCAGATGTTCTTTGGAAAAATGTCTATTCAGTTATTTTACCCATATTTTCAATCATATTTTTTCACATTAGGGTGTTACTTTCCAATGGGTCACTTCTGGTGGCTCCCTCCCACTTCTGTTTATCCTCTGATATCAGTCGAAGCATTCCCACTCTACTTTACCTTTCCACTGATGTCTTCTGCCCCCATAGAGATCCAGAAGTTTATAATCTTACATCTCAGGCTGAGTTCCTGGGTGTTCAGAGTATTCTAACAGATATTTAGCTCAGTTTAGGTGACCAGTTGAAACAGGGTCTCATACTTCTCCTCCATCTTGACCCTCCTCAATCATATTGTTTGAAAGTTAAGTTGTATGAGTTGTTTACATATTTTAGGTATTCATAGCTTGTTCCATGAATAAATATTTTCTCTCACTTCTTAGATTATATTTTCTTTATGTTTCTTCCTTGCAGAAACTTTTTGGTTTGATGTAGTCCTACTTATGAATTTTTACTTTTGCTGTTTGTGCTTTTGGTGTCATATCTAAAGAATAGTTGTCAAGACCTATGTTAGTGAACATATTCCTGTTAGTTTTTCTGAGATTTATACTTTCAGGTCTTATGTTTAAATTTTTAATTCATTTCAAGTTTTTTTTTAAATCAAAACACTTATTTCATTTGTATGGAACCAGAAAAGACCCCAAATTGCTAAGGAAGTGTTGAAAAAGAAAAACAAAACCGGAGGCATCACATTGCCTGATTTCAAGCTTTACTACAAAGCTGTGATCACCGACAGAGCATGATACTGGCATAAAAACAGATACATCGACCAGTGGAACAGAGTAGAGAGCCCAGATATGGACCTGCAGCTCTATGGCCAAATACTCCTCAACAAAGCAGAAAAAAAAAAATCCAGTGGAAAAAAGATAGTCTCTTCAATAAACGGTGCTGGGAAAATTGGACCTCTATGTGTAGAAGAATGAAACTTGATCATTCTCTTATACCATATACAAAGATAAACTTGAAGTGGATGAAAGACCTCAATGTGAGGTAGGAATCCATCAGAATCCTAGAGGAGAACATAGACAGTAACATCTTCGACATTGGCCACAACAGCTTCTTTCAAGATATGTCTCCAAAGGTAAAGAAAACAGAAGTGAAAATGAACCTTTGGGACTTCATCAAGATCAAAAGCATTAGTAGAACACATCAACAAAACTAGAAGCTGGTTTTTTGAAAGAATCAATAAGATGGATAAGCCATTGGCCAAACTAATGCAAAAGAAAAGAGAGAAGGCCCAAATTAATAAAATTATGAATCAAAAGGGAGAGATCCTGAATAACACCAACTAAATAGAAACAAACATCAGAAATTATTATCAACAGCTATATGCCAATAAGTTAAGCAACCTAGATGAAATGGATGCATTCCTGGAAACCTATGAACTTCCAAGACTGCATCAGGAAGAAATTGACAACCTGAAGAGACTAATATCTAGTAACAAGATTGAAGCAGTGATCAAAACCCCCCCAAAAAACAAGAGCCCGGGACCTGATGGATTCCCTGGGGAGTTCTACCAAACTTTCAAAGAAGAAATAATACCTATTCTCCTGAAGCTGTTTCAAAACATTTAAGCAGAAGGAAAACTTCCAGACTCTTTTTATGAAGCCAGCATTACCCTGGTCCCCAAACCAGACAACGACCCCACCAAAAAGGAGAACTTCAGACCAATATCTCTGATGAATATGGATGCTAAGATTCTCAACAAGATCCTGTCTAATATGATCCAACAGTATATTAAAAAGGTTATCCACCATGACTAGGTGGGATTCATCCCTGGGTTGCAAGGGTGATTCAACATTCACAAATCAATCAATGTGATAGAACAAATCAATAAGAGAAGAGAGAAGAACCACATGGTCTTCTCAACTGATACAGAAAAAGCATTTGACAAGATACAGCATCCATTCCTGATTAAAACACTTCAAAATATAGGGATAGAGGGAAGATTCCTCAACTTCACAATATCTACCTGTGAAAAACCCACAGCAAATATCATTCTCAAAGGGGAAAAGCTGACAGTATTCCCTTTGAGATCAAGCACATGACAAGAATGCCCACTCTCACCACTCTTGTTCAACATAGTGTTAGAAGTCCTAGCAACAGCAATCAGACAACAAAGAGAAATAAAATGTATTCAAATTGGCAAAGAAGAAATCAAACTATCTTCACATATGACCTGATACTTTATATGGAAAACCCAAAAGATTCCACTCCCAAAGTACTAGAATTCATACAGCAATTCGGTAATGTGGTAGGATAAAAAAAAATCAATGTACAGAAATCAGTTGCTTTCTTATACACTAACAATGACAATACAGAAAGAGAAATTAGAGAATTGATCCCATTTACTATAGCACTAAGAAACATAAGCTACCTGGGAATAAACCTAACCAAAGAGGTAAAGGATCTGTACTCGAGGAACTACAGAGCACTCATGAAGGAAATCGAAGAAGACACAAAAAGATGGAAGACCATTCCATGCTCATGGATTAGAAAAATAAACATTGTTAAAATGTCTATACTGCCTAGAGCAATCTATACTTTTAATGCCATTTTGATCAAAATTCCACTGGCATTTTTCAAAGAGCTGGAGCAAACAATCCTTTAATTTGTATGGAACCAGAAGAGAGCCTGAATTGCTAAGGAAATGTTGAAAAAGAAAAACAAAACTGGGGTCATCATGTTGCCTGATTTTAAGCTTTACTACAAAGCTGTGATTACCAAGACAGTCTGGTACTGACACAAAAACAGACACATCGACCAGTGGAACAGAGTAGAGAGCCCAGATATGGACCCTCAACTCTATGGTCAAATAATCTTCGACAAAACAGGAAAAAATATCCAGTGGAAAAAAGACAGTCTCTTCAATAAGTGGTGCTGGGAAAATTGGACAGCTATATGTAGAAAAATGAAACTCAACCATTCTCTTACACCACACACAAAGATAAACTTGAAATGGAAGAAAGACCTCAATGTGAGGTAGGAATCCATCAGAATCCTAGAGGAGAACATAGACAGTAATCTCTTTAACATTGGTACAGCAACTTCTTTATTTTTTTAATTTAATTTTATTTTTTCAGTGTTCCAAGATTCATTGTTTATGCACCACACCCAGTGCTCCATGCAACACCTGCTTCCTTAATCACCCATACCCCCACCTCCTCCCTTCCAAAAACCTGTTTGTTTCTCAGTGTCCACAGTGTCTCATGGTTCATTCTCCCCTCAATAGCAGCTTTTTCAAATGTATTTGTGAAAGAAAAATGAATATACTTATCTCAGTGCAATATATTTATCTACTTATCTCAGTGAAGCAAGACTGCTTATGATCCATCTTTCAACAACACAATAAATTTTTGTAGATGTGGTAGAAATTGGGGGCAGGAGGAAAAGAAAGAAGCAAGGTGGCCAGAGCTGGACATCTGAACACACAGCAGGCTCCTGGGCCATTTCCCAGGCTTTTGAGGGTTAAGACTAACTCTGTGTGTCTCCACCCCCCCCCCAAAATAAGTCACCTCTTGCTATAGTCAGATCTCAGGTAATCTTGGGGAAAATTTCATGAATTCCCAGGCAACCTCCTGCAAAACTTTGACCCTTATCTCACAAGATCTCTGGACAAAACTTGGGAAATCAAAAGCCACTCCTTGGAACTTGGCCAAAACCTACTGAGAGGTCAGGCCATATCTTGAGACAACTCTGGCTATCTTTGAGACCTGGGGAGAAATCTCATTGGAATGTGACACAGGTGGGAACTCCTTAGCCTCGATTCCTGTGAAGCATCATACGTAGCACTGGAACATGCCTTGATTGAGGACCTCTGGAGCACCTGTAATGCCACAAAAGCCCCCAGATGCCAGCACCACAAAGACACACGTTGTTTCCATTGTATCTCCACCACCTTCATCATCTGGGTGGTTGGGGATCAAAACGGAGCACTGAAAAAGGGATGAATGGTCCTCCAGGTCCCTTATGGATACTACCTTGAAGGTGATAGACACAGGAGGACAGTAAGGTCAGGAAGAGACAAAAGGATGGGAACTCAGTCATCTTAACACACAGGAAGGCTCCCTGGGTGTCCCAGGCTTTTAACTATAAACTTTTGGGCCCCCAGGAGGACCTGGCACTCCCTAGCTGAGCCTCAGTTGTGCTAGTTAAGTGGGCAGGGATGACACACATCCCAGGATTGGGCATAACTACCAATATTTGCCGTTTCACAAATTCTCTCAGATGCAACCTATACAAAGACACAAGAGGTCTCACTCCTATATCTCTGGTGTTTCAGCATCCTCTGTGAAGTTAGGGTAACAAGGAAGCACTAAATTCAGGATAATTGTGCCCTGTAGCATCTTATTAATACTAAACTGGAGGTAATAAAAACAGGAGGGCAGGATGAGAAGGAAAGAAGCAGTGTGCCCCACAGCTTGACTCTGACAGCACAGACAAGCTTCCTGGGAGCTTTCCAAGTCTTTCAACATGATAAGGCTCTCTGTGTGTGTCTTGCCCACCACCCACCAAAAAAAGATAAGCCACCTCTCACCTTTGTCAGATTTCATGTAATCTTGGAACAAATCTCGTGAATTCTCAGAATACCTCTGGGGAAACATGAACCAAATTTCATGTGATCTCTTCACAGATATCATGGGGTCAAAGGCTACTCTTTGGATATTGACAAAAATCTCCTGAGAAATCAGGTAAAATCTTGTGAGAACTATCTTGCAAGAGATGGCAAGAAATCTCAGGGAACTCAGCAGGGGAGGGAACACCCAGCAACAATTCCTGTGCAGATAATAAGAAGTACTAGGAAATTCCTGGATTGAGGATACCTGAGAACACCTGGCATTCCACAAATGCTCCTGCCAGTATGATGTGGGGGTAAAAATGGACCCTTGAAAGAGGGATGAATGGGACTCCAAGTTCATTACTGACACTACATTAACTACATTAGAGGTGATAGGCACAGGAAGGCAACAGAATGTGAGCTGGCTCGTCTGAACACACAGATATCTCCCTGTGTACTTTCCCAGGCTTTTGGCTATTCAGGACCATTGGTTTGAGACTTAGCATCTACAGAAACAAGCTGCCAGATCTTTCATGATCTTGGGGGCAATCTTACATGATCTAAGTCTATATCTCAGGAGATCCCATACAAACTTCATGAGATCTTGGGCCCAGCCAGTGAGAGGGCAAAAACTCATGAGATCTCTGACCAAACCTCCCAGGCCCTTGGAAGGACCTGGCACTCCTTTGCTCAGCCTCCTTTGTCCTGGTGAAGTAGGTAGGGATGGTACATTCCAGGATTGGGCACAACTGCCAATATTTGTGGTTTCATAATTCTCCCAGAAGCAACCTGCATGAAGACACTAGAGGTCTCAGCATTATATCCGTGGTGTTTCATCATCCTGGGTGAAGTGGGGGGTACCTGCATAGCACTAAAACAGGATGAATGGCCCCTGTGTCCTCTTATTCACACTAAATTGGAGATGATAGAAATAGGAAGGAAGAAGGATAAGGAAGAAGCAAAAAGCCCCAGAGCTGGACATCTGAGCACAAAGGGAGCATCCCCTGGAGTTTTCCTAGGCTTTCAACATGTTAAGGCTCTCTGTGTGGGTCTCATCCCACCCCTTGTCCCACCAGAGAGAGAGAGAGAGAGAGTCCCCCTCTTACCTTTAGCCAGATCTCATGTAATCTTGGGGAAAAATCTTGTGAATTTCAGGCTACCTCTGGTGAAACCTTGGACCAAATCTTACACGATCTCTGGAAAAATCCCATGAGATGAATGGCCACTCTTCAGAAATATGCCATAATCCCCAGAGTTCAGGCCAGATCTCTCAACATCTATGACCAAATCATATGACACCTGGGAAGAAATCTCAACGGAACTTGACAGATGAGGGAACTCCTTGGCCTCAACTCCTGTGCAGCCTATTAGGTCATTTTGGGACATTCCTGGGTTGAGGATACCTGGAAACACCTGACACTGTAGAAATATCCCCATATTTCAAGTGATGTGGAAGTAATAACAGAAGGAGGAATGAATGGACCTCCATGTGCCTTATTTGTACTACATTAGAGGTGATAGATGCAGGAGGATGGTAGGTGCAGGAAGAGGCAACAAGTATGGGAGCTGGTTCATCTGAACACACAGGAACTCTCCTCGGGTGCTTTCTGAGGCTTTTGGTAATCCAAGACAGTCTGCTGAAGACTTGTCACCTCTTTCCTCTGCCATATCTTTTGTGATCTTGGGGCAAATCTCTCATGATCTCAGTTCAAGTCTTGGGAGAACTCACCCAAATCTCATGAGATCTCAGGCTCAGTCAGTGAGATCTAGGGCCCATACTTGTGAGATCTCTCGCCAAAGCTCCTGGGCCCTAGGGAGGACTTGGCCCTCCCTAGCAGTCTCCTTTGTACTGCTTAACTGGATAAGGATGGCACATCAAGGATTGGGCACAACTGCCAATATTTGCAATTTCACAAATGTTCCCAGATATGACCTTCATGAAGACACTATATCCTTAGTGTTTCAGCATCCTGTGTGAAGGGGGTTGGGGGATAAAAAGGTAGATCTGTTTTCAGGATGACTGGGCCCTGTGGCCTCTTCTTCATATGAAATTGGAGGTGATAGATACAGGAGGGCAGGAGGAGAAGGAAAGAAGCAACATGTCCTGGAACTGGTCAACTGAGCACATAGGGAGGTTCCTTGGGAGATCTCCCCAGCTTTTAACATGTTTAGGCTATGTGTGTCTCACACCACCACCACACACACACACACACACACAAAAGATAAGTGCCTAATAATAATCTTGGAGCAAATCTTGTGAATTTCAGGCTACCTCTCCTGAAAGCTTGGACCACATCTCATGATATCTCTGGACAAATCTCTTGAGATCAAAGGCCACTCTTGAAACTCTGCCAAAAACCTCGTGAGAGATCAGACCAAATCTCCTGAGATCTGGGGAGAAATATCACAGGGACCTGGCAGAGGAGAGAATTCTCTAAACTTGACTCCTGTGCAGCACAGTAGGTAGTGCTCAGACTTTCCTGGATTGGGGATACTTGGGAACACCTCGCTTTCCACAGGTGCCTCCAGATGCCATTGTGATGTGGGGCAAAATGGGCCCATAAACATGGGATTAATGGGCCTCCAGATCCCTTACTGACACTGTGTTAGAGGTACTGGACACAGGAGAGCAGTAGGTGCAGGAAGAGGCAAAAAGACTGGGAGCTGGCTCATCTGAACACACAGGAAGACTCCATGGGTGCTTTCCCAGGCTTTTGACAAATTGAGACAGTTTGTTTGAGATTCACCCCCAGCAGCAACAAACCACCTCTTCCCTCTGACAAATCTCACATGATCGTGGGACAGTCCTGTATGATGTTAGTCCAAATTTCATGAGATCTCTGGCCCAGTCAGCAAGATATAGCCAGCAAGATAAAAACTCCTGGGCTCTCAGGAAGACCTGGAACACCCTGCCAGAGCCTCTCTTGCACCGCTGAAGTAGATAGGCATGGCACATTCCAGTGTGGGCACAGCCACCAATATTTGTGATCTCACAAACGCTTCCAGATATGACTTGCACAAAGGCACAAGGAGTCTCACTCCTATATCCCTAGTGTTTCAGCATCCTGGGTAAAGTGTGGGCAACAAAACAACACTGAATTCAGGATGAATGATTTTTTTTTTTCACAGTGAATTTGAGGTGGTAGAAACAGTAGGGCAGGAGAAGGATGAAAAATGTGAATGGGAGCTGGATCATCTGAAAACACAAGCAGTCTTCCTTGGTGCTTTCCCTATCTTGGGCCTCTTCAGGAAAGTCTATTTGTGACTAGCTCCAACCCAAAACAAGATCCTTGTTTCTGTCACCAGATCTAACAAAATCTTGTTGGGAGTCTTGCAGGATCTCACTACAAACATCATAAGATTTCAGCCACAAATCTCACGAGTACCTGGGACAAATCTCATGAAATCTATGGCCAATTCTCATATCACATCAAGACAAATGTCAAGGGAACTTAGCAGGAGTAGGCACTTCAGAGCCTCCCCTCCCTTGCACAGTTTAAGTAGGTTGGGCTGGGATATGCCTGGGTTTGGGACATCTGGGAACCTGTCATAAAACAAACAGCCTCACACACCACCAGCATAAAGACACAGGGTGTCTCAGTCATGTCTCACCTCTTATCGTGTCCTGGATGATGTGAAGCTAACAACAGGGCACTGAAATAGTGATGAATGGTCCTTGTGGTTTATTATTCACATTAAACTAGAAGCGATAGAACAGAAGGGCCAGAAAAAATAATGTTTACAGGACCTGGCTCATCTGAACACAAGCAGGCTACATGGGTGCTTCCAATGTTCAGACACTTCAGGATGTCAGTGTGCTTGTGTCTTGCACCCTCCAAGATACAAGTTCATTTTTCCATTTGCCAGATTACACATAATCCTGTAGACAAATCTTGTGAGATGACAGTCTGTTCTGAG
Source organism: Martes martes (assembly GCF_963455335.1). Classification (NCBI taxonomy): domain Eukaryota; kingdom Metazoa; phylum Chordata; class Mammalia; order Carnivora; family Mustelidae; genus Martes; species Martes martes. The sequence goes on from NC_137889.1 coordinate 40,266,560, forward strand.
ATCTCTGTCCCAAACCTCTGGGAACTCCACAGGGGTCAGAACACCTTAGCATAGCCCACTTCCTACAGGATATGTAGGTAGGGCTGGGGAGTTACTGGATTAGGAATACTTGGGAACACCTGATGTCCCACTAATGCCCCCATTACAAAGGCCGATAATGTCTTATTTTTAATCCAAATTTTACTTTTTAATTTTAAAATTTCTTTTCAGTGTACCAGAATTCATTGTTTATGTCCCACATCCAGTGTTCCATGCAATACATGCCCTTCTACATACCCACCACCAGGTTCACCCAACCTCCCATCCCCCGCTCCTAAGAAACCCTCAGATTGTTTTTCAGAGTCCATAGTCTCTCATGGTTCAACTCCCCCTCCAATTTCCCCCAACTCCCTTCTCCTCTCCATCTCCCCATGTCCTCCGTGTTATTTCTTATGTTCCACAAATTAGTGAAACCATATGATAATTGACTCTCTCAGCTTGACTTATTTCACTCAGCATAATCTCTTCCAGTCATGTCCATGTTGATACAAAGTTGGGTACTCATCGTTTCTGATGGAGGCATAATACTCCATAGTGTATATGGATCACATCTTCCTTATCCCTTCGTCTGTTGAAGGACATCTTGATCTTTCCACAGTTTGGTGACTGTGGCCATTGCTGCTATGAACATTGGGGTACAGATGGCCCTTCTTTTCCCTACATCTGTATCTTTGGGGTAAATACCCAGTAGTGCAATTGCATGGTCATAAGGAGGCTCTATTTTTAATTTCTTAAGGAATCCCCACACTGTTCTCCAAAGTGGCTGTACCAACTTGCATTCCCACCAACAGTGTAAGAGGGTTCCCCTTTCTCCACATCTTCTCAAACACACGTTGTTTCTTGTCTTGCTAATTTTGGCCATTCTAACTGGTGTAAGGTGGTATCTCAATGTGGTTTTAATTTGAATATCCCTGATGGCTAGGGATGATGAACATTTTTTCATGTGTCTGTTAGCCATTTGTATGTCTTCATTGGAGAAGTGTCTGTTCATGACTTCTGCCAATTTTTTGACATGATTATCTGTTTTGTGTGTGTTGAGTTTGAGGAGTTCTTTATAGATCCTGGATATCAACCTTTTTTTTTTTTTTAAAGATTTTATTTATTTATTTGGTGCCGAGAGAGAGAGAGAGAGAGAGAGAGAGAGAGAGACAGAGATCACAAGTAGTCAGAGAGACAGGGGGAAGCAGGCTCCCTGCTGAGCGGAGAGCCAGATGTGGGGCTTGATCCCAGGACCCCGAGATCATGACCTGAGCCGAAGGCAGAGGCTTAATCCACTGAGCCACTCAGGCGCCCTGGATATCAACCTTTTGTCTGTACTACCATTTGCGAATATCTTCTCCCATTCCGTGGGTTGCCTCTTTGTTTCGTTGACTGTTTCCTTTGCTGTGCAGAAGCTTTTGATCTTGATGAAGTCCCCAAAATTCATTTTCACTTTTGTTTCCTTTGCCTTTGGAGACATAACTTGAAAGAAGTTGCTGTGGCTGATATCAAAGAGATTACTGCCTATGTTCTCCTCGAGGATTCTGATGGATTCCTGTCTCACGTTGAGGTCTTTTATCCATTTCGAGTTTATCTTTGTGTACGGTGTAAGAGAATGGTCGAGTTTCATTCTTCTACCTATAGCTGTCCAGTTTTCCCAGCACCATTTATTGAAGAGACTGTCATTTTTCCACTGGATATTTTTTCCTGTTTTTTTCAAAGATTATTTGACCATAGAGTTGAGGGTCCATATCTGGGCTCTCTACTCTGTTCCACTGGTCGATGTGTCTGTTTTTATGCCAGTACCATGCTGTCTTGATGATCACAGCTTTGTAGTAAAGCTTGAAACCAGGCAACGTGATGCCGCCAGTTTTATTTTTGTTTTTCAACATTTCCTTAGCAATTCGGGGTCTCTTCTGATTCCATACAAATTTTAGGGTTATTTGCTCCAGCTCTTTGAAAAATACTGGTGGAATTTTGATCAAAATGGCATTAAAAGTATAGATTGCTCTAGGCAGTATAGACATTTTGACAATGTTTATGCTTCCGATCCAAGAGCATGGAATGGTCTTCCATCTTTTTGAGTCTTCTTCAATTTCTTTCATGAGTGTTCTGTAGTTCCTTGAGCCAAGAATACTTTATCCAGCAAGACTGACATTCAAAATGGATGGAGAGATAAAGAGCTTCCAAGATGGGCAAGTTTTAAAAGAGTATGTGACCACTAAGCTGGCATTGCAAGAAATATTAAGGGGGGTTCTATAAAAGAGGAAAAACCCAGTAATATCATTGAAAAGAAATATATGGAGACAATCTATAGAAACAAAGACTTCACAGGTAACATGATGTCCATAAAAACGTATCTCCTAATAATCACTCTCAATGCGAATGATCTAAATGAGCCCATAAAATGGCACAGTGTTGCAGAGTGGATAAAATGACAGGACCCATCCATATGTTGTCTACAAGAAACCCATTTTGAACCTAAGGACACATCCAGACTGAAAATGAAGGGATGGAGAAGCATCTTTCATGCCAATGGGTCTCAAAAGAAGGCTGGGGTAGCGATTCTCATATCAGATAAATTAGACTTTAAAGACTGTAGTCAGAGATACAGAAGGACACTACATCATTCTTAAAGGGACTATCCACCAAGAAGATCTAACAATTGTAAATATTTATGCCCCCAATATGGGAGCAGCCAATTACATAAGAAAACTGTTAATCAAGATAAAGAATCATATTGATATGAATACATTAATAGTAGGAGATCTTAACACGCCACTCTCAGTAATAGACAGATCATCCATGCAGAAAATCAATAAAGAAACAAGAGCATTTAATGACACATTGGACCAGATGGACCTCATAGATATATACAGAACGTTCCACCCTGAAACAAACAGAATACTCATTCCTCTCGAGTGCACATGAAACCTTCTCCAGAATAGACCACATACTGGGTCACAAATCAGGGCTCAACCAATACCAAAAGATGGAGATTATTCCCTGCATATTCTCAGATCACAATGCTTTGAAACTGGAGCTCAACCACAAGGAAACGTTTGGAAGGAATTCAAATACCTGGAAACTAAAGACCACCTTGCTTAAGAATGCTTGGATCAATCAGGAAATTGAAGAAGAACTTAAACAATTCATGGAAACCAATGAGAATGAAGACAATTTGGTCCAAAAACTATGGGATATGGCAAAGGCAGTCCTAAGGGGGAAATACATAGCCATTCAAGCTTCCCTCAAAAAAAAAACTGAAAAATCCATAATACACACGCTATCTCTACACCCTAAAGAACTGGAGAATCAACAACAAATTAAGCCAACTCCACACACAAGAAGGGAAATAACCAAGATTACACCAGAGATCAATGAGATAGAAGCTAGAGATACTGTAGAACGCATCAATGAAACTAGAAGCTGGTTTTGTGAAAGAATCAATAAGATAGATAAACCACTGGCCAAACTAGCGCAAAAGAAAAGAGGGAAGGCCCAAATTAATAAAATTATGAATCAAAAGGGAGAGATCCATAACAAATAATATGGAGGACAAGGGTAGATGGAGATGATAAGGGAGTTGAGGGAAATTGGAAGGGGAGGTGAACCATGAGAGACTATGGACTCTGAAAAACAACCTGAAGGTTTTGACCAGGTGGTGGGTATTAGGGAGGGCACGTATTGCTTGGAGCACTGGGTGTGGTGCAAAAACAATGAATACTGTTACACTGAAAAAAAAAAAAAAGTTGTATCTATGAAGTAGTGGTGGTTGTCCTCTTGGTTTTTTTGTTTTGTTTTGTTTTGTTTTTTGGCTGGCTTTCTTGGGGAGTGGCCAGCCACGTGGTTTTTCAGGGAGTCTTGCTAGAGTTGAGTCCTCCTGCCCCCATCAAGGGGCTGGGCCCTGAGGAAACTGGTTTTTCAGGCTTTTGTTCTCTGGAGGGTTTTTTGTTTGTTTGTTTGTTTTTTCTCCCCTTGGCGGCTTTTGGTGGTTCTTTGGAGGTTTAGAGAGGAAGGCAAACTGCACCCAGACCTCCATCTCAGAGAGAAGCCTCAGTCTGTTCCCCTCTGGGTGCTCCAGAACACATAAATTCCCCCTCTGCCACTGGCAGATCACATCCCCAGTCACAGTCTCTGGGGTCACAGGAACTCTGGCTTGTACCTCAAACCACGAGAAATACTAGCTCAGCTGTCTGGGCAGGTCCAGACCACCAGAGAGGTCCCAACAAGAGATAGTACACTGAGATTTTCACACTGGCCCGGGCTTAGAGTGCTCAGACTCTCTGGGTCCTAGCGAGCCACAGGCCTCTCTCAATGGAGGGTGTGGGGCGCTACTCAGACCCTGGTTGCACGCACATGCAGAGTGCAAAAGGCTGTGGTTCTGTCAGCTGGCATCCACAGCAAGCTGTGGCATCCATAGCAGGCTCCTTCACCCTCATGAGAGCTGCCACCCAGACGCTATCAGGCGCACCAGCGGCTCGGGGACCAAGACCTGGTTTCTTTGCTGCACTCTTTGGTTCCCTGTTGATGGTGGCAGTCCTGGGACTGTGGACTTAAGCCCTGTCCCTAACCGCCCAATTCCACCAATTTCTCCTTAAGATCTTTTGCTCTTTTTGAGTGCTTTCAAGCAGACTCCAAGTTAATGCTGGTCCCCAATCACAGTACACTCTCGTATTGGGGTATTACTTTCCAATGGGTCGCTTCTGGTGGCTCCCTCCCCCTTTTGTTTCTCTTCCAATATCAGTCTGATGTTCCCACTCTGCTTTACCTGTCCACTGGTGTCTTCTGCCCCGGTAGAGATCCAGAAGTGTATAATTCTAATCTCAGGCTGATTTCACGTGTGATCAGAGTTCTTTGATAGGTAATCAGCTCACTTTAGGGGACAGGTTGAAACAGCACCTCCTCCTACTTCTCGCCATCTTGTCTCCCCCTCTCTCTCCAGTGTTTCTAACTGGAACTCAGTGCGGTATTAAAAGCAAGGGCTCTCTCTGGGTAGGTCATGTCATGGAGAGCTCTGTGCATGGGTTAACTCTCTTTTCTTCCTAATGAAGGCCTGTCCATCAACTGGGAGATGGAGACAAGCTTGGTACAGGTCAGCAAGCTGACACCAGCCATCCAAGTGTTAAGCAGGCGTGTATGTTTTTGTGCACATGTGTGTGCCTGTGTGTTTGTGTGTGTGTGTCTGTGCTCATTATTTGAATAGTGTGTGGTATGGCGTATGGGTGAGTTTGTAGATAGTGTGGTTTGCATGTGATGTGAGTGGGATAAGTGTTCTGACTTTGTGGTGTGTGTGGTCTATGGAGATGTGTTGAATATGTGGGTGTAACTGAGTGGTAGAGGTGTGGTGTTTGTGTGTGCAGTTCCTGAGTGGTGTATATGTGGTCTGTTTTGTGTGTTATATATGTGGTTTGTGCGTGTTGGAGATGTGTTTTGTGTAGTGTATGTTTGGTGTTTGTGTAGTGTGTATGGGTGGGGTATCTGTGGTGTGTATATATGATATATGTGCAGTGTGTTTGTGGTGCATGTGTTGTGCATGGGTTATTTGTGTGCTTCGTGCATGGTGTATGTGTGATGTAGTTTTGGGTGGTCTGTGTGGGCTGAGTGTGGTGTATCGATTGTGTGTGCATGCTGTGTGTGTATGTGTGTGTGTGTGTGTGCCTACTGTGTTTGCATGTGGTCCATGTGTGGTGTGTTGGTGGGAGATGCATGGTACGCATGGTATATTGTGGTTAGCATATGGTGTGCATGTTGTGTGACCTGTTTTTTCTGTTGTTGAAGTGTGAGTGTCTGGCATATATATGGCATGTGTTCTTAGGTGACCTCTGTGTACTTAGTACATGCCTGTAATTTGTGTTGCATGTGCGGTGTACATTATATTGTGTAAAGTATTTATGTGTATGTTGGTGTTTGTGTGGGTTTTGTGTGTTCATTTGGCCTATGTCTGGTGTGTGTGTGAGGCCAGTGTGTTGTGTTTCTGTGGTAAGTGTGTGGTGATGTAAGGAGTGGGTGAGTTGTAGAGTTGTGGCACGTGGACAGTGTATGCGGGGTGGGTAGGTGCTGTATGTGTGGTGGCTCTTGGTGCCACTGTAGTGTGCGTGAGGGGAGCATGTGGCATTTTTGTGTATTGTGTGTCCAGTGCCTTTGTGGTAGGTTCGTGTTTGGTATGTGTGTCGTGTGTGTTTGACTGTGCATTTTGTGTGGAATATGTGTAGTGCATGTATTGTTTTGGGTAGTGTGCGTGGTCTATATGATGTGGGTAGGGGTGTGTGTTTGTGTGTGTATGTGGTCTATGTGTTGTACGTGTCATGTGTCTTTTGTTTGTGATGTACATCTGGTAAATGGGTCAATTACGTGTGGTATGAATTTGTTGCCTGTGTGTTATACTCGTGGATTCAATGTGGGATGTGAGTGGTGTGTCTCTTCTTGTGCAATGTTTGTATGGTGTGTGGTGTGTGTTTGCATTGTATGGGTGGCTTGTGTTGTAGGTGTGATATGTCTGTGTTGGAGGTGTGCCCATTTGGTGGCCTTTTGGAGTGTGTGTACTATGAGTGTTGTTCATGTGTTTTCATGGTGCATGGGTGAATGTGTTTATGTGTGTGGTGCCAGTCTGTGTGTGATTGACAAGTGCTGGTGTTGTATGACTATTGTAGGTACTGTGTGTTCAGCTTCTGAGGTTTCCTTGTGGTGTGGGTGTTTGGCAATTGTGTGGTGTTTGTGGGGTTTCTGTGTGTGCAGTATACGTGTAATTGTGTGGTGCATGTGTGATGTCTGTGTGTGATCGTGTGTGCTGTGTGTGCGGTGTGTGTCATGTGTATTTCGTATTTGTGGTGTGCATGTCTGTAGGCATTTTGTGTGTGTTTGGAAGTGTGTGTGTGTTACATACACATTGTGTGTGGTATGAGGTGTATGTGTGACGAATTTGGTGGTAGTGGACTGGTGAATGTGTCGTCTAGGAAATTTGAGTGTGGTGTCTTATGTTCGTGTGAGTTTCTGGAGGAAAGGGACGGCGTGTGCCTTCTTGTGTGTGTGTGTGTGTGTGTACCCACAATGTTCTGTTTCAGTAACGTATTTGCGTTAAATATACTTGGCACTCCTGGTGTGACTGTGCTGTATATGAGGTAAATGAAACGTGTGTGTGTGGTGTGTGCATGGTATACATGTTTTTTGGGTGGTGTGTGTATAGTAGGTGGGTGGCATACATTGTGCATTTTGTGTGTGGAGTGTGTGTGTGTGTGTGTGTGTGTGTGTAGTTAACTTGGTGTGCATTCTCTATGTCTAAATGTGTGCTACATTGTTGAGTGAGAGTCTTGTTTGTGGCACATGCATGGTGTATGTTGCATGTGTGCACAGTGTGTTTGGAGATTGTGTGGTAATATGTGTCTATGTGTCTGTGGCATAGGTATGGTATGTGGTGTGTGCATATTGTGTGTTTTCAAGTGTGTGAAGGGTGAATGCAGTGTATATGTGTGTGTTCTGTGTAGGAATGGTGAGTGTATGGTGTATGTTTCGTATGGGTGTGCTCTATTGAAGTGTGTAAGTGTTTGGTATATGGGTGTGGTGTGTTTGTGAGGTATTGGTACTGTGTCTCCAGGCACTGTGTTGTGTGTGGTGGTCCTGTGTAGTTTGTGCCCTGGGCATGTGATGAAAGTGTGCCTGGGCCTGCTGTTTGTGTGGTGTCTGTGGGGTATGCAATTGCATGTTGTGCAAGCAGGTGTGAGAGTGGCATGGGTGGGGTGATTGGATGGCTAATAGTCAGTGCACTGACCACAGTCTTTTGAGCAGCAACTGTACAGGGACAGGAGGGCCATCCTCCTGGGGAGATAGCAGACACCAATTATGCTCAGTTACACAGAAACAACGTGAGAACTCATCAAAATCTTCTTGTGATGGCAGTGTGAATGAGAGCTCTATCCCCCCTGAATGTGAGCCATGTCTTTACATAGTCAGAAATATGGAAGGTTATAGGAAGGTGTACTGAGAGGATCCACGTTCTACACTTCACACAGGAGAGGGGGAAAAGAAAAATCTGCCAGCGAGAGATCTCACTTTGTTTCGCCTTGCCCCGGGAATAAGGCCAACTACCACCCAAACCCTATAACTTGACCCACACACAAACATTTTCTGCTGAGCCTCTTCAAACCCCCGAAGGTTCCTGTTGTTCCAAATGTTCTGAAATGAACGTTTGAGGGGCCCCATGGCACAACATTGCCACAGTCCTAAGATCTCTACATGATCCCTACGTTAGAGAGAGGCTCTAAGACACTAGCTCAGAGTGGTCCCTTGGGTTCATCTAGTTTTGGGTGAAAAGAAAAGAGTAGGGCCCACTGTTTGGCTCCGGGAGCTAAGAATCTGACTCTTGGTTGCAGCTGAGGTCAGGATCTCATGAGTTGTGAGATGAGGCCCCATGGCCAGCTCTGTGCTCAGCAGGGAGTCTACTTGAAGATCCTCTCATTCTGAGCCTCCCCCTAGTCATGTGTACTCTCCTTCCTCTCTCTCACATAAATCAGTAAATAAACCCTAAGGAAAGAATGAAAGGGTCAACCTGGATACACAGAAGTTTAAAGTTCACGAGGAGAGATGAGAATGGCCTCATGTGGTGAATGGCATTGCACCATGCCCTGGCAAGTGGACCACCTCCAGAAGAGCTAACACCTGTGAACTTGGGCAAAGAAAAATCTCCATTGTTTGCATATGGGACCCCTGTCAGCAAGAGGCTGACATTCTCCCCTCAGGACGACAGGGACGGCTTCTGGACTTGGCTGTTTCCCGACCCATCTCACTGGTGGATAGAGATAGCAGAGGTTCAACAGTACCATGCGGGTGCTTGCCACTGCTGCTCAAGTGCTGAGAATGGGACCTTGGTGAGGTATGCCTCGAAAGGGCAGTTTCTGCACTAACCACATCCTGGGGCATACTGCACGTGCACAGCTTATCTGCTGTTCATAAGGAAGGCATCTGGATGAGCCAGGGGAGGGAAGCAACCTGGTTATTGGGCATAATGATCATACCAGTCGGCCAAGCACATGCTCAGGATCATGAATGCCATTGTTCTTTTGGGATGTCAGACACTGATTACTCTCCCTTACCACTGGATCATAGTGGGAACTTCACAGCAATCCTTGGGTGCTGGCTGCATGGGAGCCCCCTCACCCCCTGGATGGGAACAAGGCCTCATTAGAAATCATGCAAGAATATAGGGATGGCTACCAAAAGAGTCAAGGTCTCCATTTCAAGGAGGAAGGGGAAATATCAGGGAGATGCCCTTATGTCCATTTGCCCCAGAGAAGAGGCCAGCTCTTCTCCCAAAAAGGGATGGCCCCGCCTACCTTCAAACACTCTCTGCTGGGCATTGTCAAATGCCCTAGGCCTCACAATGCCCAGATATTGCCGAAGCCAAATCACGAGTAGTCTGGTGGCCTCACCTCTCCCATGCTCACAAAAACATGACCAGGCTCCTGGGTTTCCTTTTTGTTGTTTATTTCGATTTCTCTTTATATCCTAGTTAGTTAACATTTGGCATTCTCCTCATTTCAGGAGTAGAATTTAAGATTTATTTATTTATTTGTTTATTTATTTGACAGACAGAGATCACAAGTAGGCAGAGAGGCAGGCAGAGAGAGAGAGGGGGAAGCAGGTTCCCTGCCAAGCAGAGAGCCCGAGGTGGGGCTCAATCCCAAGACCCTGGGATCATGATCTGAGCTGAAGACAGAGGCCTTAACCCACTGAGCCACCCAGGTGCTCTCAGGAATAGAATTTAGTGATTATTCACTTATATAACACCTCAGTGTAGAAAAATACCGTTTCAATGAACATCTTCTTTTCTGAAGATGGAAGCACTTTAAAAAGTGCGTTTAATGGGATGAGGACATCTCAGAATCCACCCTGTAGAGAAATAATCTCTCACCTACCATCCTTTGGGAAGACAGGAGTGTTTTTTGCACAATATGTGTGACAGTACAAGGAAGTTGACATATATTTGACTCTGGGAAAAAAGTTCGTGCAGAATGGCCCTTTCAAACAACATCTTGTATCTTGAGTGTGGACCCAAGATGTTGTTTGCAAGTTCCATGTGAATGTGTGGCAGAAAAGGGAAGTGCCATCCACTTAACAGTAAGAAGCAACAATATAGAGTAATTTGTTTCAATGAATGTCATCATTCCTGAAGACAGAAACATTTTCAAAAGTGTGTGTGAAGGCATGAGGAACTTGTCATGTATTTCACGTTGAGGTGAACCTTTCAACTCACATCTTTCATGAAGCTAGAAATGTTATCAATGTGTATGTGGAAGCATAAGCGCCATCCACTGAACTCCACTGAACTGTGGAGAAACTTTCTTATAAGCACCACTTTTTTTTGCAGATTTGAGACTCATTTTCCAAAGTGTGTGTGTGAATGCACCAGGAAATGGCCATACACATAGCACTGAGAGAGGAGCTTGCAGAGAAGCATCTTCCAACTAGAAGGCTGAGGAGTGATGCGAGGTAGGACAGAGGAAGAGTATGGATAAATCCTCCAAGACTATGGAGAAGCATGCATGGACAACTACAAGGGAGGACCCAATAACGTGATTCTGAGGAACACCTGACCCTGGGCCAAGCTAAGAGCCTAACCCCGCAGATCAAAAACACTCACACTGGTTTCACACTAACACGCCTCTACACTCTGGCCTCAGGACAGGTCTCCACATGGCCATCAAATAGACTCCCACCATCTCCCGGCCCAGAACTTCAACCTTAGCCCTGGCCATGGAAGTAAAGTTGTCCGAACCCTAGTTCTGAGGGTGGAGATGATTTGGCTCCTAGACTGATGTCAGATGAATGAGTAAGGAGCACTGAAGGAGACTGAAGCACTTGCAATGCCCAGATTGCAAACAAACAGGATTCGAGCCCCAAACCAGCAACTCAACCCCACTGTGAACATTTCCGCGAGGGGATCCCTGAAGACTGAGCCTCGCTGTAATAACAGACTTCCACTAAGACCTCAGGTTAGGACTATGCACTGCCATCCCTTGTGCCCCTAATCTCTTCATGACTCTATAACCCTAACCTTAGCCCTGGATATTGCCCTGACCAGACCTGAATCCCACTTGGGAGGCCTCAGTAGATTTTGAACTCCTATGTAATGCTAGGCTAATCAGGTAAGAACATAGGAGGAAACGATGTGGTTTGCAACCCCTGAGGATGTTGCTTGAAATAGACCATGTTTAGAGTGAAGTTCCTAAATCTCAGGAAGACAAGAAGAATGTACCTGGGGCCAAATGGAAAGCCACATGCTCCTCTAATTCTAACCCTTTTCTCTATCCTTGGGCACTTGCCCTCACTGCCATGACACAGGTGCCTACCACCTCCCAGATTCTCACCCTCAGCTAGTCATGGCTATTTTCCTTCCTGGGCCCAAATGCAATATCTGAGGAACAATGGGGTTAGGGATACAAGACTGGCGTAGGACCACTCTTACAGGAATGCAGAAACAAACCAGGCCAAGTGCCACCATCACAGCTGAGAAAGTAGCAAGAATCTAGCAGAAATCTGACCCTCGATCCCACAGTGAGCTTAGTGCCTAAGTGCAAACGCTAATGCTGAGGTTCACCTGAATCCTCGCCCTCAACTCAGGCCTCACAACAGGTCTCCATACTGCCACTGGATAGACTCCTACCATCTCCTGGACCATAACCCTTAATCTTGCTTGGCTGTGTCACTCTCTGGAACTTAAAAAATAAAAATCTGAGAACCAATGGTTTTGGGATATCCGGAAGATAGCAGACCACTGATGGAAGAAAGCAAAGGAAACTCTGTGTCTTGCAACACTGGTTTTCAGCAGGAGAGATGGATTCTAGTGAATATTGAATCCTCACCAAAACCCTCAGCCTCCCCATGAAGTCAGAACAGAAGCTAGAGCCTCACCGTAGTGTCAGTTACGAACATAAGCCCTCAGGGTAGGCCCTCGCACTGTCATTAGATAGGTTCCAACTGCCACCCATTCACTCATCCTAACCCTAGACCAGCCTGTGGGGCTGAAAGCACTCAAACACTACTTCTGGGGTTATAATGGATTTGTGACACCTGGCTGATGTCAGACTACTCAGGCAAGAGCACAGAACCAAACATGCCACATGCAGTCCCTGGGTTCTTCCAGGAGAGCATGATTTTACTGAAATCATAACTTTATCATCACTATTAACATCCCACTGAAATTAAACAAGAAGCAGAAGCCTCATCCTAAGGGTCATCCTCAACTCAGTACCTGGTCATATCTCCTTGCTGCCACTGAATCAGCTCCTATCGTCTCCTGAACTGAAACAGTTGTCCTAGTCCTGGCTGTGGCAATGACAGGGCCTGAGCTCACAATCTGAGGGCACAATGGATCTGGACCCCTGGCAAATGTAAGAATACTCAAGCAGTGGTACAGAAGGAGACTGTGCCACAGGCAACCCTCAGAATGGAGTGGGAGAGCAGGATTGTAGTGAAAATATAACCCTAAACGTGACCCTCAGCAACCCCTGAGGCCACACTGAAAGCCATAAACTCACCTTAATGCCAGCCCTCAACTCAGCCCTCATGGCAGGTCTCTGCACTCTCATCAATAGGCCTCCAATATATCAGGAGCAATCGTCATAAACCCAAACAGGCCTGTGGGACAGAAAGGGCCTGAACACTAGGACTCAAGGTGCAAGGGATAGGACACAATTAAAACAGAAGTGTTTTGAAGGGTATGTGTGGAGATGTAAGCAAATTGCCAGGTAAGAAAGAACACTATGTAGGTACCATCCTTGATTACCATCTTTCAGGAAGATAGAAGCATTTTCAAATGTCTCTGTAGAAGCATAAGGAAAGTACCATAGATTTGATGCCAAGAAATAACATGATATAGAGACCATCTTTTGACTAACGTCTTTCATTAAGATAGAAGAATTTATCAATGTAGGTGTGAAAGCATAAGTAGCATTTACTTCTCTCTGAGAAAGAAAACTGTACAGCTACCTTCCTTCAACTGCATCTTCAGTCATAAAAATGGAAGCCTTTTGCAATGTACCTGTGGAAGCATGAGGAAAGTAGCATATACATTAGTCTAAATAAGAACACCCTATAGAAACATCTTTAACTAAAATTTTTCATAGATATAGAAGCATTTTCAAATGTGTGTGTGAAAGCAAAGGGTAAAGGCCTTATATTGTACCCTTCAAGAGCATGTTATATAAAAAAATCTCTTTTGACCAACATGATTGTTCATGAGGATAGAAACTTTTTCATATGTATGCATGCAAACCTAAGGCAAGTATCATCTACTTAACTTTGAGAAAGAAGCCTGTGTACATAGCCTCCTTCAAAAAATATATTCTTTCACGAAGATAGAGTGATTCTCCATGTATACGTGGAAGCATTAGAAAAGTGCCATACACTTGCTTTGCCAAAGAACAACGTATAGAAACCCTCTCTCAATGAACGTCTTCTTTCTTGACCATAAAAGTATCTTCCAATGAATGTATGTGTAGTAGCATACAGAAAGTGCTATACGTTGAACTTTAAGAAAGAACACAGCATAGAAACCTCTTCTGTCAGGAAGGTGGAAGCATTTGAGAAAGTGTGTGTGAATGCATAAAGAAAGTGCCATGTAGTGAATGTTAAGAAACTTTTGTTGTGTAGATAGAATGCACCTTCGAACTAACATGTTGATTCATGAAGGTACAAGGATTTTCAAATATGTCGTTTGAAGCTTAAAAAAATGCCCTATACTTAACTCTAAGAAATGACACTTTAGAGGAACTCTCTTTCAATGAACTCTTTCTTTCCAGAAGATAAAAATACTTTCAAAAGTGTGTCTGAAACATAAGTACAAGTGAAATATTCTTAACTCGGAGGACCAAGTCTGTATAGAAGGAAACTTTGAATGAATATCTGGTTTCACAAAGATAGAAGAGTTTTCAGATGTATGTATGGAAGCATAAGAAAAGTGCCACAAATATAACTCTAAGAAACATAGTAAACAGGAGAGAAACCGAATTTCAACTAACATCATGTTTCCTGAAGGGGGAAGCATGTTCAAAAGTGTGTGATGAACCATGAGAGACTGTGGACTCTGAGAAACAATCTGAGGGTTTTGGAGGGGAGGGGGGTGGGAGGTTGGGTGAGCCTGGTGGTGGGTATTATGGAGGGCACGTACTGCATGGAGCACTGGGTGTGGTGCATAAACAATGAATTCTGGAACGCTGAAAAGAAATTTAAAAAAAATAAAAAATTTTAAAACAGTGTGTGTGAAAGAAGAAAGATACTGTCATGTACTTACCTCTGAGAAACAAGTCTGTGTTGAATACGTCCTTCCACTAAAATCTTGTTTCATGATGATAGAAACTATTTCATATATACATATGGATGCTCAAACAAAGCGTAATAAACTTTATGAAACAGCACTGTAGGGAAAAAACAGATTCAATGAATATCTTTTTTCCTGAAGCTGGAAGCACTTCCAAAAGTGTGCGAGATAACATAAAGAAATTGCCACGTATGTAACACTCTTGAGGAGTTACCCTATAGAGAAACCATACTTCTACTACCATCTTTCAGGTAGACGGGAGTGTTTTAAAAGTTGTGTGTGAAAGCAGAAGTAAAGTGATATATACTTGACTCTGAGAAACAAGTTCATGTAGAATGGGACTTTCAACCAACTTCTTGTATCAGGAAGACAGACACGTTTTCAAATGTACACGTGAAAGTGAAATGAAGTGCCATTAGAAACTGTTTCAACTAACATCATCATTCCTGAAGACAGGAGAATTTTCAAATGCGTGTGTGAAAGCATGAGAAACATATAATATACTTCACTCAGGGAGGAACAAATCTCTTTAGAACGCCCCTTTCAACTCACATCTTGCTTCATGAAGATAGAAATGTTATCAATGTATGTGTGGAAGTGGAAGTGCCACCCACTGAACTCTAAAAAACAACAATGTGGAGAAACTGTCTTTCAACCAACATCTTCTTTGCAGAAGAGACAAGCATTTTCCAAAGTGTGTGTGAATGCAAAAGGATATGGCCATACATGTAACTCTGAGAAAGGAGCCTGTGTAGAAGGCATCTTCCCATTAAAAGGCTGAGGAATTAAGGGAGAGGAGACAAAAGAACGGTGCGGGACAAATCCTCCAAAAATTCTAAGTGCAATACATTAAGAAGAGAAAGAAAATTATCATCTGGTTTTGTTCATATGTGAAAAATAAAGAATAGTTCAGAGGACAATAGGGAAAGGTTGGAAAAACTGAATGGGAAAAAGTCAGAGAGGGAGACAAACCCTGAGAGACTCTTGACTCTGGGAAATATACTGAAGGTTAAAGAAGGCAGGAGGGTGGGGTATGGGTAACCGAATGATGGGTATGAAGGAGGGTGTGTGATATGATGAGTACTGGGTATTATATACAACTAATGAATCATTGAATATTACATCAAAAATTAATTATGTATTGTATATTGGTTAGTTAAGCATAATAAAAAAGGAAAAATCACTCAATTGAAGCCATCTTTTAGTTAAAATCTTCCTTCGTATAGATACAAGCATTTTCAATTATATTTGTGGAAGCATAGGGAATGTGTCATAGACTTAACTCTGTGAAACAAGTCTGTGTAGAATACCTCTTTCAACTAATTGTGTTTCATGAAGATAGAAGCATTTTCAAATATGAATGGAAACATAAGGAAATGCCATATCCTTAACTCTAAGAAATAATAGTGTATAGAAAACTTCTTTCTTTTTAAAAATTTTGTTATGTTAGTCACCATAAAAAACAAGAATAGTTTTTGATGTAGTTTTCCAAAATAGAAACCTTTGAACTAACATTTTCTTTCCTGATTATGGAAACATTGTCAAAGGTGTGTTTGAAAACTTAAGGAAAGTGCAATATCCTTAACTCTGGGAAACAAGTCAGTGTGGGATGCATCTTTAACTATCTTGTTTCATGATAATAAAAGCACTTTCTAAATTTAGGTGTGGAAGCCTAAGGAACATGCCATATAACAAATAACTCTAAAAATAACACTGGAGATGGAAGGCACATATTGCATTGGAGCACTGGGTGTGGTGCATAAACAATGAATTCTGGAACACTGAAAAGAAATTTAAAAAAATAAATAAATAAAATAAAAATAACACTGGAGAAACTGTGTTTCAACTAACGTTTTCTTCCGTGAAGATAGAAGAATTTTCAAAATCTGTGTGGGAGGCAAGAGGGCAGAGATGTAGAGGATCTTGTTTCAACTGGTCCCCTACATTTAGCTGAATATCTATCAAACCATTAGGAACACCCACCAAATCATCCTGAGATGTAACGTATATCTGGATTTCTACAAGCAGAGAATGGACTACCTTTTGCAACATAGGAGGTACAGAATCATGAATCTGTAGGGAGATGTTGGAAGATAGATAGTAGAGGGAGCCTTCATAAGTTGCCTCCTGGAAAGTGATATAACACCAGAGCACAAAATCAGAACCCTTAGAAATCGGCTATAGTGAGAGACATCCCTCTCTGAAAGGGGGTCTGGAAATTAAAGGCAGAATTCTAGGTGGGGCACTGTGGTCTCAGGATCCAAGTGGTTACAGGTTGAAGAGGGGTGCCTAAACCAGCAGAGTGCCTGAACAGTGGAGTCAGGAAGCAGGTTATGGTCAGGGAGCCCAGGAGAGGAATCTCAGCTCACGTCACATGAATCAGGCTTGTTGGTAATCACTTCTTTCCTGATCAGCCTGAAAAGAACGGGAACATGGGGTCCATTTATCATCCCCTGAGAGAGATGAAACAGCTGTGCCCACAACTAGGCAAAAGCTTGCAGGATGGTAGCAGCTCAGAAAAGACATTAGGGTGTAGACATAATCCAAGAGCTTTGGTTGTGCATGCCAACCCATGGCCACTTGCAGTTTTAGAGTAACGCAGGGCAGTGACACTCCCGGGTCCCTGGAACTACCTTTGAGAGAGTTGCAATGGGTGTGTGCCATGGGATATTGTGGGTTTGGGCACATAAAGAAGTGAAGACTGTCCCAGAAGGTTTATTAGAGTGGGAAGATGGCATTCTTTCTGCTCTGGGCCAGAGACTTGGGGAGGGCCACTTTGTTCTGATTCTCTGAAGAGGTGTGACAAACCTCCAGGGACCAAAAGCTACACAGAGGACTGGTTTTCACTGAGCCCATCCCTGTGTCAGGGGGTGGGACAACTCCACCTAGGCAGGGATACCTGAGAAAACAGCACAGCAGGCCCCTCCCACAGAAGATAGTCTGGAAAAACAGGTGAACAACAAGCCTATGGATCCCACGAGACTGTAAAATTCCAATGCTGGGGGAAAATAGTATATTGAACTCCAGGTGTTGCCTCACAAGTAATTTTTTTTTCAGATAAAATTCTCCTTTTCTTTTTCTTTTTTTCCTTCTTATGCTTCTTTTTTTTTTCCTTCTTATGCTTCTTTTCTTTCTTCGTATATTCTTCCCATTTCAACTTGATGTTTATTATACCAACTTATATCTGATAGCCGCTTTTTAACATGTATTTTTTCACATCTATATCTTATAGATATATACTTCATTTTAGTGATTTCCACACTCCATTCAAATATATAATACATTCCTTGTAATTTGGGGATGTAATATCTTCTAACACAGAGACCAAAATTCACTTAGGAACAATTGGATCACCCTGCTTTGTCCACGTGTGAGATTATAGTCTTTCCTCCTTCCCGCCTTTTCAAAATATTTTTATTTAATTCTTATGTTTCATTGTGGCTTTGTTTGATTTTCTGTGGTGCCTCCCAAACACTCTGGATTATTCTAAGGTACATCTTGCGTGGGTCGTGGCTGACATGTTGGACTCTGTTCATTCATCCACCCATCATTCTCTGGACAGAATGACTAGAAGGAGGCACTCAAAAAAAAAAAAAAAAAAAAGAGGCACTGTTCTCTGCCACAGAGCTAATTTGATATGGATATAAGGAATAAGTCAGAGACAGAATTCAGATAGCAATAATAAAGGTAATAGGTAGGCTAGCAAAAAGCATACGTTGCAATACAGAATCTCTTAAGTGGAGGATCAGGCCAAACTTAAAAAAATGCTGTGAATGAGAAGCAGTATAAACTGGATCCTCTAACATCTAGGGTAAAGGAAGCAGAAGAGAGAATAAGTGATATAGAGGATAAGCTGATGGAAAGGAAAGAAGTTGAAAAAAAAGAGGGAAAACAACTAATGGCCCATGAGGGGGAAAAAAAAAAAGGCTTGGAGAGATTAATGATGCCATGAAACATTCCAATGTCAAAATTATTAGGATCCCTGAGAGGGTGGAGAGAGAGAGAGAGAAGGTATATTTGAGAAAATCTTAGCTGAGAACTTCCCTAATCTGGGGAAGGAAAAAAGCATATAAGTCCAAAAAGCAGAGAAGGACCCCTCCCAAAATCAATAAAAATAGATCAATATCCTTACACGTAATAGTAAAGCTTGCAAATCTTAGGGACAAAGAAACTGTCCTGAGAGCAGCTAGGGAGAAGAGGTTCTTTACATAATGAGGGAGGAACATCAGAATAATATCAGACTTATCTCCAAACACTTGGCAGGCCACAAAGGGCTTGCAAGACATATTTTGTGTACTATATGAGAAGAACATGCAGGCAAGAATATTTCATCCAGCAAGGCCATCATCCAGAATGGATGGAGAAATAAAAATTTTCTAGGAGAGGCAGAATCTGAAAGAGTATATGACCACCAAACCAGCCCTGCAAGAAATACTAGGGGAATTCTTTACACAAAGAGACTAAAAGAGTAATAGACCAGAAAGAAACAGAGGAAAACTACAGAAACAGAGACTTTACAGGCAATACAATGACACTAAATTCATATATTTCAATAGTAACTCTGAATGTAAGTTGGCAGAATGCTGCAATCAAAAGACATAGAGTATCAGATTGGATAAAAAAGCAGGGTGCATCCTTGTAGACCCTACAACCTGTAGACCCTACAAAGTGTACATCCTTGTAGATCCTTGCTGTCTACAAGAGAAGAGTTTTACAACTTAAACACACCTACAGATTGATAGTGAGGGTGTGGAGAATGACTTATTATGCTAATGGCTTCAAAAGAAAACTGGTGTAGCAATCCTTATTGCTGACTCCATTATCCAGACAAATTGGATTTTAAACCAAAGATTGTAGTAAGAGATGCAGAGAGACACTCTATCCTATGGCCAAAGTAAAGAAATATATTGATAATAATACATGAATAGCAGACTTCAACACCCCACTCACAGTAATGGACAGATCATCTTAGCAGAAGATCAACAAAGAAACAAGGGCTTTGAATGACACGCTGGCCCAAATGTACTTTGCAGATATATACAGAATATTGAATCCTATAACAACAGAAAACTCATTCTTGAGAGCATGTGGAACTTCCTCCATGACAGTTGACATACTGGGTCACAAATCAGGCCTCAACCAATACCAAAAGATTGAGATGATCTCTGCACTTGTTTAAGAATACAATGTTTTGAAACAAGGATTCAATCATTTGGAAGGTATTCAAATGCTTGGAGGTTAAAGAACATCCTGCTAAAGAATGAATGAGTCAACCAAGATATTAAAGAATTTAAACAATTCAACAAAACCAACAAAAATGAAAACACGTCAGTTCAAAACCTATTTGATACTACAAAGACAATCCTAAAATGGAAGTACATAGCCATCCAAGCCTCCCTCAAAAAAATTAGAAAAATCCAAAATGCATCAGAAGGACCTGGAGAAGGAACAGCAAATAACACCTAAACCAAACAGGAGATCAGAAATGATAAATATTAGGAGAGAAATTGATGAAATAAAAACCAGAAGAAGAGTAAAACAGATCAATGAAACGAGAAACTGGTTCTTTGGAAGAATTATTAAAATCAATAAACCTCTGGCCAGACTTATCCAAAATAAAAGAGAAAGAACCCCAATTCATAAAATCATGAATGATAAGGGAGAGATCATGACTAATACCAAGGGATCATGACTGAATACCAATATCAACAGCTAGCTATATGCCAAACAAATTAGGGAATCTGGAAGAAATGGTTGCTTTCCTGGAAAACAACTCCCAACACTAAAACAGGAAGAAATAGACAACCTGAAAAGAACCATAACCAGCAAGAAAATTGAAGAAGTAATGAAAAAAAGTCTCCCAAAAAACAGTCCAAGGCCAAATGGCCAGATGGCATTCTAGGGGAATTTTACCAGACATTTAAAGCGGTAATAATACCTATTCTACTAAAAATGTTTCAAAAAATAGAAATGGAAGGAAAACTTCCAAACTCATTCTATGAGGCCAGCATTACCCTGATCCCAAAACTGGACAAAGACCCTATCAGAGAGAAGAATTTCAGGCCAATGTCCCTGATGAACATGGATGCCAAAATACTCAACAAAATCCTAGCCAATAGGATCCAACAGTGCACTAAAAGGATTATTCACCATGACCAAGTGGAATTTATTCCTGGGATGCAAGTGTGGTTCAACATTCGCAAATTAATCAATGTGATAGAGCACATTAATAAAAGAAAGGTCAAGAACCATATGATCCTCTCAATGGATGAAGGAAAAGCATTTGACAAGATAAGCATTCTTTCTTGATTAATACTCTTCAAAGCACAGGAATAGACTGAACATATGTCACTATCATAAAAACCATTTACAAAAAGCCTCAATGGGGAAAAACAGAAAGCTTTTCCCTTAATGTCGGGAACAAGACAGGGATGTCCACTCTCACCACTATTGTACCACATAGTACTAGAAGTCCTAGCTTCAGCAGACAGCAAAAACAAATAAATTGTATTCATATTGCTAATGAAGAAGTCAAACTCTCATTCTTCACAGATGACATGGTACTTCATGTTAAACCCAAAAGTCTCTACCCCAAAACTGCTAGAACTTGTACAACAATTTATCAATGTGACAGGACACAAAAATCAATGCACAGAAATCGGTTGCATTTCTATACATGAAATGTGACTGAAGAAAGAGAAATTAAGGAATCAATCCTATTTACAATTACACTGAAAGCCAAAAGATACCTAGGAATAAATCTAACCAAAGAGGTAAAGGATCTGTATTAGAAACTACAGAACACTTATGAAAGAATTTAAGGAAGACACAAAGAAATGGAAAAACATTCCATGGTCATGGGTTGGAAGAATAAACGTGAAAATGTCTGTGCTTCCCAGAGCACTCTACACATTCAATGCAATCCCTATTGAAATACCATCAACATTGTTCACAGAGCTGGGACAAACAGTCCTAAAATTTATATGGAAACAGAAAAGACCCTGACTCTCCAGGGAAGTGTTGAAAATGAAAACCAAACCTGGGGACATCCGAATGTCTGACTTCAAGCTATATAATACAGCTATGATCATGAAGACAGCAGGGTATTGGAAAAGAAACAAACACGTAGATCAATGGAACAGAATAGAGAACCCATAAATGGACCCTCAACTCTAGTTAACTAATGTTCAACAAAGCAAGAAGGAATATCAAATGGAAAAAGACAGTCCCTTTGATAAATGATGCTGGGAAAATTGGACAGTCACATGCAGAAGAATGAAAGTGGGCCATTCTTTTACAACACACACAAAGATAAACTTAAAAGAGATGAATGTCCTCAATGTCAGACAGGAATCTATCAAAATCCTAGAGGAAAAAAAATAGGCAACTTCTTTGACCTTGGGCATACCAACCTCTTGCAAGACAGGTCTCTAAAGGCAAGGGAAACAAAAGAAAAATAAACTATAGGTACTTCATCAAGATAAAAACTTTCTGCATGGCAAATGAGACAGTCAACAAAACTAAAAGGCAACCCACAGAATGGGACAAGATATTTGCAAATGGCATTATGGATGAAGGGCTTGTATCCATGATGTATAAAGAACTTATCAAACTCAACTCCCTAAAAACCAAGTAATCGAGCCAAGAAATGGACCAAAGGCATGAACGGACACTTCTCCAAAGAAGACATACAATTGGCCAATAGAAAAAAATGCTCCACATCAGAGAAATACAAATCAAAACCACAAGGAAATACCACTTGACCAGTCAGAATGGCTAAAATTAACAAGACAGGGAATAACACGTTGGCGAGGATGTGGAGAAAGGGGCACCCTCTTACACTGTTGGAGGGAATGCAAGCTGGTACTGCCCCTCTGGAAAATGGTTCAGAAGTTCCTCAGGATGTTAAAAATAGAGCTACCTTACAACCCAGCAACAGCACTACTGTGTATTTGCCCCAAAGATACAGATGTTGTGAAAAGAAGGGGCACATGCACCCCAATACTTGTAGAAGCAATGTCCACAATAGTCAAACTGTGGAAGGAGCTTAGATGTAACATTATACACTTCTGGATCTCTATGGGGGGCAGAAGACATCAGTGGAGAGGTAACACGGAGTGGGAACACTTGGAAAGATATCAGAGGATAAAGAGAAGAGGGAGGAGCCACCAAAAGCAACCCACTGGAAGTAATACACCAATATGAAAGTGTCCTGTGGTTGGGGACCAACATTAACTTGGGGTCTGGTTAAAATTACTCAAAAACAGCAAAAGATCCTAAGGGGCTACTGGTGGAATCAGGCGGTCATGGGTATGGGCCTAAGCCCACAGTCTCAGGAGAGTCACTGCCGGTAACCACCCATGCCATAGAGAGCCCAGTATGGTCCCTCCAGTCCATGGAGCCTGTGGCTTTCCACCGCTTGCACCACTGCTCAGGCTGGGTGCACTCCCACCATCACCTGAGAAAGCCCTGTGTGAGTGCTGGCTAGTGGTCTATAGGCCTGGAGCCTTCTGTGACCTGCGTGACTGTGTCTGAGCACACCCAGACCACGCCTGAGAGAACCCAGCACAGACTGCGGTGAAGGTGACTTGGCCCAAAGCCTTCTGTGACCTGTGCAGCTATCAGGTGCAAGTGCACCCAGTGTGGGTCTGGAATCCAGAGAGCAGTCACAGCAATGGCAGCCACCAGAATCAGGCTCCCTGGACCAATATTCTTGCAGTTTTAGTGGCACGGGAGAGCAGAGACAAGCGGGGGCCTCAGATGATCACTGGGACAGTGGCTGGGGGTGCACAACATCCATGGGAGGTTGTGGTGTTCAGTGGAGTTTGCAGAGGGAGAGTCTGTGCGCTCTGGACTACCCAGAGGGGAGCAGTCTGAGGTTTCTCTCTGAGGCAGAAGTCCAGGTGTGGACAGTTTACTTTCCATTAAACCGTTGAAAATCCACCAAAAAACCCTCCAAAGAACAAAAACCTCCAGAGAACAAAAGCCTGAAAAACTGGTTTCCACAGAGCCCAGTCCCTTAATAGGGGCAGGGCGACTCAGCCCAAGCAAGACTGACTGAAAAACAATGCAGCAGGCCCCTCCTCCAGAAGACAAGCCAAAAGTACAAGAGGAAAACCACCACATGGTCCCCCCAAAAATGTAAAACCCCAACATCAGGGGAAAACAATATATTAAGCTACCAGTATTGCCCCCAAACCTGTATATTTAATAGATACAACTTTTCTTTCTTTCTTTTTTAAAATTTGTTCTCATAACTCTTGTTCTTTTAATTTTTTAACCTACTTACCAACATATTCCATAATAACTTTTTAATTTGAACTTTTTTCATACATGTACCTGTGTTTCTTTCTTTTTAAAAAAAATATACAGATAGGTATAAGCTTCAAGGTTATCCTTTTTCCTTATTCAATAGTACTCATATATAAACCAGTTTCAATTTCCCTGTATCTCTGGAAAGTTGGGTCCTTTAACAAAGATAACGAGATACACACAGGAAGAACTGAAATAACTTTCCTTGGCAACATCGAGAGATTATAATTACCTTCCCATCTTATTCTTTTGTCAGTGTTTCTGTGTATTTGTTTTTGTTCTGGTGCTATATAAATCTTATTCTTGGGTTCATTTTGGCTGGGTTTTTCTTTTTTTCTTATCTTTTACTTTTGTTGGTCTTTTCATTTGTTCAATCTTGTTCATATACTTCATAAATCTTTCTTTTGGTGCTCACATAGGCTGGATTTTCTCTTTTTTTCTCTTTCACTCTCTCTCTCTCTTTTCTTTTTTCTTTCTTTTTGGTGGTGACTTGGAGAGATTGCTCCGAAACTTTCTAGGGTGCAACTTGCCTAGATTGTGGTTGATATATTCAGCTGTACATCCCCTCAAGCACCTTTCACCAGAAGGAGTAGGAGGAGGAACACCCAACAGAGGAAAATTTCAGAGACTGTGCCCTCTGCCACAGCTAGTGGATATGTACATAAACAGTATGTCAGAAAAGGAATTCAGGATAACAATTATCCAGGCAATGGTTAGGTTGGAGAAGACATTAGTGGCCACATAGAAACTCTAAGGGTGGAAGTGATGGCTGATCTGGCAGTACTAAAAAAATGCTATCAATGAGTTCCAATCTAATCTAAATACTTTAACAGCTAGGTTAAGCAAGACAGAAGATCGAATTAGTGATCTAGACAACACTGATAGAAAAAGGATCAAGAGGAGGCCTGGAACAAACACCTTAGAAGCCATGAAAACAGAATCACAGGGAGAAAGATTGATGCCATGAAATGTTCCAACATCAGAATTATTGGGATCCTGAGGGGTTGGAGAAAGGGAGAAGACTAGAAGATATAGTTGAACAAATTCTGGATGAAAATTTCCCCAATCTGGGGAATGGGACCAGAGTTCATGTCCTAGAAACAGAAAGGATACACTCCCAAGATCAATGAGTCTCAAAAGACATCCAGACACTTAATTGTGAAATTCATGAATCATAATTTCAGAAAGGAGGTCTTAAGGCTAGTAAGGGAGAAGAGATTCCTTACATACAGAGGAAGGACCATCAGAATAATGTCAGACCTGTCCACAGAAAACTTGCGAGCCAGAAAGGACTGGCAAGACATATTCAGGGCACTAAATGAGAAGAACGTGCAGCCAGGAATACTGCATCCAGCAAGGCAGACATTCAAAATGGGTGGAGGAAAAAAAAATGGGTGGAGAGATAAAAAGCTTCCAAGACCTCCATGGTTTAAGACTATGTGACCACCAAGCTGTCGCTATAAGAAATATTAAGGGGGATTGTATAAAAGAAGAAAGAATCCAAGAGTGACATAGAACAGAAATTTACAGAGACAATCTATGGAAACAAGGACTTCACAGGAAACATGATGACATTAAAAAGTTATCTTTCAATAATCACTCAATGTGAACGACCTAAATGTTCCCATAAAATGGCACAGGGTTGCAAACTGGATGAAAATGACAGGACCCATCCATATGATGTCTGCGAGAGACAAATTTGGAAACTAAAGATACATTGATACTGAAAGTGAAGGGATGGAGAAACATCTCTCATGACAATGGGCCTCAAAAGAATGCAGAGGTAGCGATTCTTGTATCAGATAAATCAGATTTTAAGCTAAAGACTAGTCAGATACAGAAAAACACTATATCATTCTTAAAGGGTCTATCCACCAAGAAGATCTAACAATTGTAAATATTTATGCCCCCAATATAGGAGCAGCCAACAACATATGCTAACTGTTAATCAAAATAAAGAGGCATATTGATAAGAATACATTAATTATAGGGGATCTTAACATGCCACTCAGTAATAGATCATCCAAACAGAAAATCAACAAAGAAACACGAGCTTTGAATGACGCATTGGAACAGATGGACCTAACAAGTGTAAATATGCCCCAACTTGGGAGCACCCAAATATATAAATCAATTAATAACACCATAAAGAATCTCACTAATAATAATGCAATAAAAGTAGGGGACTTAGTGTCCACTTACATCAGTGGATACATCATCTAAGCAGAAGATCAACAAGGAAACGATGACTTTGAATGACACCCTGAAACATAGGGACTTAACAGATATATTCAGAACATTGCTTCCTAAAGCAGCAGAATACACATTATTCTTGAGTGCACATGGGATATTCTCCAGAATAGATCACATACTGGCTCATGAATCAGACCTCAAGAAGTATAAAAAGATTGAGATTACACCATGTATATTTTCAGACCACAATGTTATGAAATTTGAAGTCAACAACAAGAAAAATTTGGAAAGACATAAATACATGGACTTTACAGAACATCCTACTAAGGAATGAATGGGTCAACCAGGATATTAAAGAATAAATAAAAAAGGACATGGAAACAAATGAAAATGAAAACAAAACAGTCCAAAACATTTGGGGTGTCAGCAAAGGTGGTCCTAAAAAGGAAGCAGATAGCAATACAGGCCTTCTGTAAGAAACAAGAAAAGTCTCAAATATGCAACTTAATCTTACACATAATGGAGTTAGAAAATGAACAGCAAGTAAAACCTAAATCCAGCAGAAGGGGAATAATAAAGATTAAAGTAGAAATAAATGGCATAGAAACAGAAAAAAAATGACAAAACTGATTAACAAAACTAAGAGTTGGTTCTACAAAAGAATTGATAAAATTGATAAATCCCTAGCCAGATTTATCAAAAAGAAAAAAGACCCTAATAGATACAAATCATGAATAAAGTAGGAGAGACTACAAACAACACCACAGAATTACAATTATATGAAAATGCTTTGCAAAATTATAGGTCCAAAAATTGGGCAGTGGAAGAAATGGACAAATTCTCAGAAACCTACAAATTACCAAAACTGATACAAGAAGTAGAAAATTTGAACAGATCCATTACCGGCAAAGAAATTGAATCAATAATAAAAAATCTCCAACAAACAAAAGTTCTGGGCTGGAAAACAGTATGGAGATTTATCAGGAAGTTTAAAATAGAACTATTGTTTGACCCAGCAATTTCATGTCTAGGTATTTACCTAAAGGATACAAAAATAGTGATTCAAAGGGGGCACACAATGTTTATAGCAACAATGTCTACAATAGCTAAAATATGGAAAGGGCTCAGATGTCCATTGACTGGTGAATGGATATAGAATATGTAGTATAGAGTGAACATGGTGGAGGAGTAGGAAAGCCTATTTCAACCCATCTCTTAAATTGAGCTAGATATATACTGCAGCAATCTGAACACACATGAAATCTGCCTGAGATAGAAGAAAGATTATACCCTTCTGGATCTCTACGGGGGCAGAGGTTCCTCAGTGGAGAGGTACAGAGGAATTGGGAGTACATGGACAAATATCAGAGGATGAACATAAGGGGGAGGGAGCCACTGAAGCAAGCCATTGGAAAGTATTATTCCAATGTGGAAGTGCCCTGAGCTTGGGGACCAGCAATGGCTTGGACACCAGAGACTGCGAGATGGGAAGTGACTGATAACAACACTCAAACAGAATGAAGGATTTAAAGGATAATTGCTGGGACTGGGTGGCCACAGATGTGGACCAAAGCCCACGATCCCAGGATGGCCACAGTTGCCACCTGCCTGTGCCTGAGAGGGCCCAGCTCAGGTTCGAGTCAGCTGTCCCTGGGGCTGGTGGCTGCCATGGCCACCACAGCCACATCCACTTACTCAACTGCCACCAGGTCTGAGGGCACCCAGCATGGGTTTGAGTCAGCGGTCCCAGGAAGGGAAGCCACTGGGAACAGGCTCGCCAAGACCAGTATCAATTGCAGTTTCGGTGGCACAGGGGTACAGAGGCAAGTGGGGGCCTCAGGTGACCACTGAGGCAGTGGCTGCTGGTGTGCATCACCTGTGGGAGATTGTGGTGTTCAATGGAGTTTGCAGAGGGGGAATCTGTGTGTTCTGGGCCATTGAAAGAGGAGCAGTCTGTGGGTTCTCTCTGAGGCAGAGGTCTGGGTGTAGTTTACTTTGTTCTGACCTTCCAAAAAGTCGCAAAAAGCTGCCACAGAACAAAATAACTCCAGAGAACAAAAGGTAAAAAACCAGGTTCTGTGGAGCCCAGCCCCTTGAGAGGGGACAAGGCAACTCCACCCAAGAAGGAGCTACTGAAAAACAATGTGGCAAGCCCCTCCCCCAGAAGACAAGCTGAAAGAACAAGAGGACACCAACCACAAGGTCCTCATAGAACTCTTAAACCCCAGCACTAGGAAAAGCAATATATTAAGTTCCCAGGATTGCCTCACAGCCTGTATATTACCTAGATACAAATTTTTTCTCTCTCCTTCTTTTATATTCTTTCTCATGATTCTTGTTCTTTTAATTTTTTTACCGACTTACCATTTTAAATCCATGTTTAATATATTATATTCCATATTAACTTTTTTCCTTTTAAAAAAATTTTTAAATTAAATTTCTTTTCAGTGTAACAGAATTCATTGTTTATGCACCACACCCAGTGCTCCATGCAATATGTGTCCTCCATAATACCCACCACCAGGCTCACCCACCTTCCCACCCACCCCCCGCCCCTTCAAAACCCTCAGATTTTTTTTCAGAGTCCATAGTCCCTTATGGTTCGTCTCACCCTCCAATTTCCCCCAACTCTCTTCTCCTCTCCATCTCTCCATGTCCTCTGTGTTATTTCTTATGCTCCACAAATTAGTGAAACCATATGATAATTGACTCTCTCTGCTTGACTCATTTCACGCAGCATAATCTCTTCCAGTCCCATCCATGTGGATACAAAAGTTGGGTATTCATCGTTTATGATGGAGGCATAATACTCCATAGTGTATATGGACCACATCTTCCTTATCCATCCATCCGTTGAAGGGCACCTTGGTTCTTTCCACAGTTTGGCGACCATGGCCATTGCTGCTATGAACATTGGGGTACAGATGGCCCTTCTTTTCCGTACATCTGTATCTTTGGGGTAAATACCCAGTAGTGCAATTGCAGGGTCATAGGGAAGCTCTAATTTTCATTTCTTAAGGAATCTCCACACTGTTTTCCAAAGTGGCTACACCAACTTGCATTCCCACCAACAGTTAAGAGGGTTCCCCTTGCTCCACATCCTCTCCAACACACATTGTTCACTGTCTTGTTAATTTTGGCCATCCTAACTTTTGTAAGGTGGTATCTCAGTGTGGTTTTGATTTGAATCTCCCTGATGGCTAGTGATGATGAACACTTTTTCATGTGTCTGTTAGCCATTTGTATGTCTTCATTGGAGAAGTGTCTGTTCATGATTTCTGCCCATTTTCTGAATTATCTGTTTGTGTGTGTGTTGAGTTTGAGGAGTTCTTTATAGACCCTGGACATCAGCCCTTTGTCTGTATTGTCATTTGCAAATATCTTCTCCCATTGTGTGGGTTGCCACTTTATTTTCTTGACTGTATCCTTTGCTGTGCAGAAGCTTTTGACCTTGA
The DNA here is from genome assembly GCF_963455335.1 of Martes martes. Classification (NCBI taxonomy): domain Eukaryota; kingdom Metazoa; phylum Chordata; class Mammalia; order Carnivora; family Mustelidae; genus Martes; species Martes martes. The sequence goes on from NC_137889.1 coordinate 40,295,852, forward strand.
TGAAGTCCCAAAAGTTCAATTTTGCTATTGTTTCCTTGGCCCTTGAAGACCTATCTTGAAAGAAGTTGCTGTGGCCGATGTCGAAGCCTCTGTTCTCCTATAGGATTCTGATGGATACATGTCTCACATTTTGGTTGTTCATCGCTTTGGAGTTGAACTTTTGTGTATAGTGTGACAAAGAGTCCAGTGTCATTTTTTTGTCTGTTAGTTAACACGGTCCTGGAAGTCCTCGCCTTGGTGTCTAGTTGAAACTGCACTGTGCTTCCAAACATGTGTCCAGTGACCTATTCCCTTCAGGAAGATCGGAGCGTCACAATGTGAGATAAGTGATAGCATGTGTAAAACATGTAGGAAAAATCCACTTAAACTCCTTGAAACTACACTCTGCTTAAAGTGTCCGTGAATTGACATCTTCCTTTCTTTTTTCCTCTTTTTTCTTCAAGATTTTATCTATTTTCTTAACACAGAAAGACACAGCAAAGGAGAGAACATAAGCAGGGAAGCGAGATTAGAAGAAGAGGGCTCCCCCCCCACCCCCACCCCCCGAGCAGGAAGCCCAATGCAGGGCTGGATCCCAGGACTCTGGGATCATCACCTGTGCCAAAGGCAGAGGAGACACCCAACAACTGGGGTGCCCCAACATCTTCTTTTCATTTGCATCTTATGTGAGGACACATTAGCAAAAACAAGAAATGTGCTTAACTTCTTGAAACTACTTTGTGCTTAAAGCATCGGTGAAGTAACTCCTTTTCACGTATATGTTCATCAACTTATGCGTATAGTCCCTTGAAACTGGCCTTGTCCTTCCTTCCTTGAATCTATACAGTCTTTACAGAATATTAAAGAAACATCAGAGTTTTATAAAGATCAGGAGTGTTTTCACACCCCTAGAAATAAAATGGCATTGTGTGCACATACTTAACTGTTTTTTATCCATACCCCAAGCAACAGCTTATTTTCCTTAGAACAGGAGAGTATTATCTTATGTGGATAAGACTGCTAAAAGCCATTTCTTGAAATCCTCACAGCAGCACTGTGTTTCAACCACTTGTAAAGGAACATCTTCGTTTAATGAGTATATAGTGTTCGTTTGTTTGTTTGTTTTTGAATTATGTGTCAAGCATTAGGAAAAGGCATGTGCTTATCTACTTGAAACTACACTACTTAAATCATCCACCAAGTAACGGGGTTTTCACTCAGATGTGTGTAGACATATACATGGTATGCATGTATACATAGTAGGGAAAATCCTTGAAACTAAACTGTTTTTAAAGTGTGCCTGATCTGTACTTTCCCTAGGACACAAGATTTGGGTGTGTTATGTTTCCAAGATGGCAGAGTAGTAGGGGACTCCAGAATTTGAAGTGTCTTTTGGATACAACTAGATCAACATTCAATTCTTTTGAACAATTAGGAAGAGGATTGGAGGAGTAAGGAAAGAATCTGCATAGCTGGAGGGAGGGAAGGAAAAACAGTCTGCAACTTTGAAGTCAGAGGGGAGGTTCAGAGCCCTGAGTTGGTGGATCTGGAAGCCATGTAGCCCAGATGGGGAGGATTACTGCCTCATGGAACAAAGTCAGGGAGAGGGAGCAAGTGGAAAAGAGTGCAGAGGGTTGTGACCACACAATAAGCTGAAGTGAGGACATCCTTTGGATCATTCACGGGCAGGTTGTGCCCTTCCTGGGGGCTGAAGGCTTGGTGAGATTTGAATGAGATCATAGGATACTGGACTGAGAGCTCATGAGATTTGGACTAAGGTTGCAGGAGATTTGGCTAGCAACCTCATGAGATGTATGTGAGATCTCACAATATCAGGAATGAGATCAGTTGATATTTGGATGAGATCCCACTATGTTTGGAAGAGTTCTCCTGAGATTTGGACAGATATTGCAGGGTTGGGATGAGAGCTCCTGAGATTTGGTGAGGAGTCTCACAGGATGTGTGTGAGAGCTCATGAGATTTGAACAGAGGTATGGTGAGCTTTGCATGAGCTCTTTTGAAATTTGGAATATGATCTCACAAGTTTTGTCTAGAAATCCCGTAAGATGTGTGTGAGAGCTCATGATTTTTAAAATTTTTTTTATTTTTCTAACTACTTTTCAGTGTACTAGAATTCATTGTTTATACACCACACCCAGTGCTCCATGCAATACGTGCCCTCCATAATATCCACCACCAGGCTCCCCCAACCTCCCACCCCCTGCCCCTTCAAAACCCTCGGATTGTTTTTCAGAGTCCATAGTCTCTCATGGTTCATCTCCCCTTCAATTTCCCCCAACTCCCTTCTCCTCTCCATCTCCCCATGTCCTCCGTGTTATTTCTTATGGTCCACAAATAAGTGACTCTCTCTGCTTGACTTATTTCATTCAGCATAATCTCCTCCAGTCCTGTCCATGTTGATACAAAAGTTGGGTATTCATCATTTCTGATGGAGGCATAATACTCTATAGTGTATATGGATCACAGCTTCCTTATCCATTCATCTGTTGAAGGGCATCTTGGTTCTTTCAACAGTTTGGCGACCGTGGCCATTACTGCTATGAACATTGGGGTACAGATGGCCCTTCTTTTCCCTACATCTGTATCTTTGGGGTAAATACCCAGTAGTGCAATTGCAGGGACATAGGGAAGCTCTATTTGTTTTGACTGATGGTCAAGAGTTTCGATCTGGGGTTTGAGGCAATATCCTCTGAAAGGGCTTTTTCTGTATGGAGAGGTTCTCAGAGCATACTTCACTTGTGTGAACTGACTGCTTTTCAGAATGTGGGCATCCAAGTTGGTTAAGGGTGGTTGGGAATCTGGCGGCCCATCACCACCTTTACCACAGCTGGCTGAGCAGCAAGCATTCCCTGACAACCCATGGTGATTGTGCTTGGTTTTGGTTTGGTTTGGTTTGGTTTTGCATTGTGTTCCAGGATGGGGGACATACCAGACACAGATTCACTTCCTTCTGTGTATGGGGGAACTCTCTTCTCTTCCTAATGAAGGCCTGCTAATCAGTTGGGAGAAGGAGACAAGCTGGATACAGATCAGCAGGCTGACACCATCCATCCAAGAACTAAGCAAGCCTCTGGTGTGTTTGGGTGTACGTGTTTGCATGTGTGTGCATGTTTGCAGGTGTGTGTGTGTGAGAGTGTGTGTGTGTGTGTGTGTGTGTGTCTATCTGTATGCTTTCTGTCTGTGCTCATTACGTGACTAGTGTGTGGCATGGTATGTGTGTGATGTGAGGGGGATAGGTGTTCTGGCCTGGGTGGTGTATGTGTGGTCTATGGAGGTGTGTTGAATATGGGGGTGTAGCTATGTGGTAGAGCTACGGTGTGTGCACGCAGTTCTTGGCAGGTGTGTATGTGGTTTGTTTTGTGTGTTATATGTGTGGTTTGTGTGTGTTGGAGATGTGTTTTTCATGGTGAATGTTTGGTGTTTGTGTAGAGTGTATGGGTGGGGGCATATGTGGTGTGTATATATGACATATGTGCAGTCTGTTGGTGGTGTATGTGTTGTGTGGGGGTGATTTGTGTGCAATGTGCAAGGTGTTAGTGTGGTGTGGTTTTGGGTGGTCTGTGTGTGGGGTGTGTGTGTGTGGTGTCTTTCTCTGTGGTCCGTGTGTGGTATGTTGGTGGGAGATGGGTGGTGTGCATGGTGTATTGTGGCTTGTGTATGGTGTGTGTGTTGTGTATGTTTGACATGCTTTTCTGTGGCTGAAGTGTTGGGAGTTCCTGGCATATATGTGGCCTGTGTTGTTAGGTGGCCTGTGTGTAGAATGTACATGCCCATAATTTATGTTGCAAGTGCAGAGTGCATTACACTGTGTAAAGTACTTCTGTGTATGTTGGTGTTTGTGTGGTTTCTGTGTGTGCATTTGGCATATGTCGGGTGTGTGTGTGTGTCAGGCCAGCGGGTTGAGTTTCTCTAGTACGTCTGGGGTGATATGAGGCATGGGTGAGTGCTAGAGTCGTGGTGTGTAGATGGCATATGCGGGGTGGATAGGTGCTTTATGTATGGTGAGTCTTGGTGCAGCTGTAGTGTGCGTGAGGGGAAGAGGTGGCATGTATCTATATAGGTGTGTCCAGTGTCTTTGTGGTGTTGTGGTGGGTTGCTGTTTTGTATGTGTGTCGTGTGTGTTTGAGATATGTGTTCTGCATGGAATACGTGTAGTGCGTGTGTTGTATTGGGTAGTGTGCATGGTCTATATGATGTGGGTAGGTGTGTGTGTGGCCTGTGTGTTGTATGTGTCATGTGTCTGTTGTTTGTGAGATCCATGTGGTAAATGGGTCCGCTATGTGTGGGTATGTGGGATGTGTGTGGTGTCCTTTGTTGTGTACTGTTTGTATGGTGTGTGGTGTGTGTTTGCGTTGTATGGATGGCATGTGGGGCAGGTGGGATGAGCCAGTGGTGGAGGTGTTGTGCACATTTGGCGGCCATTTGGTGTGTGTGCCCTATAAGTGTTGTGTGTGGTGTTCATGTGTTTTCATGGTGCACGGGTAGGTGCGGATTGTGTGTGGTGCTGGTCTGTGTGTGATTGACAAGTGCTGGTGTTGGATGGGTGGTGTGACTATTGTAGGTCATGTGTGTGCAGCTTCTGGGGTTCCTTTGTGGTGTGGGTGTTTGGCATTTGTGTGGCATTTGTGGGGTTTCTGTGTGTGCAGCATAAGTGTAATTGTGTGTGCATGTGTGATGTCTGTGGGGGTGAGCACTTGTGTGTGCATGGTATGTGCCGTGGGTATTTAGCATTTCTGGTGTGCATGTCTGGAGGTTTTGTGTGTGTGTTGGGCGGAGTGTGTGTGTGTTGCATACACGCTGTGTGTGTGTGAGGGGTGTGTGTGAGGTATTTGGTAGTAGTGGAGTGGTGAATATGTCATCTACGAGATATGAATGTCGTGTCTGTGGTGCGAGTGAATTTCTGTAGGATATGAGCTGTGTGTGCCTTCTGCGTGCATTTGTGTGTGTTTGTGTGTGTGTGCAAGCACTGTGTTCCATGTAGGGGATGTGTTTGTGTTGAATATATCGTGCACTTTGGGGGTGACTGTTTTGTATAGGAGTTAAGTCAAAGGTGAGTCTGTGGTGTATGTGAGCTGTGTATGGCTTTTGGTTGGTGTGTGTGTGTGTGTGTGGTGGACTTGGTGTGTGCTCTGTATGTTATAAGTGTGTGCTACATGTGTTGGGTGAGAGGTTTGTGTGTGGCACATGCGTGGTGTGTGTTGCATATGTGCACAGTGTATGTGTGGTGATTGTGTGGTAATATGTGTTTATGTGTCTGGTGTTGGTATGGTGTGTGTGGTGTTTGCCTATTGTGTGTGTTCTATATGTCAAGGGTGAGTGCAGTGTATATGTATGTGTTCTGTGTAGGACTGGTGTGTGTATGATGGAGGTCTCGAATGGGGGTGCCCTATGTGTAGTGTGTAGGTATTTGGTATATGCGTGCGGTGTATGTGAGGTATGGGTGCTGTGTCCGCAGGCCCTCTGTTGTGCGTGGTGGGTCTTTGTAGTTCGTGCCGTGGGCATGTGATGGAAGTGTGTCCGGGCCTGCTGTTTTTGTGCTGTCTGTGGGGTGCGCAATTGTATGTGATATATGCAGGTGTGCGAGTGGCATGTGTGTGGTGATTGTATGGCTAAACATCAGTGCACTGGCCACAGTCCTTTCAGCAGCAACTATACAGGGACAGGAGGGCCACCATGCTGGGGAGATATCAGATGCCAATTATGCTCACTTACACAGAATCAAAGTGAGAAGTCATCAAAATCTTTGGGTGATGGCAGTGTGAGTGAGAGCTCCATCCGCATTGACTGTGAGCAAAGACCTAGGCCGAAATATGGAAGATAAAGTTATGGGAATGTCTACTGAGAGGATTCACATTCTACATTCCACCCAGGAAAGGGAAAAAAAAAAAGAATAAAAAAGCTGCGAGGGAGGGAACTAACATTGTTTCCCTTGCCCCAGGAAAGAGGCCACCTCCCCCCCAAACCCTATAGTTTGGCCTACACACAAACATTTTCTGCTGAGCCTCTTCAAACTCCCAGAGGTTCCTGATGTCCCCGTTGCTCTGAAACCAACTTTGGAGGGGCCTCTGGCACAACATCACCACAGTCCTAAGATGTCTGCATGAGTCCCCACGTGAAGAGCGAGGTTATTGCTCTGAGACACTGGCTGGGAGTGATGCCTTGGTTTCCTCTAGTTTCGGGTAACAAGAAAAGGGTAGAGCGCCAACATCTTCTTTTCATTTGGCTGTTATGTGAGGACACATTAGCAGAAACAAGAAATGTGCTTAACGTCTTTATACTACTCTGTGCTTAAAGCACCGATGAAGGAACAACTTCCTGTTTTGCATGCATGTTCATGACCTTACGCATATAGTCCCTGGAAACTGGCCTTCTCCTTCATTCCTTGAAACTAGAACGTCTTAAAAAAAAACTTCAAGAAACACCAGAGTTTCATAAAGTTAAGGATTGATTTCAAAGGTATTGTTTCATTACAAGGAAATGGCATTGTGTACACATTCTGGAAACTACATGGTTTTGAATCCATACTCTGAGGAACATTTTCTTTCCCTTAGATATGAGGGCTTAATCTTACATGGATAAGACTACTAAAAGCCTTTCGTTGAAATTTTCATAGCAACACTGTGTTGAAACCCCATGTCAAAGAACTCATAAATTACATGCATATTTAGTGAACTCCTTTGAATGACCTTGAGGCAAATAACACTATTGAAATGGCTTACCACATCAGGAAAGAAGAGAGCACAAAGACGGTCTCTGGACAGTTTTGAAACTGTGAATTAAGTATATGGCACTCTTCTTATGCTAATAAAACTTATATTCAGAGAGTACAAAATGGACGACAGAGCTGTCTACATCTGCTGAAAATGCTTCAACTGTCAGGAAGGAAATTTGCAGAAGGTAAGATGTAAGATAAATCTTCAAAGAAGTAAAGGTCGCTGAAAGGCATTTGCTCAGCCTTGTGCTGCCTCCGAGCTATGGGCCTGCAGCACCGTCCCTCGTCTCCGCGCATATAATGGAAACCGCATCTAGGCTCAGGACACGTGACGGCAGTTGAGCGATGCGGCCCGCACATTCGTTTCTCAGAGTCTGATACAGGGGGCGTCTTCCTTGGTGCTCGCCCCCACTTTCCCTGCTGCCTCATTCTTCGAGCGGGAAGGGGGTAGCTGAAGGACCATTCCACGAAAGCTGTTTGCTTTCTGAGAGTTATACTAGGAAGCCTGAGTACCTTCACCAAAAGTTCATGGAACATGGCATTTGACTCACAACTGTGTGCTCTCCAAGACCGGTCCGTGGCTCCTTCCTCAGGCATGGGCACGCACGTTGAAAACGCTTGTGTCTTCCTGAAAGCACACGTGGCTTGAAAGCAGGTTCTCTGCCATGTTCTTGCTGAGTGCTGTTCCAACGTGTGGGTCTTAGGTTTGGCTCCCTCGCCTACCTTGTGACATGCCCCTCTCGTCCCACATCAAGACATTAGTCAGAAGACACTTGGTGCACTGCCTTCTCAGAGTTCTGTCTGCGGAGCTTTCTTTGGGACTGCCACATGTTTATCTGATGCGTCCTCCATCACCAGGACATAGGCCCTTGGTTGCGAGTTCCATTCTGAACCAACAGATTTCTCTGAGTGCCCAGCCTTTGCCTTACGCTTTCGCATACACTGTGGAAAGGGAGTTTCATTTCTGTTTCTGTTCCCCCACAGTCATGCCTCTGACGGCACTTCTTTCTCCGTCCACACCCACTTTGGGGGACGCGCTGCCATCGTGCAGCCAAGGTGGTTCGAGGTCTGTGTTCTGTCTCAGAATCCGAGGTATCGCACATCACAATAGAGCTCTACTCTGCTCAGAGTGGCAGAATGTGGGTTACATCTGTAGCACTCTGCTCTCAGTGCTCTTTCTCGGTGTCAAGGCTTTTGCACCCAAGGTCCGGGCAGTAACCTGCGGGATGTGGGATTCTGTAGGTCTCTTCGATGGAACCCTTCCAGGTTCGTGAAAGGAGGTCTTAGTCAAAAGCATTTTGGTTCCCAGAGTTGAGCAGAGGGCAGGTCCCTAACGCTTCCACACAGACGTTGGAGGAGGCGGATTCGCCTGCATCAAGACGTTCGTTGAAAGGTGCATTCGACTCAGAGTTGCCCGATCTGGGTTTCGTGGAGAGGCGTTTCCGTCTGTTTTGGCACATGGCCAGAAACACCCCTATGGCCCAGAGAGCGCCCGTTCATTGAGTGACTTTCTTTCTTTCTTTCTTTCTTTCTTTCTTTCTTTCTTTCTTTCCTTTTTTATTTATTTTCAGCATAACAGTATTCATTGTTTTTTCACCACACCCAGTGCTCCATGCAATCCGTGCCCTCCCTAATACCCACCACCTGGTTCCCCCAACCTCCCACCCCCCTGCCCCTTCAAAACCCTCAGGTTGTTTTCCAGTCCATAGTCTCTCATGGTTCACCTCCCTTCCAATTTCCCTCAACTCCCTTCTCTTCTCCATCTACCCTTGTCCTCCATATTATTTGTTATGCTCCACAAATAAGTGAAACCATATGATGCTTGACTCTCTCTAGTGACATTCTTCTCTGCAGTGTGCTGTAACACTAGAACGAGCTTGGTTTAGGGAATATCCTTCAGGCATGCGCACCTTAGTTGCAATGGCTTTTCACTTCAGGAAAGAAGATAGAGCAAAGACTGTCTCTGGACTGTTTTGAAACTGTGAGGGAAGTGCAAGGCACTGCAATTTGAAACATGGAAACTGTTGGAACTGACTGTGTTGACTAGGGCCCTGTACGCGGCTCTTCATGTTTTAAAACCCAGTCAGTTCCAACAGCTGCCCTGTTTCGACAGTCTCAAAACTGTCATGAGTCAGTCCTAAACCTCACTTCCCTCACGGCATTTGAAGCATTATCAACAGAAGTAGACAGTTTGGATGACCAGAGGCCATGCTCTTCCAATATACGTTTTGGAAGCCTAAAAGCCGTAACCTGCACTTAACTCATAGTATCCAACCTGCCCAAGTCCGTCCTTGTTCTATCTTCTTTCCTCAACTGGGGAGACACTACCATGAATGGGTGACGCCTGAAGAAGGTTCACTGAACACAGACCTTCCTCTAGTCACCGTTATGGATGTCTGAGACTAGGGCCCTGTCCGCGACTCTTCATGTTTCAACACAGTCAGTTCCAACAGCTTCCATGTTTCCACAGTCTCAAAACTGTCATGAGTCTGTCCTTAAGCACACTTCCCTCACGATGTTTGAAGTATTTTTGACAGACGTAGACAGTTTGGATGACCACAGGTCGTGCTCTTCCAATATATGTTTTGGCAGCCTAAGAGATGTGGCCTGCACCTAACTCTCAGTATCCAACCCGCCCAGAGTACGTCCTTGTTCTATCTTCTTTCCACAACTGGGAAGACACTGCCAAGAATGGGTGTTCACCTGAAGAAGTTTCATTGAACAGAGACCTTCCTATGGTTACCGGTATGGTCCTCCGAGACTAGGGCCCTGTATGCAACTCTTCATGTTTTCATCACAGTCAGTTCCAACAGCTTCCATGTGTCGACAGTCTCAAAACAATGGCGAATCCGTCCTAGAGCACACTTCCCTCACGACCTTTGAAGTGTTTTCGACAGAGGTAGACAGTTTGGATGACCACAGGTCGTGCTCTTCCAATATACGTTTTGGAAGCCTAAGAGCCGTGTCCTGCACTTAACTTACAGTATAAAAACAGCACAGAATCTGTCCTCATTCTATCTTCTTTCCTCAACTGGGAAGACACTGCCATGAGTGGCTGTCTGCCTGAAGAAGTTTCACTGAACACAGACCTTCCAATGGTCACGGGTATGGACATCTGAGACGAGGGACCTGTACACAACTCTTCATGTTTTCAAGCCCAGTCAGTTCCAACAGCTTCCATGTTTCAAGAGTCTCAAAACTGTCATGAGTCCTCCCTAAAGCACACTTCCCTCATGACATTTGAAGCGTTTTCGACAGAGGTACACAGTTTAGATGACAATAGGTCGTGCTCTGCCACTATACATTTTGGAAGCCTAAGAGTCATGTCTACACTTAACTCATAGTATCCAACATGCCCAGAGTCCTTCCTTGTTCTATCTTCTTTCCTCAACTGGGAAGACACTGCCAAGAATGGGTGTCCACCTGAAGATATTTCACTGAACACATACCGTCCTATGGTCACCAGTAGGGCCCTGTATGTGACTCGTCATGTTTCTAAACCCACTCAGTTCCAACAGCTTCCATGTTTCGACAGTCACAAAACTGCCACAAGTCAGTCCTAAACCTCACTTCCCTCACCACCTTTGAAACGTTTTTGACAGAGGTAGACAGTATGGATGACCAGAGGTCGTGCTCTTCCAATATACGTTTTGGAAGCCTATGAGCCATGGCCTGCACATAACTCATAGTGTCCTACCCTCCCACAGTCTGTCCTTGTTCTGTCTTCTTTCCTCAACTGGGAAGACACTGCCACGAATGGGTGTCCGCCTGAAGAAGTTTCTGTGAACACAGACCTTCCTATGGTCACAGGTATTGTCCTCTGAGACTAGGGCCGTGGACGCCACTATTCATGTTTTCAACACAGTCAGTTCCTACAGATTCCATGTTTGACATTCTCAAAACTGTCACAAGTCCATCCTAAAGCACACTTCCCTCGCGACGTATGAAGCGTTTTCAACAGAGGTAGACAATTAGGATGACCAGAGGTCGTGCTCTGCCCATATACGTTTTGGAAGCCTAAGAGCCGTACCCTGTACTTAACTCATAGTATCCAACCTGCCCAAGTCCGTCCTTCTATCTTCTTTCCTCAACTGGGAAAACAGGGACATGAATGGGTGTATGCCTGAAGGAGTTTCACTGAACACAGACCTTCCTAAAATCAACGGTATGGACGTCTGAGACTAGGGCCCTGAACGCGACTCTTCATGTTTCAACACAGTCAGTTCCAACAACTTACATCTTGACGGTCTCAAAACTGTCGTGAGTGTGTCCCAAAGCACACTTTTTTCATGATGTTTGAAGCGTTTTTGACAGACGTAGACAGTTTGGATGACCAGAGGTCGTGCTCTTTCAATATACGTTTTGGAAACCTAAGAGCTGTGGCCTGCACCTAACACTCAGTATCCAACCCGCCCAGAGTCCGTCCTTGTTCTATGTTCTTTCCTCAACTGGGAAGACACTGCCACGAACGGGTGTCTGCCTGAAGAAGTTTCATTGAACACAGACCTTCCTATGATCACCGGTATGGACGTCTGAGACTAGGGCCCTGTACGCGACTCTTCCTATGGTCACCTTTGAACCAACCTCTTGATGCAGGGGGACGGCCTCCTCAAACGTGAGTGTGGAAGCAATAGCAACGGCCATGTGCTTAACTCAGAGAAACAAGATGTTTTTGACAATAATTGGTTTCACGAAATGGGAAGGGTTCCAATGGTGTGGCGTGTGGAATCACACAGTGTGGATAGTTCTGCACGTACTTGTATGGTACATGCAGATAGCCTTGACTCTGAGAAAGAGCACTGAGAGGAGAGTGTTCTCTACATAACCCTCCTCCTGCCGCTCTGAGGAGAATGCATTGCCGTGTGATGTGTGAGCTCCTTGATTCTGACACAGAACACAGAACTTGAACCGCCTTCACAGAACGATGGAAGCCCTTCCCCAAAGTAGGTGCAGTCTAAGAAGGGAGTGCCGTAAGAAACAGGACAGTGGGGAAACAGAAACAGAAACTCAACTCCCTTTCCAAAGTATATGTTAGAGCATTAGAAAAGATGCTCTTCACGCAGACAAACCTGTTGGTTCACCATGGAACTTGCCATGAAGAACAGGTGTCGCGGTGACAGGGACGTTTCAGAGAAACGTATGGACGTCCGAGACTAGGGCCCTGTATGAGACTCTTCATGTTTTCAGCACCGTCAGTTCCAACAGCTTACTGCCACGAATGGGTGTCCGACTGAAGATGTTTCACTGAACACAGACCTTCCTTTGGTAACCATACACTGCAGAGAATATGTCCTTCAAAGAACTTACGCTCTCTGGGCTAGAGGAACATTTTCAGCTACGGGCAAAATGTGGGGAACCTGCTGCTCCACACGTCACCCTGGACATCCAACCTAGCATTTGGGATTGCTCCCGGGAGAATGGAGGACGTTATGTGTCAGAGGAGAGTCAGACTCTCCGAACGGCTGAGTTGAGGGAGTTGCTCTGGCGGCCCGTCAGGCTCCAGGATTGTAGTGTCGGGGTCCTTGGAAGGTGTGGGTGGCTTTAGAAGGCGTGGAGGTTTCTCCCTCGAGGAGGGTTCTGCACAGTGCCCAATGGCACAGTTTCCACGTGGGTGGCAGCCAGAATCCTGTGTTGTGAATATGAGGTCCCCAGTCTGGAGGGCCAAGGAGCCAGGCCTTTGGGGACGGAAGCCTCAATACACAACCTAGGGTTAGGGTTAGGTCGTAGGGGTATGGCAGCCCCGATCTGCTGGCACTGTGGTGAAACCTCCCAAGGACTGAGTTGAGGGTGTGAGTCTGCTGGACCTCGAGACTTCTGGTTCCTGGTCCTGGAGACGGCAGAAGTTGGGGGTAGCCTCAGGGAAGCATGCAGGTTTCCCGAACTCTGCGGGTTCAGGATATTTCTAAAGGGCATGGATTCCCAATGGGATTAGGTGACATTATGGGTTGCAGCTCAGGAGTCCCCCATCTGTGCTGAGGAGTCGGCGGAGGTCGGGTGACTGAACACCCAACCTAGTCTAGGATTAGTATTAGGGTTAGTGTTAGGTTTAGGGTTAGGATTATGTCTTAGGGACAAGGCATGACGGATCTGCTAGCACAAATAAGGGCTCATACAAGGGCAGAGTTAGGAGGCTCTTCAGGCCTGGGGTGTTTTGCCTGGAGGGGCAAAAATGGAGGGAATACTCCAAGGGAACATACTGTTTTCTAATGTTCTGAGGCTTCCTCCTGGGTGAGAGGCTGAGTCCTGCTATCAGTCCGATGCTCCCATCCATGGAATAAGTAGGTGTCAGGACTCTAGGGTCCAAGCCTGAACACCGAACCTAGGGTTAGGGTTTGGTTCTGGGAGAATGGCAGACCTGATGTGTCAGTGCAGAGTCAGGTTCTCTGGAGGGCTGAGTTGAGGGCATTGATCTGGCAGCCCGTCAGGTCCCGGGATTGTGGTGTGGGTGTCCTCAGAAGGTGTGGGTGGCATTAGGGGGCATGGAGGTTTCTCCCGCCAGGACAGATCTGCATAGGGCCAAATGGTACAGTTTCCATGTGGGTGGTACCCAGAGTCCTGTGTTGTGAATACGGGGTCCCCAGTCCGCAGGGCTGGGGGCCAGGCCTCAGGGGACAGAAGCCTGAACACCCAAACTAGGGTTAGGGTTAGGATGTAGGGGAATGGCAGCCCCGATATTCCGGGGCTTGGTGACCCATACCAAGGCCTGAGTTGAGGGTGCGTGTCTCCATGACCATGAGAATCCTGATTCCTGTATTCGGGTGCCTGAAGTGGGGGTGGCCGCAGGAGGCATGTAGGATTCCTCCGCTCTGCGGGTTCAGCATATTTCTAAAGGGCATGATATCCTAATGGGGAAATGTAACATAAAGGGGTATAGCTCAGTGGTTCCCCCATCTGGGTTGATCAGGCATCGGAGGACGACGCCTGAACACACAAGTGCTAGGGTTCTTGGTAGGGTTAGTGTTAGGCTTAGGGTTAGGTTTATCGCCTTGGGACAAGGCATGTTGAATCTGCCAGCGCTGATAAGGGCTCCCCAAGGGCTGAGTTGAGGGCAGGAGTCAGGACGCTCATCAGGTCCTGGGCATTTGGCCTGGAGGGGCAAAGATGGCGGTAAAAACCTCAGGGGAACTTGCTGCTTTCTCCCCACTGAGGCTCTGAGATAGCACCCAATGACGGTGTTTGCTCCTGGCTGAGAGGCTGAGTCCAGCCGTCAGCCTGAGGTTGCCCTGCCTGGGAGGAATTGGGTGCCAGGCCTCTGGGGTCTGGGTCCTGAACACGCCACCTAGGGTTAGGGTTGGGTCCTGGGAGAATGGCAGGCCTGAGGTGCCGGTGCCAAGGGAGGCTCCGCGGAGGGCTGAGTTGAGGGCGTTGTTCGGGCGGTCGGTCTGGCTGCGGGGTTTGGGCGTGGGCGCCATCGGGGGCTGTGTGTGTCTGTAGGGGGGCATGTAGGTTTCGCCCGCCAGGAGGGTTCTCCACGGGGCCAAAGGGCACAGTTGCCACGCGGGGGGCCCCCAGAGTCCGACGTTGTGAATAAGGAGTCCCCGAACTGCAGGGCTGCGGGGACAGGCCATTGGGGACGGAGGCCTGAGGAACCAGCCTAGGGTTAGGGTTAGGCCGACGGAGCACGGCAGGCCCGAGCTGCCCGCGCTGACGTGGCCTCTCCCGCAGGCTGAGTTGAGGGCCTGTGTCTGCAGGACCGTCAGCCTCCTGGTTCCTGGTCCGGGTGGGCGCCTAACGTGGAGGGGGCCCAAGGGAAGCAGGCGGGGGTCTCCCGCTCTGCGGATTCAGCTCGTTTCAAAGGGCAGGCTCTCCTCCTCCGTGGAGATGCAGTTGGGGGCTGAAGCTCGGGGCACCCCCCGCCTGGAGAGTTAGGGAAGCAGGCCTCCTCGCACGGAAGCCTGAGCACCCAAGCTGGGCTTCGCCTTAGGGCTAGGGTTAGGGTGAGGTCTTAGGGACAAGGCATGTCTGCTCTGGCCACACGGTCATGGCCTCACCCAAGGCCTGAGTTGAGGGCGGGACTCAGCAGGCTCCTCGCTCCCTGCGTTTGGGGCCCGCAGGGGCCCAGAGAGCGGGCATGGCCTCCCGGGGGCATGCTGTTTTCGACCACTGCGAGGGTAGTAGACTGCACCCGATGAGAGCGTTTGCTCCTGGCGGAGAGGCTGAGTCCAGCCGTCAGCCTGAGGCTGCCCAGCCTGGGAGGAATTGGGTGCCAGGCCTCTGGGGTCCGGGTCCTGAACACGCCACCTAGGGTTAGGGTTGGGTCCTGGGAGAATGGCAGTCCTGAGGGGCCGGTGCCAAGGGAGGTTCCTCGGAGGACTGAATTGAGGACGTTGGTCGGGCGGTCGGTCTGGTTGTGGGGTATGGGAGTGGGCGCCCGCGGGGGCTGTGTGTGTCTGTAGGGGGGCATGTAGGTTTCGCCCGCCAGGAGAGTTCTCCACGGGGCCAAGGGGCACAGTTTCCACACGGGGGGCCCCCAGAGTCCGACGTTGTGTATAAGGAGTCCCCGAACGGCAGGGCTGTGGGGCCTGGCCATTGGGGACGGAAGCCTGAGGAACCAGCCTAGGGTTAGGGTTAGGCCGACGGGGCCCGGCAGGCCCGAGCTGCCCGCGCTGACGTGGCCTCTCCCGCAGGCTGTTGAGGGCTTGTGTCTGCAGGATCATCAGCCTCCTGGTTCCTGGTCCGGGTGGGCGACTAACGGGTTGGGGGCCCAAGGGAAGCAGGCGGGGGTCTCCCGCTCTGCGGATTCAGCTCCTTTCAAAGGGCAGGCTCTCCTCCTCCGTGGAGATGCAGTTGTGGGCTGAAGCTCAGGGCTCCCCCGCCTGGAGAGTTTGGGAAGCAGGCCTCTGCGTACGGAAGCCTGAGCACCCAAGCTGGGCTTCGGGTTAGGGCTAGGGTTATGGTGAGGTCTTAGGGACAAGGCATGTCTGCTCTGGCCACACGGTCATGGCCTCCCCCAAGGCCTGAGTTGAAGGCGGGACTCAGCAGGCTCCTCGCTCCCTGCGTTTGGGGCCTGCAGGGGCCCAGAGAGCGGGCATGGCCTCCCGTCGGCATGCTGTTTTCGACCACTGCGAGGGTAGTAGACTGCAGCCAATGAGAGCGTTTGCTCCTGGCGGAGAGGCTGAGTCCGGCCGTCAGCCTAGGCTGCCCTTCCTGGGAGGAATTGGGTGCCAGGCCTCTGGGGTCCGGGTCCTGAACACGCCACCTAGGGTTAGGGTTGGGTCCTGGGAAAATGGCAGGCCTGAGGGGCCGGTGCCAAGGGAGGCTCCGCGGAGGGCTGAGTTGAGGGCATTGGTCGGGCGGTCGGACTGGCTGCGGGGTTAGGGCGTGGGCGCCCTCGGGGGCTGTGTGTCTGTAGGGGGGCATGTAGGTTTCGCCTGCCAGGAGGGTTCTCCACGGGGCCAAAGGGCACAGTTTCCACGGGGGGGCCCCGCAGAGTCCGACGTTGTGAATAAGGAGTCCCCGAACGGCAGTGCTGCGGGGCCAGGACATTGGGGACGGAGGCCTGAGGAACCAGCCTAGGGTTAGGGTTACGGCCACGGAGCACGGTAGGCCCGAGCTGCCCGCGCTCTCGTGGCCTCTCCCAGAGGCTGTTTTGAGGGCTTGTGCCTGCAGGATCGTCAGCCTCCTGGATCCTGGTCCGGGTGGGCGCCTAACGTGGAGGGGGCCCAAGGGAAGCAGGCGGGGGTCTCCCGCGCTGCGGGTTCAGCTCCTTTCAAAGGGCAGGCTCTCCTCCTCCGTGAAGATGCAGTTGTGGGCTGAAGCTCGGGGCTCCCCCCGCCTGGAGAGTCTGGGAAGCAGGCCTCTGCGGACGGAAGCCTGAGTACCCAAGCTGGGCTTCGGGTTAGGGCTAGGGTTAGGGTTAGGGTTAGGTCTTAGGGACAAGGCATGTCTGCTCTGGCCACACCCTCATGGCCTCCCCCAAGGCCTGAGTTGAGGGCGGGACTCAGCAGGCTCCTCGCTCCCTGCGTTTGGGGCCCGCAGGGGCCCAGAGAGCGGGCATGGCCTCCCGGGGGCATGCTGTTTTCTGCCACTGCGAGGGTAGTAGACTACAGCCGATGAGAGCGTTTGCTCCTGGCGGAGAGGCTGAGTCCGGCCGTCAGCCTGAGGCTGCCCTGCCTGGGAGGAATTGGGTGCCAGGCCTCTGGGGTCCGGGTCCTGAACACGCCACCTAGGGTTAGGGTTGGGTCCTGGGAGAATGGCAGGCCTGAGGTGCTGGTGCCAAGGGAGGCTCCGCGGAGGGCTGAGTTGAGGGCAATGGTCGGGCCGTCGGTCTGGCTGCGGGGTAGGGCGTGGGCACCCTCGGAGGCTGTGTGTGTCTGTAGGGGGGCATGTAGGTTTCGCCCCCCAGGAGGGTTCTCCACGGGGCCAAAGGGCACAGTTGACACGCGGGGGGCCCCCAGAGTCCGACGTTGTGAATAAGGTGTCCATCAACGGCAGGGCTGCGAAGCCAGGCCATTGGGGACGGAAGACTGAGGAACCAGCCTCGGGTTAGGGTTAGGCCGACGAGGCACGGCAGGCCCGAGCTGCCCGCGCTGACGTGGCCTCTCCCGCTGGCTGAGTTGAGGGCTTGTGTCTGCAGGACCGTCAGCTTCCTGGTTCCTGGTCCGGGTGGACGCCTAACGTGGAGGGGGCCCAAGGGAAGCAGGCGGGGGTCTCCCGCTCTGCGGATTCAACTCGTTTCAAAGGGCAGGCTCTCCTCCTCCGTGGAGATGCAGTTGTGGGCTGAAGCTCGGGGCTCCCCACGCCTGGAGAGTTTGGGAAGCAGGCGTCTGCGGACGGAAGCCTGAACACCCAAGCTGGGCTTCGGGTCAGGTTTAGGCTTCGGGTTAGGGCTAGGGTTAGGGTTAGGGTTAGGTCTTAGGGAGAAGGCATGTCTGCTCTAGCCACACCCTCATGGCCTCCCCCAAGTCCTGAGTTGAGGGCAGGACTCAGCAGGCTCCTCGCTCCCTGCGTTTGGGGCCCGCAGGGGCCCAGAGAGCGGGCATGGCCTCCCGGGGGCATGCTCTTTACTGCCACTGTGAGGGTAGTAGACTGCAGCCGATGAGAGCGTTTGCTCCTGGCGGAGAGGCTGAGTCCGGCCGTCAGCCTGAGGCTGCCCTGCCTGGGAGGAATTGGGTGCCAGGCCTCTGGGGTCCGGGTCCTGAACACGCCACCTAGGGTTAGGGTTGGGTCCTGGGAGAATGGCAGGCCTGAGGTGCCGGTGCCAAGGGAGGCTCCGCGGAGGGCTGAGTTGAGGGCGTTGGTCGGGCGGTCGGTCTGGCTGCGGGGTTTGGGCGTGGGCGCCCTCGGGGGATGTGTGTGTCTGTAGGGGGGGCATGTAGGTTTCGCCCGCCAGGAGGGTTCTCCACGGGTCCAAAGGGCACAGTTGCCACGCGGGGGGCTCCCAGAGTCCGACGTTGTGAATAAGGAGTCCCCGAACGGCAGGGCTGCGGGGCCAGGCCATTGGGGATGGAAGCCTGAGGAACCAGCCTAGGGTTAGGGTTAGGCCGACGGGGCACGGCAAGCCCGAGCTGCCCGCGATGACGTGGCCTTTCCCGCAGGCTGAGTTGAGGGCTTGTGTCTGCAGGACCATCAGCCTCCTGGTTCCTGGTCCGGGTGGGCGCCTAACGTGGAGGGGGCCCAAGGGAAGCAGTCGGGGGTCTATCGCTCTGCGGGTTCAGCTCGTTTCAAAGGGCAGGCTCTCCACCTCCGAGGAGATGCAGTTGTGGGCTGAAGCTCGCGGCTCCCCCCGCCTGGAGAGTTTGGGAAACAGGCCTCTGCGTACGGAAGCCTCAGCACCCAAGCTGGGCTTCGTGTTAGGGCTAGGGTTAGGGTTAGGGTTAGGTCTTAGGGACAAGGCATGTCTGCTCTGGCCACACCCTCATGGCCTCCCCCAAGGCCTGTTTGAGGGCGGGACTCAGCAGGCTCCTCGCTCCCTGCGTTTGGGGCCCGTAGGTGCCCAGAGAGCGGGCATGGCCTCCCGGGGGCATACTGTTTTCTGCCATTGCGAGGGTAGTAGACTGCAGCCCATGAGAGCGTTTGCTCCTGTTGGAGAGGCTGAGTCCGGCCGTCAGCCTGAGGCTGCCCTGCCTGGGAGGAATTGGGTGCCAGGCCTCTGGGGTCCGGGTCCTGAACACGCCACCTAGGGTTAGGGTTGGGTCCTGGGAGAATGGCAAGCCTGAGGTGCCGGTGCCAAGGGAGGCTCTGCGAAGGGCTGATTTGAGGGCCTTGGTCGGGCGGTCGGTCTGGCTGCGGGGTTTGGCCGTGGGCGCGCTCGGGGGCTGTGTGTGTCTGTAGGGGGGCATGTAGGTTTCGCCCGCCAGGAGGGTTCTCCACGGGGCCAAAGGGCACAGTTGCCACGCGGGGGGCCCCCAGAGTCCGACGTTGTGAATAAGGAGTCCCCGAACGGCAGGGTTGCGGGGCCAGGCCATTGGGGACGGAAGGCTTAGGAACAAGCCTAGGGTTAGGGTTAGGCCAACGGGGCACAGCACGCCTGAGCTGCCCGCGCTGACGTGGCCTCTCCCGCAGGCTGAGTTGAGGGCTTGTGTCTGCAGGACCGTCAGCCTCCTGGTTCCTGGTCCGGGTGGGCGCCTAACGTGGAGGGGGCCCAAGGGAAGCAGGCGGGGGTCTCCCGCTCTGCGGTTTCAGCTCGTTTCAAAGGGCAGGCTCTCCTCCTCCGTGGAGATGCAGTTGTGGGCTGAAGCTCGGGACTCCTCCCGCCT